>NW_020289899.1:0-600000 GCF_002926085.2 Candidozyma duobushaemuli | reverse complement strand
CATTTGAGCAGAGAAGGCAGCTAGGGTTTAGAAGTGAATTGGGGTATTGTAAGTTTGTTGTATGGTGGAACATCCATGGCTGCGAAATCTGTCACTCTACTCATTATGTTGCATCTTACATTTTGTCCCAATTGGTAAATCGACTAACTTACTCGAGCTAGTTAGCAAGATATATATGAATCTATTGTAGGTCTCAATGGGGAAAAAGTGTCCTGAATTGTGTACCTATTATCTAGTGGTCGACAACTATCCGAGCATATCTCACGAAGGAATTGCTCAGAGTGGTCAACAGATCTTTTCTCATCTTCAGTCATGGAAGATTTGGATCACGACTGTTAACATTAAAAAATGTGGACTTCCTGCTTATGGCTAGTTCAGCTGCAACAGCTTTGTGAAACATCCCCTAAAATGCTTATAGTTTCCAAATTGCGGAATAAGTTTTGTTTAAATATGCAAATATAAGCTTTTGGCCCATTCCTTAACCCTCTCCAATTGCCTACCAAACTTTTTGCACCCACTAGAAACTGCTAGGCTCCATCGGAAGACTCCACGGCTGCCACACCCGTGCACCATGACTTCAATACTTGAGCGATCCAGGAATACCGTTCCACATATAATCATGTCCAAAGTGTACGTGCCCGGTATCCATATCGTCAAACTGTACTAACCCAGCAGACCCAGAAACTTTAAGCTTCTAGAGGAATTGGAGAAAGGCGAGAAGGGCTTGGGTGCCCAATCGATCTCTTATGGCTTGTCCAATCAGGACGATATCACCATGACCCACTGGAACGGCACCATCTTGGGCCCACCTCACCTGACCCACGAGAACCGCATCTATTCATTGAGCATTGTCTGTGGTGACGACTACCCAGAACAGCCCCCGGACGTGACCTTTGTGTCGAAAATCAACCTTCCTTGTGTCAACTCCGAGGGCAAGGTCGTCATCTCCGAGTTCGACACGTTGAAGAACTGGAAGCGCACCTACACCATGGAAACTGTTCTTTTAGAGTTGCGGAAGGCCATGGCGCTGGCCAGCAACAAGAAGCTCCCCAGCCGGCCGAGGGCTCCACGTATTAGTAATTTCATACTGCTTCAATCACCTTCATTGATCACTCCTTGGCTCTTTCGGGAATGGAGTCCGGCACACCGTGTTCTTCGAGCCACTTGTAGGTCTCCTTCTCTACTTGTAGGAACTTTTCAATATCCGGTCCATACTTCACACGCCGGATATTGTTCGTTTGGGCGTCGGTGACTTCTATGTTGATCCATCTTTCACCATGGTGCTTCTTCCCGTTGATAGTTTTCGTTTCAGGTACCAAACATCGCTGGAATACTCGTTTGAAGGGTAAGCAGACGAACTCGTAGCCTTCTTCTAGAATCTTGTAAGTGCACTCATTCTGAGTTAGCGATTTCAATTGGCATTTGTACTTCTCGGGATTCTTGAGCTGCTCTGCAAACTGCAGCTGCACCTCTGCACGTGAGTGAACGACCACAGGTGGCGCCATGGTGGTAGTTGTGAAGATGCCTTGTGGAAGCCAGAAGAGGGTGTATTTAGGGTGCACGGGTGTCACCATACCATACCCAGTAAAGTCCAGAAACCAAGGTAAAGTAATAGAGATTTTCAAATCTTTTAATATCTATTCAGATGAAAGTCCATCCCTTTTATGTTTGGTATACTTATTTGGATGAATAGAGCTGCGGTGTATGGAGAATATCAACCAATGCGCCTAACACTACTAAAGCATACAGATTACGGATCTAAAAGATCTATATGCTTCTTTAGGAATGTCTGGATTAAGAACAATGGCGAAAATTTTATTAGAGTTCGTCTGGCTGCACCCACTTACATCTGGTTCATACGGAATGTTGCATTACTAGCATAAGACAGACCTAATCCTTCTTGTTTCTGGCAGCCTTCTTCAAGGCTCTGGCACGGATGCTCTTGTGCATGCTGAGGTTCAACTTGTTAGCAACGCTCGAGTACACACCGACAGTGTTCTCGATACCAAAGTGCATCAAGGCATGGGTCCAGAATGGAGTGGAGGTAGCAAATCTCTCCTGAGCACCGCTACGACGACCAACGCTGGCCAATGTAGACTGGACAAAAGCCTTTGGCGAAGGAATGGTAGCACTGGTTCTTCTGATCTTGGACATAGCAGAGGTGACCAAATAGGAGACAACGAGCTCAACATCAATACCCTGAGGCTTCAACTCACCGGCCAAAGCAGCAGACCACTGTTGCAAGAAAGCCTTGGAGCCGGAGTAGGTAGCCAAGTAAGGAGTGGGCAACAAACCGCCAAAAGAGCCCATGGTAAGAATAAGACCCCTAGAGGACTTGTCGGAAACGGTCTCGGCAATCAATGGGGCCACAATCTGGGTGATCTTCAAAGTGACGGTGTTGTTCAAGGTAATAATGTCCACCAATTCCTTCTCCTCGGTCTCCAAGAATGGCACTGGGATGGAGTGGGACTGACCAACGTTGTTGATCAACACAGTCACGGGCAAACCGGCAATTGACTCACGCAAGAGCTCGTAGTTTGCTGGAGCATCGGTGGACGCGTCGAAAGCCACGTACTTGGTCTCCACTCCGTACTTAGCAGCGATTTCATCAGCAAGTGCCTCCAACTTCGAAGCAGTTCTCGAAACCAAAACAACATTGAGACCCTTTTTGGCAAGCTGGAGAGCGTACTCCTTACCAATTCCATCAGAGGCACCAGTAATGACGGCCCATTTGCCTTTTTTGGCACCATACTTGGAAAAGTTGGTGGCTGGAAGAACAAAGATGTCAGCCAACAAAGCACCAAGCGACAAGGTCAAGTTGGTGATTTTGTAGATACCTGTGAAGAGAGCGGCAAACAAAAAGGCCTGCACGAGCTTTGACTCCGATACGGAGACTATGAAGTCTTGAATAGCCATGATGGTGGTGGTGTAGGTGACTTCAATATACTTTTCAGTGTTGCGCGCCATAGCCATCCTTGGCAGAGTACATAGGAGACAATGTGTAGAGGCAATATCCCGAGGAATCCGGTTTGAGATAGTAGTTTTTGTTAGTATTAGCACATGGCGGTGACGCCGATTTAAAACATATGGGGAAGGCTCTGTGCCCACGGATACCAGCATTCCGGGGTCTGATAGTAGTAGCGAGCAGGTTACTATGGTACACTCCACAGTGATGTGGATGGGCGTTGACCGGAGGTGTCAAAAGCGGAAGAATAAATTAGTTGTTTAGTCAAAGTGGGAGATTATGTGAGCAGATAAAGCAAAATTGCATTGTCGAATGACGCCAGGGATAGATACTTGCCTTAGCATGTACTCATCTCACACCTCTCAGACTCACAAAAAGGTAAACTCATCGAGCTTCTCGGATGTCATTTCCACATTCAAGGCGTCCCTCTTGGCATAAACATCTAGAAGGTCCATGTGGGCTTTGAGCTTGTGCACCTGCGCTTGTAACAGCCCAAGGGACCTATTTACATTGACAAGCTCTTGGTGACGTGCTTCTAGGCGCAGGGCCACTTTGCCATCCCTGATATGTAGTATGGAGATCCATGGGTCTGTGTATGTGGAAGCAGAGCTACCTTGATCTCTGGATGCTCTAGGGGAAGTACCCGAGCTTGGAATGTGCCGAGGCGACGATGTATCATGTTTGGGCGTACCCACAGACTTGCTGCGGCTTGGCTCCTTGGTGAACTCTCTTCTATCTCTGTCTCTGTAGTCTGAGTAGTGCCCATCCCTGCTATCTCGAGGCAGCGGTCTGTCCCTGCTATATGAGGGCTCACGTTCTCTGTAGTCGTCCCTCCTATCTTCTTCTCTGTACTCTCTTGGATCTCTATCCCTTGGATCCCTTTCCCTGGGGTCTCTATCCCGGGGATCTCTGTCTCTTGGATCTAGTTCCCTTGGATCTCTCTCTCTGGGGTAGCTGTCTCTAGGGTAGCTGTCTCTAGGGTAGCTGTCTCTGGGGTAGCTGTCTCTGGGATCACGGTCCCTAGGATCTCTGTAACGTGGCTCTCTATCCCTGGGGTCCCTTGGGTCTCCATAATCTCTTCTGTATTCTCTTCCTCTTGGAGCTCCTCTTCCACGGCCTCTATAGCCAGAACCTCTGTAGTGGTCTCTACCTCCACGGTAGCCTCCTCTTCCCCCACGTGGTCCTTCGTATCGCCTATCCGGGTAACCTCTGTCACCGTAGTTGTATCCGCTCATATGGAGAAAGGTGTAGTTGAAAGTGAGAAGTGTTGATGTCTGGGGTGTAGAGGTGTACTACTTGATGGAGTACCACTAGTATAGAAGAGACAAAGCTGAATTTTGTGATTCAACAAGAATTCTTACCTGCGGGGCATTTTGGTCATTTTTCCTGTAATTTATTTGTCTTTACTATTTTTGTGTCTCTTGTTGCACTAAGCCCGAAGATAACGATACTGGCATAGTGGCTGCAAAATAGACCTCACTGGACACCCATACAACACTACATGCAGCAGTGCCAAACTACACCCCAACAACAAAACCTAATACATTCATCATCTCTTGACTATATCCAAAGCCTAGATTCCAAGGTAGGGCTTGCCCACATCGAACCGATACGTCTTGTACTGGTCGACGTAGATCTGGTTATTGAGCTCCACCTTACCACCAACTTCCGACACAATGTCCTCATTTCCACAAACAAGAAGAATACCGTTTGCATTTGCAGGCATCTCCTCAACTGGATCGAGATTGTGAAGCGAATTCACCAAAGCGTTGGCAACAACCCTCGACATGGCCATAGCCCAGCCTGCCGATTTCATGATGGGAATTTCCACCAAATCACCCACACAGAAGAAGTGCTTGATTGGCTCGTTGCTGTCGGGAATCTCAAGCTGGAGGTACTTGTTGACGAAGACATTGTTCTTGGGAGAAACGTATTTTTCAAGACCACCGGCAAGAATGGATGTGTTGTTGTGGAAAGCGGTGCACCAGTACGTGAAGTCAGTCTCGACAATGTCGCCATTGGTGAGCTCCAAGTTGTGATTCTCTAGTTCTTGCTTCACACGCACACCAGTCATGATCTTAACCTTTGCACGCTCAAGCGATTCCCTAACAGCTTGCTTGAACTCATCGGTAAGTGGCTCTGGAGGGAAAGTGGCATGAGGATGAATCAAAATAACTTCTTTATCTGGATGTTTTGTCTTGATATCACCAGCGATCTCAATACCCACCGCACCAGCACCCACTACAGCGATTTTGTTGTGCTTCTTCACGGTCGCATTGAAGTTGACCATCTCTTCAAGATAGCTCTCCCAGTTAAGGGCATCTGGAGAGGAGGGCCACGTTCTGTTTCTGCCGGCTGCGAAAACACAGTAGTCGAAGGAAATGTTCTCTTCATTGTCGGAGTTGTTGAGCTTGTACTTTGCTTCCTTCTCCTTCAATTCTGTCACCTTACCTTGAATATAGGTAAGTTCAATGTCCTCGTTCACGCCTGGCTCAATGGCAGGGCCGACCTTGTTCACGACAAACTCGTCGTCAGAAAGCATCCTATCGAAACGACAAGTCTTGTACTTCTCCATTGACACATACTGAGTTTTGGAAAACTCCGGGTCCACAATCGACCGAGGTACACCAAGGACGTTAAGAAAGCCTGCCTTGGGCTCCACAAGCGTCACAGTAAGCTTCTTCTCCACCTTCTTCTCCTTCAAGAAGTTCTTCAATTGGTTGATGAAGGCCATGCCTCCGTAGGAGCCACCAACAACCAAAATGTTCGTGGATAAGGAAGCCACCAGTTTCAGAACAGCAGATGCAATTGTCATGATTACCGAACAACTTGGGGAAATCTGGGGTCTTATATAGCTGTGGGTGCAAAACTATGGCGATGCAGGGCTTCTATGCTGGAATATAAGGAAATGGCACCGTTGCGTGAATTTAGGCGTATATGTTGGTTCTGTGAAGGAGGGTCATACTGACAGGGGCTTAGAAGATGGAAAAGATAAAGAGCGGCTCCGAAATGGTCACCTTGGCATGTGTGCCAGCGCTAATAAGCAGTGTGTACAGAGACGGAGACGGAGTAGGGTTTCGGACCCGAGCCGGGAGATCTGGGCTTCCCTGGGACCAGGAATGAATCCTTTTTCAACTAATTTTTGTTATTAGTGCTTCAGACTCACCTTTTAATCTCACCAATTCTTATTATTTTCTTGTCTGATGGTGTTGTGTTTGAGGCATCTGGCGCCGTAGAGATCTCGTATTTTCAGTGCTCGGAGCCACGGCTTTATTTCCTGATCTAGGGGAATAATGGAGTTTGACGTACCCCGTTGAGTGCGACTGGAATATCGGTGCCGAGGTCGGCATTCTCATCGGACCGGTGGGTGTGTCCAGGAATTGTTCCAAATGCAGTTAGAGGGGCTCATCTAGACGGAGATGGGTTTTTGTTGTGGAGCAGAGGCAGCGTGGAAGAAGACTGGAAATAAAGTAGACACGAATGAGGACTTTGGAGGAATAAGCGAGAGAGCTTTGGAGGTGGAGCACTGGTTTGGTGGACTGGGCTGACGGAATCTGGAGTGACTTTTTGACTTTATGGAGCTTAGCCACGATCCACAATATTGTCTCTAATTCCGTCGCTCGAGCCGATGAATCCGACAAAGGCTGTATGACCTCATTGCTGTGACTAAAGTGAGTAAGCATTAGTAAGTTGTAGAGGCCTGTAAAAGGAAGCGTGTCATCACCGCAGCCAGACGGTCGGGCAAAGTGGCACGGTACTCCGAGATGAACAAAAATCCTCTTTTGGCGGACATCATTCACTTTTAACGGTCGTTTTGTGATCTGTTGAAGAAGCAAGTGATCTGTACCTGTCTCACCTCTATAACTACAAACGAATCTTTTGTTTCCATCCCTCAATACATCACCATATCTATTCCCTAGTGATATAGCCAAGCATCAATAAAGAAGAACTCTTGTTTTCTTGACACGCTCCAGACATACACCAAAACTTCACCACTTGAACGCACTTTTCGGTGGCTGCAAACACGGTTCACCGAAGCTGCATTCCTGCACACATCAACACCGTGTGCAAGGCTTTTTCATGTAATTACTTTTCCCGATTGGGACACTCGGTAAACAAACCTAGTACGCCTAGCAAGACCCTCTCTTTAGCGAACAATCCACCATCATTCTTCATGGAAGAACTTCAGCCACCACTCCATAAACCATATACTTACGATGACTACGACGAAGTGTCCCTGTTCGATTGTGCATCTATAGAATCGCCTTCCCTGGCTGCATCCATTTTCGATGAACTTGTCTTCACTAATAAGCTAGACTTACACAAATTTCTAGATGACATGGCCACATTTCATGATTGCATTGATGATAGGTTTAACGGCATGACAAAAAGAATAGAATCCTTAGCATCGAATTGTCTCCGACATAGACAATTGTTAGAATCATCCTTAAGCAAGAGCGATGCCATGTCAGCTCTGCTTGAAGTCATGAGAAGCCAAGTGGATCATTGCTTACAATATATCAGGCCTGAAAAGGAGCCTGAATTGATTGAAGTCAAAGTGATCCCTTCGCCCCCTCCCATTTACTCTTCGGAGTACATCGACAACTACATGAAGAAGAACCAAAACGAGTCTTCCTACAAAGCCATTGTTGCAATCGTTGCAATGCTACTATACGTGGTCTTTATCCGTGACCGAAGCGAATGAAATGAATGAGTGACTGTGGTGGATTAGCCCATGTTCACTGAGCGAGGATAGCTGTCGTAGGCTTCGTCATTGTCTTCCTGGAAGTAAGGGTGCACCAACGCCCTCTTGGCGCTGATTCTGTTGCTGGGGTCGTAGTTCAACATTTGCTCAAGCAAGTCGACACCGTCCCTATCCAACGAAGGAATGTGCGGGCCCAAGTCACTACGTTCCCACTTTGGCCATGTTGTTTTGAAGTCCGGCAAGTACGTCACGTCTGGCCACACCTCCTCGTTGGGCGTACCCAAAATTCTGAAAATACGGAAAATCTCATCAATCTCGGAGTCACCAGGGAAAAGCGGTTTTCTGTTGCACATCTCGGCAAAGATACATCCGACAGACCACATATCCACACCAGTCGAATACTGTTTACCACCCAAAAGAATCTCCGGGGCCCTGTACCAAAGCGTCACCACCTCGTGGGTGTAAGCACGCAAGGGCACACCGAAAGCACGAGCCAAACCAAAGTCAGCGAGCTTCAAGTTACCGTCCTTGTCAATAAGCAAGTTTTGAGGCTTCAAGTCTCGGTGCAAAACACGGTGTGAATGGCAGTGCTTGATACCTTTGATCAACTGGTGCATAAACCTCTTGACCATGGAAGGCTCCAAGCCTGCTCCCTGGGGAATCAGCTCCATATACTTCTTCAAATCTAAGTCCAAAAACTCAAAAACCAAGTAGAGCTTGTGTGAGTCGGAGTGGATGATGTCGTAAAGACGCACGATATTGTCATCTCTCATCTCCTTGAGCAACGAAATCTCTCTGATAGCTGTAGAAGGCACACCTTCATCCTCAGACTCCAATCTGATCTTCTTCAAGGCTACCACACGGTTGTTGTGGCGGGTATCCAAGGCTTTGTAAACCACACCATATGTTCCTAGCATTAGCATAATTTGTAAAATAAATATGAATTCACATACCCTCGCCGATCTTCTCCTGGCGCTGGAAATCAGAAAGCTCCACCATGCTATGGAAGAAGGAGGTCGCGTCTATTCGCGTTGGAGGTGGATGCTTGTTGACGAGATGCACGGGTGTTGGGAAGAACACCCACTAATTTGGCGTAATCTCGATTAAAAAAAGTGAATATTGAAGATGATTCTTGTAGTTGGCTGAACTTGATTATAGAATTGCATTTATAATCTTAAAGGATGGTGTTTGAGTGTGGTATCTCGGTTGGAGTATTTCGCAGCCATACTCAGGGCTGAGATTGGGGAATTAGAACATGTGGGTAGATCTACTAAACTTATGTTTTGCTACACAGATTCTGTTTCTTCTCACATCAAGAAACAACAGTTAAAAAGTTTGATGAAATGTATTCGAATCTTGCCCATGGCATCTCATGATACTTCTCATCCCCACATTCCACTTTCTCACAATTTGGGCAATTCTCACGATGTGCATGCATAATTGCAGTAACAGCTGACTTTTGTGACATTCTCCAAACGAATTTGGAAAACTATTGATCTACGAATGTGAGTCCAATAGAATCTTTATTTCCCTTATGTTATTAACGTTTTTGATGATAATGGCAAATACTTTTTAAAGAATCGATATACGGCCAAATACCAGTTTGGTAAGATGTACGATCGCTCTACTAACTACAACCATAATAGGTACCGGGCCTCCTGGCCATCGTCGTAAATTAATGCTGGTCCTAACTGTATGCATAGGGAAAATTAAACATAGACCTGTCGTTTTGTTCTTTTGATGTAGCGCCTACTCCAGCACCCCATTGAGCACGGAAGCTTGAAGCTGGCCGTCTCCAGCGGCACAAACCTTGATCTCACGACCCCACTCACTATTAAGTATCTGTTTGCCGTTGATACGGCGGTTGGGCATCGGATCAAGGATGGAGTAGATAACGTTACGGCACCGAGCTCTCTTGAGAGCCTCAATGGGCTCGTAGCCAGTAGCGTCCTTACGCTTTGTCAAGTACTCCTGGAAGAACTCGTCCTTTTTGGGGTCGGCCAACTTCCACAATTGGCGACCGGTTCTCATGGCCATGTAAATGACACCGCAGGCCCAGATGTCAACGCAACGGGGGTCAAACGACTCCTGGGTGAACTCTTCTGGGGCGATGTAAGGGCTGGAGCCACAAATGCCTTCACTGAGTTGGATTTCCTCTTCCCAGGCCATCTTGAAGCACTCACCATTACCAAAATCGGTGATTTTCAACACACCCTGCTGAGTTAAAAGCAAGTTCTCCGGCTTCAAGTCACGATGAGCGACACCCATATCATGCATGTAGTTGACACCTCGTATGAGCTGCTTGAAGAAGCAGTCAGCCTCAGCGTACTCTAATTTTCCAGCAGCAATAATCAATGTGTACAAGTCACCACCAGAACAGAACTCCATCACCTCGCAGTAGTCGCCCTTGGCGTCCTTGAGCAAGTCTAGGGTGTCGATGATGTTCAAATGCTTCAAGGAGGAGGATATGCAAAACTCTGACGTCAAACGCCTGGAATACTTCTTTTCGGACTCGTTGGGTTTTCTCCTGAACTCCTTCACGGCGTACAAGACCTCGTCGGCGCTAGTAGCCTCGACCTTCTTGTGGGCCACTCTCACCACGCCAAACGAGCCCTTGCCAATCACCTCCTGGCAGCGGCCGTACTTTTCAACGAAGGAACGGCAGTCCTGCTGGCTCATGGGGTCTAGTAGCTCGCCGTGCTCCTGGTAAGGAGAGGTGTTGTTTTTGACCTGGTGAACCAAGCCGGCGAAAAGCGTGGGTGGTTTCTCCGGGTCGGGCTTGTTTTCGTTGTTCTGCACGGGCGAGAGGATGTTGGGCACCGCCAGCTTGGCCTCGTCTCGGAGTTTCTTCGCACCCAAGAGGTCCTTAAGCATATTGCTGAGCTTCTCCTGGCGCTTCGTGGCACGGAGATTGTGCTCGTGGTAGCCGTCCTCGATCATCTTGAAGCGCAGCTTTGGAGGAGCCGCTGGCAAGTTTGTCTGGGACGCCAGCGGCAGCACATTGGCCAGGGACCGCAGCGTGCTTTGCGGAGTCTTTCTCTTAGCACTCAGCGATCTCAGCACCGACGCCAGTTTCAGGCCCGGAGCAGGAGGTGCCAGAAGCCCGCTTGGCCCCAGACCGGAGGTTTTCCGTGGGGCCTGGTGGGAGTTGGCAGACAGAGGCCGTGATGAGGGCGGCAGTTTCTGGGCAAAGCCGTCGTGGAGAGCCAGCATAAGCGGCTGTGGATGGACCAAGTGGTCGTAGGAGTTGGCGGAGGCGCCGTTGGAGTCGGAGTTGACCGAAGCGCCTGACGGCAGCGTGGCGTTTGCTTTTCTGTCAGCTGGCAAGGGGTACAAAACATCGTCTTCTGGGATCGGGGGCGAGGCGATTTTGGCGAATTCCGCCACCAGGACGCCGTGGGGGGACTGGGGCGCCAGCAGCAGCGGCAGAAGCAGCCATTTTTCTCTGTCTGGTGTTTTCAGCTGTTGTCTTTCAGGAGACTTTTGTCTGTCCTTGTCCTTTTCGTGAAGGGACAGGAGGTGGAGGGAGGAGGAGGAGACGCCAAAGAGGCGGCCCAACTTGGACATTTTGGAAGTTTCGGGCTTTTTCTGTTTTTCGCCCATTTTGATGAAGAAATGTGGCTAAGGACGTGCCTCAGGCCTGACCGTTAAGAATGAAGCAGGTGAGTGTGAGAAAGTAAAAAAAAAAAAAGGCCGCTTTGACGCACAGAAGATAAACAGAGGACCGAAAAAATAAAAAAACAAAAATGTCGGGGGCAAAAAAAAACTTTAATAATGGGCAGGGCCGTGGGCACGGGTCAGCAGGAAAATGACAAATATTACTGGAATCAGCGGGTCTGGAGTTAAGCAAGGCAGCATGAGGCTGAGGCCGAGAAACAGAGTCTGGCTGCGAAGACCAGGGATGAGAATGGAGGGCTTTCAAATGAGGGAGGAATGGGCTTTAGAGATGTAAGGTGGAGCTTTTCAGGTTCGCTTAAAAGAGTTGTTCATCAAACACCTAGTTGAAAATCATAATGGGTTGCAAAATCCCTGGTGTCCATGACAATCGGTGACTAGCGATCTGCGAAGGCATACTGCGGATTCCGTTGGAGCGGCTAATAGCCCTTGCGCTTCAGGCATGGATGGTTCGATATCATGCTTTTTTTTAGAACGAGGTAGGTTTTCTGGCACCTAGCAACTAGGAGGTGGCGACACAATGGCTGCAAACCGCGGTGTCACCTGGATGGCTGTCACGGGCTTGAAACGAGGGAGGGGAGGCCAGGGCCATATGACTCAGAGCCAAGAGTCTTTTTTTGGCAGTGCTGATAAAGTGTGATTTGGATTTGATTTTCTTGTTTTTTTAGGGTGCCCGTGGGTGATGAGGATGTGGTGGAGGTCTGGCTGGAAGCTTTATTCCGTTCCGTCGCAGCGCAACCTGCCCGCTGACATCACAACGTAAGGAAAGAGGTGGTGATTTGATCAGCCGTGGCATCGATCTGGGGTTGTGGATGGAGGGCTTAAGATTTTGAATGAGTTTTTTTTTTTTTTTTTTGTTTGTTTGTTTTCCAGCTTCTCCTTCCTTTCAATGTCTGGCGGCTTCGGGCTTCGGGGCTTCGGATGCCAACGGCTTGACTGATCCATCGCATGTCTCCAAACCATTAGCCGCAAAAAGCACAATTATCAATTCCACACCGCCTCTCTGTACGAGTCCCGAAACTGTGTCACTCGCTTTTGTGTCTCTCACAGCCTCTCAGATTGCCGTGCGGCACAGCAGTTTTTAGACTGAGCGGATTGGCCAGGCTAGGAGAGGATGGTGGTTAAGGTTTCGGAACGGATTTACGTAATTGATGTGGAAGGTTTCGCTGGAGGTGTTGTGGATTGCTGTGTGGTGAAGGTGTCATTCGGAGACAATGGGAGCCAAGAAAGCAGTGGCATTTGACGGGTGACACCACATTGTTACGGTGGTTGAGGTAAACGATAAGAGTAAAGTGTATATGGAAGATGGCTTTCAAGATGCGCTTGAGCATGGACCCTGTGCACAAAGCCACAGTTCTTCAGGTTTCTCTGTTTAAGCGCATGCACATGTATGTACCTTGAGGAGCATGAGTGGTAGACACCAGGTTGAGGTATATGGATAAGAGGTGTTAGGTTGATTGATTTTAAATTATGTGTTGCTTTCAAGAAGACAACCTGAAACTATTTATGTTCTTCCTTTATCGGACTGGATAATGCTGGCGAAGGGAACTACCTGACGATGTATACCTTTTGCAGCAGGTCAGTTTATTGATTCTTTATTACTCGGAAAGAACGGACTGGTATTTGCCTTGAAAAGCCTAGCATCGTCATATTTAACCAGGTCGTCCACTCCGTTCATCAAAGGTTTGGGGCCTATCCCAGACAAAAAGGCCCACCACAATCACCCATTTTGAGTAGAGTTTGGCTCACCTCTCAAACGACTTCTTGCCGGTTTTTTACTCTTGTCACGAATTAAGCGTTGGATGAAGTTGATGAAAAACTTCACTGCCCACCTCAACTCAAATAGATCGAATTAGGGTTCCATATATTGGATGACCGAGGACCAACAAGGAGTAGCAAAGAAGCAATCGAAAGCATACTTCGAAGACCTGTCGATCATTTTCTTGAATGATGACAATGTTCCACCCAGGTTTACTGGTCTGTGACTTGACTTGATCCCTTCCGACATTATTGCAGAACAGGTCCTATCGCAAGTTATCATCAAGGGTGTTCTTTCTCGTTCAGCCAATGTCTCCAAGAAAGCAGCACCTTCATCAACGTCCTTAACATGTTTCCGAATATAGTCGCAATATTGCAAGCCAACTCCTTTCGAAACATTTTGGAAGGTCAAGTGTAACCACCAAATAAAGTCTTTCGACCGTATAAGTACGAAAGGAATCTTAAACAGGCATTTCTACTCACCAGAGTCCGCATTTTCGTCACATCTCGTCATTTCTGCCACAATAATTGACGCCTCAACATACCAGACCAGTCGTCTCAGTAGGACTTCTTAGCTGCTTAACAACAGACCCAATCTGCTACAAGACCCTCCAAACATCCATCTACCTCCTCCCTTTTTAGCCTCTTGTCTCACCCACCCATACCCTACACATCCTTACCGTAATACGTGTATCCTAGTGTCTACTCCTGGACAATGAAGTCCTTGAACTCCACATACGCCTTTTCAAGATCGTCGTTCACCACAACCTTGTCGTGAGCACCGGTTTCAGCGTACTCCATCTCGGCAGCAGCAGCAGCGATTCTCTTGGCAATGGAGTCCTCCGTCTCAGTGCCTCTCCCCGCCAATCTCTCCTTCAAAACGTCAATAGAAGGCGGACTCAAAAACAAGTAACGAGCGTCAAGCGACGACTGCTTCACAGCCTTGACGCCTTGCATATCAATGTCCAAAATACAGATTTTGTTCTGCTGGGCCACGTCGTCCACGGCCTTGATGGACGTGCCGTAGTAGTTGCCCGAAAACTGGGCCCACTCGATGAACTTCTTTTCCTCAATCATCTTCTTGAAGTCATCCACAGTGGTGAAGTGGTAGTCCACACCGTCCTTCTCGCCAGCTCTTGGAGATCTTGTGGTGTTGGAAACGGAGAAACCAAACTTGTCTGGGAACTCAGCAAGGAGCTTTTTGAGAAGAGTCGACTTGCCGGTACCGGAGGGGCCGGAGATCACAACTGGTCTGGGCATAATGAATGAAGAAGTCAAGTTGGTTTTTTCTCAACGCGCACCGTGTAAAAGTAGCGATGGATGCAAACAGAGGGTGAGGGGGTATAGAGAAACTCCAACGGATGAAGTTTTGTGGCGTTTCAAAATGTCGATAATTTCGATGGACTATTTTTTTCCTTTTTTTGACATTTCAGCGTATTCTATCACTTTGTTCGACATCCTTGAGGTCATTATTGTTACTGAAAATTGGCTGCGAAATTTCAAGAAAGATCGCGTATGGAAACGGAACGTGGAAGGAAAGATGTAGCTGCGTCAACGTGGTTTACATTTTCTTTCTGAAATCCAAAGCTCCGACCGTTCTCGTACTACTGGACAAAGCTTATGATTTTCGTGACTCTGATACGTTAAAGTGTTATTTTCATGGACCATCCAGATGAGGACTTTGTGATAGATGTCTCATCGTTCACAGACCATCATGTACCTGTGGCTTCAATAGGAAGGAATACAACCAAATTTCACTCTTGACACTCTTCTACAGATAGCAGGTTTTCAGGTCACGCATCTCTGTCGTTTCTGAGGTATGTATGTTATTCTCAATTTGTCAGTAACTCGAGGTTTCGCAGCCTTTCTGTCAATACCTCTAGGAACGACAATCTCCGAATAGTATGTCGAAAGTTTCCAGGGCCTTTAGATGTATCAAGAAGTCTGCTGAACCACCTCAAAATGGCCTTCCATTTCTTACGCTTCTAACATCCTGGTTGTGCACCGATTTTTCACGGAATTTGTCTGGCCCCTGACGACACAAATCCAGCGAAGAAACTGCTAAAAAGCTACCAAATTAGTACAATAGCTTTTGCTGTTTCCTCTTTCTCCATTTTCATTAACCACCGCTTTCCTCTTCTGTCAGTGGACCACTTTCCTAAGATGGCCTGCTCCAGTAGTGCACACACCACACCATCACTAAGTATACCGATCTGTTCAGACCAAAGATTCTCCACAATTTTCACCATGGACGGAGTCAAACAGGCACTTGGTGCCATGTACTCGGGCGCGAGCCAGGAGGATAAGAAAAAGGCAACGTCGCATTTGGAAGAATTCCAAAAATCTGCCGCGGCCTGGCAGGTTTCTCATGATCTTCTTCTCAATCCAAACGAGCCCATGGAATATAAGATGTTTGCATCACAGACGCTAAAAGCAAAGGCCATGTACGACTTGGGACAGGTACCTCAGGACCTGTTACCACAGCTCAAGGACTCTATTTTGGAGCTTGTGGCAGCATATTCGGGAGATAATGACCGTCTTATTCGTACACAGCTATGCCTTACATTGGCTCATTTATCCCTTCAGTACTTACAGTGGAACGGAGCCATGAGTGAAATATCTGCTTACTTGTCGTCTAAGCCAGATTACATGCCCGCCTTGCTCGAATTTTTCAAGGTTTTGCCTGAAGAATTGTCGGAATCAAATAAGTCGGCATTGACCGACGAGGAGTTCAACACCAGATCAGCGGACCTCATTACCCACAATGTTGAGAATGTGTTGTTGTTCTTGAAAAACGTCATTGAGCAGAAGTCTGCTCCCAGCACTATTGTCTTAGACTGTCTTAATTCTTGGATCAAGGAATGCCCAGTGGAAAGCATATGCCAGGTGGACTTGTTTGTGCAATTGATCTTTGTTTCCATCACCGAGGAGGCTACTTTCGAAAAGGCAGTTGACTGTCTCTGCTCCATTTTGCGCGAGACCAGAGACATTGATAACTTTAACTTGGTTGATGCCTTGTATGGCCAGATTTTGAAGATCAACGAGTTTTACACCAGCCACCCTGACAGATTAGATGACCCCGACGTTGTCGATGGTCTTACCAAGCTTTATGTTGAGGCCGGAGAGCTGTGGCATGTGTTGATTGCTAAGAATGCCGCTCATTTCAAACCACTAGTCCAGATCTTGCTCACCTGTTGTAAATACGAGGAGGACTTGGACGTGGTCAAGTACACATTTTACTTTTGGTACGAGCTTAAGCAGATGATCACTCTTCCGAAGTTCGAGGCCTCCAGAGTCGAATTCCTGGACGTCTACTTGCAATTGATCGAGGTCATAATCAAGCATCTTGCCTATCCCGTTGGCACTAACGAGGACAACCTTTTCGAAGGAGACAAGGAACAAGAGGATAAATTTAAAGAGTTCAGGTACGAGATGGGAGACGTCTTGAAGGACTGTTGTGCCGTTGTTGGTCCTCAAAAAGCGCTTAATGTTCCCTTCCATCAACTTCAGACACTCTTGTCGCAACAAAATGCCCATTGGCAGCACCTCGAGGCGTCGCTCTTCAGTATGAGAGTGATGGCAAAGGAGGTTTCGCTCAAAGAAAAGACAATTCTACCTGCTATCATGCAAATGCTCGTACAGTTACCAGAGCACCCCAAGCTCAGATATGCTGCTACCTTGGTTTTGGGTAGATACTCCCAGTGGACATCCAAGAACCCTGAATTTCTTGAACCTCAGCTCAACTACATCACTAAAGGCTTCCAGGGCGATCTTGTCAACAGCTTATCTGCTAGTGACAAAGAATCGATCTATAATGCTACTTGCCAGGCATTGATGTTCTTCTGTGAGGACTGTGCATCTGATCTTGTCAACTACCTCGAGCAGCTCTATATGTTGTACCAGCAGGTTCATAACGAGCTCCAGACCAAAGCGCTCTATGATTTGATGACCGGTTTGGCCCATGTCATGAAGAAGATCCCCGAGCAGGACCAATACAAGACCTGCCAGATGTTCTTGGGTCCAACCGTGGAGAAGATTAGACAATTGGCATCTGAGGGCTCTGTTCAAGACGAGAATGTCATTAATGCATTGCACGACGAAGCCGAGCTTCTCAGCATCTGTATTCGTGTGTTGAGGGCTCTGAACTTCGAAGCTCACGAGTACCCCGTGGCCAAATTCTTCATGGACTCTATTTGGCCAGTCGTCGAGGCTGTTCTCGACAAATTCAGCATTTCTCTTCATGTCAGCGAGAGCTTTGTGAAGCTCCTCAAAAACGCTTTGCATAGTTGCAGCATTTTCATCTCGTCAGTGTTGCCTCTGATAGCCAACGCCATCCACAAGGGTTTCCAGGCCACCACGTTTGGATGCTACTTGTATGTTTCAGGTGCCATGCTCAGAGAGTTCAGCGACGAGACAGTCAATCCACAGATCCAAGAAGCAGTATACCAACTCGGCTTGGAGCAAAGCTCGTCATTTTTTACGCTTCTTGAACAGAAGCCCGAGTCCATCAGGGAAATGCCTGATGTTATAGAGGACTTTTTCAACATGTCGACGGAATTGCTCATGTTCTACCCCAACAAGACAATTAGCAACGAGGGGCTCATGAAGTCGATTCTCCACGCCGGTATCCTCACACTCAACATGTGTGAAGAGTACAACCCCTAATTGCATGTGTGCATTTCTTCATTGACTACGTTTCGTGGGGATCGCCTTATCCACCCATTTCGTTCTTTGACGAGGACCCCAAGCAGATCCAGCAGTCTGTCAAGCAATTCTTGGTTACCGGAGGCCATGGCGAGCAGCTCATCAAAGTTGTTCTTCAAGGGCTTATTTTCAAATTCTACAACGACGTCGATGCTAACGATCTTGTGATCAAGATCTTGACGGTGTCGCCCGACACAGAGCAAGCGGTCGGCTGGCTTCAGAATGCAGCCAAAAGCCTCCCCAACGTTAGCGGGAAAGAGATTGAAAAGTTGATCGGGTCCATCGGCGTGGCACTTCCGAACAAGGACAACAGAAGAGTCAGGATGGCAGTCAGAGATTTTGTCAGCTGGTACTCACGCAAAAACGTGAATCTGAGAAGTACGTTTTAGCCAGCTTGATCTGATGGAATCGATTGTTCTTGGCTTCTGCTGGCAGCCAGGGGCTGATTTGGAGGCTGATCCAGAAACTGGCTGGATTTCAGGCACATGGAAGCCAGCCGATTTCAGGAACGGCTGGGGTCAAAACAGGGGAAATTGGGCTTGCTTGACACCCATTTTGGCAGCCGTTTGCAGCCACTTTCGGCAGACCTGCACACGGGGTTGTTTAAGGCTTGACAGAAAAAGATTTTCTTCTGGGAACAATGGGTTTTGCGCCCAGGCTTTCGGCTACTTTTGTTTTTGACTGGCTGGAAGTTTCAGAAAGAAGGGAATTGTTTGATCTGTGAAACTACCTGGTTGATCTGGCTCTGGGCAAGAAACATGGCGGCGCTAATTATAGCACGCCCCAGGTTCCATAACGGAAGGTGGATCTCTGCATCTGGCGTCTTTTCTTTTTTTTTTGGCAGGCCGCATGTACGCAAGCGAGGCCGCTACAAAATCTTACGAGCATATGACAGGCGGGGCCGAGATGTACACACCGGGCTGAGTAAACCACGGCACCAAGAAAATGGGCACTTTTCCAAGGCCAAGGCAGATCAAAGCCAAGCGAAGACACAATCACGAAAATAAGCTTTGAGTGTTCGTCGGTTACCGTGTGTGCCGGTATGGTTTGGCAACGTTTTACGACCACACTTGACGGGCAGAGAATGCCCAGCCAGGCTTGTCTGGCTTGTTCGGCTTGTTCGTTTCAACAGAGAATTCAGCCTGGGTTGCCGTTTCCAAAAATAAACCCCTTACACGGGGCTGGCGCCCGCTTTTTTAGTCTCTGCAACAAAAGCGGCGGAATACAGCCTCTTCTGCCTTAGCCTGGGCCGCACTGATGGAGGCCACGGGTTTGAGCGGTGCTTCTATTCTTCTTTTTCCAAGTGAGGCGTTCCATGGCAATATGGCGGATTCTATTGGCCAGCTTTGGAACCCTGTTTGAGATGATTGCAGCCAGAAACCAGGGCGGCTGCGGGCGTGACCCAAAGCGGGAGGACACCTTCCCTTTTCGGAGGTTTGCACGGCAGGCAGAAGCGCACCACGTGCAGGCTGGGGCGTCAAAAGCAGGCTTGATGCATAATCGATGGAGGTTGCAAAAAAGAAAACAAGAGATAAAGAAATTCCTTGCGGTGCCCGGCGGTCTATATAAGACGGCCCAGCTCCCACCCCAAATCTTTTTTTTTCCTCATCAACTAACTTCGTCTTTCGCTATGCAATTCTCCACCGTCGCCATCTTCGCCGCTGCTGCCTCCGCTGTCTCTGCTTCCGCTAACGTCACCTCCGTGACTGACTTTTCTTCTACCTTGGTCACCATCACCGACTGTGGTTCAGAGGTCACTGACTGCCCAGCCCACCAGCCATCCACCGTTGCCAACGTCTCCACCTACGAGGGTGCTGCTAACAAGCAGTTCGCCGCTGGTGCCGTTGCCTTGGCTGCTGGTGCTTTGTTGGCTTTGTAAGCTGTCTAGAATTCCCTGTTTAGACTGCGCATGGCCGCAAGGTTCAGTTCTTGGTGTATATTATATGATTAATACAGAGTATCATAATTAACTTTACTTGTAGACTATCAGCATCGGGCTGTGTTTCAAGACTTACGCACCTTGCCTTGGCATCAACGTCCCATTGTGGTATCGTAACCACAAGTCAGATGTCAGAATGCTTGACGGGTTTCACCTGCTGATATTATGTTTCAGCAAGCGTTCTGTTTATCTCGGTGGAATGTGTGACTGTTTCATCCACCGAAACACATTTCTCTTGTTGCAGGGATATCCATTCTCCCATTGTGAAGGTTTCCCAAAAGAGCACGTTTGTTCTTTGTTAGGAGCCAAACCCGCCAAAACGGTGGTACCTGGGACAAACCGAGGCCGAGGGCTGGCCCCTCATTTGCTATCATTAATGTTTTTCTTTTTTTACAAAGTCTACTGAGTTGCTGCCAGACATCAACCAAATTAGCCCCTCTTACATATCACGATAAGAAGTCGAGATGGCTGTTTCGGGATATCGTGAAAATTCTCCCATTGTTGCAAATCTACCTAAACCTCGTCAGTGATTTTCACGGTTAAGCCAAGCTGCACTGATAAGCAAAGCCGGGGGCTTGGAAATGGGCTCATGTGTGCGGTCGTCTAGAGCATTGTGGGATTTCTTGAAATAGACGGTGAGGCGGGAATGGAGTGATTTTTATGGATTTAGAGAAGAGCCGTGGGAGTAAATTACCATTGTGAGAGAAGGTGAGCTTGGCAGCTCGATCGGCATTTATCCGTTTTCGGTGTCAATTAGGTGCTCCAAATAGCCGAGACAACTGCATCGGTAGTCAATTAGGGTTCCCTTTTAAGCTTTTTCAAAATAATGAAAGCTTTTAAATTTACCGAAAGCTTAAATAATGAAAGTTTTTCAAAATAATGAAAGCTTAAATAATGAAAGCTTTTCAAAATACCGAAAGCAATCACTACATTGATCTACAGGTCAACAAAACAAAACTCAATCTATTAATAACAATTTAGGCGGCAGTGGGCACGGGAGTCACAGTGCTGGACTCCACAGACTGGGCCTGGGCAATAGCATCGCCGCCAATGTAGTCAAATGGGTTCAAAACCCCAGAACGAATCAACTCAGGAATAAGCTCAATGATAAGCTGGATCAAACCAGCACGGGTCTCGCTATCGGTAAGCGAAAACTTGATTACGTCAAGAGCCAAGCCAGAGTCCTTCATGGCCTCCAACACCTCCGTGTATGGAATCACATCGGCCTCAATCAATTCCACAGTGATACCGGCCACTCCGTGTCTCACCTGATCGTCAATCAAGGATTGTCTGATGATGCTGTTGATCAAGCCCGATCTCTTGAGAATGACGAAAATGTGGGTCATGGCGTCGTCAAGAAGTCCTCTTTCTTCCAAGTTGAAGTCGTCAAACTCCCTGGCAACAAGGGCATTGGTCGTAGTGTTTGGGTGCAACTTCTTGTCCACAGCATCCTTGATGTCTCCCTTTTTCTTGTCAACAACCTCACCAGCCTTGGTCTTGCCGAGGTCCACAGCATCGGCGATTTTCTTCTTGATGAGCTCCAAAAGCTGAGCAGTGATTTCTTTGATTTTCAACAAGGAGTGGTGCTTGAGTTGATCAAAGATATGGTGGGCAATCTCCTTGGAATCCTTGATGGAAGCCTCAGCCTTGGCCTTCAACTCGGCCTTCTTCTTCTCCACAATCTCCTTGCCTTTAGCAGCGGCTTTTTGCTTAGCAGCATCGGAAACAGCCTTCAACACTTCCTTAGCAGCAGCGTTGTCTTCCTTGTTTTCGTTGGCCCTAGCAACAAGGTAAGAGGAGTCTTCAGTGGAAAGAGCAGAGACGCTCGAGGCGGCCATAAAAGTGATGAAAACGGTGGTAAACTTCATGTCGAGTAATGCTTTCTATTAGTGATGCTGCTCGAAACAGCTGGGGATTTCCCCGTCATTAAATACCTCTCCAGAGAGAGTTGCTCTACGGCGTCTTAGGTAGACGTGGGCAACATTTCGTAGGAGCTGCCTTGGCCCCTCAAAATAATTCTTCTTCTCAATCTCAGAATAATGCCGCGTGGGAACCACGATTTGCCGTAACTGCCTCGCTTGATCGCATTAAAATCTTCAAGCGAGGAGTGCTTAAGGGTGAACTGGTCGCCCATAGCCGCTTCCTCGAGCTTGAAGTCCTTGTCCAAGTTGGTGAGAATTGGTGGCTTCCACTTGCGAAGCATCAACGAGTTGAGAACCACACTGACGGAACTGCAAGCCATAGCAGCGGCCGCCGCTGCCGGTGGGAGCATCAAATTAAACGGAAGGAAGCATCCCATGGCAAACGGCAACATAACAAAATTGTAGATGGTAGCAAAAATAAAATTGAGCTTGATTTTGGTGAACGTGGCCTCCGACACCTTCAAGGCGGTGATGACACCGGCCAAGTCATTCTGCAGCGAGTTCTTCAGACCAATCAAAACAATTTCGGCAGAATCAATGGCAATATCAGTTCCGCTACTGATCGCCATACCAATATCGGCTTGCACCAACGCAGGCGCGTCATTAATACCGTCGCCGACAAAGGCAATTGAGATATTTTTTGGGCCTCCGAATTTCTTTCTCAAATCGACAATAACCTTGTCCTTTTCGAGCGGCGACACCTCACTGAAAATATTGCCTTTTGGAACACCTAATTGCGACCCGATTCTCACGGCGACTTCGTCACTATCACCCGTGACTATGGCGACCTGAATATTTTCAACATCTCTGATGTAGTCGATGACCTCACGAGCACCTTCTTTAATTGTATCAACGAGCTCGAGATATCCCGCGTATGTGCCATTGATAACAACATGGGCGCATGTCGAGATGGAATCTTTGAGATCATTTTCCAACACAGTGGCAAGATGCTCTCTGCTCTCCGGGAAGTCACGAACAATCAAGCGCTTGTTACCGATAACAACATCAAAAATCTGATTATCTAAGGCAACTTTGGCTTTCACACCCAAGCCGGTCATCACTTCGAAGTCTTGGATAGTGGTACTAAAGGTGTCACCTTCAAAAGTAAGACCGAGTTTCTGCTTGGCTCCAGCTGCAATAGCCTTACCGGTAGGATGCTCGGAGTTCTTTTCGACAGAACCAGCCAATGTCCACCAATCTCTTGGAGAGATTTTGAGGTCATCAAGAATTGGTTTTGCGCTTGAAATAGTCATTTCGCCAGACGTCAATGTTCCCGTCTTGTCAAAGAGAATAACGTTGATGCCGCTAGCCTTTTCTAAAATATCACCTCCTTTGATGAGAGCACCGCGAGATGCGCCAACACCTGTTCCAACCATGACAGCTGTTGGTGCAGCAAGACCCAAAGCACAAGGACATGCCACAACGATAACGGAAATGGCAAGTTTCAAACAAACGAAATACTTTCCATTCTCTTCGTTTCTGAATGCCTTTGGAAGCTTGTCATCATGAATGTAAGAGCAAAGGACAAACCATAAGGCGTATGTGATGCTGGAAAGTATCAACACGGCGGCAACGAAACGAGCAGCAATGTAATCCGCATATCTTTGAACAGGCGCTTTGCTGACCTGCGACTCCTTAACGATGTCAATGATTTGATGCAATTGTGAGTTCTTACCCGCCCTGGTGACTCTCATGTGAATTAAGTGTGGGCCGTTGATGGAGCCACCAATGACAGTATCGCCTCTCTTTTTGAGCACAGGCATAGACTCACCGGTGATGAAAGACTCATCAACTTCTGTTGAGCCATGGACAATAACACCATCAGCTGGAATCTTGCCACCAGCAGTAACCACAGCAATATCATTTGTCTGCAAAAGGTCGATACCGATTTCTCTAGTAGGAAGGTCTGCAAGCTCTTCGTTTGCACCTTTCTCATTATCACGCTCCAGAAGGAGCAGCAGATAAGCAGACGAGTCAGTGACGATGGAACATACTGTTGGAGTAAGCGAGACAAGCTTCGAAAGGGCAGTTGAGGTGGCTCCCTTCGCCTTGTTTTCCATCCACTTGCCGAATGAAATGAATGAGATAAGCATAGCTGTTGTCTCAAACAACACTTTTGGTGGCTTCTCTGTTTGGCCTGTCCAAACACTCAAAACTATCGAGTAGACGGAGAAACTATATGCCATCAGGGTCGACATGCACACGAGAACGTCCATATTGGCATTCTTACCCTTACGACGAATGCAGCCGGCCATCTTCTTGAAGAATACAGATCCCAATGTGAACAATATGAATGATGTGAGTGCCAACTGGATAACCGACACCACATAGAGGCCGTTGAAAACCATGAGTTTGCGCCAGAGGGACATGCTTTGGGTCACATTGAGGACAATAACAGGAAGGCCAAACACAAGTGACCAGTAGAAGGTGGACCGCCAGTAGCTGATCTCCTTGCTTCTAGATAGGAGTTTCAACTGGGTGTTGAGCGACTGGTCGATCGAGTTGAGAATGACGAATTGATGTTCGTCATCGATGTTATTAAGGGCGTCCACAAGCACACGGACGCCTAGCATGTTGCCCATGTAAGATACCCGAAGCTCGTCTATAGCATGTTCGGCACCCTCGGCATCGTTCTCGAGGTCCATAGTGGATTCCTCGATCTGGCCCTTGAAGATGAACAGGAAATCAGTGACACCGGCCAAACTATTAAGTACAGCCTCGACATTATAATGGAGAGCTGAGGTGTCGGAGGAATCGTCGATACCGTAGATCTGGAGGATTGCTTGCTCCTCGACTTCCTCCTCCTTCTCGAGCAGTGAGGTGAAGTTGATGACAGCATCAAATCCGCAATCCTCAATAGCGCTTTTGAGTCTCTCGGCAGTGATATCTTGTGTGTGGTTCACCACAGCGGAGTCAGTGACGTTGGATACAGAGGCCGAGACAACCTCAGGGAAGCTCTCCAAGGCCTCAGTGATCAGAGCCAGGCACGCGCCACACGTCATTCCAGTGACGGTGAAATTACTAGTAAGCAAGCTCTGTGGAACCACTGGAGGTGCACCGCCTGTCGACTCTAATGTAGCGTCAAAACCGCAGTCCTCGATGGCTCCTAAAAGCTCCTCTGCACCGACCGCAGAAGAATGCTTCACCGATGCCGTATTGGTAAGAAGCGACACAGAAGCCAGCTCGACTCCCAGAAGACTTTCTAAAGCCTCTGTGACACTCAGGGAGCATGCTCCACAGGTCATTCCGGAAACGCCGATCTTCGTGGTGACCAGCTTAGACGGTAGCGGAGTGGAAGAATCAAGCAGTGCATCGAAACCACAATCTTCAACTGCATCCACCAAAGTTTTGGCATCAACATCGCTGCCATGAAGCACCTTGGCTTCATTAGTAAGAAGCAGGACAGCGACTGATTCTACCCCGGAACAGCCTCCAAAGCCTCGGTGACCGAGCCCAGACACGCAGCGCACGTCATACCACCCACGCTGATGCGAGACTCCATGGTTAAGAAAAAATCACAATCGATAGTAGCACAGGAATATGTGGAATATGGGGCGTATTAAATGGGTCTGTAGGTAGGAGAATTGATGGCACAAGATACTGTGCGAGGTACCTGTGTGCAGTACGCACTTTGCTATAGGCGGGAGGATGAGCTGCCGATTCGGCATGGGGGCTTTTCCAGCAGATCTGGTGAATGGGGATGACGGTGATTGTAGTTTTTTCTGTTCTGGATTTGACAAGCTCTCGTTTTTCAAAATTCCCGGATCATTGCTGAAATGTCACTAAAATGTCTCCAAATCCAAAGGAATCCCATCCTCGGCTGCTGCACAATTGTGTCTGCTTATGTATAACGAACGGCGCACGGCACTGCGGCAGTATGTCAAATTGAGGCACATCCGAAAATCCACAAAATACGATCATCTCCCCTGGCTCATGTCCAGATCATGAGAATCTGAAAAAAAGGGGGTCGTTGCAGCAGCATTGATGCAAGAAGCGAAGAGCTCTACCACTTGTATTCTTCAGTGCATTAGACGAGGCCTCATTTTCCTGAAATTTCGCTTCTGTGATTGTCGCTCATGGCCATGTGCCATTGACATCTGCATAATCCCGAAATGACAAGAAAGGCACATAGTAGTGCGTCACGGCACTTGGCTAGGCTGGACCGATTGAAGGCTAATTTATAACATGCTCCATTTCAGACTTGTTTCCCATTTTCTTCTTTTTGTGCTTTGGCGCAGTTCCGTGGTACTTGTGCGAGAGCTGCTTGAAAGCCTGCTTCAGGTCGAGCTCATTACCGTCCTGGTCCTTGTACTTGAGGTTTACTTGGGGGTTGTAGCTGGAGAGACGGTCCGAGTTGTAGCTGGAGTATCGTCCTTTGGGTACCTCCACTAGACCCTTTGCAACAAGACGCTCGTTGAGAATCCTGTCAAGCGTGCTATCTTGTTCTTCTTTGGAGAGTCTTTTGTACGACAGATCCAGCTCCAATTCCAGTTTGACTGAACGCTCTTCAATCGAGATGGCGATGCGCTGAAGCTCTGCCTCCTTGATTCTTTGTTCCTGTTGTTTTCTGGCTCCCTTCTCCATTGCCAGTTCTGCACTGACCATGTTATTGCCACGAAGGTAGCTGAGTGTAGCTGCCATACTGCCAAATTTGGGCTTACTGGGCGCTTCTTGTTCCTCGGGTCCGGTCTTTTCTTCCAGTCGTGGAACGATTTCTTCTTGGGTCTCGATAACCTGTTCCTCGATCTCCTTCTCGACTTCCTCCTTAACATCCTCTTCAACACCGTCCTCTTCAACTGCTTGGCCGATACTGCTCAAAAAGTCTGAGGTTCCGTCAAAAACCACACCTCCGGTCTTCTCCGTCAAATCTATACGCTGGTGCAGCTGAATCTCCTGGGCCAACTGCTCTGGCGTGAGAAGTTTTCTTTTCTTCTGTTGCTTCTCGCGGTTCTTAGCTAGCACACTTTGGATTTCATCGTCGCCATCCTCAGCCTCAAACTTCAATTCTTCAGTTACCATCGGCTGGAGGGTCTCGAGCTCCTCGTCGTTGTCTAACTCTCGTTTCTTCGACAGACTCTTCTTCTTGGACTTCTTCTTGAATTTGACTGCTGCCGGCTTAGGTTCATCAATGTCGTCAAATAAAGCTTCCATTTTTGTCGTTCCCGTCTTCACCAGAGGCTCAACATTCTGCTTCTGCGGTAGAAGAATCGTGGTCCCTGAGACCTGAGCTAGCTCGTCCGCCTCATCCTCCTCGTCTTCCTCAAACCTGACGCCAAACTTCAATGTAGCGATTTTCCGCTTTTCTGCTTCGGTTTTTCGGAGTTTCTCTGCCTTGGCTATTTCCTCATTCACCATGCGTTCCTCCTCGCCATCTAAGACATTCTGGTCCTCGAGGGTAAAAACCTCGCCATCTTTAACATCTGACAATGCCAGGGCAGTATGAGCGACGGCAATTCTCTCAGATTCTTTAGAAACTTCTGTTTCAGCCGCCTTCTCGGCCTTCTTGCCTTTTCCAACGTTCTCAAGCCAGTCTGAGCCTGCATCATTGTAGAACAACTTCAGGCTAGTGTCCACCTTGTACTGGTCATTTGATGTGGTCTGTTTGGGCATAAGAGCACTCTTCTCTGGTATTGGCTCTTTGGAAGGCTCCTCCACCACTATCGGTTTGAGACCTAGAGATGCCCTGAGCTTGTTGGTTTCCTCAATCGAGAGTTCATCTTTTCCCGAAACCGTCTTTTTCGGATTCTCCTGTTTCTCTACAGGCAACAAGGGCAATCCGATCTGGGCCCGAAGCCTATTGGTTTCCTCGATAGAAAGCAGGATCTCCTCAACCATAGCTACCTCATCTACCCCAGCTATTCGCGATACATTCTATGTGTGTGGACTGCACGAACAACACCTACTGTTTACAAACATCACCAATTGTTTCCTCAATTACATATGGAAAACCATGAAACTTCTGTTTTGTGAGGTCATCGGAACGCTGGCAACGGCACCGCAGCACGTGGCGTTTCTGCCGCTGAGAATGGCGTATGTGGCCAGTGGAGGTGTCATAGTTTGTGAGGTGGATGCAAAAAACGGCACTTTGGGTAAACAGCGGCTATTTGTGGCCAATCTGGGCGTGGAGAGCGATGATTTGGCCAAGTTGGAGAGAGGAACGGATAAAAGGGACAAATTCGACATACCTCTCGAAAGCACTTACACGTACGGAAAGGACCGTATAGATACTAAGGTCGATGGAGAAGCGCTGCCGTCTAAGCTCAAGGATAGGGTCAGGGCTGTTTCCTGTGTGGCACTTTCGCCAAATGGCCGTGTTTTGGCTGTGGGTGAGTCAGGATACCATCCTCGGATTCTTCTTTACTCCTTGGCTGCAAACTCGTCAGGGGTTCCATTCGCTGTGATACACGAACATACGTTTGGAGTAAAGAGCATCGCGTTTCTGCCGGATTCACGCCACTTTGCCTCTTTGGGGCAGCTCTCCGATGGTTTTCTACATATCTGGAAGTACAGTGCCACGTCTGTATCGCTCAAAGCTACGAACAAGTGCTCGTCAATTGTGAACAAGGTGTTCTGGCACCTGCTGACCACGATTGTTACTGCTGGATTGCGTTTCCTCAAAATATGGAGCTACGAGGCTCACGACTCGAGCAGAGCTGTTGTTTTAAAAGGACGCAATGTGGTGCTAGGGCTGAACCTAGAAGTGGACTTCACCCAAGCCGTTTCGCTTTCTAGCGACGAGGTGCTTCTATCGGGCTGCCATAGTGCTCTCTATGTGCTTTCGCTTTCTGGACTTAGCATTGTTCCAGTGGAGGTACCCAATGGCTCATCTACGTACTATGGCTTGGAGACTGAGGCTGGTTCCCAGAAAGTGAGCTATTTTGATGGTGAAACTCCCAGACTCGTTGGTTTTGATGAGCTTAAGCATTCCTCCAACCGACTGGCGCCATCGTCGCCTTCGAAGATTGCCCTGATGTTCTCCAACCTTTCATTGAAGGCCACAACACCAGACTATCCCGTGGTGACGTCCCACTTGACTTCAAACGACAACCAACTCTACTCAATTTACCTCACGAACAAGAAAGAACTCTGCGTTTTGAACACGCTGTCTGGAGATATCAAGACGCTTGTCGCTGCTCCGGTTACTCGAGCTGGAGGGATGAAGCGGGCTTCTAACGGCGACCTTTTGGTTTACTCCAAATGCGGCAACCTCAAAACGGTGAATGGTCACGGAATCACCCAGCTAGCCTCCATCCGTTTGCCACAGACTGATCAGCTTGAAAATGAGCTAACAGCAGTGGACTATGACGGTACATATGCGTACTTTGGAGATCGCTACGGCCAGCTCGTTGTTAATGATACTAATACTGGTGACGATGTATTGCAATTGAAGGCCCACTCTTCTTCAATCAATGACCTTATACGGTTTAAGGCAAGCTCGTTGGAACTCCTTGTCACAACATCAAGAGACCGAACAGTTCAATTATTCTACCAGAACGACGATAAGTGGGAGCTTCTTCAGACGATCGCCAACCATACGGGAAACCTCGTCTTCTGCAAAGTATACGAGGAATCGCTTGACGTCTGTTCGGCTGATAGATCCATCTCCATCTACGGCTTCAGGGAATTTCCTGGCGACGAGATGCCCGTTGAAGTGTACCAAAAGCGGGTTCTTACCTTGAAGCATTCCCCTACAGCCATGGAGCTCCTAGACAACGAGCTTCATGTTGCAACGAACGACAAATCTGTCCATGTCTACGATGCAAAAACTGCAGACTTCAAATACTCCACCAAACTCACAAACGAGAAAGGAGATTCGCTCAGTGTGGAGAACTTTGCACAGATTGATGGCTATTTCGCTGTTTCGTCCAATGATCGCTCCATTCGTCTCTACTCTTCTCATTACTCGAAGCTGCAGGCTGTCACCTGGGGCCACTCTGAAACCATTCTTGAAATGGTCAGCTCCGATCTTACTTTGTACTCCATTGGGCTGGATGGATGTCTTTTTATATGGAATGTCCTGGAGGCAGCCGAGTCGAACCATTCCAGCTTCAAGGAAGACGATTCTGATCTGAGCTTGGTCGAGCCAGACAATCTGCCTCTTTTTGCCAAAGTGACAAGAAAGATCCTCCCAGTTGCATCAGCATCCAAACCATTAAGCACACAAAGTACACCCAAATTTGACAGGGAAAGCTCTCCATCAAAACGATCGCTGATCATCCTTGATCCAAGCTCCCCATCACCAGCTCCAACTACAACCCCAAGACTTACGAACGCTACTATCAAGAGAATGGAGGCTCGAAAAGGAACTCAGGCTTCACCTGCAAAAAGCCCATCTCCTAAACGAACCTCTCCATCCAGAACACTGTCTCCTATAAGAATTACAAACAAACCCAGTGCTACGTTACGGTCACTGGTCCTGCCATCCAGAAAAGCTTCTGTTGATTCAATCACAAACCCACAACCTCGGCTAGCACCGCAGAATAGCTCAGATTCTATGGATAGAGCGTCTGCGTACATCACAATCATCAAGTCCCACGCACAAAAAGGGCTCTTTACAGGTGAAGAGAAGGAAAGTTTGATCGAACAATTGAAGGACTTGATCAGTGTGTTGGGCGGAACCGTGGGTTCTACAGGGAATGACACTATTCTTGAAAAATTCGGCCAACAACTCGTCGAACTCGTTCAGAAAAAATTTCAAGATTGATTAATGCTATCGTGTATTATGCTTAAAAATCCATGGCCTCATCGAAGTCATCTTCCTCGAAATCATCGACTTCTTCTGCAAGGTCCTCATTATCGCTGAAATCCTCCTCACTGGACTCTTCATCTGGGCCTGATCCAATGACATCCTCGACATCTTCATTCCGCTGATTATCGGTCTTTTCCTCCTCGACAACCTCGTCGTCCAGTTCATCCTCCTCATTCTCCTCATAGGGAACAACAATTGCATCTTCATCAACATCAGCGCTTTCAGATCCATAAAGTCTGAACGAGGTGAGCTTCATTCTACACCTTGGACAACCTTCAGCCTCCTCGCTGCCATTTTCTATAGCATTGAACCGAACTGCCAAACACACATAGCAAAATATATGCCCGCAGTTAGTAATGCATGCGTTTGTCACGTATGTAGACGCTGCTTTGATACCACTAGCTTGTGCAAATTCCATGCAAATAGCACACTGTGACCTTGGGAGGTTGAAGTATTTTGTATGAACCGGGGAGGCGGTTACAAGGGGGATTGAGCTTTTGTTCTTATTGAACGGAACAAGCTTTGAAAGTATTCTGCGCCACTTTCTGAGATGAAGTAATGGGAGAGTGAATACCAAGAACTCGGTCATGACGTTCCAGACTAATTGACGATTCTGGAATTCGAAGTTCACATTGTCACCGTTGAACTTCAACAAGTCAGCAACAACTGGTGTGAGCGAAATGCCCAAGATTCTATGCATCAAGGTCGGAAATCTGCCTTGCACGAGAAACAAGATGAAGTTTATCAAGTTGAGAATCTTCACACCGTCGTCGATACGGCCAAGAATGCGAGATTTGTTCTTTATCAAGAAGGTCTTTGCCTTTTCGATCAAAGTCTCCCTGGACTGCCTTACATTCTCGTCGACGGAATACAAGTATGACTCGGCTTTTTTGTAGAGGAAGTCGCCGATAATGACTGCTAGGAGGAGATAACGAGCTTGACTTCCAATTATCTTGCCTGTTCGCGAATTCGTAAGTTTTAAGTTTTGCAATTTGAGACCATACGATGAGCCTGACTTCAAAGTCGTAAGACGGAAGATTAGCAAGTTCAAGCCTAGAGACCAGATCTCTGGGTTCTGGCTGTATGACCAGGGCTTGTTACTATGTAGCGCGAAAACATCAGAGAGCTGTTGTTTGAGCAAGCTGAAGAGCTCGTTATCGAGAATATATGCATCGAGTTGGGATACCCTGGGAGACGGGTATAGGATTTTTTGGAAAAGTGACATGAAGGGAGTTGGAGAAAGTATCAACAGTTCTCCACATTTTGTGGCCTCGGTTCGCAGGCTCCAGTACCATGCAGTACCAGCTGCTCTAATAGGGCCGTGATTTTTGCAACCAATTCTTGAATCAACACAGAAGTTTCCTTAGCGGTAACAGCATCGAGAGTTGGTTGGATGGAAGCCGTTATGGTAATTCCTCCGTATCTGGTGGCATTAGACATGATGTAATGAAGGATTCTGAGGAGCGATAATTTGACAACTGCATTCCTGTTGTAGACTGTGAGTTTAGTAAGGATCTGAGAGACAATTAAATCACGAGTCATCAATCTAAGCACCACAGTACTTGATGCCACAAGATGGAGGTAGTTGTTAAGCGCAGCCTCGAGGTTTGAAACCTTTGATAGCATGAACCCGTTCAAGAGACATTCGCGAGCATGAGGTTCCTCTAGCCAACGAAGTGAAGTATCCTGCAATGACCAGTGAAGGATTGAGTCCATCGCATTCGAATGCCAGTATGGATCAACGAGAAGATTGAGGTAAACGTTGAGAATGCTGTGCTTGTAAAGCATCTGGCGGACATAGTTGTCGCAGTAGACAAACTCACACAAGATGGGTAACACGAATTGCCGAAATGGGAGATTAATCTTAGAAAGTTCTTTGTAGATTGGAACTGCACCAAGCTTGACCAACTCGAGCTCTTTGCCATGGTTCAAATAGCAACAATTATAGAGCGAAGGACACACGATGTTGAGCACTTCCTTGTAGTGAGCACTGTAAGCTGGGTGGCCATTCAAGACAGAAACGTAAAACTCCAAAATGTCGGCTGCATGCAACAGACGAAGGAGTTCTGAAATGCAACTGATTGACCGGAAGAATTTGAGAATAACCATCTGCCGCTGGAGGTGCACTGACGGATACACCTTGATGAGGAGCTTCACCAAATCCGAGCTGACAATATTTATTCTCACTCTTGGTTCTGCTTGGCCGAAGTATTTGAGAACGTCAAGTATCTTGTCAATAGTCACCTCAACGTACTCTTGAGGCACCAAATTTTCTGGCATCTTCTTGTACTTTGTGAGCCTGTTGAGGAGAACCACGAACCAGAATACAACTCCGTACTTCGACAAAATACGGCACATGTCTGATTTGAAACGAGTTATACCCTTGGAAAGGATCTCGTGTATGCAGTGGATGGAAACGAGTGGAAAGTCGGGGTCTGATCAAAATCTTCCTCTAAGAATCGGGATAATATTCTGAGACCGCCCGACGAGACAAACATGGTCAACGCCTTGTCTGACTTGCGAATGATTTTGATAAATCTAACAACTTGTAGCCTAGGCTGAAGACCATATGAAAGCTTTGTAAATTGCGTCATCATAGGAATACCGCCTAGAAGAGCGAAGTTTTCAAGCTGCGCCAGATTGCCGTCGAAGATATGATTGAGTGTCGCAAGAACATGAAACCAGAGGCGACTCAGATCGGGCATTTCTGGAGCGTTCTCGAGAAGCTCGAGAAGAGTCAAGACACCATGGTTTTTGATGAGTGTTTCGTGCAGAATGCTGTATTTCTTGATAAGCTGGAGCATGCGTCCTGTTATTTTGAGAAGTGACTTTGCCGTGTCCTCATGGCCATAATGGCAGTTGTCCACTCGTGATATGAGTTTGTGGCAAAGAAGCTCCATCTTACTCTGGACCTCGAGTTCGTCGGTGTCAAAATTCTCCACGAGTAACTCTAAGAAGGGATCATTTTCTTCCGACGCATCCTTGGAAGACTCCTCCTGTAGCTTTTCCTGGACCTTCAAACTCAAAGACGCGTTGCCAACCTTCAAAAAGTCCATGTCGTCCTCATTTTCAGTGAACTTCGTGAGTAATTCATTTCTCGTGTACCTCTCCCGGGACGGACTGCCAGCAGTGCTATTGATCTTTGAAGGGGTGGAACTATCCCCCAGATGGAAAGTCTCGCGGGAAGGACGAGCGGAAACTTCGTGTTTGCTTCCTTGTGTCTCACCATCCTCCATCCAGCGGTGCTTCAAGAGCAATTTGGACGAAATTCGAAGGGTTGGCTGCTTCTGGAAGCACTCTAGTAGGAAATCTTTTGCAAGTGGTGTGAGACCAGGCGGAAGAGGCGGATGGTCGTCTGTACCTATGGCATGTAATGTGGCCATGGGGTTAAGCTCATGGTATGGAGGGTTGGTGGTGAAAAGCTCTATAATCGTAGCACCTAAGGACCACACGTCGGAGGCCGTGCAGATGCCCTCGCCTCCAAGAACCGTTTCTGGAGCCATCCAGTTAGGAGTTCCCACAACCGTATTGTGCAGCGTAGCTACCTTGGTTGCAACACCAAAATCGGCGAGCTTCACCTTGCCCGAATCCGTTAAAAGCACATTGGCGGCCTTCACGTCACGATGTACTACACCCTGAGCATGGAGGTAGCCTAGACCGTGGAGGATAGGTCTCACGTACAGCACGATCTGGGAATCCAGAAAGCCGTGGCCTTGTTTCTTGTACAACTGCCTCAATGACCCGCCAGCACAGTACTCCAAAAACACGTTCAAGGAGTTCAGGGTTTTGACGAAGCCGTGGTATTTGACGATGTTCTCGTGCTTCAAGATCTTGAGAAGGTCGATTTCTCCCATCAACGCACGCAAGTCGTGATCCCTCTCCAACGGAATCTGCTTGATAGCCACAACCTGGTTGGTCCGCAAGTTCCGTCCTCTGTAGACGTCAGCATGGGCTCCTCTGCCTACTTTTTCGTAAAACTTAAAGTTGTCCAACGCGTTGCTTGTTCGTAGGCCTGGCGTCTTTCCCATTCGTTGTGCTGGAGTTAGCGATAATTTGACGGATGTTTTTCTGTGGTGGTTTCGGGGAGCACCTTGCTGTTCCATCGGCGTCATTGGCCCGCTTTGCCTGAGTTGTTTGCTGAAATCAAACTGTGTTTCTCCTGGAGTCTCTGGAATCAGCTCCATGCCTTTTGTAGGAGAGGTTCTCTCGAACGGGCCAATCTCGACGGGTAAGCTGTTTACGAACAACGGCTTTCTCCCGTTTCGGTCCTTCACTGGCGAAGTCTTCTCGAAGCCCGAGGATATGTCGTTTTCAGAAGTCCGTTCCGACAGACTGGATTTAGGATGGAGATTGATATGGGCCAGCTCGCCGAAATCCAGGGCAAACTCGTCGGCGGCCTCATTCTCGGACTCACGGAAGCGTCGGAGAAGCGAGGCTTTGGACGCCATGGCATTTCACGCTGTGTTTTTGTGTCTGAGAAAGTGGTGATGGTGTTTCTGTTTACCTGAACGCGCATCTGGGGTAGACGATTAGGAGATGAGATTGGTCGACAAGAAATATTTCCAGGAGGAATTAGAGATTTTGAAGTGGGTTTTAAATCAGTCGAAGAAAACATTGATAGTGTAATTTGGTGTTTGAACGTGAAGGTCAAGTTTATGCACTGGGTCACCTAGATCATAGTATGTAGTGGCTGCGAAAAGCACTAATAGAGCTCACCGTACAACGTTAAGCTACTTAAAGACCACAATGGAGTTTTTTGTGTATTCGCCTTAATCAACTGAAAACACAAACGTGTAACCCTAACTTTTTTTCTTTTGTTCGCTGCCCAAACCACAGGGTAGCACCACTGTAGATAGTCACACAAGCACCAATTGACACAAAACCACACACAGTCCACATTTCCGAAGCAACCTGGAAACACCACAATCTCGCTACATTCCCGGTCCCATTGTCATTTCCGCCCCACCTTCCCAATCAAAAACATCTCGCCAAATCCACCTCCACCTAAAAACCACTCAACCATCTAATCCATCACCACACCCTTCTCTCGAATGCACACCAGCGCAATACAGCATGAGAAACTCCACTTGAAGCACAAAACCGCAGGCCGGAATTGCCTTTCCATCTTCCTACTCCACCTACAAAATACCCACCTAAAAGTGACCCACCTGAAAGTGACCCACCTACAAAATATCCGTTTTCCGTTCGTATTCGTATAACCCAGCCCCATGGGGCGATTCCAGCACCGTCAGGTGCGCCCGTAGGCTATGCAATAGGATTCCCTTCATCGAGTATTTGACATTTCTGCTTTTTAAAGCTTCAACTAGGCCTGGCCCGTCCGTAGACTCCGGGCAATCAGGGCAAGCTGTAAGACCACAAAGAGCACCAAAGCAGCCAAGACAAAGAAAACGACAAAGTACGCCATGCCGTCAGCCAACTCCCGCTGCCATGAAAACCGCATCTTCACCAAGATCCGGTCGTCCTGGCCAATGAAGGCCAGAATCGGATGCCCAAACTGCAGAGGCCGTAGTTGTCTTCCATTCGGTAGCTGAAGATGGTCAATGTTGCTGTATTCCAAAGGTTCATGAGCCCTCTGGGAACAAATCTTGAAAAGACTCGAGAGCGTCGTCTCCACCGAGTCATCTGGCGAAACCACAAACAGGTACTTCTTGTCGCCAGCCAGAAGCACCAGGGTGCTGATGATGAAGAGCACCGACACGTTTTCGTCTAGGTGCACCAACGGCTCACCCCAGGACATGGTGGAAGGGAGGGGAAAAAAAAGTGGTATCGAGTTTTCTTCTTTTTCTTTTTTTCCTTCAATCCAGGCGACCCTCCATCTTATAAGCCATTGCGCTTTCAACTGTGCCTAGGTTTAGCCCTGCGACCTCATGCAGCATAGTTTTTCCGCTGAGGCTGTGGGTGCTATATACGGCAGGGGGTGGTCCGGGAGAGACTGCCTCGTGGGCTTAGGCGAGAGGTCCAGCCGTGCATTGATCGACACGACATTTTTGAGAGAGCCGTTGTGGCTTGTTTGAGAGAGGAGGAGGGGGTTATTTTGACAGGTAGCTGCGGCTTTTGGCTTTGTGCGTCAAGGACGGGCTATTATTGTTATCGGATCCACACCAACGTGCAACGGCCTTACTACAAGCGCAAATCCACACCTCTTCTACAGCAAGGTCGGGCCACGAGTGGGTCTTCACATGGAAAAAAAACCCGGGTGGTGCCACTCTTTCCGCCACCTCGTTTAGCTCGTTAGATCGTTTATTTCAAAATCACGCACGGTTCTCGCTCCGGGCTGTGCTGCCTTCTCCCTCCGCTTCCCCAGCCTCCTTCCTGTTGGCTTCGGCGGCTTCCTTCTCATCAGCCTCAAGCTTCTCCCGGTTCCAACTGAGCAATCTCTCGTCTCCTGGCTTCCGTGGCTTCACAATGTTCACCACAAGCACGAGAATTCCCACAACCATGCAGCAGGCGCCGCCGGCGATCCACGAGAAAGCCAAGAAATAGTTCTTGCCTCCAAGCACAGACCGCTGCGAAATGAAGATCTTCTTCTTGCCGTCGTAGGGCAACACGGGGAAGTGCAACCCGACGCTCACCTCGTAGACACCCTCCGGGAGCGCCTCGTTGTCGTTCCGCATGTAGAGCTTGTTGAACTTCTGGAGCGCCGATGTAAACATCCAGTTCTGGAAGTCTTCCCACTGCGAGATGTCGGGCACGTTGGTGGAGTTGTAGCCCTCAGGGAACATCTTGTACCAGTTTGGAGGAGGAGCAATCTCGCTGGGGTCGTACTTGGTTTTTTTGAAACGGCCGTCGTTGGTGGACCAGGAAATGCCGTTTCTGGACCAGACATAGTCGTCGCTGGTGCCGTTGACGCCGCTGAAAGTGGGCGTGAAGGTGTCGTTGAACAAGGAGTTTGCTACAAGACCGCAAGGGTACAACTTCTTGCCGCTGTCGTCCTGAGAAAGCGGCTCGCAGTTCTCTCCCACACCGTCCTTGATGGCCGCCAAGGAGGCCGCTGTGCCCTGGATCTGGTCCTCGGAGAAGGACTTGGCATAACGTCTGTGGTTCTGCGAGAAGTTCTCCAAACGGTAAAAGAAGTAGAGCGGGCTCTTCAACGTGTGGGGAACGTGGAACTGGATCTTGCACACCCGTCTCTCGTCCTCAAAAGGCTGGCTCTCGTTGGTGTCCAACTTCCACTGCGCCTGAGGCACATCGGCATAATCCAAGTTGTAGTTTGTGTACTGGTCCGGAATAGGCAGCCAGTAGTCCGCCGAGGCCAAGTTCTCACACTGGGTGTAGTCGATGGTGAAGTCCTCCACTCTATGGGAAGCCAACCACATGGCACCTCCCAAAGGAAGAAGAAACACACCAAGGCCCAAAAGAATCGGAATAAGCCAGTGCGCGGTGATCACCGGATTGATGGCCTTGAGCCGCTGCTGCTGAAACGCGTTGTCGTTGGGCCGCCTCAGCTTCTCCTTCTTGGGCTCGATCGCATAGTCCGAGTCTGAATCGGACTCTGTCTCCAAATCGCCTCTTTGATCAAAACCCGGATCGGGCTGGTCGTCAAACGGCGAGCCAGACGCCAGCAGACCCTGCATTTCGGGCGCCAGCACGTCGTTGCTGGAGTTCTTGACGCTCATGGAAAAGAGAAGTAGGTGAAAGTTGATGAGATTGAGATCGCTGCGGGACGTAGATATGCCGGGGTGCGTGAATATTGCAAGTTGAAGTTTATTCGAATCTCTTTGTTGATTGAATTGAAAGAGTTAAGAGGTTTATGAGAGTAAGGGGTGTTTTTTTTCTTTTTTTTGGGAGCCCTGACTCGCTTTGTTGTCGGTGCTACGGTTCATTCGGCAACTGTGCTAAGCCGTGAACCCGCACTCAGGAACGGAGAGTAGGTCAAATACGGGTTTTAAAATTAGCGTGTGGGCGGTCAAAAATAGAATTTTTTTTGGCTTTTCGTGAACGTCTAAACCAGCCCAAAAGGCTGCTTGGCTTTTTCGAGTTCCTGGCAATCGGTGGATGTGGATTGAGTTATTGGTGAGGAGACCTCGTGGCTCCGAACCTGGCGTGGAGAAAATTACCGCGTGGTTGGAATTGCTGGATTTAGGTTAGTGGATCTGGCGAGATTTGGCAATTTCGGGGGACTAGATGGGTGTAGGGGGAGGTTTGTTGATGCTGGCTCGTTCAAGGTGTACCTGAGAAAGTGGAGTCGGGTAAAACAAAGGAGGAGGTCAAAAAATTTTGACATATTTATTTATTACTAGGTTCCAATTGGCTGGTGCCTCTAAATTACCGTAGAGCTCAGTGGCAGGTTAAGTTGGGTCTCATTGGTTGAATCATGATCAGTACACTTTCGCCTGATGTAAGTGCTGCTCACAGACTACACTTCATGATGGCGATTGCGCATCTGAGTAGCCTCGAAAATCAATTGTTCCTGTTTCGAAAGATCAAGGCACTGTGTGCTTGTTCGGTGGGATCAGATCAAGACCACGACGTTCCTCTGATGGTACGATGTTTTGATAATTTCCTATTCCACTTCATTTTTCATTTTCTGGAATTCTGAACAGTATCATTCTTGTTGTTGGTAGCGCCTTGTGCACGTCGTATGATTCCACTAGTTCACGTCATGGAGCTGTAGTTGCACTGAGTGAGCAAAACTGGATAGCTGTAAAAAGTACAAAAAACGAACCATAACCAAAGGTCTTACCAGAAGAGCTTTCAAATGATAAATAGAACATTGCGTCTGCGGATGCATACTCAGGGCACATCTATATGATCAGCTTTTATCAAAATTCTACAAGCCTGGCGACCTCGACCCTTCATAACCACTGGCCATTCCAGGCTGACCTCGAAAATCCATTCACATCCCATCATGACAAGCCAAGAAGCAATATAACTTAGAAAATTGCTTCAATGAAGGCTTTTTCTCGTGATGTTTCAAACCTTCATGAGCACCAGATCTCCAATGGAATGGCTGCGAAATCGGTCTTCTCAGAAAGATCCCCAACAACCGCCCACACCAGGCACCTATCGAACGAAAAACGATTTTATATATGATCCAAGCATCACGAAATCGCCCACTTTCAAAAAACTTGTCCATTTGTTCAAATCCCCACTTTTGGAAATTTTTCACTTTCTCCAGTCTGTCCTCAACGACACACCAACCCCACCCATTCCCTGCCATTCTGCAACAAAATAAAAAAAGAAAGAAACCAAAACAGTTAAAGCCACTTCTTCCAATCTACACCCATTTAAAAGTACTCTTCCAAAGAATTCACCACAGGCTAGTCCCATCGTTCAAACACCGGTGTCTTCGCGCGTGCAGTATGTTCAAATTTTTTAGCGGTTGCTTCAGCTTTCATCAAAACCACTTTTTCCAATGGACGGCGCAGAGAGAAACATCGAAATCTGGAAGATCAAGAAGTTGATCAAGTCCCTCGAGCTTGCCCGTGGTAACGGTACCTCCATGATCTCGTTGATCATCCCGCCAGGATCCCAGATCTCCTTGACTCAGAAGAAGTTGACTGAAGAATACGGTACCGCTTCCAACATCAAGTCGAGAGTCAACCGTCTTTCCGTTCTTTCCGCCATCACTTCCACCCAGCAGAAATTGAAGTTGTACACGCACTGCCCCAAAAACGGTCTTGTGCTTTACTGTGGTGATGTCATTACCGATGAGGGTAAGGAAAAGAAGTTGAACATTGACTTTGAGCCCTTCAAGCCAATTAACACGTCTTTGTACTTGTGTGACAACAAGTTCCACGTGGAGGCGCTTTCTGAGTTGCTTCAGGACGACGACCGTTTCGGTTTCATCATCATGGACGGTAATGGAGCCCTTTTCGGTGCTGTTTCTGGTAACAACCGTGAGGTTTTGCATAAGTTTACTGTTGATTTGCCCAAGAAGCACGGTAGAGGTGGTCAGTCTGCTGTTCGTTTCTCCCGTTTGAGAGAGGAAAAGAGACACAACTACGTCAGAAAAGTCGCCGAGGTTGCCGTGCAAAACTTTATCGAAAACGACAAGGTCAACTGTAAGGGTTTGATTTTGGCCGGTTCTGCTGATTTCAAGAACGAATTGTCCAAGTCCGACTTGTTCGACCCCAGATTGCAGGCCCGTGTGTTGAAGATTGTCGATGTTTCTTACGGTGGTGAGAACGGTTTCAACCAGGCCATTGAGCTTTCTGCCGAGACCTTGGCCAACGTCAAGTTCGTCCAGGAGAAGAAGCTTTTGAATACTTACTTCGAGGAGATTTCTCTTGATACTGGTAAGTTCTGTTACGGTATCGAGGACACTTTGAAAGCCTTGGATGCTGGTGCTTGTGAGACCGTCATTGTCTACGAGAACTTGAACATTGTCAGATACACCTTGAAGAACTCCGAGGACCGTGAGGTGATTGCCCACGTGAACCCTGAGTTGGGAGACAAATCTTACTTGATCGACAAGGCCACTGGTAACGAGATGGAGACTGTCAAGGAGGAGATGTTCTTGGAGTGGTTGGCTGAGAACTACAAGAGCTTCGGTGCTACTCTTGAGTTTGTCACCGACCGTTCTTCCGAGGGTGCCCAGTTCGTCCAGGGTTTCGGTGGTGTTGGTGCTCTTTTGAGATACAAGCTCAACTTCGAGCAGTTGGTTGACGAGTCCGACGAGGACGAGGACGAGTACTACGACAGTGATGAGGACTTCATTTAAAAGGTGTGGTTAGACGCGGCCTGCCAGGCCCGCTTCTGTGTATTTTAGAATGCAATTCGGAAACGATTCCGCTGTAGATGCTTATTTTCTGTTCTTTTTGTTCTTTTTTTGGCCCTTGAGCTCGTCCAAGGCCTTCACGGCTTCTCTACCAAGAACGGTTTCTGATGTTTTACCTGAAACGATCTGGTGTGCCAAGTTTTCAAGTCCACTGGTGAGGTATGATCTTCTGTGGTTCTTCCGAAGAGGAACATTGAGAAGCTCTCTGAGCTTGGCTTTTTCGATCTTGGCCTCCTCATTCGTGAGCTTCTTGCCGTCATTTCTCTTCTTTTGCTTTTTAATCACATCATCCTCGAAATCTTCAATACCATCAAGGTCCTCAATTCCCAAATCCTCAGCAGCCTGTTTGACCCATGACGACTCTTTTCTTGTTGCTGTAGATGCAATAGACGAATCTGCCAATTTGGATGCAATACGAACCCGCTCTCTAAGCTGAGTAACAAGGTCGTAGTCAATGTCCAACATCTTGAGGTCTCCTTTCCCAGAAACCTTGGAGTGTTTTTCAGCACTTGCAGCCACGAGGTTTCTCAACTTTCTGAAAGGTCCCGAGGCCTCTTGTGGAGAGCAAAACATGACAGAAACACCTTCTTCACCGGCTCTGGCAGTTCTACCCGAACGATGAATGTACACATCAGCAGATCTGGGCAAATGGTAGTGAGCCACATGGTCGATATGGGGAATATCCAAACCTCTTGCTGCCACATCGGAGGCTATAAGCACAGATGTTTTGTTATTCTCCGTGGAGGCCTTGAAGCGTTCAAGAGCACGCAATCTCTGTTTTTGAACCATCGACGAGTGGATGGAGAATGCTGGGATTTTGAGGTTTTCAAGGAAAGGAACAAGTCTCTTGACGGAGTCCACAGCATTTGCAAAGACAAGCGTGGATCCAGGGTACATGAGCAAAAAGTAGTACAAGAAAAGGTCTCTTTCTGCTGCACCGCACTCAACAAGAGCTTCTGTGACTTGACCAGAAACGATTTCCTTAGGGTTGGCATCACAAAGTGATGGCTTGGGATCCTTGAATCGAAGCTTTTTGGATAAAAGTTCGAGAATCTCGGTGTTGCCGATAAGGCCTCCACTGTAAGCTTTTTTCTCCTTCTGCTTGCCCTTCTTGTCGAGCTTACCGAAAAGGTCCTTGGAAAAAGTGGCAGAGAAAACCAAGGTCTGCCATTTGTAACCATACTTCTTGCTATCTCTGCCTTTAATGAAGAGCTCAAGAATCTTTTCAAACTCCTCAAAGTGTCCGTCCTGCAACAATCTATCAGCTTCATCGAGGACAACGGTATCAGTAGCACCGAGTCTAGCAGCCAAGTCGGAGTTTTTCTCTATAAGTTCCAAAAGACGACCTGGGGTGGCCACAATGATACTAGGGCCGTATTCCAACATACGCTCTTGTTTCTGGATAGAAAGACCACCAGTAATAGAAACAATACCATGCTGTGAAAGTGGAGCGTACTTTGAGATTCTGTTCAAGTGATCAACAACTTGGTGTGCCAATTCTCTGGTGGGTGCAAAGATTATACCAGAAGGAGGTGGGATTTCTTCTTTGGCACGGGTTTCCTTGATTTCGTTCAACTTTTGGATATGTCTTTCGAGAATAGGAAGACCATAAGCTAGGGTCTTACCGGAGCCGGTTGTAGCTTTACCAATGACGTCTTTGCCTTCTATAGCCAAAGGAATGGCCGATTTCTGAATCGCCGTTGGGGTTTTGAAGCCAAGCAGCTGGAGACCGTTTAGAAGATACGGACTGAGAGAAACCGAGTTCCAGTTGGGCAAATCGATATCGTCATCTGGAAGGGGAATGTCCAAACCAGCAAATGCGTTGGCACTGAGATTTCCATCATTGTCGTCATTGTCTTCAAGAGCTTTTTCTCTGGCTTCCTTGGCCTCGAGCTTTTTCTGTTTCTGTTTCTCTTTCTTTTCCTTGAGCTTCGCCTTGTTCTTCTCCTTCTGCTTGGCTTTCTTTTCATCCTGGGGGCTCATTTCAGTGGCTTTTTCTTCAGATTCGCCATCCTTGACTTCCTCTTCCAGCTCATCCTTCAGTTCCTGCTTATTCTTCTTCTGTTTCTTCTTCTTCGGCTCATCGAAACCCAAAAACTCGTCATCGGAAGCCTCCAAATCACTCTCTCTAGAAACAAACTCGGCCTTACCGTTCACCATCTTAACATCAACGCCCTCAAGCTCTTCAATGCCAAACAAACCACCGTAGTCTTCCATGTGGTCTGGAATGTCAACTGGCTTCCATTTGAGTGCATCTGCCTTGATGATTTTGTTGGTTCTGCCCTGCTTTTGTTTCATCGTGGGCGTGACCCTTTTGGCCAGCAGCTTAAAGCTGCGTTTTCCTTGCGGAGGCATAATTAAATTTCAATAGTGGTTGAAATCTAGGATTATGGGGTAGATGTATCTGAAAAGCATCGAGATGAGCTCGCGTGATACTGGGCACGTGCTACCCAGTAATTCCATGATCCATGGTATTTCAAAACCGTTGATATATTTTTGATTAATATTTGGGGCAAAATATTGATTTTTGAAGAATCAACATTGTTTTGGGTGCTGGGTGCAAATCTATAGCTACCACCCTGATCCTACTACCAATGCGAATCAACATACAACTACATGCTAAAACGACCAAAGACGATAAGTTCGTCTGCAGGGGTGCAGCGAAAACCGAAGCTCAAGCCACAGAAAGCTCGCAAGATTATACGACGTTTCCATGTTTTGCAGAAAAACAAGACGGCTCTTTTGAGAATCCTAGACCTTGATGAGTCGGACTACAAGGAGAAACTAGGATCGGTGTACGCTAAGGAGTTTGAGACATTCAAGCTTCCAAAGAAGCCCGAGCTCTTCAAGTTCGATAATACCACATCCAGATCTGAAATTGCCAAGATGCTAGGCCGCATTGACAAGGAGGTTGAACTAAGAGGAGGACTCCATATATACCAGATGGCTTCTACTGTGGGGCAGGCTTCTGAACGAGGAGGTGACTCTTCAAAGAAACTAGTTGAATGGTACAAGGATCTCGGACGAACGGCTGCAAAGAGCTTGGAAATCGGGTGTCTCAGTCCCAATAACCAGATCTCAACCAGTGGGTTGTTTGGAGAAGTCACGAGAATTGACTTGAACTCTCAGGATCCAAAGATTCTCCAGCAGGATTTCATGGAAAGGCCGCTACCTGTGGATGATACAGACCGCTTTGATCTCATACTGTGTTCTCTCGTGTTGAACTTTGTTCCTTCTGCTGAAAAGAGAGGTGAGATGTTGAAGAGGATGGCTCAATTTTTGCTTCCTGTTAGTGAAACACCCCTGAGTGTTTTCATGGTTTTGCCGTTGCCGTGTGTGTCGAATTCTCGGTATATGAGCCGGGAGTTGTTTTTGGAAGTTATGGGAAAAGTGGGTTTTTCTCAAGTGAAGTATCACGAAGCCAACAAGGTGGCATACTGGCTCTTCGACTGGAACGGGAAGAAGCCAAGGACTGGAAAAAAGGAGAAGAAGAAGGAGATTCTTCCGGGTGCAACGAGAAACAACTTTTACATCTCCCTAGGGTGATCAAGCCCGCCATTGAAGAAGACTGAGACTTAACTTATAACGATGGTTTCAGAATAGGTTACAATTCATTTTGCTGCCAGAGGTAAAAGACAAGGTGATGCACGCTCAATCAAGCCAAGTATTAAAAGTCAATTAGCACATGATTCATGAAAGCGGAATTGAACTCCCTGCAACATATCCATCATTCTTGTCATGATTCTGCATCGAAATCCATCCATATCCAGGGAACCCATCCCTTTCAATCCCTCAAGGCCCGTATGACTACTCGTGTGATTTTCTAGAAGCGGAGTCAAGCACGGCTATACAGACATATCGATATGATCAAAGAGGCACAATGACCCATCGTGCATTCGAGATCGATCTGGACCTGCTGATATTATTTCTAGAAACCCGGGGAAAACTGAATACAGAATTCTCTCAGACACTGTACCCCACAATTTCACCTAACAAATGTACCATCAGACCATCGTTCGCCTCGAATCTGGAAGCATCAAAAGAAATTCACATACGTCTAAAAATATTCCTGTTTGAGCAATGAAACTCCGTCACGTCCTGCGAGGAGCGATAAGTGCTCTCTCATTGAAATTAAAGAGAAATGGGAGCGGAAAGCGATTGAGCAAACCTTAAAGTGGTTGCCACCTAATTGACGTTTTTTTCTTTCGATCAATTGACAGCTTCTCTAAAGCTTCACAGCTGTGAGCTGATTTGTTACCCACTTCTTCAAACTTGCGTGGTGTGGTATGCGCTTAAGCGAGATACTTGCGTTTTGGACCCTTCCAAAAGAAAGCACTGAAACAGGGCGACCTTGCTTGCTTCTCCCCGTTTCTTTCTTTTTTTCCCATTTATTTTTACCTATTTGCACCGTCAGATCATTCATCGCAGGTACCTGAAATTGAGCGTCTGGTGATGCCTGCAAATCTCTCAGCAAGTCATGCAGGTATCCGGAAAAACTTCCGATCTTTTCGGACGATTCGACGCAGCTGGCAAGTCGGCAACTAAACCCTCCGTTAAACTGACCATTTTTTATACGGCAAGGCAATTGTGTCGTACTGCCGTTCGGACTTTTACAGGTCCTGTGTGAAGGAGCGCCGTTTTGACATCATGGTTTGTTCCGGTGTGCCTCGAGGCTAATTGCAACATCGATCGATGTTCCATTTTCTCGCCCTCCAGCAAGCCCCCACATACACTGTGATGTCCCCCAGGTACTCCCCCCACTTACCTGAAAAACTCCAAGGACAAAAAAGGCTCGGAATGTAGATTGAAGCCGGTCGCTTGAAGAAGCCTAAAGTTGACATAACATGCCACGGACAGCGAACGAGGTTTATCCGGGCTTCATGCCTCACGAGCTTCCCGACGCCGCTCCTTGTCTAGACCTTTACCCCGAAAGCAGTTTTTTACGAATCGTCAGAAGACGCACTCTCTTCTCGAATTTTCAGCCTTGCAGGTGCCAATTGCCTGTCAATGCCCGGAGGTCCTCACAAGTCTTGGCTTTTTTTGCACCCACTTTTTTTCGCCTTTCAGTAGGGAGATTCTTAACTCCAGAAAAAATTTCCGGGGCATCTCCGGAGAAACCTGGAGCGAATTGGGGAATGCATCATGTATGCAAAGCCGCCCGCAGATGGACTGGCAGGACCTGCTCAGCTAAGTATGGGGCCGGCCTGCATGAGAACGACGTTTCTAAGTGCATTTGCAGTCACCCTGGCGTGGTGCGTCGCTGTGCATGCAGCTTGCATTGTTGGCAGACAATTGCAACATGAAATGCCTCACAGCGCCGGTAAAATTTAGCACTTACCTGGAACAGCCAAAAACTATAAATGTGGGCCCATCCCACCTTCTATTTTTTATCATCAACAACTTACGATCATGTCTCGTGAAGAAACAACTTCCTCGGGTGTGCAAACACCCACCAACGATTCGCTTTTGGACAAGTCCATCCAGGAGCAGAAGAAGGACTCCACTGAGGAGGACCTTCCTGAATTGCCCAAGAAATCTACAAAAGAGTATCTTGTGGTGGCCACCTTGTGTCTTTTGGTTGCATTCGGTGGTTTTGTCTTTGGTTTCGATACCGGTACTATTTCCGGTTTCGTGAACATGCCTGACTTCAAGGAGAGATTCGGTCAGCTCAATGGTTCTGGTGAGTACTACCTCAGTGACGTCAGAACCGGTTTGATGGTTTCCATTTTCAATGTGGGTTGCGCCATCGGTGGTATTTTCATTTGCAAAGTCGGTGATGTCTACGGTAGAAGAATCGGTATCATGTTCGCCATGGTCATCTACATCGTCGGTATCGTTATTCAGATTGCTTCTCAGGATGCCTGGTACCAATACTTCATTGGTCGTTTGATCACTGGTCTCGCTGTCGGTACCGTTTCCGTCATTTGTCCACTTTTCATTTCCGAGGTTTCTCCAAAGCAAATCAGAGGTACCTTGGTCTGCTGCTTCCAGTTGTGTATCACCTTGGGTATCTTCTTGGGTTACTGTACCACGTACGGTACCAAGACCTACTCCGACTCCAGACTGTGGAGAATCCCATTGGGTCTCTGTTTTGCATGGGCTCTTATGTTGTTGGGTGGTATGGTTTCCATGCCTGAGTCTCCAAGATACTTGATTGAGAAGAGCAGAATTGAAGATGCCAGAAACTCCATCGCCAGATCCAACAAGGTTTCCGTGGAGGACCCTGCCGTTTACACCGAAGTGCAGCTTATTCAGGCTGGTATCGATCGTGAGAAGCTTGCTGGTAATGCCTCCTGGAAGGAATTGATCACTGGTAAGCCAAAGATTCTCAGAAGAGTCATCATGGGTATTATGCTTCAATCCTTGCAGCAGTTGACCGGTGACAACTACTTCTTCTACTACGGTACCACCATTTTCAAGGCCGTTGGTCTTAAGGACTCTTTCCAGACCTCCATCATCTTGGGTGTGGTCAACTTTGCATCGACATTCCTCAACATCTACCTCATTGAACGTTTGGGTAGAAGAGTCTGTCTCCTTGCCGGCTCCGTCAGCATGTTTGTGTGTTTCCTCATTTACTCCATTCTCGGTTCCGTCAACTTGTACATTGACGGTTTCGAAAACACCGAAGAAAACACCAGAAAGCCAACCGGTAACGCCATGATTTTCATCACCTGCTTGTACATTGCATCTTTCGCTTCGACCTGGGCAGGTGGTTGTTACTGCATCATCTCTGAGACTTACCCATTGAGAATCAGAGCCAAGGCCATGTCTGTGGCCACTGCCGCCAACTGGATGTGGGGATTTTTGATTTCCTTCTTCACCCCCTTCATCACTTCCGCCATCCACTTCAACTTCGGTTTTGTTTTCACCGGCTGCTTGTTGTTCTCCATCTTCTATGTGTACTTCTTTGTCTACGAGACAAAGGGTCTTTCTTTGGAGGAGGTCGATGAGATGTACGCCTCTGGTGTTTCTGCCTGGAAGTCCGCCAACTGGGAGCCTCCTTCGGTAGCCCACATGGCCCACTCCACTGGATACGCTGCTGACGAAAAGCCTGGTGATGAACAGGTTTAATGACGATACGAAAGGACCTTATAGATTTGTCCAAAGCATAGATAGCACAATAACAACGAAAAGAATCAAGGATGTATTTTTGAGGAACATTGGTGTCGTGCCGATGGTGCTTGTTTGTTGATATATACAACTGGGTACGACAGTGGCGGTGTTCTTGCGTATACGAAAACGACTCACCTTTCTGGGCAGATGGTGGGGCTACTGGATATAGAGATGTCAAAGTCTATGAAAACTTAATGTCAACGTCTTTTTCAACAACCTATTGATATACTGTAGATGCCGTAGAGAAAAGGACACAACAATCCAAACAAAATGAACACAATTTTATATGGAAACATCGCAAACACCACCCCTCCATCCACGTCAAACTTCTCCAAAATAATCAAGGTGGGGTCTTCTGGGGATGGGACGATATTCTGAGCCGATATTCCCCGTAGAGGGTGTCGTGAAAATAAGGTCAGGCTGACTGACCGAGGATGAACTCCAACCTTGTGACAGAGTGGCTGGGGCATCTGAGGCTGCATAATTTACGACCAACGGTGTCTGGAGAACGTCCGAAAAGGGCAGGTTGAAATATGGCTCAGTAGATTGCCGAGGTATTTTGCGGTGACAAGTTGCAAAACGATTTGCAAAGCCACGAGATGGATGGGCTGCTACTGCGTGACGGTGCATTTTTTCTCCGTATGTGCAAGGCGAGTGCATTGTAATACTGCATGCTCGCCCAAACAGGGCATTCAGCAATACAAGTCCGGCACATAGCGCCCCATTACGACTCTCTGTAACGTCGCCGCGCCGTCTCTAATGCACCGTCGCATGATTCTTCCGAAGTTTTTTTTTGCAACCAAAACCGTGTCACCATGGTTTTTCCGTCTGCTGAGCCCACAGTCAGCCGTGGCCATCCCATCAAGGCAGCTCCACCACATCCAATAGCATTATAAATATCGGGCCTGGCGACCCCCTATTCTACTTTTTTTTCATCATCACTTACAAACACATCAACACAAATACATAATCATGTCTCAAACTAATTTGGAGCAGACCCAACTGGGAGCTCCCACTACCAACACGAACATCAACGACAACGTTCTTTTGGATAAGGAGGTCGACAAGGACTTGGCAGTCGAGCCTCCTAAGGAAATCGACACTCGTTCGGGCAAAGAGTACATTGCCATGTCGGTTTTCTGTTTCCTCGTTGCCTTTGGTGGTTTTGTTTTCGGTTTTGACACCGGTACGATTTCCGGTTTCGTCGCTATGGACAACTTCATTGAGCGTTTTGGTCAGCTCAAAAGTTCTGGTGAATACTATCTTTCCAACTCGAGAACCGGTTTGATGGTTTCTATCTTCAACATCGGTTGCTGCATTGGTGGTATTTTTATTGGCAAAGTCGGTGACATGTGGGGCAGAAGAATGGGTATCATGTTGGCTATGGCTATTTACGTTGTGGGCATTGCTATCCAGATTTCTTCTGACGACAAGTGGTACCAATTCTTCATTGGCCGTTTTGTTACTGGTCTTGCTGTCGGTACTGTTTCCGTTGTTGCTCCTGTCTTTATTTCCGAGGTTGCCCCCAAACAGGTCAGAGGTACTTTGGTCTGTTGTTTCCAGCTTTGCATCACTTTGGGTATCTTTATTGGTTACTGCTGCACTTACGGTACTAAGACCTACGACGATGCCAAGTGCTGGAGAATCCCATTGGGTCTTTGCTTTGTCTGGGCTGCCCTTTTGGTCTGTGGTATGTTGAACATGCCTGAGTCCCCAAGATTCCTTATGATGAAACAGAGAGTCGACGATGCCAGAAGATCCATTGCCAGATCCAACAAGGTTGACATTAACGACGATGTTGTCGAGGCTGAAATCAGAACCATCCAGGCTGGTCTTGACAAGGAGGCTCTTGCTGGTAACGCCGACTGGATGGAGTTGATCAACGGTAAGCCAAAGATCTTCAGAAGAGTCATCATCGGTATCATTACCGCCATCTTGCAGCAGCTTTCCGGTATCAACTACTTCTTCTACTACGGTACCACCATCTTCAAGGCTGTCGGTATGAACGACTCTTTCAAGACTTCCATCATTTTGGGTGCTGTCAACTTGGTTTCCACTTTCCCTAACATTTGGGCCATTGAGCATTTGGGTAGAAGACTTACCCTCTTGATTGGTTCCGTCTGCATGACCATCTGTCTTGTCATTTACTCCGCCTTGGGTTCCGCCAAATTGTACATTGACGGTTACGACAACACCGAAGAAAACACCAGAAAGCCAACCGGTAACGCCATGATTTTCATCACCTGCTTGAACATTTTCTTCTTTGCTTCCACCTGGGCCGGTGGTGTCTACTGCATTCTTTCCGAAAACTACCCATTGAGAATCAGATCCAAGGCCATGTCTGTCGCTACCGGAGCTAACTGGATTTTTGGTTTCTTGATTGCCTTCTTCACTCCATTCATCACCTCCGCCATCCACTTCAACTACGGTTTCGTTTTTGCCGGTTCCATGTTGTTCTCCGTCTTCTTCATCTACTTCTTCCTTTGTGAGACCAAGGGTCTTTCTTTGGAGGAGGTTGACGAGATGTACGCTTCTGGTTTGGCTGCCTGGAAGACTGGTGGATTCGTCCCCGAGGCCGAAAAGACCGAGACTGCTTAGACGGTCATAAACTTACTGCCACTGTACATTCGCAGGGCTTAATATTCTAATTTTGAATGAATGATGTTTTACCGATACAAGTTGTGTAGATTTGATACACTCGGAATTACTTAAAAATGGGGTTTTAAGCTCGAAGATACGAGAAGAAAATTGGGAGCTTGAGATTGAAAAAATCGATGCAAGTGGAAGTGTTGTTACGTAGATGATGTTTGCAGCTGTTTGCAGCAATGATGATGCTTCTTTCAAGAAGTGGGGGGTCAGCAAATCCTATCTTGTGATTTTTTTGTGTTTGTTAAATTGATCTGATTTAATGGAAACCCCCACTTAATCTACAGAGAAAACCATTTTATTGTGAATTTATTTTGTCGAGTAAAATCATGTGTTTGACAAAACTTACGTACCCAGTCTGAGTGTTGTACTATTTGTAGCAAGACGTACTTTCTCATTAATGTGTCAAATATGAGGCGTTCACATGAACCGCACCGAAAGTGATGAGCTAGATGCCATTAAAACCGGTATTTGAGAACATTGACGATAATGGCGATTTATTAGCTGTTTCAAAATAGCAGTCTACAATAGAGCAAAACGGGTAGACAACAAAAGTAGAAATGCTGCGGAATCTGTCATAGCATGTTCCACCCATACTCCACCAAATCCTTCACCGACAAGCTAAAAAAACCGAATTACTGATTTTCACTGATCTCCAACAACCTACTTCAACTTCCCCTGCTCTTGTCACCTTTTTCCCACAAAAACCCAAAACCCAGAGAGTCCACTTTTTCACTCAAAACGGTAGCGCACTTCCTAACCGTAGCGCATTCTCGTATATCGACGCAGGTAAGCCACACCAGGAAGCAACCTGATATCTCCGCCATCATGGACCCAACAAGGCACAATTTTCGGCAATTTCCATTTTATAACCTCACCAATATCAAAACTTCATGAACTTCTCATAAACTTTTGGATGGGCCGATTTCGACATTACACTCCCTGCGTAAGCGAGGTAACTACCCGACAGGGCAGCAAATCCAGAAACCAGAACGGCGGAGCCGTTGGAACAATGCAACAACAGTCATTCTTCTTTTTGCATGTGTCGACTTTTCCTAACCCCCTACATTGAGAAATTTTTCATATTTTTCACCACGTAGACGTGTTTCAAGATGCCGAGAATGGGCCGATCGCGGTGTGGCTGATAGTGCCAGGTCGGCTTGAACTGCCATAGTTAACGGCTTCTTGGATACACTAACGCCGAGCACGGCACGTATCTGCGGCCATTGGCCCGAGATTTTCCATGTTTTTTCACCGTTCAGTGCCAACAATCCAACGACATTCACTCGGGTGTTCACGGGAAGGAGGGGTAGACTAGCGGGGCCAGCGCGGGGGACGGTACCGGCCTCACGTGCCAGTTCCGCTGACCCGAAAAGACTGTTTAAACCGCCATAATCAACGCCATTGACGACCATCAACGGCCTGGGCGCACTCTCCGCGCCGTGTTACCCCTCCTCCCCGAAATCTGGCGTCTTCTGGCGTGTTTGAGTCACCTGAAAATTTTCTCCGATCGGCTTTCGCACAAGTATATAAGCACCCCAGATCCCCAAATTTCTCGGTAACCAAAATGCTCCGCTCTTCTAGATCCTTTTCTGTTTGCGCCAGATTGGCCAAGTGGAACGAAATCCCATTGGCTCCTCCCGACAAGATCCTCGGCATCAGCGAGGCCTTCGTCAAGGACACCAACAACAAAAAAATCAACTTGGGTGTCGGTGCCTACAGAGACGGCAAGGGTAAGCCAATTGTGTTCCCTTCGGTGAAGAAGGCCGAAACCGTGCTTTTGGAGAACGAGTCCAACAAGGAGTACACCGGTATCACCGGTTCCAAGACCTACCAGGACGCGGTCAAGAACTTCATTTTCAACAACTCTGACAAGGACACCAACGGTGCTCAATTGATCAAGGACGGCCGTATTGTCACTGCCCAGACCATCTCCGGTACCGGTTCTCTCCGTGTTATCGCCGATTTCCTCAACAGATTCTACTCCTCGGGCCAGATCATCGTTCCTAAGCCAACCTGGGCCAACCACGTTGCTGTGTTCACCGATGCTGGCATGAAGGCTGACTTTTACGCCTACTACGACAAGGAGAACAACGGCTTGGACTTTGAGAACCTCAAGAAGTCCGTTGCCGCTGCTCCTGAGGAGTCTGTGATTTTGTTGCACGCCTGTTGCCACAACCCTACTGGTATGGACTTGACTCCCCAGGAATGGGAGGAAGTTTTGGAGATCATCCAGCAGAAGAAGCTCTTCCCTCTTGTGGACATGGCCTACCAGGGCTTTGCCTCCGGTAACACCTACGAGGACATTGGCTTGATCAGAAGATTGAACGAGCTCGTTGTCCAGGGCAAGATCCCAACCTACGCTCTTTGCCAGTCCTTCGCCAAGAACATGGGCTTGTACGGTGAGAGAACCGGTTCCATCTCTATTATTACCGAGTCTGCCGAGCACTCCAAGGCTGTGGAGTCCCAGCTCAAGAAGTTGATCAGACCAATCTACTCCAACCCACCAATCCACGGATCTAGAATCGTCGAGACCATCTTCTCCAACAAGGACTTGTACAACGAGTGGTTGGCCGACTTGGACGCTGTGGTGGGCCGCTTGAACGTGATCAGAGACAAGTTGTACCAGAAGTTGGACAAGTCCAACTACAACTGGGACCACTTGTTGAAGCAGCGTGGTATGTTTATCTACACCGGTTTGTCTGCCGAGCAGGTGATTGAGTTGAGAGAGAAGTACTCTGTGTACGCCACCGAGGACGGTCGTTTCTCCATCTCTGGTGTCAATGAGGACAACGTTGACTACTTGGCTGACGCCATCAACCAGGTTATCAAAAAATAGGTCACTGGGTGTCCTAGCTGTTCATAGTAACGACGAAAACGAGAAATGTTTTGTAATTTTGGAGGAATGAAGGGTAGTGAGATAGTTGAAGATGAGGAAGGCTAGGCCGGTTTGACACATTGATAAGGTTTGAGGTGCATTATCAATTGCCGCAGGCAAATTTAGACATAAGGTTTGGTGCCTAGAGCTTCTAGAAGCATATCCCTTAATCGTGGATTTGGAATAACGTTCACTCGGTTCATGGAATTTTTCACAATTTTCAGCCAATTCCAGGGTTGCGTGAGATTGGTCCAATTGGATCTCTACCTCCAAATCAGGAGATCCTCAGGATGCCATCAGATGATTTTACAACTATTGCAATAATCATCCAAAATGTTGTCTAGAACAGTAGATCACTCAAATTTCCCCTCGGGTTTCAATCCAATGCTCCGAGATTTCCTTTGTGTGTAAAAGTGCCCCGCCCTGCGTCGGACCCTTGAGCCCCACAAAATGAAATCTCTATACATTTTCAACAATGCGATTAAAGAACTACTTCCAAAGAATTCCGTCATTTCTTCTATATCTTCATATCAATGACACCACCTCCTCTACACGATGCGTCTCCTGACACCCAAATACGAGGCTGAGGGGAATGGACCATGTTGTGGAGAATAACACAAAGTCCATTCAAAAGTATCAACTGTGAATTCTAAGATCATGGTGGGGAAGAGATTCGGGAGTTTCAGGTCCGTAAGGGGGTGCCCCGCGTTGCCCCACCGGGGAACATAAATAGGGCGCCATTTCCCACTTTCTGAAATTGCACAAAACTGCACCTCTCGCCTGCACTGTTGGCCGGCGCGACATCAACACCGCAACTTTCTTCACTTTCAACAACTCCAATGTCCTCCGTCGTAGAAACGAAGCCCTTCCCTGACCAGAAGCCCGGAACCTCCGGCCTCAGAAAGAAGGTCACTGTGTTCCAGCAGGAGAACTACACCGAGAACTTCATTCAAGCCATCCTCGAGGCGATCCCAGAGGGAGCGACCTTGGTTGTGGGCGGTGACGGCAGATACTACAATGACCATGTGGTGCAGCTCATCATTGAAATTGCTGCTGCCAATGGCGTCAAGAAGATCATTGTGGGCCAGAACGGCTTGCTTTCCACTCCAGCCACTTCCCACATCATCAGAATCACCAAGGCCACAGGTGGTATCATTTTGACCGCCTCGCACAACCCAGGCGGTCCAGACAAGGACTTGGGTATCAAGTACAACATGGCAAATGGTGGCCCTGCTCCAGAGTCTGTGACCAACAAAATCTACGAGATTTCCAAGTCTCTCACTCAGTACAAGACCTACAAGCTCGATAAGGTTGACCTCCAGAACGAAGGCACCAGCAAGGCCGGTCCAATTGAGGTTGAGGTCATCAACCCAACCAGTGCTTACGTCGCTCTCATGAAAGACATCTTTGACTTCCCTCTCATCAAGAAGTTCATTCACAGTGCCGGCGAGTCCCAAGGTTTCAAGGTTCTTTTCGACGCTTTGAACGGTATCACTGGTCCTTACGGCCACAAGATCTTTGTTGAGGAATTGGGCTTGCCTGAGACCTCTGTCCAGAACTTCGTGCCTAAGCCAGACTTTGGTGGTTTGCACCCTGACCCCAACTTGACCTACGCAGAGACTTTGGTCAGCAAGGTTGACGCCGAGAACATTGCTTTTGGCGCCGCTTCTGATGGTGACGGTGACAGAAACATGATCTATGGTGCTGGTGCTTTCGTCTCTCCTGGTGACTCTGTGGCCATCATCGCAGAATACGCTGACGCTATTCCTTACTTCAAGGAGCAGGGCGTCTACGGGTTGGCTCGTTCCATGCCAACTTCCGGTGCATTGGACTTGGTTGCCAAGGACAAGAACCTCAATGTCTACGAAGTGCCTACCGGTTGGAAGTTCTTCTGTAACTTGTTCGACGCCAAGAAGTTGTCCATCTGTGGTGAGGAATCTTTCGGTACCGGCTCGAACCACATCAGAGAAAAGGATGGTTTATGGGCCATCTGTGCCTGGTTGAATGTCTTGGCTGACTTCAACCAGAAGTACCCTAACGAAAAGACCAGCATCAAGGCCGTCCAGGAGAAGTTCTGGCAGAAGTATGGCAGAACTTTCTTCACCAGATACGACTACGAAGAAGTCTCCAGCGAAGGCGCTGCCAAGCTTGTGGAGCTCCTCGGCTCTATTGTCGAGCAAAAGAAGGAGGGCTCTGAGTTGGCTCCAGGTTACACCGTCAAAGAAGCTGCCAACTTCTCCTACACTGACTTGGACGGCTCTGTGTCGAAAAATCAGGGTTTGTTCATCAAGTTCACCAACGGATTGCGTTTCATTGTGCGTTTGTCGGGCACTGGATCTTCTGGAGCCACGGTGAGATTGTACTTGGAGAAGCATTCTGCTGACCCATCCACGTACTCCGAGCCTGTTGACAACTTCTTCTCTAAGGACATTGCTTTCATCTTGGAGTTGTTGAAGTTCAAGGAGTTGTTGGGTAAGGACCAGCCAGATGTGAAGACCTAATTGCATGCATTGGAGTAAGTAAACCAATGGACGCGGCCGTAGCCGATGATAAAAGAATCAACAGTGTAGAAGATCGAGTTAACGACAGTGATTATGACCTTTTACTCTATGGACCTAAGAGAAGTTTACTAGCAGTTTCGAACACAGCAGTCAAAGTACTTAGATGATAAAGATCTTATCTCTTTCCTCTTTAGGTCTACATGATGATCCTTATTCTACCCTTCAAAAGCTTTTAAACACTGCTTCCTGGACCTTGCATTCATTGGTAGTCATTAAATAATTATACATGTTATACTAACGTTAGCATTTAGTATCTAAGGCTCCTGCTTGGCCTTCTTCTCATCCTCCTCATGGGCATTCTGGCTTTGCAAAGCAATCACCTCGTCCAACCTTCTACGCATGGAAGATTCCCTTAAACGAGCGGCTTGTTCCATTGCTTCGAGTTCCATGATCCTCGTTCTGTACAAGTCATTGACAAGTTCAAGCTCGGAGATCCGAGTTTTCAAAAGAGTGTTTTCGTAAGCAACCCCTTCTGCCGACGTTGGAACAGGAGCACCATGGCTGTTCTGGTTATTATTGTTGTTATTATTGTTGTTATTGCTCCTGTCCCCGTCGTCATTACCGGAGCCCTGCTGCTGTTGCGTGGGTTTCTCAGGATTAGAATTCGTACTGGATTCACCGGATTTCTGACTTTGCTGGGGAGCCTGTGAAGGCTGGCTTTCGCCGGAGGAATTCTGAACAACTTTAGCATGTTCACTGCTCAAATGGCTGATCTCTTCCGTCTTGACAGGATGGAGATTCAGAATTGAAGGCAATGGACCTGAGGTCGGACCCAGACCAGGCGTGCCAGGGCCATTAGTAGGCGTCATGCCTCTAGACACCGTTTGGTGAAGAGGAGGCAAGGATGGCTTTGGAAGACCCAGGTGGTCTCTTTTGGGAGAGTCCAAGTGGAACTGAGGACCAAACGAAGGAGAAGCAATGACGTTGGAGGAGGCGCCGGTGGAAGTGCCCAGGGAGGGGCGATTCCGGGCAAAATCCTCGAATCTTGCTTGGCTGGGGTTTTGGCAGAAGGACCCATGAGCGAAACACCGTTCATGTTCTCGTGACCAGGACCCTTGAAAGTGGCCGAAGGGCCAAGAACATTCAGCATGTTCTCCAAAGCACCAGCAGCCTGGGCAGCCGAAAGCGAACCCTTGGGCGAAGCAGCACCCGTAGACGACACAGAACGAGCATTCAGAAGCGTCGTGCTGAGCATAAGCGGAGAGGTGATTCTCTGCAATCCTGGGGCAAACTGGGTAGGCGTCGACGAAGGATAGTGCAACAGCTGCACCTGGGACGAAATGCCCAGAAGGTGGTGCAAATGGTGTGGCAAAGGAGCATGGCCCAGAGGAACCCTAGGGTGAGAAAGAGGCAGTGGAACCGCCGTAGCCGAGGAAGCAAGACCGGGCAAATGATGGATCGCGTGATGCTGAGGCTGGTGCTGAGGCTGGTGCTGCTGGTGCTGCTGGTGCTGCTGGTGCTGCTGGTGCTGTGGAGGCTGCTGTTGATGCTGAGGCTGCACGGCGAAATCCGGAGGAGGACTTCTTTTACGGCTTTGTCTGGGCAGTTTTTTGCCCAGCAACGTGGGCACCAGCAGGCTCAGGGCCAGCAGCAGGCCCGACAGCAGCGGACGCAGCTCCTTGGCTTTGAGTTCCGGAGTGTTGGCGCTGTTCTTCTTCAGGAAGTTGGGCTGCTTGATCCGGTTTCTCAGCTTGATGGTGTCCGTTTTCAAGCTGATGGGTCTGGGCCGGCCATGGAGCTTCAAAAAGAGACCACACGCGTTGCACAAGACCTGACCCGTCTCGTCACGGCGCCATAGCGGGGTGGTTTGTGTTTTGCAGTTCCGACAAACGGGTGACAGGATGTTCAGTTTCGTTGTGGTGGTGCCGTTGTTGATCAGCGTTGTTGTTTTGGCGTTGGGGTGCACCGGGTTGGGGTTCACCGGGTTGGGGTTCACCATTTGCGGTAATCTCTGGATTTCACTCATCTGGGGGAAACTGGTTGCAACGAGAATTTTGGATGAAGGGGTGTTTTATTTGTTATCGACCTTTGGCGCTTATCGAAAACAGCGTGAAAGGACGGGTGCGTGTGAGGGGGGTTATGTCACAGCGAAATGAGGGATAGTGATCCGAGGAGTTTTCGATCCGAGGGCACTTTGTACTGGTGAGTAGATAAAAGAAGTGGTGTTTTGAAGGTTTTTTTTTTCTGTCTCAGGTGTAGCCTGAAAAAAATTCCATCCATCAGATAAGCCAAGCGCGACATTTCTGCCTCGGCCGCTCCAACCAAGGGAGAGGGCTCCTCGGTCACGTGAGGATAAGACGGTATTAAGAACATGCCACTACTGTACTCTACGTATTCTAATCATCCCTTGGAGCCCTGGTTTCTCTCTGCTGTTGGTGGTGCGACATTGTCGTGGGATAAGATAACTTCTCTGCTTACTTAAGCAAGATAAGGCGATTAGCGCGACATATTCCCTAAACAACAAGGTTGCGAGCGGATTGGTAGATGCACGACCCCCACAATTGCATACAAACTAGGCTTAAGAGCAATTGAACAACTTCGCTACGTGAACTGAAACCCGCGCTTTTCATCGATACCCCTACTTATTCCTTATCAGTGGATTATGGTGGGGGTCCCGCCGACCCGGTAAAATGTCGCGATGTCGTTGCGCATCACGTGAGTCCAAGGCTCCTCGTCGAGGACAGAAAACAAACTTTTTTTTTACTATTTCGAGACTGCCGGAACAGCCTGTCACCAGTGAAAATCCTGTCTGCAATCGCCGTACACTGCCAGTCTAGATCGGCACATCCAAATCAGACAATTTTTTAGCAAACGTAGTCAAGATCCAAAGCCACTTAAGAATCTGGATTTTTCCCAAATAAGTACTTGATGTTTCTGATAAGCGTCCGGCATCTCGTCAGACGGTTGCAAAACGGCTCAAATTAAGTAGCGTTGCATTTTCCTCATTATGCACCGACGAAGCAATCGCCGTTGTGTAACGTTCTAGCCTCTCCCTTAAAGTTTATAAATTTCTGAATCATGGGGCTCTTTGGTATAAGGTATGGTGCGGTAGCGGTAATTGCTAAAGTAAGGTAGGCAAAGTAGGGCGTTACGCCACATTGGAGTATCGAACCTTGCAGGAATTGTGCCAGTTTTGGGGTTTTGTGGAGGTGAAAGTGTGGATTAGTATGGCGATCAAGGAGGGGTGGACTTTGCGTGTTGAAAATTTGCTCATGTGCTCTTTCTGTTTGAGCCATTTTAAGGTAGCATGTGAGCTATGATTTACGACAGTTTTCGATCGTATACGAATAATGGCTGATCGGGGAATACGACAATATAGTCTGAAGTCATTTAGGTAATAGATCATGAATGAGAGCTCTTCACGCACTTTCCTGCTGAGTCCCTTGTGCCCTTTTAGCCTGTAGAATTTGATCCACGTACCCGGCCATATGTTCAGAATCCTCTATAATATGGTGCTTCTGACCGGTTTCTCTATCGTCAATATTCTCCGAAAGATTGGCTCCAGTGTAGATACTCAAAGTGGATGGTTTGTCAAAAGGTGGTATAACAAGGCTGCCAAAAGCATAGAAGCCAAGGGACGAACTGATAACGGCATTCTTGAAGTCCTTGAAGCTGAGGTCGCCGTGTGTAGAAAAAAGCACATATTTTGATGGAACCAATGGCTCAGATGCAAGCTGGATAACAGGCCAGCCAAACTCAAATGAAGAAGTGCCTGGACGGCTTCCTTTGCGGATTTCTTTACCTTCGAGGATCTCCTCCACGAGAAGCTTCATGTAGGGAGATGTCACCACAAGACTTATGTCCTCATGGCGATATCCCAAAAGCCGCATGAACTGATAAAGGCCCACGATGAATGTAGCTTCATCAACATTGACTTGTTTCTCCGAAGAAGGCACTTTGATCATCATGGTGGTTTTCTGTAAACCAGGATTGTAAGAAGGTTCAGCTGTTGTTCGTTTTCCAACCAAACTGGCAATTTCAGGTCTCACACTTCCCAGCTCTTCAAGTAATACGAGGGGTTGCAAATTAAGTGGATTTGAATCTCCAAAGAAAACCACCCTCTCTGTATCCTGCGTCACAACGGCTTCAGTCTCTGCTCCAACAAAGGAGATGACATGCTTGAAGCTATTTCCCACTAGGTGAACTGAATCAGAAGCACAGACGACAAAGGGATGCAATGAACTAATCGCTTTTTCTGCATCATCCGGATATCTTTCAATGTCTGCCTTATCCAATGGAAGTAGACGCTGGATCTGTGCAAACGTGCCTTTGATTCCATGATAGTGCTTCACCACAGCATCTAGAGCGTCCTTCACAGGAGTGTCCTTCTCGAACTGAAGCGATGCAAAAGGGTATTTCAAGACCGAGGGGAAGGTTTCTTTTAATGTCTTGAGATACTCATCCCAGCGAGGTTTGATTTGGGAGTCATAGAATACAATAGCGTTCCTCAAGGAGGAGGTGAAATCAAAGTCCTCGAGTTGGAGGTATTTGGCGAGTTCACCAACGTGTCGAAGAAGCTTATCAGCCTTTGAACGAGTACTGTGAATGTCTCCACATTTGTATGTCACTGGAACCAACCTATCTGTGAGGCTTAACCTCTCGAGATGAAAGGTTGTTGGAAGAATGACAAGGCAGCGTTCTGATACGCCTTGATTGATGTAGATAGTCTCGAGAAATGTCCTGACCAAGGTATCACCTCCTGAATGTGGGAGACAGCTTATGTATGATACCAGGGATGAAAGAATCTCTAGGAGAGCCCGAGATTGGTCTTCAGAAAGATTCTTGTCGGAATCGGATATCTCGAATTTTGATGCTTTGTAGTCGATGATCGTCAGGTTCTCGTTGTCCTTTCTTCTCTTCTTAGTAGAAGTGGTGAAGCTTTCGTGAATGCCTTCAACCTTCCAGAGTCTCTCCACTGTCTTGCTCTTTAACAAATCAATATTCGACTCTTCAAGGGAAGGTAACAAGCGGACATTGTGGAGGGAAGGCAATGTGATGAGTCCGTTGTAAGGGCGGTTCTCCTCTGCAAGACTCACAGTCAATGCCTTTTGTGATACTGCTTTGACTTCGACAAGTCTTGCTTTCATTAGTCCGTACTTGCATACTCGGGAGAAGTGCTCGTGCTTCACAGGTTTTTCAAGGTGAAGAAGGACAACATAGTCACCTTGACGAACATCCTTTCTTCCAGACAGTAAGGAAAGCTCTAGATCTGAACCCTTACCTTCCGATTTCTCAACAGCCGAGTAGTACCTGCTTGTTCCTTGAATGCCGTCTTTGGTGATATTGAGTCTCTGGAGACACTGCTGAAGATGACGGTTGATGGAGGAGAAGAGTTGATATTCCCAGGTTTTCAAATGATCGTCAGATGCAAAGTATGCGGGGATTTGTAAACCAAGCGTGGGTGGGTGATTGAACAGATCAAAAAGTTCAAGCTCTGAAATAGATTGTTCTTTCAATTGAGGAACAGCTTTGCGGATGACCACATCTGCAAGAAAGTCAGGATCTTCAATATCACCTTCGTACCCTAACACTCCGGCGAATTTCTTAAGTTTCTCGAAATCCAAGTCCACGAGATTTTCCACCAAGTCCGACCTCGTTAGGTCGTATGGCAGTAGACAGTCACCGAGAAGGCCAAACCCTAGTTCCCTCGCTTTCTCCTGAAGCTTTGAGAATTGGGAAAAGCTTGGTTCCTCAGACTGAATGTCGATTAGATGTTTGAGTTGGGGATCTTCGCAATTGGCAAAAACTGAAAGGAAGCACCTTGAGTCAACTGCTTCAGAAATAGCATCGGCTTTTTCAACTCGTGCAACACCAAGGAGGTAAACCAAAGCTGATGCCGTTTTGGCACTGGTCACCGAGAACTCCCCACTCAAGAAGTGGTTCGTATAACTTTCTAGTATAGAGTCCAACCATCTATCGAAAAGTTCATGCTTCATCAAAGCCTCTGGATCATTGCGTAGAACCACACTCAAAAAGACGTAACTCAAGTATTCAAAGTCCACGATCAGCTCGTCCAAGGCGTTCAATGTGGTCTGTAAAACTCGCTGTAGCAAGGTATTGAGTTTTTCACTATCCAGGGACAAAAGGGACCATTGGCTTTGACTCCTGCCAACCACTGAGGTATAGAAGACAATAGCAAGAATTAATTCAACGTGGTTGTTGGTCACATCAGCGTGAAAGAACTTCCAGGCCACGTTTTGGAGGTATCCTTCTTGGAGGTTGTCGAGGTCAGTGTGAGATTTTACCTTATCGTAAACATCAGTGATCAAGGACGGCAGGAACTTTTTAGGTGGACGATGTCGCTGAGCAGAAAGTACTGCCACAAGCGACTTTTTGGATGCAGGGGCCATGTGGTTGGACTAGGATTATCGGTGTAGTAGGTACCGATGGGGTTTGTTGATAGTACTGTATGTGCACCGAAGAGCTGCCTTAAGATGCCTTGAAGGAAGCCTACGAAATTGATCGATTTATAATCGATAGTATTTTCTTTCATTAAAATGAAGTCGTATTTACAGGTGGCCGACAAAAACCTCGGCTGCATCGTATATGGCGTGATAGAAGTGTGAAAGATGAGCTCGATTAGCAGCCATTCAGTCTATATATCAACGAGTTCTGCATTTTTCAAATATTGGCCCATTCGGGCATTTTCGTGGTTATATCCAACGAAATGTCTCCTCGGTGCCTGAGACGATGAGCATGAAGGTAGATCTCTTCGTTGACAGGGTCACTAAGTAATATCTTCGAGCACTCAGGACAGACGTCCTTCAATTCCCTATCGTGATTGGTATCCCTGAGCCATTTGAGCTCTGCCATCTGTTCTTTTAATTCAGGGCGCTTATTAACAAGGGCATCTAAGTCGACGAACTTCTCACCCGTTTCCTTCAACTTCAGCCTCACCATCTCATGCAACTGTTGCTCAATTTGAAGCTTGAATTGGCCCTTTGAGTTCTCCTTTGGGGATTGTATAAGTAGTCATTCACGATTGGAAAGCCAAGGCACCTCAAGTGTATTCTGATTTGATGCATTTTACCTGTTATGGCTTTGCATCGCACGATGCTTTGATCTAGCTCTTCGGAGTATTTCACCAATTCGAAACCTGTTGAAGAGATGGGCACTTGACTCGTGTTTCTTATATTGATGTAGCCCCCGTAGCTTAGCGAAAAGACGGGGTGATCAAAAACGAATGGTTCAGAGGGAAACCTACCTTTAACCCTAGCCAAATACCACTTGTCCGTGTTGTTCTTGTCATTGAATGCCGATTGAAAGCGACTGCTGGTTTCGGCGTTTTTGGCAAGTAGTAGCACCCCAGATGTAGCTTTATCAAGACGGTGACAAGGATAAAGCTTCCGGTATCCGTGCTCCTCTCTCAAAATACTAGTAAGAGAGTTCCAGCGATATGCTCCACTTGGATGCGTTGGCATACCCAGAGGCTTTGAAACCGCTACAATATCGTCGTTCTCAGTGACCACCTCAATAGGTCCCTTATATAGAATGGGTGGTTCGTGAACGTGCTGTGTAGCATGAAGAATATCGTGATTTCGAAAAAGATGGGTTCTTGTCTCTTCAGGCAGGAGCTTTATACCCAGATCGACTTTATTGCAGTTTGTTGAGATGTATATGGATCCATCTTGAATGCCCTGTTCTATCGTTTTGGAATCCTGGCCTAGTTCTGTAGTAAGGACATGGGCTATGGGTTTTTTGAACCATCTGGCTTTAACTGTGGTGCTGAAATCATGATAATACGGACTGACTCGACGAAACCCGTGCTCTATTATGTACTTGGGTTTTGTCATATATCCATTGGGATCTATGTGGATGGGGTTGGTATCTTGGAGAAGATGTAGAGGCATGTAACGCACCCGTACACCACACTTATTCTGTAGATATCAGGGATGACTTTGCCTTGATAAAAGTTGTAGAACGAAAGCGTTTTTGGGCATTGACGCTTATTCCAAACTTGTCGTCAAAAGTCTTCAGCTCAAATGCTTTAAGCATACTCTGGTGGTGTACCCATATATGTTGTAGCTCAAAGGTCTACCATGAGAAGTCTACCCTTCAACATAAACGAATATTTCAAACATACCACTAAACTAGATATCTATTTCAAATTTGGACTATGACGTTCCTCAAAACCATCCTACACCTCCTCCAAAAACAACATCAACAAAATCCAACTTGTGGTCACGTGCGCGTTTAGTGCTCACACTTACAAAATTTTCGTACCAAGATCAGTTTCCATCCACACCCTTGAACTAGCCATGTTTCGCTCTGCGGTCCGCTTTCTAGGGCTTCTGGCTCGTCAGTTTCAGGAGGCTCCTAAACTCCAGCCGTACTTGGCTGCAAAGCAGTTCATACCCGAGGATGCTGGAAGATCCAAGAGAAGAGCGCTCAGAAGAAGAGAGTTTCGTTTGAAACGTCAGATCATCAGAGATGTGAACAATTTGAAGAAACAGAAGATCAAATTCGCTCCTTTTGCGGTCGACCCCGTTCTTGGTGCCGACAATGTGCCATTTATTACAAGATTACGCAGAGAGCTCAATGAGCCTTTGAACTTGGCTCAAGGCTTCAAGAGAGAAGAGGTCGAGAAGTTGTTCTACGGAGCCCAGAAGGCTGCTACTGATTCTAACCTTGCCGGCGACATGTTCCCTGAGTCTGTGGCTGCCAAGGAAGAGAAGAAGAGAAACGCTGTTTTGACCATCTTGAACTTGAGAAATACCAACGCAAAGGACAAAAAGAAGATGGCGGTGGAATTTGCCCGTAAGGAGTTTCAGAGATACGAAGGTGACAGCGGCTCTCCTGAAGTCCAGGCTGCCGTCATGACCGCCAAGATCCACCTCAACTTCAACCACCTTAAGGCTAACAAGAAAGACCACTCTCACACAGAAGCTATCCGCCACCTCGTGAACCAGAGACAGAGAATACTAAAATACTTGAAGCGCGTGGATCCCGAGAGATACTACTACACACTCGCCAAGTTGGGATTAACTGACGATGTGATTACTAGAGAGTTCAGTATGGGTTACCAGTACTTCGAGGACTATAAGGTGTGGGGCGACCGTGAGTTGGTGAAGAAGTCGGAGAAGACCAAAAAGAAGCAGGAGCAGCTTGGCGATTTGGAGAGGAGGGTTGCCGACTACAACAAGTTGGCCAAGAAGAACTACGACATCCTCTACGGACAGGCATCCTAAACATGTACATAGCATCAACGCATACATCAGTAATGGTATCTGGTTTGTAAATTCGCCGTAAATTCATTAATTAGTAGTGAGTCGTGAAGACACCACTAGTGGTCCAATAGATGGTGATGATTTGGGGATTCCGGGGCCTGATCAACATTGAATGCCCGGTCGGGATAAACTGAAGTGGCCAGCAGTGGGTGATAAAGCGATCTAAGCCGATTTCTGTTTGGAACTACCTCGAGCAGCACTATTAGTAAACACCACCCCATCCACTCATCTAAGCACCCTTTCGATTAACCTGTCGTAATTATGGTCAAACTCCGCCTTTTTTATCTCATCAACTCCGCTGGCCAAAGCGTCCACTTGCAGAAGCAAATCGTCCTTGATTGTAGACCCTTCCTCAACAAGCCCGACGATCTCCTCGTGAAGCTGCTTGTTATCTAGAAGAAGTTGCTCATATATCAACTTCAATTTAGTCACCGTCTCCGCTTTTGACGCTCCAACTCTGGCATCTATAAGCTGTTGTGGCGTGAGTTTATCTATGAAAAGCGGTTCTTCAGCATCCAGATCTCTTCTTGCCTGAGCCGCCTGGATTATCTCATCAAGCTCGTCGAGCTTCCTTTCAATGTCATTTTGCTCGAAGATGTACTGAAACTGCTTCTCCAGCGTCAGTTGGAAGTACTGTAGGATCTGCTTTCTGGCGGTCTCCAACGCGGACTTTCCACCTTTCATCTCGCTAATTGTAGGGAAGCATTTTTCAATCTGTTCTTGTTGAAGCAGCTTTTTGACTGTTTGCTCCACGGCCTTTTCAGTGACCCTTCGTAGGCGGTCGAAGCGGACTTTTTCGTACAGCATGGTGTTTGTTGATGTTTGTTTATGCGCGAGTGTGTAGAGGTATAGAGAGGATGAGATGTGGATTAGGCATTAGACCGAATATTCAAAAAACCTTCTTTGTTTTATAATTCAATTTAGTTTTTGTTTGAAGCTCGTTTATTGGGATTTTTCGCTTTTGGTTCTGGAAGCACTGGTACCTATAGATATGAGTGCTCAATCGCGATAGTGGAGAGTATGGCTAGATCGAACTCTGTTTCTTAGATTTATTTATGTCAAATTCAGTCCGTTCTGGGAGTCATGTTCTTCTGACAATTCTAAGACTTTGCCGTTGGAATTGTTACTTATCTTTTTGGAGTCCAGAGTGTGTTTTCACCCAGGCTACACTGCTTTGCACCCATTGAAATACTTTCTCTCATTATTTTCAAAGCGTTATAGGACCAGTTTCATAGCATCACAGAGTCTATCATAATCTCATTAACTACAGAATAGGTTGATTCGATAGCTATTTGCCACATTCAATCCTCACCTATCCTCGATTTCGCAGCCACTGTTCTTGGATCAAATGCTACATGTACCACATTGTGAGCCTCACCAGTTCACTATGAAGCTACCATATCTCTTGAATTGAGGAACATTTTCAGGTTGAAAAAGAAAAACTCACATGCTATCCCATAATCCTATGGAGACCCCATAGCATTGCTCCATGTCTTAGGTGCGAAGTAACCGGAGTCCCACCCACCATTATACTATCACCTTTTCGCCCGATGAAGCCAAAATCACAAAGAGCTCCAAAGCATTTACAAAAAACCTTTTCAAGCTAAAATCCCCCAACCACATCCTTCAACATAGTCCCTCCCTCACTCTCCCAGTTTCGCAGGGTGCTGCACTTATCACACCGATAAGTATCTCACCTACTACACTCCTCTTATCATGCTGGATCCACGTTCCCTAGTTGCACAGGCCGAGAAGCTCGCCAAGCCCCAGAGCGGGCTCATGCTGTTTTTCTCTGGCGGAAACTCCTACCGTTTAGAAGAGGCCACTGACCTCCGTGTCCAGGCAGCCAACTCATACAGATTGAACAAGGACTTTAGCAGTGCTGGGCTGCAATTTGTCAAGGCTGCTGAGCTCCAGAAGCAGCTCGACAACCAGAGTGACGTGGCCAACCACTTGGTGGAGGCCTACAAGTGCTTCAAGCTGGTTTCTCCCACCGACGCCATAGACGCCTTGAAACAGGCCATCCACATTTTCTTGACCCAGAACGGCCAGTTCAGAAGGGCGGCCAACTTCCAGATGGACTTGGCCGAGTTGTACGAGCAGATTGATGACGTGGCCAACGCCTCGGAGAGCTACGAAAAGGCCGGCGACTACTTCTCCACAGACCATGCTCCTTCTCTCTCCAACAAGGCCTACCTCAAATGTGCTGACCTCAACGCCCTGCTGGGCAACTACTTGAAGGCCCGTGAGCACTACGACACCGTCATCAAGAACTCGTTGGGCAACCAGTTGACCAAGTGGAACTTGAAGGACTACTTCTTGAAGAACATCTTGTGCACCTTGTGTGCCGACGACATTGTGGAGGCCCAGAAGAGATCCGAGGGCTACGCCGAAGAAGAGCCCAGCTGGCCTTCGACGCGAGAGTACAACCTTGTCCAGGACATCTTTGGCGCCATTGAAAACGGCGACATCCAGGCCTTCTCCGACAAGGTGTACGAGTACGACCAGTTCTCCAAGTTGGACAAGTTGAAGACGCAGTTGTTGTTGAAGATCAAGAACTCCGTGGTCGACCAGGACGACGAGGACTTGACTTAGTTATCTAATGCAGTTTATTCTATGTATTACACGGGCTTTCCTCCAAGGAACTCGCTCCATCTCTTGACCTCCTGAGGGATCTCCACGGCCTTTGGCACCGTCTCGAACTTGGACTTGTCGGCGATCTTTGCCTTCAAGCACTGAGCAAACAACAACGACGTGTTGGGCTCGTTAAACAACGGAATGGCAAAGTCAATGGCGTTTCTTCTCATCACGTAGTCCTGGTCCAACAAGTCCTCGGCACGGGCACGGGCCAAGTTGAACACAGCGCTGATCTGCTTATCGGAAAAGATCTCTCTCAATGCTCTTTTGTCTGTCTTTGGGAAGTCAATCACCTCAACTGGTTCCCGGACATATTGGGCCAAATACTGGGCCACATCGTGGGAAGCAGAGTAGAAGTTGTAGCCCAAGCCAGAGACGGTCTGGGCAACCTTGCCCAATTTGTCGTTGGTCAAATCACCACCGAACAAAATACCGCTTCCTGGGAAAGGAACCTTGAAGTTCATGGTGGACTGAATCGAGGTCCAGTAGGCCTCAATAAGATCATGGCCAAAGCAGGCAATTTCTCCGGTAGAGGCCATCTCGACACCCAAAAATGGATCGGCACCGGCCAATCTGGTGTAAGAAAACTGGGGAACCTTGGTAGCGACTCTGTCGTATTTTTCAGCCATGAGGTCCACTGGAGCAGGGACGTTTTCGTTCAAAAGAGCCTTGGAAGCCACTTCGATGAAGTTGGTGCCCAAAACCTTCGAAACAAATGGGAACGATCTGGAAGCACGGATGTTGCACTCAATGACCTTAAGGTGGGAGTCCTCGTCATTCAAAGATCCGTCCTTGGTGTCGTAGATGATTTGCATGTTGAAAGGACCGGTGATCTTCCACGCCTCTGCCACCTTGTCAGCAATGGTCTTGAGACGCTGGAGAACAACTGGAGAAAGACTCTGTGGAGGAAGAACCAAGGTAGCATCACCGGAATGAACACCAGCATTCTCAACGTGCTCAGAAACAGCATGCACCAAAACTTTACCTTCGTGGGCCACACCGTCAATATCGATTTCCTGGGCTCCCTGGACGAATTTGGAAATAACAACGGGGTGGTCTCTGGACACCTTGGAAGCGTTGCCCAACTTGGCATCCAACTCGCTCTTGGAGTTGATCACCGACATGGCAGCACCAGACAAAACGTAAGAGGGTCTCACGAGAACAGGGTATCCGACCTCTTCGGCGAATTTTTCAGCTTCTTCAATCGAAGTAAGCTCCTTCCACTGGGCTGGTCCACTCCGATGGAGTCCAAAATCTGCGAGAACTTGTGTCTGTCTTCGGCCTTGTCGATATCCTCGGGGTTGGTTCCCAAAACATTGCAGCCTTCGTGTTGCAAAGTCAAGGCAATGTTCTGAGGCAATTGACCACCCACACTGACCACAACGCCCAGGGCGGTTTCCAACTCGTAAATGTCCAAAACACGCTCCAAAGAGAGCTCCTCAAAGTAAAGCCTGTCGACCTCGTCAAAGTCTGTGGAAACGGTTTCAGGGTTGTAGTTGATCATGACGGTCTTGTGGCCCAGCTCTCTGAGAGCTCTGGCGGTTGCAACAGCACACCAGTCGAATTCAACAGAAGAACCGATTCTGTAGACACCAGATCCCAACACCAAGGTACCGTTGTCCTTGAAGTCGATATCGGAGGAAGTGGCGTTGTAGGTAGTGTAAAGGTAGTTAGTGTTGGCAGGGAACTCGGCAGCCAAGGTGTCGATCTTCTTGACAAAAGGCACAATACCAAACAGCTTTCTGACGCCTCTGACCTCGAGTTCAGTAGCATTCAAACAGAGAGAGATCTGCTTATCGGAAAATCCAAGTTTCTTGGCTCTTTGCATCAAGTCGTGGTTCACACGGCCCAAGTCTCCCACTGCCTCCAACTCACGGTACATCCTGACGATGTTCATGATCTTGTAGAGGAACCACTTGTCAATTTTTGAAAGATCGTGAACCTGGTCAACGGTGTAGTTCTCATGAAGCAAAGCCTGGCCAACAGCCAACCATCTTCTGTCTGTAGGGTTGGCCAAAGCGTCGTCCAAGTTCTCGAAATGGTCGCCCTGGAGACCAATGTAGGATGGGTCAATTTGACGAATGGCTTTCTGGAAAGACTCCTCAAAAGTACGACCAATAGCCATAACCTCACCAACAGACTTCATGGCAGATCCAATGTCTCTCTTGACGTGCTGGAACTTGGACAAGTCCCAGCGAGGAATCTTGGTGACGATGTAGTCCAACGAAGGCTCGAAATTGGCAGTGGTGGTCTTGGTAACAGGATTTGGTAATTCTGGCAAGGTGTGGCCCAAGGCAATCTTGGCAGCAGTGTAAGCCAATGGGTAACCAGTAGCCTTCGAGGCCAAAGCAGAAGAACGAGACAAACGGGCATTCACCTCAATGACTCTGTAGTCCAACCCGTCAGGCTGCAAAGCATACTGAACGTTACATTCACCAACCACACCCAAGTGACGGATGATCTTGATAGCAGCAGATCTCAACATGTGGTACTCGGTGTCTGAAAGAGTCTGGGATGGAGCCACCACAATGGAGTCACCGGTGTGGATACCCAAGGGGTCGAAATTCTCCATGTTACACACGGTAATACAGTTTCCTTCTCTGTCTCTGACAACCTCGTATTCAACTTCCTTCCAGCCCTTCAAGGACTTCTCCACAAGAATCTGAGGAGCCAAAGATAAGGATCTGGAGGAAAGGTCACGAAGTTCCTGCTCGTTGGCAGCAAAACCAGAACCCAAACCACCCAAGGAGTAGGCAGAACGAACAATAATAGGATATCCGATATTCTTAGCAGCGTGCAAGGCATCGTCCACAGACTCAACTGCAATGGACTCGGCGATTGGAATGTCAATTTCCTTCAAAGCCTGGGCGAAAAGATCACGGTCCTCAGACGTCTCCAAAGTCTTAATTGGTGTACCCAAGACCTTGACGCCATAACGCTCAAAAACACCCATCTTGTCCAATTGGACACCAACATTGAGACCAGTCTGGCCACCAAAGGTCAACAAGATACCGTCAGGTTGCTCACGTTCGATAATGTAAGTAATGTACTCAGCAGTAACAGGAAGATAGTAGATTTCGTCAGCCAAAGCATGGGATGTCTGGTTGGTAGCGATATTGGGGTTGATCAAGACAGACTGCTTGTTGGCTTCCTTCAAGGCCTTGATGGCCTGGGAGCCGGAGTAGTCAAATTCACCAGCTTGACCGATCGACAAACCACCGGATCCAATAACCAAAACCTTGCTGACATCCACCAATTGCGGTTTGAAATGGGGTAAGGTCTTCAAGAACTCACCACCTTGATAGACAGGCTGCGCATTGTAAAACCTGGAAGAAACGCTGAAGAAGCGAGTGAAGCTAGCAGGCAGCGACGCGAGCCGCTGTATGTTGCGGTGCCATATAGAAACACCACTGAACATTGGTTGTGAAAGAAAGTGGTGATAAAAAGATGTGTGAAAAAAAGATGGCCGAAAAGGGAAATGACTCAGCGCTAGCCGCGATCCGAAATCAGTAACGGTTACCCGGACAACAGAGTCGTTGCGTCACTACACCAGCAGGAGCAGTACAATCCGGGGAGAGATATTGCAGTGTGGCTTGACTCTTGGGGGTTCTTCATTGTTGAGGAATTTTTGTACAATTTGTGAACTTCGAGGAATCTGGATGGTCACAGACTTCGATGTGAGAAGATGAAAGCGATGAGATGTAGAGCTTCTTAATTGGGGCTGTAGAGATGATCGATTTGATTCAGACGGCCGAAATATATTTCGAAGGCTAAAATCCTCCTCTCAAAAAAATTTATATTGATGATGAGATCGCTGTACCTAACTTGAGGATAAGCTGCTCTATATAAGAAGCTGTAGTTTGAATTAAATCTGTGTAGGTTTGTTTCAAGTCACTGATTCGGCAGATGCTCATGTCTTTAATCAATTTAGTATGCAATTTCCAAATTCATCAATGGAGTAGATTCATCTTAGATCTGTGGAAAGATTGCAAGGTGGGCTCATTTTGTGGATCTGGAACCTTTTTTAATTTTGTGATTATCTTCTCTACATTTCTAGAGAGTTTGGAAAAATTGAAAAAAAAAAAATGAAAAAAAAAAATGAATTGGTTGTGACTCTTGACTATTTTCATATCCACTCATCTCCAACTTTCTCACTAGCAGTTCATTTCGCAGCCGTGCGCCATACATCACCACACATCATCAAATCAACTACTCAATCTACACCTACAATTTCCAAACACAAACAGTGCAATTGCTGGCGCACAAAACTTCACTGACCTTTTACTTCCACAAATCATAATCATTAATCCCAGATCTCAAATATCAACTGATCCTTCATCTTTAGACGACCCAGATGAACAAGCTCAACATCGTTAGAACTCAAACACCTACCAGCCGCCTGCCGTCTCCAGCCCCATCCCTCCTTCTGCCACTACGAAACGAAGATAAACTCGCACGTGAATCAGATGTCACCGTTTCCACAAACGTGACGTCTTACGCTGAATACAAAGGATTCTTCATATACGTGCTTTCTGCCGTGCTACTACTCGGCTATATGGCATGGCTACTTCTTCCCGAAAAAGCCTTGAACTACTTTGGCGTCTACTACTACCCAGACAAATACTGGGCCCAGGCGGTGCCTGCCTACCTGCTTATGCTCATGCTCTATGTGTATATCTGCCTAGCATTATACAACACTGAGGTGAAGACGCTACCGTTGGACGATCCCCGTGTCTTCACCGACGAAAACGCTATATACCCGGAGGACCCCGCTGCCTATATTCACAAGGCTCCGAGCGGAGTCCGTGACCTCCCCACGCCGTTGGTGTCGGAGGTTCTATACTCGTGAATCACTTGTATGATCGAAGCACGAGCTGTGTGTCCTGGCTGGAAAGAGCCAAGACCTGAGCCCAGTTGGGGCCTGTAAGGTCTCTGTAACCAATCAAAAATTGGTGGAATCTATGCTTGAGTCTCTCGCTGCCTCCGAGGTAGTTGGCAATACAATCGAGGAAAACAGCCAAGTTTTTGCGGCCTTGCTGGTTGCTCAATCCACCAAATCCGTTGTCTGGGTTCTGGAGAATGATCTCGATCATACCGAGGAAAGCTGACTCCTTCTCTTCGTTCTCTTGAATGTACATCATGTGGGTGCACCAGGAGTAGATGAACTCGGGCAAACGAGGACCAATGACCTCTGGGCCAGCAAAACCTAATCTACCAAGACAAATGGCAGTGTTTTCTAGCACGGCCAGCTGCACATCTGGCTGGTTGATGATGGTGATGAGGAGGTTGGAAATGTTCCACACCTGAGGTTCAACAATCTCTTTAGGTAACACAAGAACCATCTCACCACAAGCCCAAATAGCATTACTGGTAACTGGGTACTTGGAGTAGGTGTGTCCGTTGATCTCGTTGCCGATCCACATGATAAGAGTGCTGAAGTTGGGCTTGATGGTCTCTTCACAAGCGTGAATCGCCAAATCACCCAAAAGAGCGTAACTCAGCTGACGGACATCGTCGTCGGGATCCTCAAGGCACACCAATACAATCTCCATCAAGTCAGCGCCGTGTTGCTTCATCAAATCAATAGAGTGGCCCTTGAAACCTTGGACAAGACCGTCGATCAAGTCAAGCGAGGTGACAATGAAGTCTTTCTCTGGAGCTTCAATCTCAGGATGAGTATGGACTTCCTGGTTCAAATGGACGGCATTGCTCAAGATCTTGACGGCTCTTTCATAAACAGGAACAGCGTAAGGAGCAAATGCCTCACCCATAGTGGCAGCCACCAGTGCCATACACTCAAGCAAAGGCCACAAGTCAGAGTCAGTATCTTGCAAAACCTGCCAGTTGTGCAAGAGAGGAGGCAACAACGTGGAGACGTACTCAGGCTTGGAGTTGAAAACGTCCTGGCCAATCTTGTCGACAAACGTCAGGATACAGTCGTACAAGGTAACCATGTTCTTCCTCTGGTATACCTGGAGACATTTAGCAAAGTGGTCCAACAAGGGACCCACGTAGTAGCTGATGAGTGAGATGTCAGTAGATTCAATGAACACAGACAAAGCCGAACAAGCAGCCTCCTGGACGACCTTCTTAGAGTCCATAGCACACAGCACAATGGATTCAAAAGTAGGCTGGAAGTAGTTAGCGTAGGTGCCGCCTTCGTGAGCTTCACCGGACACCCACAGGGCAAACCGAGAGACGGTCCAGCACGAGATCTGACGTACTCTTGACTCCAGGTCTCTCAAACGGTCCACGAGGAAAGGAACAAGAGTGGGCAATTTGTCACTAGCAAGTTCCGTGCAACTAGTGGAGATGGCACCGAAAGCCAAGATAGCAGCCTCACGAACAGGCCACTCGTTCGAAACAATACGTTCCTGAAGAATAGGCAAGGTAACCTCGATCACCTCCTCTGGGTACTCAATAGAAAGAGCGTCAAGAGTAGCAGCAGAACAGCGACGAAGGTTCCAGGAATCAAGCTCGTCATCTGAGTCATCGTCATCGTCCGAGTCACTCAAAGGCTGGACCGTGTAGCTGCCATCGGAGTCCTCTACCCTATCGTCATCAGGATCGTATGAAGTTTCTGGTTCAGCAGACTGTTCCCTCTTTGGCTCACCCTTACGACCAACCTGATGCGTCTTGGCCTTAGCGGCGCTGGGTCTGATGTCTTCGTTTTTATCGGCGACACGAGCGTCATCTTTCTCGTCGGCAATCTGGATCAAAAACTGCTCCTCCTCAGAGTACATCATCTTCTCGAGAAGAACAGGCAAAACCTGCTGGAGCTTAGGGCGGAACAGCTGCTTGTGGCCCTTTTGAGGCAGCTCAGCAAGAGCCAATAAGAACTCACAGGCCTCCATGGCAACGTCCTCGTCAGAGTCTTGCATTGAGTGAAGACCGTAGTTCACAACTCCGTCCATGTGGGGCACCAACTTGTCGGGCCTATTTTCCATAATCAGCAAGAAAGCCGTGCAGACGTTCTTCCTCACCCTGCTGTCGCTGTCCAGGGCCAATTGGAAGAGCACATGGAGGAAATCGTCAATGTGCACCAAGAACAGCTGAGTCTTGAGAGGCACAAACTGGTTCACACAACGAACAGCCTCCGCTCTCATGTAGCTAGACGATTCAGGCTGCGCAGCAATCTTGATGAATTTAGGAACCATGTAGTTCAAAGGCCTCTCTCCGTTGAAGTCCTTGTTCAACAGATAGGCGCTATCTTCACAGATCTTGCTCAAAGCACTCATGGCTGCCTCCTTAGCCAATTGGCCGGCATCAGCCGATTCAGCCAACGACAATAAATGCTGCAATGCCTGAGGCCACTTCTCAAGGCCGTACAGGGAAAAAAGGGATGTGATCACCGTACCGGTGATGTTTCTAGCCATTGTGTCTTGCACCAAAAGACCGTTCATGATATTGTCCAAAACATAAGGTCTTTCTTTTCTGGGCTCCTTGAGCACCGAGTTCTTAAGGTTAAGTCCCGCAGCGGCTCTAACATCAGATCCAGCTTCGTCTCTGATCAAGAGGTCCACAAGGTAGTTTTCAAACTCGGGTTCTTCTCTCGCCTGTTTCAAGGCGTCCACTGCTTGGGACCTTTCCGCTTTACGAGAGGATAAGGTTCCTTTAAATATGGTCCTGAGCTGCTCGAGAGCCCCTGGATCTGCAGTCCACATTGTGAAGAAGGTTGGTGGTTTTTTGTGCGAAGTGTTGAAGATGGTGTAGGTGATGAGATGCCGGCATTGTGAGGTGCCAATATGTGGATTGATAGAATTGGAAAGGCAGAGAGAATAGAATAGAGGTTGAGACTGAAGAGGTACATGGCGTTCTCCAAGTGGTTTTAATTAGTGTATGCATTGGATGCTGGGTAGCTGTGACCGCACTGGTTGCAACTACAACATGTGCTCGAGCTCGGCGAGCTTCTCTGTTAGCTCATCGAGCTTGCCGAGAACGGGGCTCACGATTTCGTTACGTGGCTTCTTCCCAACAGGAGCAGAGGATACTCTTTTAGGTGACAGAGCGACGTTATTGAGCGAATTGGTGCTTGTCAAGGGCGTGACGTTATCGTCCTGGGAGCAGTCCAGGAAAGCGTCGTCTCCGTGTGCTTTCTCGTCGTCGTCTCCGTAGCTGCTGTAGACATCACAGGTGTAGTCATCGTTGTCGCTGCTCATCTGCTCTTGTATATCCATGGTGACTTGCGATAGACGATCCATGATTAGCGAGCGCCGGAGCGTGCGTTGCTCTTCATCGTGCTGAAAATGGCCAATTGGGGGCGTATCGGGAGAGAAAGACCCAATGGAGCTTGTGTCGTAATTAGGTGGCTGCAAGTCAGTCAAGTCCGGCTTCTTCTTGCGAGGACTTTTGCTGACCTGAAGTGGCATTTCTGCAGGGTACAAGTCGCTGAGCACCTCTGACTGGCGTTCGTCGTCTTCTTGTGGATGGTGGAGATCCTCGTGGCTGAAGCTGTAGTACAGATCGGCAAAGTCAATTGCCTCTGTGTCTGAGATCTCTCCCTCGAGAACAAGCGCCCCGAGGTTCTCAAATGTAACCAGCTTGTTGGATTGGCGCAAGCTTCCGCTCTTTTTGAGAATAGAGCCGGTCCTCCCCAAAAGTGGGGTCTGGCGGGCGCCCTGGACGCTCTCCGACGAACCTTGTATGCTGTGGGACTCGACAGTCGAGTCGATGCTCTCTTTAGAATGTGCTTCGGGCGCGAGTGGATCCGCTCCGCTCTTTTCTAGCTCTTCATTTTTGAAGCAATTGAGTCGGGCAAGACGCTCCCCGTACGTTTCTAGGCACTCTGCTGGCACGAAGCCGATTTTCCCATCCTCGTCGTCAGATATTTCGGGGAAGAGCTCCTGGCGCTGCCTCCCTAGATGCAAACGCTCTTTTTTTGTCATCTTTTTGATGAGCCACCAGTAGTTGTCCAGGTCGTTGACCAAGTACACCGGCTCGTCTCTAGAGAGTGTGCAATGCAGAGGATCGGGTCCCAGGAAGTCGTAGAGCCCGTAGAGCTTATCCGGGTCCATCTCACGCGGAGGCAGACGCGGAGGCAGCGGCGGTAGGAGCATGTCGTCGTCGTCTTCTTCTTCTTCGTCGTCCTCGTCGCCAAAATCATCGTAATCGTCGTAATCGTCTTGGTCTTCTAAACTTCGATCTAGACTCTCAAAAGAGCCGTTGAAGAGCGTCTCGTCGACCTCTTTTTCTACCTTCTCCACCTTGGGAGCCGTGCTGGGCGAGTACTCCCGTGCAAACTGGGTGACATGTCTTTGTTGACGGTCCTGGTACACCAGATCAGCATCGAAGTCAGAATCGTTGTTTTTGATGTACAGCAACACACTCAGCTGGATGCTCAGGCGGGCAAGACCCGCCACATTCTGGTCCACTATAACCAGCGAAGCATGGGACGTGTGTGAATGGTGGGTTTGGTCAGAGGCCTCCAGACCCAACGATAGTTTTCGTTCGAGGTCGTGAAGGAGCCTATTGGTGGACTCCAACGTGGGGCTATCCGTCATCGGAAAAATGTGGAAGTGTTGTCAGCGTTTGGATGACGGGGTGGCTGAAATCGGGGTAAGAATGAGGGTTGTAGATCAGCTCGATCCTGCTTATTTTGGTGTTGATATCTCACCTCGGAATGCACAGTCGCGGTGCACACAAGGCTATTTTACGGCTGGTGTGAAGGAGATCTCGAGAATATAAAAGGGTGGGTGTTTTCCGGTTTTTTGCAATCGAGCTGGCTACTACTCCTATAAATGTTCTTCGATTCCAGGGGGCTTGTTCCTGGCATTGGCTGCGAAAACGCGATCAGCCAAGAAGGGGCCATCCATATAGGGGTTGTCCGGAGGGTGTTTGTTTCAGGTTTTCGGTGGTCGATAAGTTTTAGTTATCCGCAATGTGTTTCGTGCTTTTGTCAAATAAATTTAAAAGTCGACTGCCCAAATCAACTTTCGTCCACTGGCGTCATCGTAGGCACCCTACATCGAAGACGTACAGGAGCCTTGGCACGATTTCGAGACCGGGAAACCGTAAACGAGTAGTAGAGCAAATACAAAAAAAAACGACTTGGGTCATTCGAAAAGTGTTCCATCCAAAATATCACCAGACAGTGGCTATCCAAACTACATTTATGGTTTGAGGATCCAAAATATCACCAGACAGCGGCTATCCAAACTATATTTATGGTTTGAGGATGTGCAATGAGATCCATGGAGACTCAGGCCATGACGTAGATGGACCCTGGACCCGAGGTCTTATTGTCAGCTTAAATAATGCCAGAACAAGACAGGCACCCGTAACCCAACATCACTTGTTTTTTGCCAATCATGTTTTGTAATTCCTACTTAATTGCGTGCTTGAGGGTGAGACTCGATATGGGCTCAAAACGGGTCTTACCGTGTCGTATCCAATGTACTTCTGCTAAAGTGCGAGCCAGCATCAAACGATGGCTTTGGTGATATGGATGGCTGTGCAAAGCTTGGGATTTGTAATCTGATAGGTTGAGAGTTGGATTTATAGTACAAAGATATAGGTATGATTGTCGTTACATCATGGTGAAGGGTGTTTTGCAACCATTTGAAGAAACATGAAAATACGCTTCAGCTATAGGCGGCAGTTTACACCAGGGTAAAGCCGCTTTACTTGATATAATGTATATGGATTCTGCAACAGAAACATGGTGACCGCTGTGCTTGTCAAGATTCACGACACAAAATCGACAAGTTCACTATGCGGAAACCCGATTGATCCACGGTTATGTAGTATTTACAGAATCGTGAAAAGGTCAGAAAAGCTCCACATAATCTCATCGACAAACTTCATACCTACACCTTGTTCATGCGCCGGGTATATTAACCTAGTTTCCATCCTATTTGCGTTTTGCTCCTATGCATCGTATGCTGTCTAAGCGACGTATGCCGCAGCTTCAGCCTGACGTTCACCTTCGGCGGTCAACTGCTGCTTGTGCATTGCCTCGTATAGCTTCAACTTCTTTCTAATCTTCTTCACCTGCCATCTCACAGGAATCAATGGCAACCTGCCGTGCTTCTCCTCGTACAACTTGGCTCGGAGCCACAAAGACACGAGAATCCAGTATGCCAAGTATGAGAACACACTGCCGTACGTAGCGGTGTTGGTCCAACCCACCAAGGCGTTGGCCACCATCCACCAGCCATCAGTAAGACCGTTACAGCAGTTCACGTGCCAGATAGCAGTGGAGATGTCGTAGGATCCAGGACCACTGCCGGTTTCACTGACATCAAGACCACCGCAGAGTCTCACGTATCTCTCTAACTCCAAGAACCAAACGCCTCGGCTCATGAGACCAGCACTGACAATGTACAAGAAGCATGTTGAGCAGATCAAGAAGTACTGGAGCGAAAGCTTGTTACCTCCTCTGTACAACGTGTAGCCCACGGCAGCACCAGAAGCGACACCGGCCAACACGGCAAGCGGAAGCGATGTCAAGGGCTGGGACATACCAATACCTCCAACAAACACAACAGCCTCAAGGCCCTCTCTAAGGGTGGTGACGAAAGGCAAAATGGCCAAGTAGTATCTGCTAGTGAAGCCATCCTTCAGCTCCTTCTTGACTGGGGTGGTGCTGGCATTGCCCAAAAGAGCGTCTGAGTCTTGCGATGACGACACGCCGGCAAAGTCATCCATCTCAGTCATGTTGGTGTCTGAATCAAGCTTGTCGGGCTGCTGAGTAGCGTATGCGTCGCCAAGTTTGACCCACCACTTGACTTTCATGAACTTGTTGATTCTGAGAAGACCAATGCCCATGATTGTGATGATGACACTGGAGAGAAGCGAGAACACACCTTCCCAAAGTCTTTCGGTGTATGACCAGAGATCCTTCTCCACAAAATAGAAAAGGGTGATGAAGACTATGCCGATTATGAGACAAACCAACAAACCAAAGATGGCACCGAGCCAAACCTGAAGTCGAAGGCCCCTGTTTATCAGGTTAACGTGTGCTACCTTGGCACGTCTCTCGGCCAAAGCCTCCTCCGATTCATCCACGTCTTCCTGAACTGGCTGGGGGTTGTTCTTATTGATAAACGAGAGAAGCACCGAAATGATGATCGCCGTTTCTAGCGTCTCCCTAAGGATAATGAAGAAGATCTGAATCGAAAAGATTTGATTAAGATCTTTCATTTTTAAAGTAATGCAAAAACCGATGAGGCCAGGTGATTGAAAAAGATTCCCCAGACAAGATATCTTTTTTCGCACTGCCGTACATTCCTGGTGCTTTTCTTTTTCTAGCCGCGGAGATGGCTGCAAATGGATCATTCCACGCCAAATATTCATAATTTCAACCGAACCATACTTATTGTATTTTCTTGTGGATAACGTGAAGATGCTCGTACCGCACGCTGATCAACCTAATTAGCTGCTCTAAGTCGCCCTCTTCGACTGAACGGAAAAGACCGGCAAACGCTCCCCTCTGTTCTTTCTCCTTCGTGTCATAGCAGGTCCCCTTCTTGACAGGAGCCTCGTACATAAAGTGGCGCTTGACAATATCCCCACCATAGTCGATATCGTCATCAGTCGCAGCAAGGTCTTTCTCCACACGTAAGAGCTTGTAATTTGTAACTTTAAACTTTGCATAGATGTGTACCTTCTTGAGTAACTTGTACCAAGGGTAATCTTCAGTAAGGAGGTTTTCGACATCGTGGTTGTATGCGTCGAAAATCAAAGACTGTGCACTTGCGTCCTTAAGAAGCTTGTCAAATTGTTCGAGGACGTCCTCGACAGTGACCTCCTCATTCTCGAGACTCCAGATACCGGGTGCAAAGTACGCAGTAGACTTCCTGTTTTCTAGAATGTCTTTGAGAATGGTAGACTTTTCAAGGATGAAAGAGTCAACCTTCTCTGACCGCCATTCCTCAAGCTGTTTGCCCATGGCTTCACGGAAGAGAGAAAACCGCTGCTGTGCAAAGTCAAAGTAAGGTTCCAAACGATAGTCGATCACTTCACGCTCCTCTAAAGAAAGCACTAGAAGGCCAAGGAAACGAACCAACAGGCCATGAAGATCAAAGTCAGGATCAATATCCTTCAACCAGCTGTAGGAGTATTGGTCCAGCTCAGGGACATACGTAGATTCATTGTGTTGCGAGCTTTCTGAGAACTTGAAGTTGACAACAGGGGTATCACCTCTAGACTGAAAGACGCCAGCGTCTTTGGCAGTAAAGGTATCTCCAAGTATGTTGTTGATCTTCGCCCCACTCTCTTTACGCCAGTAGCGATATAACGAAGTCTCATCGTCATCATCGTTCTCAGGGAGCTCGTCGCCTGCCAGCTTCATGACGCGCTTGTAAGCTGTTGAGTTCTTCGAGAATGGCACAATCTCAGCGACCTGGTTGATGATATGGTTGAGCATCGGACTCAGGTCAACAGAAAAATGGCTTCCAGTGACCACATCCTCGTCTAGATTGATGTAAGCAATCAATGGCATATTGTCTGGGAAGACATTCGGGTCCAGCAACGCTGCCTTAGCACCAAGCTGACTGCTCCTAGAGGCGTCCCAGGAAACGAATCTGATGGTACGCAATGGTTTCCAGCCAAGGTTACGAAGACGCTTGAATGCTCTCATGACCTCTAACATGATCGCATGCCCACTGCTGGGGTTCAAAGATGTGAGAGAGTCTCTGGCCGCGCCAATAACAATTTCACCATCGTTGATGACGCCCTTGATAGACCCAAAGACCACTTTGGCAGAACCAGCACGGCCGTTGTCCTGCGCGGATACCCTAAGTCGAAGCAGCTTAGAGTATGGTGCAAACTTCCAGTGCGAGAAGTTACCCCTACCAGGACCCAATGCCTCCAAAATAGGCTTCATGGAGTCGTGACTCGCCGGGAATAACATCTCGGGGTTTGGTACCTCGGCTGGCTTGTAGTTTCTCAGCACGGTCAGCTTCAAGTCGTCCGAGCCTATGACAACCACAGCCTGGGCGCCTCTGAAGATGGCATAGTTCACACGGTCTGTCACCGAGTAGTCCTTGGATTCCAGACTTGCGATCAAGGCGGTTTTGGCCACGACAGAGATGCCGTTCAGCTCGAGCAAGTCGTAGTCTGCGGGCGTGCCGCCATGGACGTACACAAAGTCGCCAGACACGGAGCCCACGGATCCAAACGGAAAGAAAGCGGGCGTCTTGATGTCCTTGAAGCGCCACGAGCTCGTGACCTCCTCAAGATCGGCGGAGTACAAGACCCTGTGAGACTCGGAGTCGAAAAGCTCGACTCTGGACGCGCCTGGAAGCCTGAGCAGCCTGGGAAGCTCGTACTCGTAGGACAGCGTGGAAAGGCCAAAGTCGGCAAAGCGTTTCTCCACGAAGGAGGCCAACTCGGGGTAGTTCTTATCGGCCACTATGACGCCCTGGCTGTTGATATTGGTAAAGTTACGGAGCCACTCGCCAATGTGCTTTTCGTTAGTCACGCCCGTGTCGTCCGGCCGGCCGATCTTCAACTGGGCCAAAAAGATCCGCTTGAGGTCTGTTTTGTTGAGATGCAAGTCGTGCCACCTTCTGAAGTCTCGGTTAAGCGAGGTTCGAGGGAGAAACGAAAGCTGGAGCACAATCAACGCGAGCAAGCCAAAAATACAGAACCACCAGAACCGTTTCCGTAGAAACTCGCGCTGCTTCTCCCGCAACGAAGGCCGTGTTTTCAACAGCTCCTCCCCCACAGTGGTATCTGGAGAAGAGGCGGAGCCCAGGGAGCCCTCTATTTCGGTATTGTTTGGAACTCTGAGTTCAGGAGCATTTATGTTTTCTTCATCGGTGATGTATCGCTGTCTGGACGTCCCTAGCAAGGGTGCTTCTTCAGACATGATAAAGAGTGGTAGGTGGTGATGTAGGGTTAGAGTGCGGCGCGGTCTAGTGCATTCTGGGGCAGCGAGATGATATATTAGGGGAAGAGACCCTGAAGGGGTGACCAAACGAAGAAAAAATTTAAAAGAAGTTATAAAATGTATGGTTATTTTTGATTTTGAAAATATCGACGTCTTTCAAAAAATCACAAATGCTGTCGTTTTCGTGTTTAAAGGGGTACCACGGGTCGGCGAGCGTTTGCAACCGGCTGTCTCGGTACAGTATTTAACGGTGACCGTGGAGTGGTCCGACCCGGAACGAAACTTGGATTTTGGGTTTGAAGGTCGATGGGGTGGTATGGTGGTGGTATTTTATTGAGTTTGGTTTTTTTTTTTTTTTTTTGGTTTGCTGGGTGACGTTGGTTTTGGAAGTTGGTGGTCTGGATGAGCTATACGAGAGCGACTGAGTGCCGTGGATTTGAGACAAGCTGTTAGTATTCTTCAAGAGGTAATTGTGACATTTGTAAGGGCTGCTTTATACTTATGGAAGGTTTTGGTGGCAATAAGTGATCGTAGTGAACGGAGTTAGAGTGGTACTCTGAGACTCAATGGTGAGAGTGGTACTCTGAGACTCAATGGTGGAAGCTACTAAGGATAAAGGAAGGCGTGGAAGCAGTTTAGGAGCCAGAAATATGTAGTTTACGATATCTTTTTTGAGCGCTTTGCACCCCAATTATTTGCCTCTTATGTTTAGTATTTGCTTAGGGTGACTTGTAAGCTGAATGTTGAACATTTCCTATTCAGGGTTACATCCTTGCCAATCAAGCCATTTTTCGTTGTTAGTCTTTTATCGTATAGTCTTACCGTATATTGCTAGTTATGTTAAACAACAGATAAACGGCTTTTGCTCTACCTATAAGGGCATAGAGGTCTGTTGATGGGAGGGATCTCAGTCAAATCGTCTACCTCTTTCCATGTTACTCTCTGTATTCCAATAATCAACAATGAATAAATAAGTTTTCGTGAACAGTGCAAAAATGAGGAAAAAGTGAAGATGAGTACTTCCCTTTCGCTAGTGTGGGTCATGCATCATCAAATCGTATGTCTAGACGGAGCCACCAAATCCAAAACTTTTTCCAAAAGTTTCCTATCTGGGAGAGCCTTGATTATCAGAACTAATCAAATACGATTTCTGTCTTCTCTTCTTTGCCACCACAAAAGCATGAAACTCATCAAATACTGTGCTGGGCCTCGTCATATAGAAATGGCTGCAAACGCACAATCCACAAACCACTCTTCCTACCACAGCTTCTTACAAGCTCTGCCAAAACAAAAACTATAACTTCCACCTAGCTTGGTCATCAAATCGCTATACTTGCTTTTATCGACAGCACAGCCCCTCCATCAGAACTTCTGCTTATACAAATACCCAGCACCCCTAGCTAGAGTCATTATCTCTACATCATGGTTTACGTCTCCGACTGGGAAAAGTCTTCCTACTACAACTATCCCCATTTTCCGCCTTATCGCGTTAGAAGGGATATCCAGCCCGTAAGGCTTCCTTCGGTGGCCGAAATCTTGATGAAGATCAAGGAATATGAGTCTCATCCACAAGGCCAACATATGCATTGGAGTCCAGCATCAACACTGCTGTTTGTTTCGGATATTTCAAACTCGACAGCAGCAACCACTCCACCTAGGGAAATTGGAAAATTAAACAACCTCAACACCATGGCGCAACCTATAGCCAGAACCAGTTCCTTTGAGTCTATCAAGGACACCCTTCTTCCATCACCAGTTCCAACCCACCTCAACAATTTTGGATCACCAACGAGAGCTTCAAGTGGATTAAATAACGAGATTTCCCCAAGTGAAAATTCTATTGAGTCTTCCCAAAGTGGCAGTCTAACTGGCTCACTGGGTTCCTCAAGTCCAGGATCAACAGACCTGATTACAAAGCTAGGCCATTCGCCAAAGTACAACTCAAAGCATCATCTGCCAAAGAAACGCAGACTGTCCAAGAAAAAGTCCAAATCCAACGGCAGAAGTAAAAAGCCCAAAACGCACTGTCACCAGTGTGGATTGACGTCCACGCCAGAATGGAGAAGAGGCCCTACAGGCTCTAGATCCTTGTGCAATGCGTGTGGTATCTACTACATGAAGCTCCTTCGTCGGTTCACTGAGGACCAGGCAAACTCTATATTTGTGTTCAAGAAAAACACCAACACTATTTCGGAGAGAATCATTCCGTCTTTCGACCAGATGGCCCAGATGAGCGGAGAAGTTCAGCAGCACAATTGGCTGATGCTCACCGGGGCTGCCATGATGATAGATAGCTGTTAAATAGTATGGGTTGGTAATTGTATGGTGGGTGATTGTAGGGTATGATTTATGCTTTCTGCTGTTTCCACCGACGTACGACATCGCTAATGCCTCTGAATTCGGGAGACTCGAGAATGTCCATCTCTGAAAGGTCTCTCTTGAATGGAATAGGACCAATCTTCTCAAGAAGCGCACTGATTCCATGCTGCATTATGGTACTGACCATGGTAGAGTCGGTGATGTTTCTTGTTGTCTCGCCAATTTCTCCTCCTTTAATAGAACTGAAAAGCGTCCGTACCAATTGCCTGTATTCCACGTCCGCTCCAGGATAAAGCACATTTGTGGATCTCTCCGTTCTTTTGCACCCATCCACTGGTTTTTCTCCATTGAACATTTTCTCTATCCAAACCAATGCAGCTCCACTGCCTTCGGCCCATTCAAGAATGTGACCAGTTGTGTTCGAAACTGCAAATTCAAAACTGTCGATACCCCATTTGCAGTAGTTGTTGTAGCCTCTTTCTGCACCAGAAAATGGAACAATCTCGTCCTCGGTGCCGTGGAATACAAAGAGTGGAATTTCAGGACGAGGTCCGTCTTCAAACAATGCTGCTGTGTTGTTCTGGACAATTTCCTTCACCAAGGGGTAATCAAAAAAACCCCATCCATTGTTCACCCAAGGCTTCTTACCACCAAAGAAATCCAAGAACATGTAGTGGATGATCGAGGTTAAGAGACACTTTTCTTTGGCTTCCTCAAAAGGTTTTACTTTATCCTCTCTAAGCTCCTTGTCCAAGATCTCTTGCACCTTTGGGTACTCATTAAGCATGCCGTTAATGGCATTAGGAATGAAACCACCGAAAATTGTGCCATCTGTGATTTCAGCAGTAAGTGTGATATTGGTAACCCAGCCGCCAAGAGCTGCACCCACAAGGTTCTTTTTGAGTTCTGGAGCGTACTCAGGCTGGAGAGAAGCAGCCCATCCAGAAGCTATAGTACCTCCAGAATAGCCCCACAATGCTGCTTTGGCATCCGGGTCAATTCCGGTAACATCTTCAGAATTCAAAGCAGCTCTAAGAGAATTGATAGTAGCTTGGCCAGATTGGATACCAGCAGTGAAGGTGCCCTTGGGTCCCTCGTAGTCAGGTGCAACCACATACCACCCTTTCGCCAATGCAGTCTGAATAAGAACCATCTCGACCTGGAGAATAATCGTACTCATAGGAGCATTGAACAAAAATGAATAAGAAGGACTGCAGTCCTGGGTGGCAGAATCCTGGGCTGCCTGGTAAGAAACCACCCTTTTTGGGTCTGCATCATAGGGTTCCAACACCGTCGTCACTATGGCGTTAGGATTTCCATGGGAGTCTTCCGAACGCACCAAAAGCTGCCATGCGTTCTTGACATTCACTGGAAAATAGACTGACCGGATCATGCCTGGAGCTGGTCTAGCATCGATAATGTCACCGTTTTTGTAGGAAGAAATATTAGAAGGCGTGTTGTAGAAATCATCGTCAGAAGGCTTCACAGGCTTGATGAACTGGGCCGAGACCGCCACGGCCCATATGAAAAACGAAAGAATAAGCATGTAGTGGAAGTATAGGCTGGACGGTGGTACTTATAGCGTTGGAGCATATCAGGGAAGTTACCGAATTGGGCGCCTTGGCGGCGTTGATCAGATATTTTATCGTCAACCTGAAACAGCTCGAGTATTTTGAGACATCATGGTGGAGATGTGGTCTCTATATTGGCGTACATTCAACTTTTTTGCAACCATTCTGCTGCGAACATCCAGACCAGCAGGATAGCGAGATACCACTTGAAGTTTTTTTTTGAGAAGGCAGTTAATGGACAGTTCTCCTTCTTGTTGATTTGATTTCAGTGTAATTTTATATAAATTCTCGCCTACAGCCTTGGGCCTTCCTTATATGTTTTCCTACTTAGGCAATTTGCACATTCCGGATATGTACCTCGAGCGGCTCCATATTATTTGATCCAGTGCGTCGAGGGTAAATCGAAAGAAAGTGAGCTTCAACGTTTTCTATTGATAATCGATGATTGAATATTGAAAAGCAGTTGATTCCAAACAGAAGGAGGCGTTGAATGGAAGAATAGATAATGAGATCTCTAACAATACGAATATGTGCTCCTGAATGCCACCGAATGGCTCTGCACAGCGATCTATCGTGGGTGCGTGAATCCTACAGATTTTCAACTATTCGGGTATCTCGTCCCTGCAGCACTTTCCTCATCCAGCTTAAATAAGCCAGGGCCACGGGAACATAGTGAAATTGTGATTCTGCTGGATTTTTGTGAAGCTTGGAGCGGAAAAAGACGGTGAATTTCCGAAATTGCAGTCATGCTGACGAGTAGAAAGGTCAATCGATAGTGCTCAGTTTAGCACTTCCAATAAGAACTGACTCAAACTCAATAGTACAAATTTGAAAATTCGATGTCTCTAGTGGTACTAGATCAATTCTTCGGGTACGCGTGGTGCCATATCGACCCTGCTCCATTACCCCGACGATGAATGAAGTATTTGATTCTTCAAAACGATGAGCGAGATACGCATTTAAGTGAACTGTGGAGATCCTCTGCCTCAATTCCAGTGTTCAAGTATACATCACTGAAGCGTTCCAAATCGGTCCTTCCCTCGCTCAGGTGTAGTGTTAATTGAGACAATGAGCACTGTTCAAGTCCTCGAGCGAAGAAGTCTTAAGTATTTTTAAAAACCTTTTACTCTCAGCATTTTTTCGGACCCATTTAGCAAGATGAGAGTGCTGATTTCGTAATTGACGAGGCTTTGTCTGACGGCGATGCTGCAGTTCATTTGAGCAACGTTGCCTGCCATCTTACAATTCACCCAAATTACCCTTCAATTGAGAGAAGGTATTTTGATCACACCACTCTTCACAGAAACAATTGATACATCTGTGAATTTTTTTCAACGATTCTGATTTTTCATGGTTGCAACCTCGCGGTAAATCTCACTATCCGCTGAGTCTAATAAGCCCCCAAACTCATGGACTTATTTTTTAAGCAGCTATTGAAAAGAAAAGACACCTTCAGTCACAGTCCATTTTCCATAAATCTGTGAGTGAAAAATCGAGTGAAAAATCTCCTTCCAAACGCTACCTTGTGGCTCTCACCTCACTGACCTCGCTTCTCGCTTTGTGACTCTGATCCAGGCCTCCTACACCAAAACACACCCTACAACACCATTCCAATTAAAATTCCTCCATATCATGACTAAATATACCATTTCCAACGGAATCCTTCGATTTCCTTTCTCCCCTCTTTTCCTCCCCTGTGGTTCCTGACTCATCGGAATCTTTTCAATTTGTGCGCTTATCAGAGCTCATGTCCGGCACCTGAGATATCTAGTGGAAAAGAGATCCTCCAACTACTTCCATATTTATCGGTCCATGGACCTTACCTAATTTCCACTGCTTCGGCCTGCATTTCTGTCAGACCAGCTTCAATAACAATAAGCAGGCATTTTCCACTAATCAGGCATTTTCCACTAATCAGCTCATGTCCACTCCAGACCAGAGCCACTACGAACTAGGTCGTTCCTATGTTCTGGTGAACCACAGACACTCCCTTTCGACACATCTGCCGGTAGTTTTGTCCGGAAATGAGGTCCACAGGCAAACCGCGGACTTGGCCTCGATTGGTGTTGTTGGAGACGATCAGGAAGACGATACGGGCTTTCTGGACGAGTACGTATCAGAACAGGAACCCATTCCCATTGGCGAAGGTTCGCTGAAAAGCTTGAAAGAGCCGATTTGGGAAGATAGGTCCAGCAGCCTGCATTCTCGTGATCTGGCTCAAGAAGACGCAGAGTCCACCACGCCGCTAGTGGACAAAAACAAGAAATTCTATGTTGATCTGGATACTGTGGGCGAGGCTGGACCGGTCTACGGCTCCATGGGTCCCGATGCAAACTGGGCAGGCCGCCTAGAACAAGGTCCTTTGGACGCTGTTCCCCCAAAACCTTCTATTAGAACACACTTGCTACGGCCTGTGCAATACCTTCCAGCCGTGTTCTTGGGTGTGCTTTTGAACGTCTTGGACGGTCTTTCCTACGGTATGATCATGTTTCCCATTGGCGAGGCCTTGTTTGCAGACATGGCACCTGCTGGTCTTTCGATGTTCTACATTTCCACCATCGTGTCGCAATTGGTGTACTCTCTCGGAGGCTCTGCTTTTAAAGCTGGTATCGGCTCGGAAATGATTGAGGTGACGCCGTTTTTTCATACTATGGCGTTTTCCATTCAGGCAGACATGAAAAGCGGTTCACCAGACGTGGCGAAAGAAGCTATCATTGCAACCACATTTGTCTCCTTCGCTGTATCGGCTGTTGTCACAGGTATCGTGTTCTTCCTCCTCGGTAAACTTCGACTCGGTGCCTTAGTCGGGTTCTTTCCAAGACACATCTTGGTCGGATGTATCGGTGGTGTGGGTTACTTTTTGATTGTTACAGGCATTGAAGTCTCCTCGAGACTAGAAGGTGGTATTCGCTACGACTGGGAAACAGCCAAGCTCATTTTTGGAAACTACATTACCCTTATGCAATGGCTTCTTCCAGTTCTTCTCACAGTGGTGCTTATTTTTCTCCACAAGCGCATCCACCACTCGCTTCTTGTGCCGGTGTACTTCATCCTTGTATTTGTGGTCTTCCATATTGTGGTTGCTCTTGTCACGAACTGGGATCTCGACAAGGCCAGAAACTACGGTTGGGTCTTCCCCGCTGTGGTCAACCACGATCCTTGGTATGCTCATTACAGCTACTTGCGGCCTTCTCTTATTGACTGGATGGCCATCACCAAACAGTTCCCCAAGATGTTGGCTCTCACATTTTTTGGCATTTTGCATGTTCCCATCAATGTTCCAGCGCTCGCTGTGACAGTGGGAATGGACCAGTTCGACGTCGATCGTGAATTGGTTGCCCATGGTTTTTCAAACGCTATTTCAGGCCTCATTGGCTCCGTTCAAAACTATCTTGTCTACACGAATTCTGTACTCTTCATCAGAGCCGGTGCAGATGATAGACTTGCAGGAGTGCTTCTCGCCATAGCAACAGCTTGTGTAATGATGGCAGGTCCAGTGGTTATTGGCTACATTCCTGTCTGCGTTGTTGGCTCTCTTATTTTCCTTTTGGGCTATGAACTTTTGAAGGAGGCTATATACGATACCTGGGGCCGTCTTCGCAAGATCGAATACTCCACAATTATTATCATTGTTGTTGTCATGGGTGCCTGGGATTTCGTGTACGGTATTTTGGCAGGTATCTTGCTTGCTTGTTTACTATTCGTCATTGAAGCTGCTAGAAGACCAGTTGTCAGAGGCATCTACACCGGTGTGGTTGCTCGTTCGACTGTCTTGAGACATCCAAAACAGCAGGAGTTTTTGAAGGACGTGGGCAACCAGATTTGTGTTGTCAAGCTCCAAGGAACATTATTCTTTGGGTCTATCGGTGGTGTTGAAAAGACCATCAGAGCTCGCTTTGAGCATGGAAAGTTCAACTTGAACCCCATCAAGTTTCTCATCATCGATATGAAGGGTGTGGATTCCATTGACTTCTCTGCTGCTGAAGGTTTCAGAAGAATCCTCAACTTGACACGAGAATTCCAAACACAGCTTATTATCTCTTCTGTGGAAGAAAATGACGATAGTGTTACCGCATTGCGAGACGCTGGTCTCTGGGACTGTGTCAAATCGTCCTCCCAAACGCTTCAGGTCCAGATGTTCAGCACATTGAACTATGCTCTTGAGTGGTGTGAAAACTCATTCTTGAAAACTTACACCAATCTTCAAGGTCTGACGCATAGTGGAAATCATAGAATGGCCTTGAGAGGTGTACCCTCGTCAAACAACCCAGACAAGCGTCATCATAGCATGAGCAAGCTGGTGATGCAGAATTATCCTCTCAATTTCGGTACTCCAAGGACAAAGCAGATCTACCAAGCCGCTACAAGGACAGCCAATGATGAGCAAAAAATTCAACACAGGTACTACCTGAGCTCGGACTCCTCATTTAAGAAGCAGCCATTACCATTGATCATGATCACTTTTGGCGACCTCTCGAATAAGGATGAGAAGTTTTGGTCCAAGCTTGCCCCATACTTCACGAAGGAGACCATTCCTTCAGATATGTGTTTTTACGACACGAGCTGCAAGAGACCTTCCTTCTTCATTCTCGAGTCAGGACTTGTGAGACAAATCTGTAAGTTCGAAAGTGACGATCGAGAATTGCACTCCAGCATTTTGCCCAACACTGCCTTTGGTGATCTCCTTGAACTCAGTCAATACAGACAAATCACCTACACAACTGTTGTCGAAACTGTGGCATGGCGTTTGAGTGAAAGGAAGATCAAAGAGCTTCTCAAGACAAACGAGGGACAAATCGTCTACAGTGAGCTTTTACATGTGCAGACGAAGTTGTCTAAGGAGCGGTTCGATTCTTTAACAGCGAACCTTGTGCTTTCAGCATAGTCATCAACAGTCATTGCGATTTATTATTTATTCAGAGCATCATACTACATCACTTTATTGGAGTTGTAAATTAGTCTAGCAGCATGTTGCATTATTGCACGTCACAGCTAAATAGGAGCCTCAAGTGACCCACCATACAATCGGGTTTCTGACTCTCTTCTTCCTTCTCTACACCAATTACCATGACATCTGAACGTGAATTACTATCTAGACGGTCTACGCTAGTTTGGCGGGAATTCAACCGAGGCGGTCAAACAGGTGATGAGCACATCCTCCTTGGTGTAGGCTCTAGCCACCACAAGGTACTTCCCAGGAGGCACCTCTTCAGGGATTGCTACCTGTTTCAGGATGGTCTGAGCACCCTTCTTGATAGGGCACTCCAAGTCGACATTGTGCACCTCCTCACACAAGTCGTACGTCTGGTGGATCAAACGAATGAAGCCGTAGCGGACATCCACCTCAACGTAAGCGCCATCGGTAATTGACTGCTTCAAGACGCCCTCAGCCACAAAAGTCAAGTTCTGGCCCTTGGCAGGAGGGTTAGGGTCGATCACGACTTTCTGCAAGTCCAACAATTGTGGCGTCTGAGCGTCACACTGAATGATGGGACTGTTTCCAGGAATCGGTCTCTCGTCTTGGTTAGTGAAAGTGGAGATAATTTTGGGAGACTCGGCGAGTTTAGGCACGGAGTTGAAGATATCAGGGAATGAGAGCAACAGGAGAGCCTCCGCAGATGCAGCCAAGCCGGCCACAGCAAGACGACCAAAAGCTACCATGGAGTAAGATAAGTAGGAGGTGAGGGAAAGGGCAACCTTAAGTACCCTTCTGGGGTGTTTGTGTGCAGGACCGCTGATAAGCCGTACCGGTCTTTGTCAAAAAATAAACTTTTGTTGGATTGCCAGGAAGGAGGTGAAGGAGGTGTCTCGTTGATCTGCCGAGCAATTGACATTTTATGCTTTGTGTGTGATCATGGTGCTGATACGGCTTCGACTCAGCCGCTTACCGAGATCGCGATTCGTCTGACTAGGATCGGAATGTCCCACACTTCGGCCATTGTCCGAAAAAATGGTCAATTCGGGGATATGGCGTTGCAATTTGTTTAACTTCATAGAATTTGCACGATTGACGGCATTTTTTGGGGTTTTGGTGGGTTCGTGTTGATGTGGCTTGGGGTGAGCCACACTGATAAGCGGCATGTTCCGCAGGATAGTAGCATTGATGGAGATGAAGGAGGACTGTGAGCAAAACCATGAAGGGACTGTCATTGATGTTGTTTAGCTAACATGGAAGATAGCAGTGGGCCCCGAGGCGGACCTCTATAAGGGGTCGAAGTCTGGCGGCTATTGGTCCAAGTGTGGTGCATTGGGGTACTTAAACAGGCTGTGTGGAATAATGAAGACTGTTGTGATGGGAGATTTATTTTGACAAGGTTAGTTCGATAGTCGTGGTCTTGCATGGTACTCTCTTGCAGTGTAAATTGTAGTGTTGCTTCATTCGATTCGAACTCTACTGATGCTGCTCGTTTTGATTGGCAATAGCCATTCAAGTGATCTTAACTGGGAATATGTTTATTTTAACGTTAAAGAATGCAAACTTTGATGAAAAGGTTGGTCGATGTATGTTCTGGTCAATTCGATGCTTTACAAAATGGTTGCGAAAAGTGCCAAGAGGCGTTAAACGGTGCAGAATGTCCGAACTTGAAAAAAAAGAAAGTCAGCAATGAAGCCACGTCTTCATATTTACTGTATTAATACTAAGAGCAAGGGATCCAGTTCCTTGCTAATCCCCTTGGAAACGACCTGCTGAGCTTCCTGACTCAATACTGATACATCTCTCACACATCATCTAAACGGAATCCGATCAGGAGAGTCCATGAACGGTATTATCTTCTAGAATCTGCTTAATTCATTCTTCGAGTAAAACTAGCATCAAAAATCATGAGCGTGGCTACTAGCGCTTCTAAGACAACTATGATTCCGATGTATCTTGTCCCACACCGACTGAACTTCACTCTACTCCTCAACCAAAGCGGCTCCACCATAGCTAAAACTACACACTCAATGCTCTCGTAACAGCCTCTTTCTACCCATGGCAAACTGAATTGAATTGTAAATCTCATTTTTTGTACCTCTATCCCCCTGTTGGCCGGATCTCATGCCTAAATAATATCTGCTGGTCCCTGCGTCTACTATAAAAGACCCGGATCCCCCATACTTCCAGCTTATTTCTGCTTTTCATGAACTTAACACATAGCGATGGCGTTGGTGCTGCTTGGATTATGGCCACCGTGGGCCATACAAGAAGGCTTTCCAAGAAAGACATCACTAGCGTCTCTATTCCACAAGTCTGTCGGCTGGTTCAAAAACAGAAGCTGCTCCGTCTTGCCCTGAATCTCATGTACGGTTTGGCTCTACTCCATAAACAGCAGGTCAATTACGTGTTTGAGGACGTGGCAAATGTGCATCAGAAATTGACAAGGCCTGTGTTCTTTGGGCAGGTGGAGGAGAAAGCTGTGGTCCACCAGAGGAGGCACGTCCCACTCCCAGATAGTGGGAGCTTCACAATGCAAGATTTTGCCTGTGACGAGTGGTTTCTAGAGAGAAAGGGCTTCCGAGACGTCGAGGAGTGCTTCGACACCTACATTTCCCACGCTCAGCGGGCTGACGCGCTAGACAAGCTGTTGGATGATATACTTGACCAGACCTTGGCCACCCTTCGAGCTAATGAGACTACACTAGGGGAAGTTGGGTTCGAGTTTGACGAAAACGGAGAGATCAACTCTCAAGCTATCCTTTCTATCAATCAAGATTTGGCAGGTTTGGAAGCAGATTTTGAGGACTTGCGTAGGGATCAACCAGCTAGGGACCACTCAAAGGATCCCCACTTTTCTACAACGCTGAACATTCTCCGGTCAACCTTGAATCAGAGAGAATCCCGGCCGAAACGCAAACATATCGTATGTGATCCCGTCGCGGTCCACACAGCATACTCCTTCTGCTACCCACTCTACCTTAGAGAGTTCGATACACTACCCTCTGTTCCCAAAAGACGAAAGCAGTCCATATGGGAAACATTGGGCGAGATGAGCCTCACAGCTGCTCCCTATCTTAATCAAGCAACACAGCTTTACTTGGAACCACCGCCTGGAACGATTCCACCTTCTAGACTTCCTCAGTGGAAAGCAAGAACTGATGACGTTGAACTTGGCAGAAACGTGCAGATTCTGGCAGATACGATTGAGTTTGCCAGGGCCTCCATGCTAGACTTCGAGCCTGATGATACCTTCGAGTCTTTTACTTTGAATGACAAAACTCTGGAGGATGCCTCCTTCCAGTTCCCCTCATCGCAAGTAGAGTCGCAAGGAACCATTGCCCGCAACCTCCACAAATTAGCACTAAAGCTTCTCGGTTATATTCACAACCGCTCGTTCGAATATGGCAGTTTTTGCGACTGGGAAGGAAATCAGGCCCCGTCGGGCGGCTACCGCAAGATTAGCTTTGTGGATCTTTTTCCACCGCAGCCACTCGGGCCGTCGGACTTGTCAGTAACACGCAAGCTAGCAGCCAAATCATTCGGAACAGTTTTGGAGTTGGCAACTAAGAATGCCCTCCAGATAATTCCGGGGATGAGCCCGCTGCTGAGAAAGCATGGGTGCTTCATTCGTACGATGATGGTGGAGATCATAATGTGCTCGCTAATATAACATAATTACGATAACTAATTAGGCGTTGGCGCAGAAGGCGCACTGTTTTTCGTAGCGGTTGAAGCCGACAACGATAAAAAGTAGAAAAACATCGAATTCAGAATTAAAATGACGATGAAGCGGGAAGGCGCTTAGGCAGCAACAGCACCGTTGTTGGTGTCGTCGTGCTTGGCGAACTCCTCCTCGGCCTCGTACAACTCAGAGGCCTCTGGCTCTTCGGCGTCCTCACCCTGGTGCAAAGACAAGGTTGGCTTGACGGCAGCAGCGTCAAGAGTCCAGGAAGCAAGAGCGTTCTCAGCGTCAACGATGATCTGCTTGGAGGCCTCGTAGCCGTCGTAAGCTGGTCTGGTCTCACCTGGGGTGACTGCAGACTCGTCCAACAACTCCAACAAAGCCTTACCGTAACCGGCTATGAGGGCGTACTTCTCGGCCAACTCTCTGATGGCATCGAACTGGTAGTTGAAGGCAGCCTTCAACTTCTCTCTGGTGATGTTAGACAACTGGGCCTCAGCAACCAAGGACTCGGCCTCGGCTCTGACCAACTCCTGCTCCAAAACAGAGATCTTTGGAGACTGTGGGTCCTTGTACTTCAAGTGAGCAATCTCGTCAGTGATCTTCTGCTTTCTGTCTCTAGATGGCTGGACGGAAGCCTCAATGTTTCTGATGGTCTTCAAGGTGATTCTGTACTGGTCGTACTTGTCAATGAACTGGTCCTCCAATTCACCAATCTCGTAAATCAAGACACCCAACTTGTCAGTGACGTCGGAAACATCCTCGTCGTTCTCCTCACCCCAGAGGGACAATTGCTTAGCGGTCTCACGACGCTCTCTGGCGGTCAACTCAACAGCTCTCATGACATTCTTCTCCATCTTGACGAACTGAGCCAACTTTCTGGACATTTCTGGACCAGTGGCACCGGCCAAGTTCTTTCTGAAAGTGGAGGTAATACCACCCTTACCGAAGAACTTGGACTTGGTGGAGGAAGTTGGAGGTGGAGGGGACTGCAATTGAGCAGCGGTGGGGGCCTTTTGGGATCTCAACGAGTATGTTCTGTGCATGGCTGAATAGATGAAATGACTAGTTCCGCAAAATCTCCCGGGGGCTGGCTCCTTTTATACCACAAGGGAGGAGGTTGCGTCGAAGGTCAATCGACGTGCACACAGTGTATGCGGCCCACGCAAGATAACTTGCTATTTATGCGCAGTTTGCGTCCACAATTCGGCCTAATTGGGAAGCAAGAAAGCAAGCTGGTGGGTGAGTAGCAAGCATGGCCAATAAAAACCGCTGATGCCAGTACATCGGAACGAAGGTGGTGCAGACACTTTCCTGGGCCCCCACGTAAAAACTAATCCATTAAATCCAGCATGAGTTATTTTAAACAACCCAAGAAAACCCGTGAACCAGCGAACAATTACAATTTATCCCGCCCTATTTTCAGCAAATGACCTCTCTGGTTGTTCTTTGCTTGGCCTGCCCTTGTTGCCGCGGTCCGAACGTCAACTGGGTCAGACAACCGCGCCGATGCCGGTGGAAAACAGGCTACTGGCTCCATTGTGCAGGACATTACACTCTTCTCTTTCATTCCTCTGTCCTTCTGTCGCCCGCTGACGTCATATGACGGGGAGTCTTATACAAAGCCATCGGAGATTTTGCATTTTTGACATCATCGTGGTACGGCTGCTTGAACCGTGGCCAGGGTTTACACGTGCTTAGCGGTAAGAACTTTGTGGGACATTGTGGGAAGACATGGTCATCTCGATGCTCATCACTTGCGATGGGCGGAATTATCGGAAAATACGTAGTTTCGCCAAAGTCAATCTAGGATCAAATCTTGAAAAAAAAAAAAAAAAAAAATCACCGTCCATCAAAATTCATCACCTAGACAACGGCTTGGTCACTTCTCTCCTCTGTTCAACAGGTGGTCATCCACTAGTGTCCGATGACGAGGTACTGCAGGCAGGGCGTCCATGGAACATGCTCGTTTACCACAGATCCGCGCGGCTTACCTTGGCCACTGAATTGTGATCCTGCAGGTTATTCCTTCTTCTGTTTCTTTGCAGTTGACTCGTTTCCGGACCCACTCTCAATTGGGCGTTTCGTGTTTACGTCAAGCGGCTCTAAAATACGGTAATAATCCGCCTCCAACGATTCGTATGCAGTTTGCAACTTGTCGAGACGTGTGGGTTCATCAAGCCCGCTGAGAGCTTCCTTGTTCTTCTCAAAGAGTCTGCGTTTAATGAAAAGCCTGACAGCCTTTTTGGAAGGCTTGACGGGTCCATTCTTCAATTGGTACAAGAAAAACATCTCAAGCAATCGCAGAAGCTGGCGTTTCTCGAGTTTTTCACGCTGCTTGAAGTCCTTGATCCACGAATCGTTCACCTTGTCCAAACTCAAATCAGTCAAGTCAATCTTGCCGTCTTTGACAAGTCGACTGAAATCAACACGGTCTCTCAAGTCATCGAAGCTCTCATTGGGGTCCTCCACAACAATTTCAACCACACGCTCATCCTCCAACCAGTATTTGTACAATCTCTCGTAGAGCTCTCCACCAAGAGACTTGCCCTGAAGGTTGGGCAAAACCACAAACTGTGAAATCTTCTTACGAATCTTTTTCACGCCCGCGTCAAAGTCGGCCAGACCCGGGTAAACCCAGTAGTTGTATGCGGTTGCAAAACCGACAACCTCTGGAAGCTGTGGGTTGGTTGTGTTGTACATGACGTAAATATCCCACAAGGGGTCCTTGGAGTCGATGTAGGTGCCGGCTTCTATAAATAAAAGCACCAAAATCTGGAGTCTCTTGTGCAACTCCACACCTCTAGGTGAGCTCAAGTCAAGCTTATAGATGGCAAACAGCTCGCCGCCTTTTGTGAAGTCCGAGCCAACTTTCTCACCGGGAATTTCATAACTCTTCTGCTCTTCTTCGATGGTGTCTCTCCACTTGGCCTCGTCCTTGTACACGGTCAGTTCCGGCAAAAGCTCGAGCAACTTGCTTTTGGGGTCCACCTCGATATCTGGAAGCTTGTTCTCGTACTTGACGTTCAAAAAGGGCAAAAACGTCACCAGGTCAAAGCACAAGAAAATACGGAGGCCCTGGAACCCAAAGATGGTCTCGGCGTCTCCAAAGATTGGGTAGGTAAAGAGTGGGCTAAAGTTGTGGGCTTTGCCTTGGGTATCGGTAACAAAAATAGCCAAGGCTTCGTTCAGTGACGCCGTCCATTGCTCCGGCTGGAGCGACGCCACCGCCATACTCATTTGGTCAGCCATATTATCGGTTTTTTTATTGGTGTTAGTTGAACTTGATGTTTTCAGACACGCTCACAGACGCGCACGACTCTAGTACAATAGGCGTTGAGGTCTATGTGGAAAATGGGGGTAGTGAAGATTTTTAAAAGTTCAAAGAGGGTAAATCTTGTTTAGTGAAATTACGGAATCGTGGTTGTTAGAATATCTTGGGGTCCTGTGTGGTCCAGAAAGGGTTCAGTTTAGTGTTATGGAGAGTTGGCTCGCTTAATTCCGAGTCTCCTAATACCCCCTTCAAAATAGGAAAATAGCATGAGTATTATGATAGTGATGTATTGGAGAATTTATTTACCTTTTTTGATTTTGACGAAACTTGGGATTTGGTGTGACTGCTTTGACAAGAGCACTTGAGCTCAGTGATGCGTTTCTAGAACATTGATAGAGAGTACAATTTCTATGACTTGTTTCCTCGAGGTGATCTTGATACTCAAGCTAGAAAAAAAAGTGTTTTGGAAAATTGGCACTATGAAAATTGAGACCCCATTAATATATCAAGCACACATGCCATAAGACTAGACTCTGTATGGTATAACTAGAGAACCCTAACTCCCAGCCAAACATAGAAATTACTTCAATTGAACTCGTTGGATCGACAAGTTCTTTGAAATTACTTCCATGCCTACACCACCCTCTCCTATAATACAATTGATAAATATTTACTCTATGCCATTTACTCTATCACGGCAACAAGGTCACCAGCATCAACCATGTCACCGTTCTTGTGCAAGATCTTGGCGACCTTGCCGCCTCTGGTAGCCACAACCATCATTTCGGTTTTCATGGCTTCCACCACTATGAGCGCCTGGCCCTTCTTCACCTCGTCGCCAGGAACCACTAAAGATTTCCAGAAACGACCGGAATATTCAGAATAAACCATCTCGGCGTTTTCGTCAAACTGGTCCTCTTCGCTCAACTCAGGGCCTGTTTTTCCAGAAGCCAATTCTGCGTTCGAAACCTGGATCAAACGGCTGAACTCCTCCATCTTCTCTCCACCCTGGGTCTTGTGGAAGGCCTCGATAGACTCGCTGTTTTCCTGAATCCAGCGGATGTACTGTTCGTGGTCAAACACGGAGTCAATGATTTCAACGGGGTACTTACCAGCAGACATCTCCTCAGTAAGAGTGTCGAGCTCGTCCTCAGAAACAGGGTAGAACTCCACCTGGTCAAATGGGTTCAACAACCAGGGTTTCAGCGAATGTGCACCCAAGGTCAACTTATCCCAAATAGGAACAGTTCTGCCCACCAATTGGTATCCACCTGGCGAATCCATGGTGTAAATACACATGTAGGAACCACCGATACCCACACAGCCGTTAGGTGTGTGAGTTCTGGAGGGATTGTATTTGGTTCCCAACAAACGGTGTCTTGGATCCAAGGGAACGGCACAAGGAGCACCCAAAAAGACATCACCAAGTCCCAAAACCATGTACCTAGCAGTGTACAACATGTCTCTCACGGAAGATCTCTCAATGCCGTTGATGGAGGCAATAAAGTCCACGTTGTTGGGCAACCAGGGTGCCTCGGAGCGTATAGTCTCTGAATATCTCTTGACAGCATCCAACGTCTTTTTGTCTTCGAACGCCATGGGCAACTTGATCACACGGGAAGGCACCTTCCACTTGTTGGTGAAGACGATTTCTTTTTCAAGCGCAAGCAACGTTTTGACCAAGTTGGCCTGGCTGATTCTCTCGCTGTACTCGATCAACACGGATCTCACACCACGGGACATTTCCACTATACCCTTGACGCCTCTTTCACCGACCATCTCGATCAACTTGTGGATTCTGTAGGCCAAATTGAAGTCCATGTTGTTTTCGCCGTACTCCACCAAAATGTAGCGGTCTCCGGCTTGACGATACACTATCTTAGGAGAAGTGCCGTCTGCTGGGATACAAGCCAAAACCGGGTCCTCAGGAGCAGGAAGCTGTTTTTGTTCGAAAGATGGAATCTCGCCTTCCAATGTCTCCACGACCTTGTCCTGGCTCTGCTTCATGTCCTTGGCGGTATCGTAAGAAAGCGGAACAAACTTGATCAGATCGCCTGGTTTGACCTGGCCAATCTTCCACATTTCAGCCTCTGCCACCACGGCTTCACAGACAAAACCACCCAAAGAAGGACCGTCACAGGTCAAAATAACAGGCTCATCACCGGTAAAATTGATAGCACCAAGCGAGTAAACATAGTCGTGAGCATTGGATGGGTGCAAACCAGCTTCACCACCGTCCTTTCTGGCCCACTTGGGCTTGGGTCCAATAAGACGAACACCAAACCTGTTGGAGTTGTAGTGGACCTTCCACTCGCTGGAGAAGAATTCCTGGACGGCTTCCTGGGTGAAGAAGTCCGGTGATCCATGAGGTCCACAAGTCACACCCACCTGCCATGCATTGTCCTTGTTGTACCGGTACGAAGGAACAAGGGCTTTTGGAATTTCCACTGGAGCACTTATGGGCATGGGAAGGGTGCAGCTGGCGAGTTCGGGCTGGCCCAAAAAGAGCACATCTCCAAGACGCAAAGTACGGCCATTGTAGCCACCCAAATTGCCCAAGGCAAAAGTGGATCTCGATCCAAGGTACTCTGTGACGTCAATTCCGCCTCTAATGGCAAGGTAGGCTCTGCAGCCGGCCTCGAGTTTTCCAACGCCCAAGATATCGCCCTTCTTGAGCTCCAAAGGCTTCCATTGATCCACAGGCTGTTCGTTCACAGTAACCGCAACTTCACCGCCGGTGACGGCCACAATGGCGCTGTGGTGAAATACAATTTTTGGTCCACTAAGTGTCATTTCAAGCCCAGGAGCTGCAGCGTCGTTTCCTACTGCCCTATTGGCCATACGGAAAGCATACTCGTCCATGCATCCAGAAGGTGGAACACCAATGTGCCAGTAGCCCTTTCTGCCTGGGAAGTCCTGAACGGTGGTGTAGGCGCCCGGAGAAAGAATCTCCATTGCTGTGGGGCAGTAGTCGTAGGAATCAAGCACCTTGGTAGCGACCTTGGCTGTTTCGAACATCTGCGAGTTGGCAATCGAACGAAGGTAGTCGATGTTGGTGATGCAGCCGGAAACAACGGTTTCGTTGAGCGCCCAGCGGAGCTTCTGCAAGGCCTCGTCTCTGTCTTCACCGTGAACAATGATCTTGGCTAAGGTGGGATCGTACTCTCCAGAAACAACGGTACCCTTTTGCACCCAGCCGTCGATACGGGCAAAAGACGGGAAACTGACTTCGGCGAGCTGGCCTGGAGAAGGCATGAAGCCCTTGACGGGGTTTTCAGCGTAGAGTCTGGCTTCCATGGAAGCACCTTTCACGACGATTGGCTGCGAAAAATCGGGTGGAGTGTCAGCAGCAATAAGCAACATCCACTCGACCAAATCGAGCCCGGTGACCATTTCCGTGATTGGATGTTCCACCTGCAAACGGGCATTGACCTCCAAAAAGTAGAACTCGTCTCTTTTCTCGTCGTAGATGTACTCAACCGTACCGGCGCACTTGTAGTGCAAAAGAGAGCCCAAGGACTCGGCAGCCTTTCTCATGCGCTGTCTCGTGGCTTCTGGAAGATTAGGAGCCGGCGTTTCTTCGATGATTTTCTGGTTTCTTCTTTGGAGAGAGCAGTCACGCTCGCCAATGGCCAAGGCTTTTCCGTAACCGTCACCAACCATCTGGATCTCCACATGTCTGGCGTTCTCCACAAACCTTTCCAAGAAAACACCAGAATCGCCGAAATAAGACTTCCCCTGGTGCTGCACCGTCTGGAAAACTCTCTCAATGTCCTCCTCAGAGTCCACCTTCTGCAACCCAATGCCTCCACCTCCAGCAGTGGATTTCACCATCACAGGGTACTCCAACTCGGCTGCCACTTTTCTAGCCTCTTTGGCATCGCTAACAAGGCCGGATCCAGGAACCAAGGGCACGCCAGCTTTTTGAGCAATTTCTCTAGCGGAGTGCTTGAGTCCTAGCTTTCTGATAGCATCGCCAGAAGGTCCCACAAACACAATGCCCTCTTTTCCACAGCGATCAGCAAAATCGGCATTTTCAGAAAGGAAGCCGTAGCCGGGAATAATGGCCTCGGCACCGCTCTTCTTGGCGGCTGCAAAAATCTTGTGCATATGAATATATGTTTCAGCAGCCAGAACACCATGAAGTGGGACCGCCTGGTCCGCCATCACCACATGCTCAGCGTACTTGTCTGGATCGGAATACACCGCAATGGCCTTGATCTTCATGCGTTTCAATGTCTTCATGATACGAACGGCGATTTCTCCTCTGTTGGCCACAAGCACCGATTTGAATGGCTTGGGGGTCTTTTTGGCCTCGGCATCAAGGTGTTGGTGGTAGTTTTTCCAGCCGCCAAATTCTGTAATGTCCGTTGTGCCCTCGGCAAGGTAACCCGACTCTTCACAAATGAACGACTTGATCCACTCGCCAGAAGCAGTCTCCACAGACCCTATGCCCAAAGGCTCAGGCACAAATGCAATAAACTGGCCAAACGTCTCGGCAGGAACCTCGTAGATCTCGATAGCAATTTTCTTACCGCCTTTAGAAACTCTTCTTAAACCTGGTTTGGCCACAGGCCCGGTTTTCGGCAAAGCATAGAGTTTGTATGATTCTGAGGAGGTGGTGAGCTTCACAAACAGAGCACGCACTTTCTGAAGCTGCCAGTGCAACTGGAATCCTTTGAGGTGGGCACCGACCACGGCCAATTTTATGGTGTTTTTGAGCACAGGAGCTGGAAGTTCCGTACGGTGGTGGAGCAAATCGTGGACAGTAGCGGTGTTGATTTGCTTTTCTTTGAGGCAGCCATAGAAGCGAGGCACCTCAGCAGAGTATGCTTTCATGTAGCGAGAGGCAAAGTCCAAAAGAGCGTAATCGTTGAATTTTTGGGAAAGGAATGTCACTCCAAAAGGAACGCCGTCGCTGGTTCTGAAACCAGCAGGAACACTCAAGGCACTCAAGTCAGCGAGGTTGACGAAGTTGGTGTAAGTGCCCTGACAAGAGTTGATTTTCACCGGCTCAGCCTGGACATCGGCGATCTTCGGCGTCAATGGGGCAGTGGGCACCACGATAACGTCGATTTCCTCCAAAATCGGTGTGATTTTCTGCACCACAGCCTGGCGCTTGTACTCGTATTCAAACGCAGTAGTAGCAGGCATGTTCTCTGCACCCTGGATGATTTTTGCAACCGTGGGGTCCAAATCCTTTTGGGGAGGGCTGGAAGCATAAAATTCCTTCATGGCCCAGTATCTCTCGGCGACCCAGGCGCCTTCGTAGAGGTATCTGGCCAAATCGAGAAGCGGCTGGATATCCACAGCATATAGCGTAGCACCGGCTTTCTCCAAAGTGGAGACGGCCTTTTCGTAAAGCTTGGGGTTTTCCTCCTCGCCACACCAGACCAATTTGGTAGGAACACCCACTCTGGGAGCACTGCCAAAAGTCAACTTGGGGTTCTGTGGCATGGGTCTGGAGTAGCCGTCCTTCTGTGGATCCTCGTGGGCCAAAATGTTGAATGTGAGCTGGGCATCCTGGAGGTTCATGGCGAAAATGGAAACACAGTCGAGCGACTTACACGCTGGAACCACGCCGTGGGCAGAAAAAACGCCCTTTGTGGGTTTCAAGCCGATCAAGTTGTTCAATGCAGCAGGAACACGGCCTGAACCGGCGGTATCGGTGCCCAAAGCGACCGGAACAATTCCTCTGGCAACCACCGAGGCTGATCCAGCCGAAGAGCCGCCAGAAACATAGTCCTTGTTGAATGTGTTTGGGGTGATTCCGTATGGCGATCTGGTGCCCACAAGACCGGTTGCAAACTGGTCAAGGTTGGTTTTTCCAATGACAATGGCACCTGCGTTTCTCAAAAGCAGCACCGTGGTGGCGTCCTCCTGCGGCTGGTATGAAAAAGACGGGCATGCTGCCGTGGTGGGCAAAAGCCTTGTGTCGATATTGTCCTTGACAGCAACAGGAACACCGTAAAGTGGAAGCAGGCGTTTTTTCGAATGCGACTGGAGAAAGCTCCACTGGTGGTCCAAGTCTTCCGGCAGCACCAACGAGATCCACGCTGGGTCAATTGGAGCACATTTCTGGGAGCTCAAGAGCTCATGAAGTTTTCTTAGCGACTTGTCTGGGGTAGCTGAAAAATGGAAGCTTTTCCACTCCTCAACGGTCCAGCCGAGCATGATGTGATTTGATAATTTTGGGAAATATGGAGTACACGGGAAACCCCGTCTTTATAGCTCATCGGGATTGGCCCAAATAGGCTTTTCATCGGGATTGGGCTGGGACAGAGCCCGGAGAAACCATGCAGCGATAAAGCGTAAGCGTTGGCTTGTGTGCAGTCTATCAACGGTGACGCAGAAAACGCCAAAGCTAAAGGACGCCTAGCGAGATCGCCAGCGCGGGCCGATCCGGTGTCAAAAGCCATAAAGGTTTTTGGGTTTTCGATAAGATTTTGATAAGATTTTCGGGTTTTTTTGAAAAGTGCTTCATAGTGAACTAGAGAAATTTCTTAAAATTGTCTTTTTCCAAAAAGGCTAGGGGCAGCTTATCGGAGGGGTTCAGCTGCTTCTTGGTTGGTCGATGATTGTGTCCGGATAAGAGAGGTGTGGGCGACCCGATTAGCTCCGGTTGCAGCATTCAATTTTTTCCACACCTGTCTTATCCGGATTCGCAGCCGTCTGTGGATTCGATAAGCTCTCGTGGCACGTGAGACACAAGGCATGGATTTTGCCGTACTTGCAATTCCGCTCGTATGCTTATAGTGGGTAAAGATTTCTTGAAAGCTTTCTATTGATCCGATTTAATATTTACTTCTTTTCCTCGAGCTCCTCGTCGATATTGTGCGGCGTGATGTAGCCGCCGTCATGGTTCACTCCTTGGATAGTATTGATTTTGGCCAACTCGGCAGAAACCTGACTTCTCACAGCATGCATCTGCTCCGGGTTGTCGTTCTGCCACTGTCTCAATTTCCATGTCTGACCAGTCAAGTCCCAGTAAATACCTCTGAAAGTGTAAGCAATGCCGTAGCGTCCCTCCCACACTGGACCAATAATGACAATAAAACAGGTAATGAATGTCCAGATGAAAAGAACCACAATCCACCCAGTGAAAAATTGCCTGCTGAAAATGTAGCCAGATCCGTACATTGGCATAGGCCACAAGATGATCAACGAGAGGGCCAAGAACACACAGACACATGCGCCTTTCTTGAATGCCTTATTGAGTCTCTGAGATTCCTCGGCGAATTCTTCTGCTTTCAAAAGGGCGATTTCATGAGCGGTGATGGTGATCTGAGACTTGACTGGGTACATTCCGCCGTCAGACAGCTTCTCAAGATCAACTTGCAAAGGCGACTCGGCTTCAAGAAGCTCCTCGGTCTCGTCGACACGAGAAATAAGCTTCAAAAGATTCCAGTCGAAGTTCTGTGGCTTGAATACAAGCGTAAGAATTGGGATGATGATCAAGGGAGAGCACAAGGCCACAACATTACCTGTCAACATAGAGTCGTCCTCAAAGGTGTTGTCCACGTTGATCTCACCAAACTTGGTCTTTGTAGTAACCAACCAGGCCATGATAGCCAAGCCCGTGGCAATTGGTGGTGTGAAGGTAGCTGCAGCCCAATTCTGGCGCTTAGAGAAAAGCGTCATTGTAGAAGGAAGCACAGCACCGCCGATAATGATACCCATCAACTCATACAAGTATCCCATCGAGATACCAGCGTAGTACAAGCCAATGGCAAAGCCGGCCATGACGTAGGCAAACACACAAAGCGAGGCATGCGACACAAACATCAACTTCTTACCTGAAGCATTGGGTCGATGTAGCCACGGTAGAAATCGTAAGTGAAGATTGTTGAAACGGCAATGAGCTCGGAGGACATGGAGGAGGTGACCGCCAAGAAGGTCAAAATGAGCGACATGACAGCACCGGACTTACCCAAGAGGGCGGTGGCGGCATTGGGCAAAACCAATCCAGCTGTGACTTCAGCACTGGTCATCTTGTTAGGGTATGAAGGCCAGTAAGGGGTGTCTTCCAAAGCAAGGGCAGTAAGGCCCAAAGTGGTAGAGCAGAACATTGGGATGGCAAACCAAGCAAGACCACCCATCACGTATCCAGGCATGGTAGCTGCTGGGTCCGAGGCGAAGGCTTTGTTGAAGTAACCGTTGTCCAAGAAGACGGTACCAAAGTTACCAACAAGGTTGATGACGAAAAAAATACCACCCGAACGAGAATGAATGGTCAAGTAGGAGCCGTCCTGGTTACCTTCTCTAGGCTTAGTGAATGCGAGCTCAGTAATCTTTTCCCAGACAATACCTGGAGATCCCAACTTGTCTGAAACGGCAAAAGTGTTGAAGGCGAAAACCAACAAAATCACCAACACTGCAACAGTGTGGGCGTAGTCAGTAAGGAATGTAGCCTTAAGTCCACCAAACATTGTGTAAATCACCACACCCAATGGCAAAAGCAAACAGCCGGCAACGACGTTCATGCCAGTCAAATCGTTAACCACGGCAGACCCACCAGTGAGCAACATAGCCGTGACGAGCACGTTAGTAGCGAAACCCCAAAAGGACATCACACTGTGGGTCCACTTGCCGTAACGAGCCTTGACAATTTCCAAATAGGTGTGAGCACAAGGAGCCCGCTCCTTGCCCTTAATAGCCAAACAAGAGAACAAAATAATTTGAACTGTAGCACCACAAGCATAGAACATACCGCCCGAGACACCGTTATTGTACACTTGGGTTGTAGACGTTAATAGAGTCGCTGCCCACGTCCACGATGATACCACCGCTGCCGAAAGAAGGAATGGCTTCACAGACCTACCAGCGGTAGAAAACTCTTCAGCAGTCATGATCTCTTTGTTGTAACGCTTAAGACAGTATGTTGTAGCCACCATACCAGCGGAAAACAAGAAACCAAGACCAACAACGACGGCATAGCCGGCGCCTTGGGGAAGAGGCACATATTGAGCAGCAGATGACATTTTGAAATTCTGTTGCTTGGTCTTGGATATGTACTGCTGGCAGGGAGGTATCTTTATACTTTTTGCAACCATCTGCTATCAGTGCAATACTGCATATTTTGACACCTGATAACGGTTTACATGAATCAGTTGTGAGGCGTTTGTGAAGGTTCGCAGATGAAGCCTCGCTTAGCTGTTTTCTGAGTCGCCCAATCCCGTCAAGGGGATGGGTCGAAGAGGCACATAGTAAACGTAATGCAGCTGCGTCAAGTAGCGTCCAATCATGGTGTTGTACTGCATATAGAACGCAATATCGAGCCTTATCCAGGTACTTTAGAGATAAGAGCAGCACTTGGGGCAAAACGAAAAATTCACAAATTTGCGGCCCGACGGCGGCTACTCCACTTTGCCGTAGATTCTATTCTTCAGCGTGCATAAACAGTCCGGACCCTGTGGTCTTGCCATGTTTTAAAAGCACCAGAGCTAATTTGTTACCGTTACGAGAAGTTAAGCCCGGCTAAATCCTCGATGAGCAGCGAATTCTTATCGGCGGGGAATCTTCTTTTTCGATGGGCTGTTGAGGTATGATTTCACCAAAGGCGTAGTTTTCTTTGAGATTGACCAACAATTGGCCCACTTCCTCGTCATACTGCGTTTTTAGCTCCGATGTGATTTGCTTTTGCTCTGCCAAGCAGTCATTCTCGGCTTGCTTCTTCAATTCTTGCTCACTCTTGAGGAACAGGCACAATTTTTCGTCGAACTTGTTCACAAAGTAGAATGTACCAGATATGTGCTTATCGTAGACGACCAACAGCTCCTCAATGCAGCGATCCATTTCTTCCATACAAACAGCGTGTGCCCAACCAAAATGGTCTGCAACTTCGGTTATTGTGCATCCATGGAACACCTGATAATGATCTCTTAGGTAATTATCCTGAACACCTTCAAGCTCCAGTCGGTATTTGTCATATGTGAATTGGTTGTCCTGTGCAATGAGAAATTCCAAAATAGTCCAATGGAGATCTTTTTGCAGCTGCAGCTGCTTTTGGGTTATCACAACAAGGCCCAGGCGGGAATATGTTTTTGTTTTCACAGGAAGATTGAGGGTCTCGAACATGCCGATGCATTTTGTAAACTCTGCTGTAGTTATAAGCTCTGTACCAAAGCCTTGTGTGTAAATTCGATAACGATTGTACGATGCAAAAGTGTCCTGAAGTGTGATCATAGACGTGGTTGTGGTGAGCTCCGTATTTAGGAGATACTCGCAAATGTGTCTTGCTAGCTCCTCGGTGTAAAACGAAGATAATTTGTTGGCGGGAATCGGGGGAATCGTAGAGGCTCCTGTGGGCAAGGCTTTAGAGAACTTGCCCTGTTTCTTTATCAATGACCCGAAACTGGAGCTCACCTTGATAAGATCCTGCGCTTTGTACATGAGCTGTTCTAAGTCCTCGAGCAGCAGCGATAACACGAGCTCGTTTCGTTTTCTTTGCTGTTCGCCGAGCTGCTGCAAGCTGTGGATTCCTCCTCCTTTGAGTCTTGTTTCGGTTTTTGGGGTTTGGTTGATTTTGGTTGCTGCATCGCTGATGCCGCCACGTTGTTCCAATTGTTCCCATTTCAATTTGTCAATGGCTGCAGTAGCCTGTTCGAGAAAGCCGGTTTCTCCACCTTTTCTGAAACTGACTTTGATGTATGGTTTGAGATTGGTATACTCTTCGGGCTCCTCAAGCGTGAGCCCCAAGGGATTCTGATAAAGCGGCGAGTCGGGACGTTCATGTAACGCTATCTTTTTGGCAATCGTTGAAGCCTTGGGTCGGAGCTCTGTGCCACACATTTCACAGTTCCTCATGGATGGGTGATTGATGAAAGTGCAACGCGGGCACTCGTTCAGCTTTGACTCTTTGGCCGGCGCTTCCTTGGATGTATCCTTCTTGACGGCTTCCTCTATAGCTTTTCGAAGCACGCCCCTTGAAGGAGCAACTCCACAAGATACACATTTGGGTGGATCATTCTTGTCTAAATTGTAATTTGTTGCAATGTGGTTGTTGTAGGAGCAGATCATGCATGTCCAAACAGCACTTGTCACGTCTCTAAGCAGAGCTGAAGACGAATTGGAGCTCAGAGCCACAGCAGACGTATCCTGACCGTTACCCTCTCCTTTGAGAAACACCTTCACTTTTGGCGATGACCGTAGGAACCGTTCCACCAACTCTGCCCTCAGAACGTCACTCAAATGTAGCCCAATCGCCTTCTTCCCGTCAGCATCCAAGTAGATGATCCGTTTGTTGGTCAAGTAGACTCTTCCGTTCTGGTGTCCATTGATCTTCAGTTTTCCCTGGTACATGCCCACGCCGTCTTTGACAAACAAGCTGTACTCATCGTCGAGAAACACCGGTCGACTCGACTTGTTGATCGGCACAGCATGCCATATATTTAGTCGAGACATCAACTTTCAATGATAGTATCTTAGCGCGCGATATCGATATCGGTGTTGCACTGAGATAGTGGGATGTGGGGGCAAGGGTGGTATTGGGTAAGGGGGACTTCCAGGGATCAAGGCAGAAGATCTGTTTTTTGCAAAAACTGTATTTTTATTATTTTGCTCGTGAAGTTCACAATTTGTGGGGATTGTGCATTTGACTGGAATTGTTCTGTGGTTGCGAAAATCGGTGAATACTGTAAATGCCCGAGTGAGTTCACAGACAACAAGAGGAAAAGTAATTTAAATTTCTCTCCAATGGACTTGATTTAAGGACTTAATAAAACGCAAAAGAACATGGACTACAACCAATCTTTACGTTTCTGGTAGACACTTGTCACTTTATTTGTCAGTGTACCAATGGATCATGTAGTCGACCATTGCTCCTAACGAAATTTGAAGAACGCACAAGATCTGTCTCAAGCTCGTAAGTGCTATGAAGAAAGTTTGAACAACTTTTGAAAATCCGAGCAATATTTCTACTGTTTGTTTTTCCTGATTGTTTGATATAATCCAGCTTCGTTTGGCACCAAGAAGTAACATTACCGTCATGCACCAGTCTGGTCCTTTCCAATTAGCTGATCATTAAGCTGGGAACTAAATCTACAATTAGGTAGAAGTCGATGGTCGGAAATCACGTTCCGTTGGTAATCCCCAGGATGCCTTCCTCAGATACCACCATTCGCTACCCACAAACAAAGATCTTCATAGAAATCGATCCCAACGAAATCAATTGATTTCAACTACCTAAGCCAAAAATAAGTACCCACGCTCATATCACCACCCCTCATGCTTCATTCAAGAATGCCCCGCGTCAAGTGACGGCTTGATCTGCCATCACCAGCCACCCCAGCACTCGCCACAAAACCACAAAAGACCATTTTTATAATTCTGAAGCATTAAAAAAACATCAATTGCAGTCGATTAAGCCTTACAGTCAACTGCACCCCAAATCTATGCTACCTCTGCTTTGTGGAACTGACAGTGAGCAACAACTTTTCGCAGCCATTGTGAACTCACGTCGTCACTACTACTTACTTCTCCGTCTCCATCAAACAGCACACACAAAACACCCCCGCATTGATCATTTGCATTCAAGGCTTTCAAAGAAGCACATTTCCCACGTGGAGCTCCAAAATCATCCAAATAGTACCTCCTTTGCATAATACTTAGACCCCCTTTTCCCCATAAAGCATGGCGTTTCTTCTTAAACGAAACCCAAAAACCCTGCCGACCTCGTACGGGCGCTCAACGAACTCATCTGCAAATGGGACTTCTCCGCTGACTCCAGAAAGTACCAGGATGACTGCTCCAGGTATCTCAAGCAGATCAAGGTGATTCTACACGGAGATGAAGAAAGCGACCCTCAACCAGATCAGATCCTGATTTTGGCCCAAGAAGTCCACCAGACCGACCTTCTCACGCATTTGGTCCACAATTTGAGGAAACTCGACTTCGATCTGCGCAAAGACGTGTTGATCTTGTTTCTGACGCTTTTGCGACGGCAGACTGCCAACGAGAGCCCGACGGCCTCGTACTTGCTTGTGCACAATGAGATCTTGGTAAAATTGATGAAGGGCCCGGAGTACCCGGATGTCGCCTTGGTATGTGGACAGATTCTACGTGATTGCATCAAGTTTGAGCTGCTCAATCGCTTTGTGCTCCAGCATCCGCTTTTCTGGCGCTTGTTCAAGTACGTCCAGCTGCCCCTTTTCGAAGTGGCCACCGACGTGTTTGTCACCTTGAACGCGTTGCTAACAACGCATAAGAAGCTCGTGGCAGAGTTCCTTCTGGCCAACACGGCCCAATTCATAGAAAGCATCAACGAACTCATCAGGCTGGACAACTACGTGACGAAGAGACAGCTGGTGCGTCTTTTGCGGGAGCTCGTGCAACAGAAACAGAACCAGCAGTTCCTACTCAGCTACTTTGACGACGCTCGAAGCCTCAAGATTGTGATGATCCTCTTGAGTGACAAGCTGAAGAACGTGCAAACTGAGGGCTTCCACATCTTCAAGTTCTTCGTGGCCAAGCCCAAGAAGCTGCCCAAAATCATCGACATCTTGGCGAAGAACAAAGACAACTTTGAGCACTTTTTCGCCAATTTCGACGTCAACAACTCCGCTCCAGGCCTGGTTGAGGAACGGGACTACATCCTACAGGAAATCCAGAAACTAGAGCCGCCTCATTAATAGTTATATAGCAACGTGGATGGCCAGGTCTAAGCCACAACTCTCGACCAGTTGTCGAACTCCTCCTCGCCGTACTGGATCTTTCTGAGCCACTCGGCAACCTCGACAGTCAACTCACCGGCATCGCCAGCAGCCAATGGCACGCTGATGTCCTCACCCTTCCAGCCAATCGTCTTGATTGGAGAGACAACAGCAGCGGTACCGGAGCCGAAAGCCTCGACCAACTCGCCCTTGGCAGCACGGTCCTTGACTTCCTGAATGGTGAACTTTCTCTCAGAGACAGTCCACTTGTCCTGGGGCAATCTGGCTCTGGCCAATGCCAACACAGAGTCTCTGGTGACACCCTCCAAAATGGTACCATCAAGAGGAGCAGTGACCAACTCGTTCTTGCCGGTGTTGGGGTCCTTGAACACGAAGAACACGTTCATAGTGCCCACCTCGGTGATGTAGCCCTCTTCTCCGAACAACCAGAGGTTCTGCTGGTAGCCTCTCTTGGCAGCCTCCAACTGGGGCTTGACACATGGGGCGTAGTTGGCACCCAACTTCTTGTCACCAACTCCTCCAGGCCAGGCTCTCACAGCGTAGTCGGTGGCCTCCAAGGAAACAGCCTGGAAACCGGTGGAGTAGTAAGGACCAACGGGGGATGCAATAACGTACAAAAGAGCTCTGTCGGGAACAGCAACACCAAGGGTAGCAGAGGTACCGATGATGGTGGGTCTCAAGTACAAGGAGTAGCCCTTACCCCTGGGCACAAAGTCCTGGTCGAGTTCGACGAATTTGCTGACCAACTTGACAAACTCCTCGCCGTCGAAAGTGGGCATGGCGATTCTCTCGGCACTCTTGTTCAATCTCTTCATGTTCATGTCGGGTCTGAACATGCGGACCTTGCCGGAACCGTCTCTATAAGCCTTCAAGCCCTCGAAAGCCTCGAAACCATAGTGGAACACGATGGTGGAGGGGTCGAAGGAGAAGTTGTGGTAAGGGTTGATTTCAGGAGTGCCCCAGCCCTTCTCGGCGGTCCACTCGATCTCCAAGATGTGGTCGGTGAAGGTCTTACCGAACACCAACTGGTCGTTGGGGAGCTTCTCCTTGGGGGAGGTGGTTTTCGTGATTTTCAAAAGCGAAGCGTCCAAAGCCTGAGTCATTCTGGCGGTCTGGGAAAAGAACCTAGGTCTGGCGAAGTTAGTGGTGACAGCTGAAGCCAAACGGGATAGACTCATGGTGGTTGTGATAAATTTTCGCTGAAAAAATAGCTCACCCACCCGGGCCGGCAGCATAGCCGTTCATGCCCGCCATCCCGTGGAAAAAGGGAACGTACCGAAAGAGAAGGAAGAAAAATGAGAGTAGGTTGAATTATTTATGTGCCAGGTGCTGTTCCTTTATATCATGGGGCCCCACCCCGCTATCGGCCATAATCGGTCGCTGGTGAGTCAGCCCGCGAACAGCCGAAAACGTAACCACGATCAGCACAGATAAAGTGATTTTGGGATCCGAGAAAATGAAGTGATTTTAAGTTAGGGGAAAAACAGTAAAATGGACACCGGACCGAAGACGTTTTGGTTAGTGAAGATGATTGACTGAATTGTGAACTGCTGCGGAATCTATAGTATGGTGCATCTGTCAAATCAGCCGCAAGCCAAGAGCCGAGTAGATCAGGGCCGATTTGGTGGTATGATGAAATTTCACAATTTTCAGATTGTGTAACATCAATTGAGCTTCGGCTATCAAATCAGCCATGACCAACAGTGTTCAGGCTGCACAGCTTCTAATTACTGGAGCGTTATCGGAAAAAACTATAGGTGAAAAACTAGTCCATTCTCCGTTAATCTATTGATTCAAGAAAGGATGAATCTTGCCTCTAGTAAACCCTGAAGTTTTCAATGTAGCTGCCCTGGACATATATCCTCCCATCCTTCGAAACCTTAAACATGTCCGTGTTCAGAAGGGCTTTTCTAGAAGTCCATACGGTGCGGTACCGGCCCACATTAACACCGTTGGCTCGAATTACACGAAAAACTTCTGACTTTCTCGAAACCCACGTATCTGGCCGGGCTTTACGGATGTAGTCCTTGGTGATAAGCGTATTGGTGGAATCGACCTCTCCAAGCTTGAGAACTTCTAGCTTGAAGCGCCCAGAGAGCCTAGGCATCACCACATCATTAGGTGACATTTTAGAGCTCTTCGCTGTCTGCTTCACGATGTACATTTCGTGACTTTCTGGCTTCGCTGGATCGCCAAAGACACAATCGGTTTCTTTGGTTGTCGGTGCCCGGGCACATTGAAGGTATAGTTTGTCACCCTTTAATTTGGGTGCAAATGCTGTGTATGTATGGTAAAATGCTGGAGTAAGCTCGATGTAGTGGTTTGGGGACAGCTTCGAATGCCTCTGTAAATGAGGCGGACGGACTAGTGTATTTTGAAATTTGGCTTCGGGCTGGAAAAGACTCTTCCATGTATAGTAGCCCGATTGCATGAATGAATGCTCGTGTGTTTTCAACTGTCTAGGCCTCACTTCACACTGATCGAACGATGATAAAGCTGGTTGAAAGTCTGTGACGCCTAGCCTCTCCCAATTCACTTCAGTAGCATTTCTATCAGATGGTGGCTCGACTAATCTGTCCACCATTCTTCTATCTGCACTTGCAAGCTTCAGCCATAGGGTCTTGATAAAAGACCGCTTGTAGGGAGACACCTTAGATGACTTGTCATGCTTTTGAAGCTTGTGGAGGGTATCTCTAAAATTTTGGGCAGATTTGCTGCCATACTGGGAGGTGTACCATAGAGGATGTGCTTCTGTGGAAAACACCCAATTCTTTCTGGCCATGAAGGGTTGATGCAAGAAAACCTCGTCGGCCTCGTCGAAGAGCAAATAAAGGTATTTGAGCAGCTCTCCCATGACAAAAGTTTCCATACGATTTTGAAGCTCCCCCGTCTTGACGTTCTGGTAGCCTGCCAATCCACAATTAGTCATGAACCTGGACTCAAAAACGGATAGAATACGAAGGCCAATTTGCAAGTACATGGGATCCTTGGTGGAACGGAATAAATAGTATGTGGACTCGATAAACTCGGGTCTCAATGGGTACCATTCTAGGTTGATGGCATTGTCGATTCTCTCTTCAATTGGGTCATATTTTGAGGAAGCACTGAGAAAAGACCATCGTTCCGGAACAGCATCGAAAAAATCCCACATTTTCATGTAGATGAGGTGGCTCAGAATAGCATCTGTAAGGCGACCAGCTAGAACCTGAACACCAGCCCAAAAGGCACCAAGTGAATCTATCCAGGTGGAGACCAATTCACCGCTTCCTGTATTAACGTTGCCGAAAAGGGTAGGATCGTGAATGCCTTTGCTCTGAGCCAGATGTGACAAGAGTGCCATGTATGCTTTAGTGAAGATCAGCCATAAGCTGTCGTCTCCGAATATGATGGATCCCTTAACTGCGTATTCGTAGAAGGAGTCCACCAGGGCCCCCACGCCTGTGATGGAGTCGATCCACTCTGATTTCACGGGATTAATCGTCATGGACAAGAGACCAAGAACAGAACGTGAGTGCCAGATTTTCCAGAATGAAAGGCTCGTCAATTGCTCGAATTGAGAGTCGCCAGTGAGTTTGGAAAGTAAGGAAAATTCGACATAAGGCGTGGTGACGCCGGAGGTGCATGTTTCATCGTTCATTTTCGATGGAACAGCTTCGAGGCCTTTGGCGAGATTGACTCGTGGAAATGGCAAGTTCGTTTCTGTCTGGTACGCTGGGATCAAGCGTATGCCAAGATCATAGGCCAAGATGAGTAGAAAACCATCGTACTCTTCACAAATTTGCCTTACTTCAGCATATTCCGGCTTATTTGGCCAGGGTACATCTGTAAGCAACAAATGTGCCAGTAGAAGGCCACCAAGCCACCGAATCAGCGCCTCGAACACCTGAACTATGGTATCTTGTTCGAACAATGTTGCCTGGTTTTCATGGAGGTACTTCAACACCTTTCGAAGTTCACCCCACTCTTCCATGACAAAGAGCAGGTCTAGGTTGTCTATCATTGTCAGCAGCACATTGGCCAAAGCGTCATTCCGCATGTTCAGCTGGTCGAAGTAGTCCGGACCGTATGGTTCACACGAAATGGGCCGTACCTCATCAGCAGGAAACCCAAACGCCATGTATGAGTCCCATGAGTGCTGAAAAAGTAGCTTTGTCTGAGCTTTTAGCTCTCGAAGATGGGCTGGTGTGAATGCAGCATGCTCGTCGAATCGGAGGGCCGATATTGACGGTAGGAGGAGCGCCCAGACGATACACGGAAGTGCATAAAGCATGGACGGTGGAGTTTTCCAAAGGAGTAGTTGGTTCTATCTGTTCGTGATACTGGAGTGTACAGAGGTTTCTGTCTGGATCAGGCCCGACGGTAGATCCAGCTGTGGCGTCGGCAATTCGGTAGAAATTTAATTTAGATGGATAAATATTGTTTCATTGTTTGATCGCTAATTGATTTCTGGTTTGTTTTTTGTTTTCCTCCGTTTATCGTGTGTGGGGTTTTGGATCAAGTCGTGTGAGTGTATCGAATATGTCATAGACCCAAGCACTGTGACAATTGTGAAAATTACATTTGAACTAGAAGTTACCAAAATTGAAATTGGAGAGACATGGCGTGATTGACGGCCAATGAAACCTTGAACCATGATTGACTCCCTATAGTATCAGTATTTACTTATAACCCCCCCCCCCCCATCCACCCCATCCTTCTAGGAATTGATACTTATCTCAGAAAGCTGGTGACAACAATTTGATTGAACTTTCTTCATCTCAATGCCACCAGCGTCATCCCCACCCCTACAAACCAACTTCCAAATGAATAAACTATCTATGTATGCAATTACGATTAATTAAAATGTCTCACTGCTTCTTTTGCCTGCTTCCCTTGGGGATACGTGCAAGCCAGTAGAAGCCAATTGTTAAAACAAAATCAAACACAATGAAGCCAATGAAAACACCAATGTCTCTCCAGCGTGTGTGGTAGTCCGCATTGATGGACTTCAAGAAAGGACCGGTATCTCTCATCTTACAGTAGACACATCTGGCATTTTCCACCGTCAAATAACCACCGGCCTTTGCCATATAAGGTGCCATGTACTGTTCACACGTGAGACCTTCTGGTGGATCAAAATGCAAAAGTTCAGATTCGGAACACTCCACACTAGAGTGAGCCAACCCCACCGAAAGCACCACCGACACCAAATATGTGAAAGGGTTGAAACGGTACATGAAAAGCCAGAATTGGGGCATCTGGCTCTTGGAAACCAAAACACCACAGAAGTTCAAGCAGGCGGTGAAAAGGAAGATGGAAAGGTTAGCTGCGTTTTCAGCAAGCTCAATGAAGGAAATACACAATTGTGCCATCGACGAGGTGTAGATGTAGAAAAGCACAATTGTGAACCACATGGTGGCACCTCTTTCATTGACAGTATTGGTTTCTGTGGCGTTGTGGTATAATCCAATAGGGTAATACCAGCAGAAGAAGGCTGCGGTACCACAGATGATGTTCCATGGAATCTCTCCGGTGATCTGGGCACAAATAAATGCAAACCAGGAGAATGTCTTGGAAGGTCTCTCTCTGGCTTCGTACAAGGATCTTTGGGCCACAAAGTGGGGAAGATACTGGTGGGAAAGCGTGATGAAGACAAGGAAGAACATGAAAACCGAGAACATCTGGTTTTGAAGGCCTTGGAGGGTCTTGTCTGCGTTGAAGAAAGCAAAGCCGTTGAAAAGGGCCGTGGAAACAGCCAACACAGCTTTGGACAAAGTATAGGAAGGAGTTCTCCAGCACTGCTCAAACACTCTCTTGGTGACCAAAAGGTACTGAGCCAAGTATGGAGCAGCATAGGACTTGTGTCTGTCTGGGTCGTCATCTTTTGGAAGTTTTACCAACTCCTTCTCCATATCGTCAAGCTCCTTTTGAACTTGGGCGTATTCATCAGATTTGAGCCAAACGTCGTAGTAGTCCTGGTCAGCATGGGATCCTGGAGCAGCTCCAATGACCTCCAACATCCACTCAGCAGGGTTAGCGTGAGGTGGACATTTGGAAGCTCCGTACTTCTCAAAATAGTCAATAAGTGTCAGGCAGTTGTGGCCCAAGTCACCGAAATAAACCGTTTGACCACCCTTCTGAAGGAACAAAAGACGGTCAAACTCCTTCATCAAAATAGCCGAGGGCTGGTGGATAGTACACAAGATGGCCTGGCCGTGGTCTGCCAATTTTCTAATCAACTTGCAAATAGACCACGCGGTTTCAGAGTCCAAACCTGAGGTAGGCTCATCCAAGAACAAAAGCAATTGTGGTTTTGCAACAAGCTCCACGCCAATGGTAAGTCTTTTTCTTTGTTCAACGTTAAGACCTTCTCCTGGAACACCCACCACGGCATCGGCGTACCGCTCCATTTCCAAAAGCAGAATGATGTAGTCGACATAGTCGTCTTTTTCGGCTTTTGTAACCGAGGATGGCTGACGCAAGTAGGCAGAGAACTTAAGGGCTTCTCTGACAGTGGAGGTCTGCAAATGCAAGTCTTGTTGCTGAACATAACCAATGGATCTCTGGAAAGACGAGTCCAAAGCTTTTCCATTCACCATTCTCACACCGTTGGTGATGATTCCAGACGTCAACCGGTCAGAAAGCGTATTCAACAAGGTCGTTTTTCCTGCTCCAGAAGCACCCATAAGCGCTGTAACCTGACCCGGACGAACCCAACCATCAACATTGTTTAAAATAATTCTCTGCTCTGTTTTGATCTTCACCTCGTAACGAAGATTCCGCCAGTGGAGAATCTCGTTTGACACAGGGAGCTTAGCATCGCTCAGGGTCTGGGAATTTTCAGAGTCACGAGCATCACGAGCATCGTAGAACTTCTCGTCTGGTGCAATTCTCTCGTCATTTCCCTCTTCAAGATCCCTTCTCCGCTTTCTCTCCTGCTTCAAGGCCTTGTGCTGGAAAACCAAGATTTCACCATTCTGCATGGCTCCCTTGTTGTATTCAACCAAGGTGATGTAGACGCCAAGGAAGAATATGGTGTAAGCCAAAAGAATGCCCCAGTTTCTCCATTTGTGAGTGTTGTAGTACTCAAAAGAAAGTCCAATGTAGTCGTCTCCACTAACAGTAGACCTTCCTGGAATAGCACCCACAACTCCACAAACAACGCTGTTTCCACTCCGAGGGTAGTTCCCACCACGAGGAACCAAAGAAGCACAGGGAAAGTCTCTTCCGTGGAATTCGTTCGTAATTAAACTCTCAAAAGCATAGGCAACCGGATCGATGTAGTTGATCCAGCGACACCAGCCGTGCATGCTATTTGGTGGAATGACAAAGCCAGTAAACACAATTAATGTGAAAAGTAAAAGGGATGCTGGTGTCATGGCCTGTTGCAAGGAAGTGGTAGCCGAACCAATGCTTCTAAATATATGTGACATGGCCAACGTGCAAGTGAAGTTGATCAACCAGTAGAAGAAGAAGTGGCCTGCGCTTTGACGAAGATGGACGACAAAGTACAAAATCAAATTGAAACCGATCGAGGTGATAATTTTAGGCGGAAGTTCGGTGATGATGGAGGCTAGGGCATCGGCAGCTGGGCGATATAATGCAAACTTTTTATGCTTTTCCACCACTGGTCTGGCCTCATATAAGGAGAAGACCTCAAGAAGGGAACAGAAAGCATTGAACAAAACGGCAAAAAACAAAACAGCCGTACGTGAGTAGAACGACTCGGTGTCGAATTTAAGGTGGTTGAAGATTGTGGCGATAAGCACAGACACAATGATATTGCACACCACATTGGATACTGTGACAGAAGGGTCTCCCTTCAAACGAAGCCAATTTCTCTGCATGATATATTTGACTTGCATGTCGAAGGAAACGGTGTATGACGACTTGGCCCTTGTTCTGGAAGTTTGCGTTGCAAGGTGGTGTTCTTTGAATCTTAGAGCTCTAGCATTGACTTCTTCTGAGGCGAGGTATTCGTCGATTTCTCCGAGAAGGGCAGCTCTTTCGGGCGATTTCTGCCAGATTTCGTAGAACTCCTTTGGCGTTCTGGGAACTTTATCTTCGAAACCGTATTGTGGCTCTCTTTGGCTTGGATTGGTCAAAGATGTGAGGAAGTCGGCGGTGGTCTGCCTCTGGGGACAATGCCAGCCCATTTTCACAAAATACTCTTTTGCACTGGCAGTGCTGCCAAAGAAAATCTGGTATCCTTCGTAAAGCAAAACCACCTTGTCGAACAAGTCATAAGTATCCTGAGAACACTGGTAAATGGCCACCAATGGGGTAGCGTTGCAGATGGTGGCTGAAGTCTTCAAAGCACGAATAAACTCCATAGCTGTAGCCGAGTCTAAACCTCTGGTTGAGTTATCCCAACACTGCAAACTAGCCTGGGAAAGATACACCTCTGCGATGGAGACTCTTTTACGCTCACCACCAGAAACTCCTCTAACAAAGTCGTTACCCACTTTTGTATTTTTAGTATGCGAGAGACCATAGGTTGCCATGGCAACTTCGGCCATGTGTCTCGAGTATTCCTCTCTGGAAATTCCCATTGGCCTATTTTTCGGAGTTCGAAGCTTGGCTGCAAACTGGAGAGTGTCACCCACCAACATGTGAGGAAAATGGCTCTCCACCTCAGCACAGTACACAACGTCGCCTCTAAAGTGATGAGACACATCGTGCTGGGAATAGCCGTCGTACAGAATTGTGGAGTTCTCGTCAACATTCACTCCGTGGGTTTGTGTAGCCAAAGTTTTGAGAAAAGTAGAGCATCCTGCTCCTGGACGGCCCAATACGACGGTCAATTCTCCAGGATTGATCAAGCCGTCCATGGGTTTCAAGATATCGAACCGAATTGCGGCTCTGTAAGCCTTGTTGTGGCCCTTGATCCAATGCACAGCGGCTTTCCACACCACATTGGCGAACGTGGCCTGGTAATCGGAATCTGTAGAATGGCCAAAAACGCTCAAGTTCTTATAGGCGACACCAAGCAGGGCTGGCTTGAAGTAGTCCTCGTCCAGATCCACCAACTTCCTGAGGTTTTTCACCCAAAAACGCAGATCAAAATTATCCGAACTGGGATCAAGACGCTCATCGGTGGATGTGACGGGATTCTCGCCATGAACCTGGGACTCATGGCTCATGAAGCGGTACAAGTTGTTTTCAGACGTCAGACCCAGGCATTGCGGTTGGATGTTTTTTGCAAGGTCCCGTATTTCCTCCTCCACGGCAGGCGTGAAGCCATTATACGTGCTCAGACTTCGGGAGGACATTTTTACAGATTTGAAAATACTACAGATAGGGCTATATACGGGATGACCCGAGGTAGTGGCATCATCTGAGGTTTCGCAGCCAGACCCGAATGGGACGGCTGCAGGGCCTGTATGCAGGAAATGATGCACGCCCAACGTTAAAGGCTGAAGTGAAGAGGGAGCATCTGGAGTCACCCATGGGCCAATGATCTGGTGAATGTGCTTTGGTTTTGTGTTCGATAGCGGAGATAAGAAATGGCTGGCTGGCCATGGTTGGGGAGGCAATTAGTAGCAAAGTGTCCGAAAAGTAGGGCATTGAAATTTGACTCTTTTTCTATAATCAATGTCAAAGGTCTTGGAGGTACCGAGGAAAACCTGTAGATCAGACGCTGCTTCTATTGTTGGCAGCCCATCTGAATCGATGGCCGACTCCACATGCGGCGCACTTGAAACTCCGATTTCTGTACTATACATCTACGAACCTAGATCTGGGTTTGTGGAATCAGCAATTGCTCTTGAATCAAGCAATTACTCTTGTTTCCAGTAAAAAGTGTCACGGCCGTGAAAATTCCGTCGTTGGTGTGGCTATGTTTCGAGCAGCTCAGACCATAAAATTTGGGATCGGCAGACAAACGCCGAGGATGTGGAAGAGGTGACCGGTGCAACTCGGAACGTCTAGAAGCCGAGGGTGTCTTTTTTGATTAGGTTCTATTTTTTGATTAGGGTCTATTTTTTGATTTTTGTGGTGACGGAAAAGTGGAAGGGGTTTTGGGGGCGTTGTTGGGTATAGTTGTTGTGGGTGTGGTTCTGACCATGCGGCTGAACTCACATGTGGTTCCAGGTTTTGGCTGGTGGAGGTTCGTGGATCTTAGAAGTTATTTAAGCTCGTGGTAGCTAGAGTCTTAAAATCAAGAGCTTTTGATTCGGGGTGGTTTTGCCATGCTGGGTTTCGTTTAAAGCGATGCTGGGCTAACTAGGTACATTGAGCTCATCCAGTGTTGGATGAATCTACGGACTTGGTCGGGAGAAAGGCAATCGGTGCTTTTACAGATAATATACAAGTCAATTGTGCTTTTATACCTAATAGTTAGCAATTGGTGTGGAAGAGGTTGTGGGGTTGTATGTGTGTATCTGAGCAGAACTTCATCGAGATGACTGAAGTAGAAAATAAAATTATGTGTGACGAGAGGACTTTGCGTTCCAATAATGTTTAATTTCTTTGTTTACGTTTTTTTGTGGAAAACGTCAATTGCATTTGAATATGGCTATAAATTGAGATACATAGTACATTCGCAGCTAAATATTAGAAACATCAAAAATAAGTACACAAACAATTGCAAAAATTTCGGCAGCTTGAAAAATTAAAAATTATTGAGATGTACATTGAAATAAACACAAGCCTATGTAACCTTTGAGATCCCTCAGAACAACGCTTGAAGGTCATCTCCAGTGAAGCTTTATCTACACATTCTGAGACCTTAGCCTTATGCCCAAGCAACAGATCTTGATAATGCAGCACGGCTGCAGCTCATGAAGTAGCTGATTCATTTCAAGTAAGCTTTATATGTTCACCTCTTAGTCAGATTTGGTTGCTCCACATCCTACAATCAGTGTCTTTCGTAATGTTTATCGGGGGAGCAGAGCTCGCTATATATTACACTCTGGCTGGGCCAGGATCGACCGAGCCAGAATCGAATGCAGATGCCGCTGGGCGGCGGGGGCCGTTTCAATAACTTAACGGTAGGGGGCGTCGGCGTCAATACAGTACTGCAACTCTTGCTCCCACTTGTCACCGTTGGCCAACAACTTCTCCTTGTTGTACAACAACTCTTCACGGGTCGCCGTCGAGTACTCGACGTTAGGACCCTCGACAATGGCGTCCACAGGACAGGACTCCTGACAGTAACCGCAGTAGATACACTTGGTCATGTCAATGTCGTACTTGTAGGTTCTTCTGGAGCCATCGACTCTCTCCTCCGCCTCGATTGTGATGGCCTGGGCTGGGCAGATCGCCTCACACAACTTACAAGCAATGCATCTCTCCTCGCCCGAGGGGTATCTTCTCAAGGCGTGCTCACCTCTGAAACGGGGCGAAATGGGGCCCTTCTCAAAAGGATAGTAGATGGTGTATGGGGCACGGAAGAACATCTCCAAACAAATGTACATTCCTCTGGCGATCTCATTGAGGAAGAAGAACTTGGTGGCTTTAGAAAGGGCCGATTCGCTCAGCTCCTCCATGTCTTTGGTCTGGGTTGTCTGAAACCTTTAGGCCACACAGACTGAGTAGACCCACCGGTGGTCAAGTACTCTGTGCCTGCTGCTGCTGCTGGTTTGGCGAGTCTGGCCGACGTGGCAATACCACGTAACGTTGTTCTGGAAACCAACGAAAGCATGAAGAAATGTGGGTGAGTAGTTGATGTAGAGTAGTAGATTTTTTCTGAGCGTAACGAGAAAATGGGTTGCGGTGATTGGCCCTACTTGTATGCACACCGCCACTACGGGATCTCCAGGGTCCTGAGTCAGCATACCGTCGCTGGGGCGTCGAGGATGATGACAATTTTAGAAGTCCAGAAGGTTCGAACATTGGATTCCTTTATAAATGCTGTTCATGTGTTTGGCTTTGCTGTGGTCTTTGTCCCCACATGACTGGTGGTATATGCAGGAGGTATATTATGAATCCAGACAACCTTTATCAAGTTTTGAACATCATCAATCCCTTCAAGGGTTTTCAATTGATATTTTGGAGGTTGGGAAGTGAATGCACGAGCCTTGGATGGGTGTAGTGGTGTCTGTTACTTAAAGTGTGGAAGCCTGACCTACCCAAAAAGACTTATACAGTACTCGGAGTACGGAGTACCAGTGGTGTACAAATCATATATATGATGATCGAAATTAGCGAATTTCTGAAGATTTCCCAGAGTTCGTTAGTAATTGGCCGATGAGTCCAATATGAGAGCTTAAACACCGCGGGCCGACGTCTTTTTCCGACTCCTTTCGAGAAGCCTTCTTAACTGCCTCATTCTCGATGTAATCATCAAAGGCAGGCAAACTCAACTTAACTTTCGAATCACTGCGTATATATGATTGAGCTGAATACTAAAGGGGAATGGTTGACATCAATGATGAGGAAAAGTGAATATAAAGATGCGCTTCACTCTATTATCCACAGCTGGATACTTTTAGCTCTTGCAGTCTAGCGTTTCTTTTCTGGATTATTCTGCTACTAGCTGCTGGCATTTGTTATTGTTAACAGAAGGCTGGAACAGGGGTGGTTTCCATTTTGAGGTCAATACTATAATCTGTTAATCATACAACGATATAAAAGGTCCGGTCCATCAAGAAAGTAGATGTGGTCGTCAATCTATGGCTAATTTCGAAAGAAACCCGGGTGGTCAAATATGAGCTTTAATATTCATTTGGACTTCACAGCATGATGGATATGCTGGTCAATAGCTCAGACTCCAATTGTCGCTCATGTTCCAAACATCGTAAAAACCAAAAAGATCGATCGACACAACACTGAAAACTCTGAGAATCTCGCTTCCAGCCCGCTAAACCGCCAAATCGACCAATCACCACAAGAACCCCTTACCCGAACTTTTTCAGTTACGTCCAAAGAGTATTGGCACAACCCAGCCGCCCGATTGACGAAAATCGGATCAACTTTCCCTGCACCAATCCCAGCAGAATCTTCGCCAGACGGCTGGAGTACCAGATAAGCCACCCTAGTTCGTGAGCACTGCCTCCCAAAGTAGCCAGTCGGATAAACCACCGTCAAATCCATGCGGTATGTGGCTTCCACAGTTAGCAAAAGCCGTGAGGCCAGCAGTGGCCAATCAAGAAGTCCATCTCCTTATTGTGATCTGCTGATTTCTGGGTGCCCCAACAAGCCAAGTCAACACTATCATTCCACCACATCGTTGCATTACACCACTAGCTCTACAGAATTCCTCGACATCATGTCATATCAATACCAGGATGATCCGAAGGAAAATCTCCAGCCCCCATTTTTCGGAGGGTGCCCCAAACGAGACATTCCTCGTTCTTCGGGTAAACCTCCCATTGGACTAGAACCGCAGAAGACTTGGCGGCTACCGAGCCAAAATAGGCAATTTTCGTTTTCAACGCCCATTGGAGCGTTTGTTATCAGCCCCTTGCAGCGCCTCACCAGATGGATCTGATAACACATGCCGAAAATGGCCCACACAATCGCACTATGGGTGCAAATGCCAAGCGATAGCATGTGTCAAACGGGTGATCGAGCCAGGGGTACACATTGAGGCAGAGAAATTCAGAAAAAGTATAAAAACAGAAATTTAGGCTGCAAAATCAAAATCACCCAACTCTAAGCCGTCTTTTTCAATGCAGCGTGTGATATGGTGGTTCCGAGCTCGGCCGGGCTTTGACGTTGACAGGTGCTAAGCGAAGCCACCTTTGTGCCATGGTGGGAAATTTCGAAAAATCTGAAAAATCTGAAAAATCTCCAAAACAATGTCCCCCAGCCCTACTAATACTTATTCAGCCGCCCACGGTAGCCCATCTCTCTGACCTGCACGATTTGTCAAGCCCAACCACACCATTACTAATAGTACTAAGACCGCCTAAGCTCACCAGTGAGCGTACTGCACACAGGCCTCGGCAACAGCAGGCCTTTGTCATATGAGTCGCACTATATCTACATCTTCTTCCCCAGACCTAAATCCAAAAATCCAAAATGACCCTTGTCCAGCCGCAGGCGGGAAAACCCGAGCATCTGGACGAAGCGTTCCGTAACATGCCCATAGTGTCGCCGGCACCTACTCCATCCGAGCCTATCACCGCATCTCCCCAGAGTCCTCCCGTGGTTCTGGAAGAAGAAAGAAGGAAGTTGCCGATCCACGATAAGTTGCCTGTGGTGCGCTGTATCGCTCGGGCCAGAATACCCACCGTCCAGGGGCCCGAGATCTTTCTACATTTGTACGAAAACGACGTCGACAAGAAGGAACACTTGGCCATAGTTTTTGGCGAGGATATCAGATCAAAGACGCTCTTCCAACAGAGACCAGGCGAGTCCCAGCAGGACAGAATGACACGTGGCGCCTACGTGGGCAAGTTGTTCCCGGGAAGGGACGCCGCAGACAGAGACGACAGAACGGGCCAGGAGTTGCATTTCGACATGGACGGTAACTTGATCCGGGAGCCGGAAACGACGTTTGACGGCCAGGTGATGGCCAGAATCCACTCAGAATGCTACACTGGCGAAACGGCGTGGTCAGCACGTTGTGACTGTGGAGAGCAGTTCAACGAGGCTGGCAGGCTTCTTGGTGAGAACGGTCACGGGTGTATTGTGTATTTGAGACAGGAGGGCCGTGGAATCGGCCTTGGCGAGAAGTTGAAGGCCTATAATCTCCAGGATTTGGGCGCCGACACCGTCCAGGCGAACTTGCTCTTGAGGCATCCTGCCGATGGAAGACTGTTCCTGTTGGCTACGGCCATCCTTGTGGACTTGAACCTCTTGGAGATCAAGCTCTTGACAAACAACCCCGACAAGATCATCGCCGTTGAGGGCATGAACAGAGACGTGAAGGTGGCCGAGAGAGTGCCCATGGTGCCTTTGGCGTGGAGAACACTGGAGGGCATCAAGTCGAAGGAGATTGAGGGCTATCTCAGTGCCAAGATTGAGAGAATGGGGCACTTGCTTGAGAAGCCCATCAGGATATGAGGAGAGATTTTACATGGCCACTGAGGTGGCTAGAGTTAGCGCTTAGAGGGCACTGTTGGTCAGTTGAGCTCGACCGGCAGATGCCTGATTCACTGGCGGTGGCATCCACGACGAATCGTTATCGCTGCCGCCCGTGCTGTACATGTCACGACTGAACGCAGCGTTGCTGTGATGGATAAAAATTGCATTTACGAGAATAACGTTCGTTACAAGAGTAGAGTGGGTGGCATAGAAAATTGCCGACTTCAGGGGGACTGGTTTCCCTGGGCCGGTCATAAACAGATCAAAAATAACTAAATTAAATATAGTTTCAATTTACACAGGTTATGACAATGACGTGTCGCCGGAGTTCGTAAGCTGGATCTCAAATGGGTATACGGAAATGCACTTGAACGTCAAACTGACATAAGCGATTGGTAAGCACATCAAAAGAGGGGCGGAAAAACGCAAATGTGTGGCTTCGGAGAAGATGGCCACAATGCAGAGATCGACCGTTTTGTATATTCTCCGTGGCTGCGAAATCCTTGGCACCAGGGTATAACAAGAACACCATTGCCACTTTCAAACCGCCATGAGCACTACAGCTTTGGTTTCTGGAGCCTCGGGCTTCATTGCTGCACACACAGTGCAAGAGCTCATCAAGAACGGCTACACGGTCGTTGGATCGGTTAGAAGCAAGGAAAAGGGAGAATACGTCAAGCTTTCTGGAAAGCCAGAGAGCTTTTCTTACGAGATTGTGGAGGATATTGCCCAGGACGGTGCTTTTGATGAATTTGTCGAGAAACACCAGGAAGCTACAGTCTTTTTACACACTGCCTCGCCTTTTCACTACAATGTGACCGATGTGGAGAAGGAACTTCTCAAGCCTGCGGTCGATGGAACCAAGAACGCCTTACTGTCGATTGCAAAGTATGGTCCCAACATCAAGAGGGTGGTTATTACTTCCTCCTTTTTAGCCATTGCTTCTGGAGACCAGGACCTTCAAGCCGATCAGACATTTGACGAAACTTCATGGAACAACCTCACCTGGGAGCAGGCCTTGGAAAGTCCACTTAATGGCTACAGTGCATCGAAGGCTTTTGCAGAAAAGGCTGCATGGGAGTTTGTCAAGGAGCAAAAGCCGGCTTTTGTGTTATCTACGGTGAATCCCGTTCTTGTTTTTGGACCTCAGCCTACTGACTACTTTAGCACCGAAAAGCTCAACACCTCTTCTGAGATAATCAACGCTGTTCTCAAGATCAAGAGCCCTCAGGACGAAGTGACTCCTTACAATTCCGTTGGAGTCGATGTTCGTGATGTTGCCAAGGCCCACCTAGTTGCTTTTGAGAAGGACGAGGCGAAAAACCAGCGTTTGTTCTTGATCAGTGCTCTGTTCACTTTGCAGACGATTTTGGACGTTTTGCACGAGAAGTTTCCCAAACAGACGGAAAATGTGCCTGTAGGGAAGCCAGGTTCTGGTCAGGAGGATATCGAAACTAGAGCCAAGAAGAACGACGACAAGACCCGGAAGATCTTGGGCTTTGAGTTGATTTCCGTTGAGCAGTCTTTTGCAGATAGTGCCAGGCAGATCCTCCAGGTCGAGGGCAGATTGGACAAATGATAGAGATTTGAAATAAACGAATGCATGAGCTGAAATATAGAGGTGCTGGATGAAAGCTTCACAGGCGAAGGCCTCATCGAAAAGTTTGCAGCAATTCAATACAATCCCTCATCAAGTGATGCCGCAAATAAAGTTAAGCTTTTCATTAAGCTTTCCGGTCATCTTGCAGACTGCTGCGGTTGTCCCATGTGGTTAAGCTTTATTAAGCTGGTCGGCTATGATGGACATCGTACGTCTCTGCACGAGACCACTAGCTTATTTGACCGTGATAGCGCAATCCCAAGGAATGGAAGCAAAGAGCAAGAATGACATTTTTCTCAACTCTGTTATAGAAAGATTGAGATTTATCTTTTTTTTTTTTTTCTTTCTGTTTTGGCGACTGGACATACCGGTGTCTCAGGTGGATCATCTGTGGCACAGCAAGCCGTATTTCAGCCTCACCGTCCGTAGATCGCCCAAAATCACCAAAATGCCCGATGAACAGACAAAATCATGAAATCACTGAAACTCCAATTATCCCGCTTCCGCCACATCACCACAAATGACTCTTTTCTGTAGTATCAACATTTCAAGCCAGTGCTCACAACGCCAGAGTCAAGAAAAGCACAATGAGCAACAGAAGCTACCCGTAGAGCCCCAGATTTGCAAAATCACCCAAATTTTAAAAAAGCCACCAAAATATTCAGTGTTCGGTCGCCTCACTTTCATTCCGGATAACCCATTTGACACATGTTTAGGCTCGCCTACTAGGCGCCTTGCATCACGGTACGAAACAACCAAGAAACAGCCTTCTCCTACAATTTCCAAAAAAATCACCAATTCACAAAACTACCCTGACTCCGAATTCACCCTCACTTCAAAGATTTTCCAAAACCAGCCCCACCACCTTGGCACCTTCTAACTGCGAGGTCCCCCACAATGCGCCTGCACTAAAATCCTTGTCGATTTTCAGTACAACCACTCTCTTTTCCCACCAACCACCACCTCCACCCGCCAAATCCACCATTATATAACAAATATTCCCCACAAAGCGCCCCCAAATCTCCCCCACACCATGTCAGGGTCCCCCAAACAAGACCCTTACGCCGCTCCGCCCATGGCCTCGACAAACAGCTTCTCCATGGATTCCTACCAGGGAGGAGCCAACATGGGTCCAGCAACCAAACGAAAACGTGTCACCCGTGCCTGCGACTGCTGTCGTCATAAAAAAGTGAAATGTGACGGCAAACAGCCGTGTATCCATTGCACGGTGTACTCGTACAACTGCACCTATGATCAGCCCAATGTACGGAACAAGAAGGCGCCTCCACCTTTGCCGCTGGATCCCCAGCTGAATCCGCTTTTGAAGCTGCTTCTGATGAACCGCTCCCAGCTGATGCCGAACTCGGTGCCGAATTTGCAGCTATGCCAGGGTTTGGTGCAGCTCTTGTTCCCCAAGTTGAACATCAACTTGATGGACGATCTGCGCCTGCCGTTTGACTTGCCCAAATTCCAGCGGATTGTTGGGTACCTTCAACAGAAAAACCCGGCAAACATCAATGTCAGGGATATCTCGGATCTCTACTTGGACGCTGCTACCCCAAACGCCTCCCCCATCAACCAGCTAGATCCGTACGTCTCCACCACCACACTGAACGACGACTCCATTGGCGCAGAAATCAAGATAATTTTGCCTCCAAAAGAAGTGGCGCTCCAGCTCATATTTACAACGTGGTCAAAGGCTTGTGTCTTGTTCAGGTTCTACCACAGACCGTCGCTACTTGAGGAGGTTGATCTTCTTTACAGCATGGACCCGCTCTACTACACAAACAGACAACAAAAGTTTTTGCCGTTCATGTACTCAATTTTGGCTTGCGGCTCGCTATTCTCCCGTCTGCTGTATACGAACAACCAGTCAGACCACTCTTTGGAGGACGATGGGTTTAGGTATTTCCTTGAGGCTCGGAAACTCATCGATATCACCAACGTCGGCGACATTCCCTCGATTCAAACCATTGTCATGATGATCATCTATTTGCAGTGTCTGGCTCGTCTTTCCACCTGTTACTCGTACATTGGTATTGCATTGAGAAGCGCATTGAAGGAAGGTCTCCACAGAAACTTGTCCATCTTTCAGTCCTCCAAAAGGAAGCTAGATCCAATTGAGGTCGACACGAGGAAGCGTCTTTTCTACACTATCTACAAGATGGACATCTACATCAACTCGCTTTTGGGTCTTTCTCAGTCGATCAGCGAGGACGAGTACGATCAGAACTTCCCCGTGGAGCTTGACGACGAGTTTATTACCCGTGATAGCTACCTCTTTGACAAACAGGAAGGTCGTCTTTCTTCTTCTGGCTGTGCAAACCACCACACCAAGCTTACGATCATTCTTTCCCACATTGTCAAGGAGCTCTATCCCATCAAAATCAAATCGAAACTGCCGGAGCGTGTGGTCTCGGACAAAATGCACGACAAGGTTACCGAGCTTGAGTTTGAGTTGAAACAATGGCTTGATAATCTTCCTCCAGAGCTTAAACCAACAGATCCAAGTGACCCTGAAAGCAGCAAGAAGATTCCCGAGCGTTTCTTGCTCGCAAACTACTACCTTCATTTACTGTTTTTGAACTGTCAAAACAACTTGTACCGTCCATTCATTCACTACATCAGTAACGGCTACCAGGCGTCAAACTCAGATCCTCGCTCCCTTATCAGAGGCAGAAACTGTATCAAGGTTGCTCGTATGGTTGTCAAGCTTGCTAACAAAATGATCAACCAGAAGCTTTTGGTTGGAACCTACTGGTTCTCTATGTACACGATCTTCTTTTCCATCGCTTGTTTGATTTACTACTACCACTTTGCCAACTATAACAACCAGCACAAGAACAACCAAGGAATGAACTACGCGGGCGTTTTATTCGATGACGACTTGAATATCGAGATGATTAAGGAAGATATCGAGATTGGGCGCAAGGTGTTGGACACTTTGAAGAACATGTCTAATGCCTCGCTCAGAATCTACAACATCTTGAACAACTTGTTTGAACAGTTGAACAGAAGAACGGCCGATACTTCCATGAAGACCAACTTCAGGAACAGCGCCTCTCTTGAAGCCAACGATGAGAGTGTCCAACTTACTCTTCGAAACTTCGACGACATCAATGACTTCCGTGACGGTGTGCGCCCTGCTGTACCGATGCTGGGAGAGTTTGGCCTTATCGATCTGACAAAGGACACCCTTTCGAACCAGTACACTGAGCTTTTCGATCGGAGTGCTCGTATGGCTGAAGATGAAAAGGCTGAGGAGAGACAAGCACAAGCAAACTTACAACAAGACTTTGGAAACCAATCTACCAAAGGTACTGATGGTCGCAGCTACAGTGACTCCGGAAAGTCCGAGAACTACGAGAATAACTATGTTCCTGGTGTGATGGATCTGCTCGACACACAAATTTTCGGCAGGATACTTCCACCGTATATGCTTGAGGGCAACAAAAAACAGGCCGAGTCCCAGGGGAATCAGACTGAAACAGACTATTCAGAGGTGAAGCCAGAGGAGATGATGAACAACTTAGGCTTGGACGAGCTTGAGAATCTTCCCTTCGGGTCTACTTTCGAGAACCTCGACCCTTACAACCTTAATTATTAACTTATTTATTACGTGTTACGCTTTTTGAATGTGAATAGAGAAAAATCTTTTTATGAAATAGAGCTGTCGTAGTCGGGATTTGTACTGGCTGCAAATGCACGTGACTCCACTTGCAGTATATTTTGAAAAATGCTCCCATACATTAATCAGCATAACATGATGGCCTCCCGAACAGCCATACATAGTCTATTTCAATCACTAAGACCGTTTTCCACATGTCAAGCTTTACGTAAAGCTGCAGGAAATGCAAACACGTTTTCCCAAGGGCCTCCCAAACCTTCATCTTCAGGAGGTAACAGGTTTGCAGCTTCATATAACAAGAAGCCTAACCACAATAACAAACCATACAAAAACCACAAATCCAACGATAGAGATAGAAAGAAGACAAAGGTTGTGAGGTTCAATTTCGATTCCGGCAGTGACCAGGCCAGGCTTGCTGTCAAGGATATCATCAAACAGGTCCATGGTTTGAGTCCATCATACAAAGTTCAGGTTTTCGACCCACAAACGAAGCATTTGACGGTTACAAATCTCAGCACAATCGTCAATCTGATGGACTTTCGTCAGGACGGTATTAGCATGTTTGTCAGTAAGCAGGACAAAGGAGGACAGCTGCTGTTTCCTATCATCAAGAAGGTTCCGATCCAGGAGATGCTTCGAACATTTTCTGATATGCTAGCTGCTAGAAAGCAGGAAGAGCTCTTGCAGTTGGGCAGTGCATCTGCTAGAAGAGCAGCCAATCAGAAACAACAAGCGGAACGGAAAAAACTGGCCTTGAAGATTGTACCGCTTTCGTGGTCCATCAATAACCAGGATTTGGCAAACCAGAAATACAACGAAATCGCTAGACGTGTCAAAAAACAGGATAAGTTTTTCATTTACCTCGGCGACAAGCATTCTTTGTTCAAGTCCAAGAAGCTCAGTGAGGAAGACAGACTCATGGATCTGTTGAGTGGAACCACCACCATCAGAAACGTTGAAGACGAGGCGTTAGAGATAGAGCTTCGCAAACGTGAGAAGGTGGTGGAAAAGGTAAGGGATATTTTGGTGGAGCTTGATTGCCCTTTTGAGGAATCAGGAAGTGTTGATGCTAGGGCAGCCTTTAACTGCTCGCCGAAAAAGGTAGCTCAAACTGCGACCCTGGAAGCAGAGGAGGTTTCCGAGAGGGATCTCAAAAAACAAAGACGTTTGGAGAAGGAGCAGGAGAAGAAAGCTAAGCAGCAGAAGCCAAAGGTGGCAGATGACGACCTCGACTCTCTCTACCTGTTCAAGCTAGATGATTAGAAAACTGAACGACCCAACTTGTATATATTATGAAGGCATGAGTATTAGACACTGCCGTACCCACGGTTGTCATTTCGGGAAAGGCTGCTGTAGTTGTTTTGCCGTTGTTGGCGAATCCGATCCGCACGCAATTTTTTGACTTTGTAGCCATACTCGTGGCCAACGATAAGCTCATCCACAATCGGGTAATTGACCAACTTCTTCACCTCCGTTTGGTCGAGGTTGTAATTGTTGACAACAGAGCATGCAGCCTGGTAGTACTGCTCATCCTCATCAAGGTACTCGTTGTCATAGCTTACATTAGGATTGAGCTTACGGAGGGTCTCCGAGATGGTTTCCGAGAACTCCTCCTCCAAATTGGAAGGATTCGTCTTGATGGAATGGGCGTCGGAAAGCAACGGCGACGCTGGCGGGCTGCCCTTATCGGAATGTGGATAAAGAGCTCTGGTGGATGTTCCAGTGGATGCTAGCGATGGAGCGTAAATCGAATGTGTACGCCCGTGCTGCTGCAGATAAATATTGTTGGAGATGGCGTTGATCTCCGATGTGCTGCGGATGCTGGCCTGGCCTGCCAGAGGCGAGGACTGTAGGTTTTGCAGCGGGAGCCAGTGCTTTTGCTTACCATCGGGTTGGTAGCGGAGACCTTGATTGATACGGCCCATACGGCTCTTCAGCGACGGATGTGCTATAAGGGCTTCGACAGAGTCAAACTGCTTATAATCCTTATAGTAGTCACCGTAAAATGTAAGGGCGAAGTCCACGATCAAATCTTTGATGCCGAACATGTCTCGAAGAGCGTAGTAAAACTGCACTCGTCCCGTGGGCATCCTCGAGATGGTATAGGGCTTATACGAGAAGGAAAGCCAGTGGCCAATGGCAAAGGCTATTAGCTCCACGCAAAGCAAGGCATTTTGAATAGATACACCGATGTTTGGGGCTCCGTTTTCGTCCTGCGAACTGTCCCCTGGCAAAACGCCCATGATGTTGAGAATCGCCAAGAGGACACCTTGCCAGTAAGAGGCAAAAATGATGAGCTTGACACAAAGAAACTTTCCCATGGGGTTGAACGGTTTAAGGTCCTGCCAGAGGATCTTCCAGAAGATGGCAAGGCAGTACAACGAGAGCGACACCGAGAAGTTGTAGACGATCGTAAACCAGAGGTACAATGAGCTTGCGCTCATATCGTTGACGTTGTACCAGCCGAGGAGCTCAAAAAACAAGGTACCAAAACAGATGACCGGTTTCAACCAGACGTATTGTAGAATACCTCTTTTGATGGCCAAAAACGTCTGCGGGTCCAGAATATCTAAGGGAGGAAGAATCCACTTCACAAACCCCGGATGCAGCACAGGAGGCCGCCCGCTGGTCATAATGATGATGCTTTTGGCTCCTCCTAGCATATCGGTAAGCAACGAGAAGAACGTGTAGATGACGAACGCCTCGTATATTTCTCGAACCGGCTCGACGACAAACTTGTTAAAAACGGCCGTTGGATCACGGAGCATTGAGTAGCACAGAATGGCGAAAAGCGGCACGATCAACTGGATCCGGATCATCAATCGCTGCTGGAACGGTTTTCTGTAATTTAGAAGGTGTAGAAGAATGCTGAAAAAAATGATCACCAGAGACGCCAAAGCGCTCCATCCAGACACGGTCTGGATCCAGTGCGGGAGAGCCACGGGGTGGCCAGACATGGGTTGTTGATGTTGATTGAAGTTGTTGTAGTTGTAAATAGACATGACCGCCTCCGTGCACCAGATAAGGCGAGATGCACGGCCGTAGGCTTAGTGGAAATAAGCGGACGGAAGAGGAGTTAAATGAAGGCTTTATTGAACTTGTACTGTTAATACTTCAAAAAGCGTTCTTATGCTTTCGTGGTTTTGTGCAACTGGGACGCATCGAAATGGTTGCAAATGCGAATGCACCTCTACAGACCTGATAAAGCGAATGAAACGTCTATGACAGTAATTTCAAAAATAGTGCTGCTTAGGCGGTGCCGGATTCCTTCAATTTGCGGGCCCGCTGGCGCTCGGCGTTGATCTGCTCTAGTTCCTTTTCTGTAACCAAATGGTGGGTGTGGTTGGGTGCCTTGAAGAAACGCTCCACACGTTTAACGGCCGTTGTACCGGCAAAGGCCTCGGGATTGTGAATATGACTGCCGAAGCGGTGGGCCGAGTTGTCGTGGCTGATGGCGTCGTGGGACAAGACTCTGGGTGTACCTGAGCCGCTGGAGCTGGGTGTTTGTAATTCTGAGCCTGGCGACAGAGCAGCCTCTGGCGACATTGGCGGCTGTGGAGGCAGCAAATTGTCTTCCTTTGCTTCCTTGAATTCCTCTTGTGGCTTCTCGTCCACTTCGGCGTAGTAACAATTCTGGATATCTTTGTAAAAGGGGTCTGCGAGGACATCGCCTATTAGACAACGCTTGGTAGTGTCGATGGTGAGCATGCTGGCGATAAGAGGTCTGGATCCCTGCGGAAGAAGACGAAGAAGTCTTTCAGGACCATACTTGGGTCCCTTGGAGTCCTTCTCTTCCATTTCCTGCTCACTGACAGGCTCGTCCATACTATTGAGGCAAGCAAAAGACCGGAACAGCGGATCGCTCGATCTCGGGAGTTTCCATGGGAAACGCTTGAGAATCATGCAGCAGAAGATAATGGCAATGGACCACACGTCGGCCAAACGGGCATCGTACGGCGTAGTAGTGTCGAAAACCTCGGGGCCAAGTATGGATCAGAGCCGACGATACCCTTGGCTTTGAGGATTTTGGTCTGTGGGCCGGAACTCGATTTGCTGTCTTTTCTGTACTGGAATGCGGAGCCGAAATCAATGAGTTTGAGCACACCGTCCAGGTTGACCACACAGTTGTCCAACTTCAAATCACGGTGGGCGATGCCCGCCTCGTGCAAATGGGCCACACCGTTCACAATCTGCTTGAAATAACAGCACACCTCTTCCACCTTCATGAGGCCCAGCATGACCAAGTTGAAAAAGTCGTAGGGACAGTACTCCATGACAATAAGATACTCCAGCTTCTCCTTGATCAACTCCATGGTGTGCACCAAGTTCTGGTGCTTGAGGTAGTCGCCAATCAAAAATTCGTTCTTCACCTTCGTCTGGTAGTCGTGTTCCAGCTCGTTCTTCAAGCGGGCCCGGAATTTCTTCACGGCAAAGATCTCGTTCTCGTTGCCGTGGGCCGTGACCAAGTTGACCGAGCCCGAGGCGCCGGTGCCGATCAACTTGCCGATATCGTACTTCTTTGCCAAGTCCAGCGTCAGCGAAAGGGGCAACTCGGGCGGAGTTTTTTCCTTGACGCCGTCGTCCAAATGCTCAGGTCTTAGGATTTTGAAGAACCGTTTCAACGAAAGGTGTGACAGCTCGTGTTTTCTCCTGTGCCCCTTGCCCTTCCTCACGGATTCCTCCAGATCACTCGCCGCCGGTGAGATCCCAGAGACGGTTTCAGCGACGAGCTGGTCTGAGGCGTAAGCAGCAGCTTCAGGTTTCTTCTTCTAAGAAACAGCCGGTGGTCCAGATTGCCGAGTTTATTGAGCAGCAGCAGCAGCAGCAGCGACAGGTGCTTGAAGAGGTCCTTGAGGGACCGGTGTTTCTTTTCTGTCATGGTGGTGGAGATGGAGGTGGAGGTTGAGTTGGAGTTGCTAGTGACTTCGCGCCTTATAAAAGGAAACAACAGCGAAGGTGCACACGGAAAGTTGGTTCGGGGAGAAATTTTGGGATTTTGAAGTGGATAGGCGGGAAAAGGCCAACGGGGGTTTTGGAGAATGTGGTTTTGAAAATCGGCTCGAGGCGGAATCCGTAGGAGATATGGGGCTTTTACGCTCAGGCTATGGCTGCGAAAGCGTGGGTCTCGAGGTTAGATTTAAGAAAGAGAGAAGTGGAAGGCTGCTTTTTTTGATTTGGCCGGTTTTCAAAGTGAACTTAGAAGTTTTGAGAAAAGTTCCCGCTTTTGTTGCCAAAGCACAAATCTGTCAATCTGGGCAGATTCATCGGCTCACCGGCTCCACACGGATGCGGCGGCACCGAGGGCTAAAGCCGAAAAACAGGGCACTTTTCGTCGAGTGACAGCCACAACAGCCCTGGTTCATTGTGGTTTCATTTTTTCGAATTTACTCTTTGCAAGGCTGTTTCTACTGCTTCGGCTGGGGTGACTGAAAAATCCCTCGGTTGCGTATTTGCCGAGCCGAAGGGGCCGAGTGGTCTGGAGACTCTACAAGAAAATCTGAGGAAAGGCTGGAAATTTGGGTTGTCTGATTGGAAAAGGCTACTTTGATTTGTTAGCAGATGTCGGTTTTGTGATTCGGCACTGTGGATAACATGTTTCTTGCTTTCGCTGCCATCTGCTGTGATCCTTACCACGGCATCTGGAGCAGGGCAGATAACCATGACGTGGGGCTCAATTCCGCTTGAGCCAAGAAGGGAGTTATGTAATGAGGAGATGAAAGTATGGAAGTTGAAGAGAATATGGCTGTTTGTATGCCTCGGTTTCTAGAAGGTGGACCCTGCATCGCTTACCGGCTTTGACGTCTGATGATACAGAGATAAGCCGTACAGAGGTATAGCGCCAGAGCAATCTTGATAGGTTGAATACCAACCTCTTGAATCGCTTTATAAAGTTTAAATGTCACCCCTTAATCGCTCAACTTCCTCCGCCTTAAAGCGCAAATCTGGTGGCTCAATGAAATACCGTTTGCGCTACTACTCCACCACCATATCATAAATGTAGCTTTCTGTAAATATGTGCTATTTCGTCGCCAGCCGCTAGAAGTTCACCAAACGCTGGCTCTCCTCCTCGCTACTGCTGTAGCGCTTCTTACGCAGACTGGTCAGACTGCCCTGCTCCGGGCTCGAGTCCTCGCTGTCGCTGATATCCTCGATGATGGTCTTGTGGACTCCCTGCACGTTCACCACAGACTCCACGATACCACCGGTTCGGTACGAACGCAGCTCCAGGAACTCCATCAGGATCGGATCGGAGTGGTCAACACCATCGTCGTCCGAGTGCGAGTTGGAGTTCAGACCTCTCCGGGACCCGGTTCTGGAAACAGAACCCGAGAAAGAGCCCGTTCTAGAGGTCTGTCTGGAGAAGTTCCGCGACAGCTTCTTCGACACGGCCTCGGACTTCTTGCCGTCCTTCACAATCTCCGAAATGTCTGTTTCCACCTCCCTTCTGTCGGCATCACGCTTCGGTAGGTTGCTGTCCGAGTGGCCATTGTTGTGGTAATGGTCCGAGCCGTGGCCGTTGTTGTCGTTGTCACAGCCACCGTCGTTGCCATTCAGTTCGTCATCGTCCTTCTTGAGTCTGTCACGCGCCTCTTGCAAAGCGGCTTCTTCACTGGTGTAGATAGGCTCATAGCGGACCTTAACATGTGGATGAGAGCGGTTGGGTCCAGGAACAGAGTTGTTGCTCACGGAAGCCGGCTGCGATCCGGGCACCTCATGCTGTTGAAGAGGCTTCTTGATGGTGACAAAAGACTTGGAGGTTTCCAACGGATTCAGTGCCCTGTTCATAGGTGCAAGCATAGGCGAGCCAAGAGCCCGACCCTCGGCACTAGCACGGATGACATGGGGTGATGTAGTGATAGGGTTTGCCTTTATGATTGTGTTTTGCCCGCCAGAACCAACAGAGTTTCTCTTGGCGTCGTTGGACTGGTACAAGTTGTGCAAGTAGGAGGTCAAATGGCGGCGGGACAAAGGACCAGGGTTGGTTCTCTTAATGTTCTTGTTGATGTCGATGTAGACGTCGGACTCGTCGACAATCTCCTCGCCAATCAATTCCTCAATTACGTCCTCTAAAGTGAGCACACCCAAAGCGCCAGTAGGCTCACCAGGTGTTTCGCTAACCACAATCATGTGGGACTTGCCCTCTTGGAAGTAGTTCAAGATGTTCAAACACGAGGTGTCGGCGGCGGTTTCGGGAAGAGTAGCCAATGGGAACGAGGCCACAGGGAGAGCATCCTCCGGATCATACGAGATCAACACACGGACTAAGAGCATACCAATAAAGTTGGAAGGCTCGTTCGGGAGGTGGATAGGAATACGGGAGAAGCCAGCATTGAAGATCTCCTCCACGGTTTCCTCATCTAGAATGGAGTCAGAAGACATGGTGTAGACGCAATCCATGGGGGTCATGATGTCAGCGACGGTTTTTTCCTTCAAGTCCAAAACAGCACTGATAATAGTGACCTCATCCTGGTTCAAGCGCTCAACGCCCATTGTTTTGTGGAGAGTCACCAAGGTTTTAAGTCCACTCTTCTTGTACACGGTACCGTGGTCCTCACCAAGAATATGGTCAAGAAGCAAGGAACAAGGGTATGCCACCGGGTACATGACGTACATCAACACGAGCACAAATGGAGCAAACAAGGCACCCACCTGGAGACCGTACCTGACACAGATGGACTGAGGGATGATTTCACCAAAGATGACAATGGAAGCCGTAGAAGTAACCACAGCAGGCCAGCCGCCACCAAGGCAGCGGTCCAACACAATAGGCAACGTCTCGTTGGTGATAACGTTCAGCAACAACAAGGTCACAAGCACCCAGTGCTTACCTCTGCCAATCAACCTCAACACCTTTCTGGCGTGCTTTCTCTCCAGCGGGTCACCGGAAGTAGCAATCACCTTCAAGTAAACCTCGTCCTGGCCCATAAGCCCCAAGGTCAAGCCAGCGAAAACACCGCCCGCCAACACCAAAAACACAGAGGTGAAGATATTGGCGTAGAACTCCTCAGCGGTCATTTGGGAGGATTCCACGTCAATGTCACGGACAGTCGGAATAGGAAAAGCGTGCACCATACGAGCAAGCAGCGCTAGAAGCACAGCAGGCCTGGTCCAGGCAGCAGACAGTCGGGGATGTCGAATTCGGCTCATGTAAAGAAGCAGTAGGTGGTGTAGATGAAGTTGCTAGGGCTGTGCGCACTGTGAAGGATGGAAGGGTAGGCCCCAAGAGGATGTGGGGTGGGAGAATTTTAGAAAGGGAGGGTTTTTATTTATTTAGATTGGGTTGAAGAGGTGGTTTTGGAAAATTTGGGAGGAGCGCCGAGGGGGCTTTGGGTGTGTTGATGGAGCCGTTTGGTGCACCACGAGGGTGCCGGTGGAGGTGGTGGAGATGTGAATGTGGGGATGATTGAACGGTTTGATTTTTATTATTTCTGCCTTTTACTTCGGTTTTGAAAATATTGTTCGTTGGCTTGTGGCTTGTGGGTTTTGACTGTGCACTTGACACATTGCTACGGCTACGCTTGGAAGATCGTCCCACAAACGAGATCGGTCATCTGTACGACTTTCCCAATTCAGCGTCATTTCAAAAAGAGACTACAGCCGCTTGATTCTGAAATTCCGTCGATGGGGTGCTGAAATTAATGGGTGCAAAAAGGGCGGGTGCCAAGGCTTTATACCCACACCACGATGCAGCGGAAATGCAAAATTAAGCTTTAGAAGTTTTGAGGGTTTGACTGAAATTTGTGATTTTTTGATATGTAAGGTCACTGGACCGTTCACTGCCACAATTACCGTCACCACACTGCCTCGGGGTCAGTGAGGCTTCTCCGAGGCTGTCATCTTTGTTACTGACGTCAAAGTGACGTCTTGGCAACCATCCAACTCACCAATTGAGCAGAATACTGTATTTCATTTTCACTAATTTTCAATTTCCATCTATTTTCACTGCGTTTTTATTTTTTATCTCTTTAAAGTATATGAAAGCCTGCTTGAACTCTTAAATGATCGAAATCACAGGATAGCCGACCCGGCTCCATGTCAATAGACAGGTTTGACAGCCTGATAGCAAGAAGCCGTGCCGGTGGGGCTACGTCAACATTTTTGGGTTTTCTTAGTAGATTGTGAAAATTGACGAAATCGACGGATAGCAATAGCTGGGTGGCTTCTCCTGAACGGCATGTCTAGAACGTTCGGTTGTACACAATGGACTCTGATGGCCATAGAATGCAAGGCGATAAGCCAAACACCTTATTTGGTAAAAAAAAAAGTTTCATACAAAAAACGCTGAATTGACCTCCAACATGCCTATCTCGAGAGGCTATATCACTCAATGTCGCCTGGCATGGGGCCTACGCTTCACTAATACATAATCCATTGGTCTATAGTACAATGCAAACGATAGTCGTGGCTACATAAATCGTGACGTCTAGGACGAGTTGAAAAACCACACAAACGGTTTTTTCCAAAAGGGGGCGCTGGCAATCTTCTGCTTGAGTTCCTCCCTGTCCAACTCCAACTGCTCCTTGTCGTAAATGGTTCTGCCGGCATCGATATCGATATCCTCGATCTTATGCCACCATTTCGACCAGCTGCCGGCGAAGATCTTGTGGCCAAAGAAACAAACCAAAAGGAAAGGCACACCGGCGTAGTTCTGGAAGAAATTGGCCACATCGGGCTTGTCGGTGGGGAAAAGAGCCACCCAGAATTGTCCGATCAACACAAGCGAGTTGATAATCACAGAAAGCCACGATCCCCACTCGCCCGTGTAAGAAACGAAACCAAGCGTGTCCAAGGGGATCTTGTGGTATCTCAAACAGGCTCTCCATCTAAGGTGACAGATGCAAAGAGCAGGCCAGATGAACACAATGGAAAGAGCCACAATGGACATCAACCAGTCAAAGACCGTGGCCTGTTTTTCGTACTCGGCAATGAATGCAAAGATACCAGCCAAAATACTCACCAACCATGCTCTCAATGGTCTGCCGGCTCTGTCAGTGTAGTCAAACCACTTTGGAGCCAAACCTTGCTGAGCAAGAGAACGCAATAATCTGGAGGACGAGTACATGGCAGCGGTGGCCACGGAAGTGACAGAATTGAGAATAACGGCATTCACAATGTGTGGAACAACCTTGACAGAGTGGAGGTCTGCTGCAAGCACATATGGAGAAGCATCGTTAGCGGATTCTGTGTTGGTTCCCATAAGTCTATCGGAGGTGTAGGGCACCAAAAGACCGACCATCACCAAGGTACCGAGGTAAAAGAAGATGATACGGAAAAACACAAGACGAATGGCAGTCGGAAGCGCAGTACGAGGGTTTCTGACTTCGGAGACGGAAAGCGCCAAAAATTCAGTACCACCCATGGAAAAGGAAGCAGTGGAAAAACAGGTGACCAAACCTTTAAAGTTTGTGATGGCACCTGGGTCTCTCCAGTACTTGCCGCCGATATATCCGGACTTGGAAGCACCCAAATCGATACAAAGACCCATGAGGAAGAAACCCAGAAGCATGAGAAGCTTGATGGAGTTCATGACGAATTCTGCCTCACCATAGCCCCTCACACCGAAAAGGTTGATGAAGCAAATGAGCAAGAAGAAAATGGTGACGAAAATGTCTGGATTGAGCTCGGAGTTCCAGAACTTGATCGTCAATGCTGCAGTGACCAACTCAAGCGAAATGGTGGTGATCCACTGGAACCAGTAGTTCCAGCCGAGCGCAAATGCAATAGAAGGGTCCAAGAACTTCTGGTACCACTCGTTGAAACCACCTTGCAAAGACGAGTATGCAACGGTCAACTCACCGACAGAGTTCATGGTACAGATAGCCATGGTACCGACAATGATGTATGCAATAAGAATGGAGAGAGGACCACCAGACTTCAACTTGGTGGCAGAGCCAACCAAAAGACCGGTTCCGAGACCGGAACTAAGCGCAATGACACACAAGTGGGACATTTTAAGCTCCTTGTGGTCCAAAGTCTTGTTTTCCGTGTCCTCCCTGAATGAGTCGATGAAGTTACCAACAAAGCCCTTGTCGGGTTCTTCGTCCGACGAATATGGCTTGATTTCCGAGATGATGGGCTCAATGGAGTTGGAGTCCTTGTGGAACCCGATCTTCTCTTCAGCTTTGCTCATGATGATGATGAAAAAGTAGTTTGTGGCCTAAGAAAATTTGCCGGCCTTGGCGATGTCAAAACTCTGTTGAAGAAGAAAAGTGACGTGCCCGCGGTGTCAGACAGGGACTGGGTAGGTTTTCGTCAAGAAAAAAAAAAAAAAAAGGTTAGCGAATACTCCGAAGATGGCCAAACCGAGATCTATATGTATAAAAGGTCTGCGCAGATCAGCGTGTATGGGGTACGCGGGCGGAGAGCACAGATGATTTGTTATCGATAAATGGTGACCCTCCGGGAAATTTCTGCTATCAAAGGCGTTTTGCGTTTTTTTGCTGAGATGCTGTTGGTTGGAGGGAAAACGCCGTATGCACGGACATGCACGCTAGCCAGGCTTCTGCACCGTGACGTCTCTGTCTGCAGTCCTTGCGTCTCAGCGAAGATGGTCTCTCACCGCGTGGTTTCTTTTTCTTGCCGTGCTGGGGCAGTTCGGTGCGATCGGGGCCCGGCTTGACCAAGTTTTCCCGGGCTCATCCCGATATTAATCCGGCCCCACACTGTCCAAGGTGACAATCTAAATAAATTCCATTTTAAAGCCTCGCCGGAGGTATATGGCCGACGGGGCTGGCGTCGTTTCAGCGTGAGGCCCAAAAGCAGCATGAGCTACCGAGAAGGCAAAACCGACGTTACGCACGCCGCTTATTATGGAAAATGCAACACCCAACGGTGTTTCGGGTTCTTCAAAGGGCCCCAAATCCGAGACACTTTACCTTTTAGATAAGCAAAAATGCCTCGCGGCGGGCGTACCAAGCCCTTGGTCGTTTTAGAAAAAAAATTTAATCAGTTGTTCAAAAATTAGGTGTCCCGCGTTTGGGTGCAAACGCCGTGGCGGAACCTCAAACAGGTGTTGTTTGCAGCTTCTCCACACACCAGCTGATTTCCCGAGCCCGGTGGGCTTTGCATTGAAATTAACTCTCAGCATGGAAAGGGACGGCCTGATTAGCGGCAATGTAGGCCCAATGTGGAAAACGAGATGTTGTGCTGGAAAGCCGGAGCAAGTGATACTAGTTGGTTGATCTTGCCATTTTTTGTTACTGTTTGATTTTGGACACTTGATGAATGATTGCTACAAAAAAAGAACTTGCACCAAAGTAGGCTTTGCCGTCGAAGTAGCATTCTCGCTTAGCGACCTGTCACCTTGGTTTAGGCAAGTGGAGAGACCCCACCTCCACGGGGTATTTTGAAAAATATCGAGGCTTGGGGTAGTGGAAGTGTTGATCCGCAAGTACTGTAGAATGGCGGTTTTCCTGTGAATGGCGGTTTTCCTGTGAATGGTGGGTTTTGGGTAGGACAATGGAGAAGTGGGTGCAAGGCGATTAGGAGGTTGATGGAAGCCTGAAGCACGTTTCAGTTTGCAATAGAGCGGTGCATTGGGAGGCCGTGGGGAGGCCGTTTTGGGAGGCCATTTTGGAAGTCCATTTATTTAAGGTTTTTTTTCGGTTACGCCTTTGGCTTTGGCTTTGTGGTAGATGGCGTTTTCGGCGCAGAGGAGGTTGCATGGTACGGTTAGTTTCTTACCGTAGACTACGAATATTGTGGAACGAATATTATGGATGAATGAGAGATTGGTGACGACAGAAGTGTTTTTCCTTTATTCATCGAAAAAGAGGGTTGCCTAAAACATCTGCTGATGCTATCTTCACTACCAGGGACTCAGCAGGCCTTCTCATCTAACAGGACATGGATGCCAATGGCTGAATCACTAAACACATTTCTAGAAAGACAGCCACCACGAGCATCGGTATTGCTAAACGATGCTGGACCTCAAACGGCGCATTTTTGTCAATCCAGCGTTATCAAAAAACTCTATTTAAATTTTCACCAACCCGGTGATCTCGGTACTATAACACCCTGATTGCATCGAGCCTCCAAACATAGTATCATTTTATCTCACTGACGATGACTATTATTTTACTTTTTCTTTCATTTCTCGCCTTTTTTTTTTATTTTGCTTCCAGCCACACCCTAATATTGTTTTGCTACCCCCCCCCCCCCCCCCCCCCCCCCTCATTGTCTCGGTATCCTCTGACCGCAAACCCAGCCTTTCCGTACCCCTCACCCCACATGGCCAATATAAAAGTACTAGAATCCCACAAACCAACCCTCAATTGCTAAACTAAATTTACCGTAAAACCATATCGAAATCACCCCGTTCACTGTCGGCTCGAGATAGCCGGACCTGCACACTGCGTGGAAAAATCGCTTACCAATTTCGAGCTCCATTGGCTCACCTTACAACGTTACATGGTCCAGTTCATCAAGGCGTCCAACCTGTACGACTTCAACTTCGCCACGGCGTCGTATGCGTACATGAACAAGTACCCCAACCCGTTTGCCAAGCACGTGCAGAGCTCAGACACCTTGGAGCAGTACGTGGATGATTCGGGGATGCTCCGAACAACGAAGCTAGTTGTCAAAAGGGGGCTGTTGCCCTTGTTCATCCAGCCCTTTTTGGGCTCGTCCTTGGACTCGTGGATCTTGGAAAAATCCGTGATTGACCCCAGGTCCGGCATCATGTCGGCTTATTGTTCGAATGTCGACCACAGGAAATTCATCAAGGTCGAGGAGTATCTTCACTATACTAGTGAAGGAACACGTACACACATTGAGAGCAAGGTGAAGCTATCGAGCAACTTTGCTGGCATGAAGGAGAGAATCGAGTTGTGGGGCCACCGCCGGTTCCAGAAGAACATGTCCCAATCACAGGAAGGACTCAAGTATGTGATGAACAAGTTCAAGCAGCGCATGCGTCAGGAGACATGGAAGATATAGCTGGCTCAGGCAGCCGGCTCTGGGTTTGTACATAGCACTAACGAGACATGATATGACGGGGTGTAGGAGGCCTAGAGGTGAAAATTTTGGTGAGAGGAGGATCTGAGGACGAAGCGAATGAATTGTGGAACCTAGTTGATTTAAGCTTTGATAAGATCTAAGTAATCGACTTGTGGAACCGAGTAGATTGACGATACGATTTAGCCGCTGGTGTTCAAGGAATATAGGTGTGGTTGCAGGTGCAAGAGCTTACAGTGAGAGCTAGTGAAAAAGGGTCGGTTTCGGCTTACATCGATCAAGAACTAAATCATTCAAATCAGCTTTTGAATCCTGGAATCCGCAGAAATGACCAAACTGCTTGATGAAACGAGTGTATCTCGAGTATGCTTCTCAAGGTAATACCTATCCTCCGATCAGTTTCACTCCTATTCTTATTGTTTAATAAACCCACATCCAATGGACCGTTTCATCATCAGATTCCATTCTTTTACGAAATTTCACCATTATTGATCAAAGTCCAATCCGCTGATTCCCTCCCGGATTGGATACATGCCACCCTTTGAGACACCTGTGATGCAGCAACCAAAGGCAAATTTCCAACACCAACCAAAATATTCAAAATCTCCACCGAATTCACCAAAACCTCATCTCACCTCTTTCACAAAAAATCAAATCATCATCACACGATGGCCTCGGAACCTCCCGAGGATAGGCCTATCCGACCGCAACCGAGATTCGCAGCCGAGGCACAGGGAACTAACCCTTCTTTCACGAAGCAACTGCAATTTTTCAAAAAATCTTATCCAAAGCTTAAATAATTCTCCAAAAGATTAAAAATAACTTTTTTTTTTTTTGTTTTTCACGACCCCCAACTTGCACAGCTCAATCCCACCTTATCGTGCCTTATCGCACAGTCCTACAGCTAACAACCACTACTACTTCTGCTTCACCTACCCTTTCTTGAAACCAGGTGCCATGTCGGAAAAAGAAAGGCGGCTTCTGCCCTTTGCGTCCGTCGACTCCCCTGGTACAGAAGAAAGTCTCTGCTTTCCGAAACCATGATCCGAGACGAAATACCGTCCATCTACGAGAGCCACAGCTTCTTCCCTGACTCATCCTCATACACCATTATCTCCTTGAAACAGGGTCAGGGGTTTTTGTTCAACCAGGACTTGTTTGCCACGCCGTACCAGCAGCTGCGAGCCTTGGCCAATGAGAGAAGAGCTGCCAATGAACGGAAGTTCCGGGCTATGAGTATGTCTCAGGCGGTCAGGAACAAGAAGGAGGCACAACGAAGGCACACGAGTCACGAGCTACGCCCGGTGATCCACCAGCCCGTGGGGAAGTTTGATTCTGCTATTGAGGACGATTCGATGGATGTGGAATCGGAGGAGAATGAGCTGGATCTGGACGACCTGGCCATTATAGACGAATACGAGGAAGACGTTGCAGGCGACGTCGAGGGGTTTCTGGCGTACGAGAGGGTGAAGGTTGCCGATGTGATTGTGGACCCGAACGATACGAGTTTCCTTCCGACCGAGGCGGACAAGTTGGTGGAGGTTGAGGAGAACGACGACGACGGGGACGATGGGTTCGATGAGTATGAGGAGGACAGGGGGACGAGAAGTGTCCCATGCTGGAGGATGAGGAGGAGTAGGGCACAGCTTGAAATGAGGTGGTTTGAGAAATTGCAGTTAGTTGGTAGGTATGTCTAGTGGGTATATTCAGGGGCCACCTTGAAAGGAACATTTTAAGGGCTTTGGAATCACTTTGGAAAAGCGGCGTTCCATGAGTGACTCGCTTGTGACAGTGATAACACCCAATTGCCATGACCTGCTTGCAATTTTTACTACCATTGCAACCCCTTCGATAGAACACCTCCAGTCAAGCGCTCCGAATTGGCAAGAATTAGTCCAAGCTCGATTGGATCCATCTTGCGTTCTATGGACTCCTTTCGGCCTCCTAGACATCAACAGTATTACCCAGCGACCATCTAGTTCATCGCTCCAGCCTCCTCAGAACCACCAATTTCAACTCGCCTACCTCTCATGAAACAACGACTGTCCACCAATGAGAGCCCGACCCTTCAACACTACCCAGATCTTGTATTTAGCCGCCATCCACACTGTTGAACCAATTGATACCTTTTACGTGCCCTCAGTAACTACAAATCTTCCTTTCCCTATCTTGGCCTTTTTTAAAAAGTCTCTTACTTTTATTTTTTTTTTTAACTTCTACGACATAATGTATTTACAGACTGTGCTAACGTTTTCTACCTTCTGGTCCGGCGGTACCTCTCGAGTGGTGCGATCGCGCATCGCCAACTTTCAACTACACCATGGCATCGGTAGCAGAGCAGTTTGAGAAACTCCTGTTGGATTTCACCCAATCACAGACCCAGCTCCAGGAGCTCAGCGCGGCCCGTTCGCAGCTCGAGACTCAGCTCCAGGAAAACAAGATTGTCCTTGAGGAATTCGGCGATTTGGACGAAAGCGCTCAGATTTACAAGTTGACGGGCCCAGTGCTCATGCCACAGGACTTTGCCGAGGCGAAGCTTAACGTGACCAAGAGAATCGAGTTCATCGAGGGCGAGATTCGCCGCGTGGAGGAAAAGTTGGAGAAGCAGCAGCAGCACATGGAGGAGACTCGTGGCAAGCTCCTACAGACCAAGTCGCAAATGGCGTAAACTCAACCGCGGGCAAGCTGCGAGCGGATAAGGTTGAGCAAGGAGATGGCGTTGAAAAAAGACCACTGTTCCACGGCGTTGTAAGAATCGCCCATGAAGCGGACCGCCTGGATGTTGCGATCGACAAAGCTGTTGGTGGAGTCAAACGGAGGTCTGTCCAGGAGCATGTAGAGCTCCAGCTTGACGTATATAGACGAAAGAAGAAGGCGTTTGGCGTACCAGGCCAGGTCGTTGGACATGTCACCGGCGTAGTAGGCAATGTCGTCGCTCAAGGCGTGGAGTTCAGCCAACGAGGCGCTCCAGTTGTATGGAAGCACGAGCTGAGAGAGACCCAGCGCCAACTGGCCAACCACAGGCTGGTTGTAGGAAAGACGCTCTTTCAAGAGGTACGCGGCTCTGTCGAACTCGTCCGGGATCTTGTGGAACTCCAGCTTGGGATCAAGCACATGCTCGTAGAGTTTCTGTCTTTGGTGTTTCAACCAGAAAAGCGTGAGCTGGAGCTCTGGCGATTCGTTCAGCGGGTTAGCAGCAATGACGCTTTGAAGCGAGTCGGCATAGCCAAGGTCACGCACGGCGTCGTCAATACACTGTTTGTGGAAACCGTACTTTGGAAGGTAGTCTAACGCTTTGGTAAGGAGGATCAGTTCCGGCGCCTTGGTGTTGATAAGGATGTTTGGGTGCAGGGCGGAGTGGTACTTTGCCACACTAAGGCGGTTTCCGAAACGGGAGCCGAGGCGGAGGCTTCTGAGGGTGCTTTGCATTGTGGTGATGTGGTAGGTGTTGATAGAGATATGAGCTGATTTCGCGCGCAGTGTGGTGGGAGGTTGAGGTGGTGAAGGTGGGAGGGGGAAGATTTTATGGAGATTTAGGTTTGATGGAGTTTGGTTTTTTAATATGGGGATGGGGAATTTGAGTTCTTTTTGGGGGCCGGTTTTGGTGGTTTAGCAAATGGTGGACCCTGCAATCGGGGGTGTGGTAGATTGAAGAGCTATACGACGGTCGGCCGAATGGATTGCATGGCGTTTTACCGAGAATATTTGGGGACAAAATGCTTCCAATCCGTAAAATGGAAAGAAGATTGTTTTTTGGCGAATTCAGTGCTTTGCGGTAGCTGACAGAAATGGTTGCAAAATGCGAACTGCACCAGAATAGCCGCTCTCGGCTTTGGTCAGGATGCTTCAATGGTATGAGTAGAAGATCTGTAGGTTTCGTTTACTTCACTTAGTAAGCGGTATTTTCATATTTGTCGTGAGTTCCTGGGTGCTAGTGAGTCTCGCACAGTGTGGGCAATCAGATAAAGCTGTGGTTCTCCTTTTATGGCGTCGAAGTTGACACCGACTAGTTAAACTTTTGAATCTAATGCTTGAAAAATATTTTGATAGAACTGAATGGTGAGTGCAGCTGAATACTTTATTCAACGAGGGACATGGAGATCTCGCTATGGTGATCACTAATTTGCAGCCAGCTACAACTGACAACACACTGAACTTAGTCAGCATTTGGCGGATTTATATTTCGGAGATATCTTTAATTCCCTCTAAACTTGACTCAAGGAGGTAAACAAAAATACAGGTTGGTGTTGGGTGGGGCTCTCATGTTGAGGCACAAACGTTTATGGTTCTCAATCACCTACTCCTTCTTCCACTTTAACAACCCTTTTGAAGTAAACCCCATTCAAATTGGCCATCCACCACCAAACTTGATTAAGAAAGCGTGAAACATGATGACCCCCACTAAACTTGCACTCCAGCTCTCGAAGCCCGTTTCAATGAGTCCATCAGATGCAAATCACAACATCACTGGCATCCCCTGCCATGCAATTCCCGGGACTAAAGTTGGAAATCGTTTAAGGTCAAATGTGTCCAAAGATAGTAACAACGTCCTTACATTTGCGAGACTCAAGGTGAAGAAACCCTTTCTTTTCAGGCATGTTTTGGCTAGTAGGCCTCATTGTGATCTCCAGACGATAGTGACCAACGAAAACATTAATTTACAGGGCATTTCAGAGTTTGAAAAGATGAAAAAGCTTCAAAGGCAAGATCACAGGAAGAAGACTCTTCTTGCCAAAAGGCTAGTTGAATACTGGGATTGCAGTTTCAAAGATTTGAATAGCCAATTTGTGGGAGCTAGAGATCAAGCGTTTACGCTATTGCTGACTCCAGCTGCCCACTGGGAATTGGTCAGATCGAATCATCAGTACGACTTTATTTGTCTCCTCAACCTCTTAGAATACTACCGCACTTACTGGAGGTACCTATCTTACGTTTTTGAGGCGATCAAGGGGGGCCAAACTCTCAATGTTCCAGTAACTCAGTGTGTGCTTGTGGGAACAAAGATGATGGTCAGTGGTTTATATCTTGAGGACCAGCTTTCGCTTCTACCCAGTATCGGCTTCCATACATGAACCGGGAAATGAGCATCGTTTTGTCTTCCAAAATGTAGTTCTGTTAAAAGCTCAGTAGATACAGCCATTGGTAAAGTATAATTCATCGATATTCGTCCTTGAAGAAGTCGAGATCTAGAGATATTTCTGTGTCTTGAACCATCAACAACCACAAAGATGGGACAATGCTCAAATGATTAATTTGCCACATTCTACAAACTTCATCCATCAATGCAAATCTTTATAGTGTCTATACCCCAGTCCAGAAAGCCTCTTATCAGACCTCCTCGCGATTTGCACCCATTCCTCCACATTCGCACTATCAACTACCTTCCTCTTGAGCATGCTAGTATGTGATTACGCCACCAAGCCACCAGCTTGTACTAACAATAGTTTAAACCTTGGGCCGAAACGCCTAATCCACGTCACACATTCGATGACGAGCCAGATTCGCCACCGTTGGTACCGGAGGTCACGACGTCCTTGAACACCTCAGATCTACCAGAGACCATCGTGATCGTGCCCAAGAACATTGGCGTTGTTCTCGAATTGGTGCCCAATAAGAATGTCGTAGGCCATATTGCCGTGGAATATCCGCAATTGAAGGACATCGTACCCAACGAGGAGTACGACGAAGACTCCCAGCTCTACTCCGCTGTCAACTTTGAAGCGCTAGGGCGAAAATTCAAGGCCGAGCAGATCCCCATTTACTCATTTGGAGAAAACGGCTCCGGCTTTGCCATCATTATTCCTCATTTCATGAACCCTATTGCAGAAAACAAGGTTGCCAGCGAAATCATCAAATTGGGCACCACCATCACATCATGGATTGCATTGGCGCCTTCGCCACTCAATAACGGAACCTCGCTCTGCCGATTAGACATTGCTCTGTCAGTTGATGCATTCAAGCAGGTACCAACCATCAAGCCTCCCCATTACACAACGGGCATAGTTGCAGCAGTGACTTCTCGTTTATTCCAGACCCGCCAATTGGGCAATGCTAATGTTTTAGTGCTCAATGCAGAGGGCCACCTGGGTTTTGAGAAGGTCGACGCTGACCTGGTCATGGATGCTGCAGAACTCATAGGTGGCTATCTTGTGGGCAAGCAGGGTAAAGCCAGTTATATCAAGCAGCTCAGTGCACATGTCCGTAAGATCAACTCGGGACTAACACTGGGCATGTACTTGTGAGCAGAAAAGTGACCTGAGTAGGAGTGTGGAGGTTTCTGGTCTCCGGTGTATCTTCCGTAGTTGTACGTATGAACTAGCGGGAAATGATGCAAATAACGTTGAAACAGTGTAGTAAGGCCAACAAATTGTCCAGTTGAATACCCATGCCTCTACGACTGGGAGTTCCTCATGGAAAGGAAACAGTTCCAGAGAACGGAAATCGACGAGGAAAACGGAACCTGAAGCAGACGGGGCACCAACAAAAAGTTAATGAACTGCACCGGAAACCAAACACTGTAGTTGATCATGAGCGTCTTGAGGTAGATCTTTTTAAGCTTCTCGGTGGCGTCTTCCCAGGAGCCGTTATCCAACACCATAGTACCGTAGACGAAGAAGCAAAAGAGCGAAACTGGAGAGTATAAGAACTGGTCGCTGAGCACCTTCCGGATAACCTCCACAACCTTAGGGTCCTTGGAGTAAATCTGCAAGAACTTATACCAAAAGCACTGCGCCATTCCCATGATAAAGCCCCAGCACATAAATCCAGCTAGTCTGCTGAACAGAAAGTAGGTCAACTGAGGCCCCAAGAACGCCGGAGTGATCCCCTCGCTTTGCACTTCTTCTCCATCTAGGTATTGCAAAAACTCCGTGACGTGTTCCTCTCGAAGCAGCTCGGTATCATTATCCGGATCCTCGTCTTCAAAGGTGTTTCCCAATTCTGCCTCTAAATCGTAGGATGGCTCGTTGACCGTAACAGAAAACCGCTCAGCCAGGCCTCTATAGCTAAGAAGCGATTGTGCCAATGTCTCGGAAATGCCGTAAAGCACCAAGTTGGTCACTATAATCGTGACCAAGGAACTCTTCATGTACAAGTCGTTGTACTTTGTTGTGAGTTTGAGGAGAAACGACCCGAGCACCGAGATTATCACAACATTAAGAACAGGCACATTGTGTATTCGTGGTGCATTGATGACCCTGGTGAAGAGGGATTTAGGAGACAGTGTAGCCATAAAGAAGAGTAGGTGGTGATAAGCGATAAGCAGCAGTGCAGGACAGGTTTAGTTGAGTAGGTGGAGGTGGCATGGATGTAGAGGTTTTTGGCCAATTGGGGTAAGTCTAGGGACTGAAGGTTTTCAAAGAAGATGAGGAGAATAAAATCGTTTCATTTTTTGGAGTAAAGGGGCATTTTGGTTAGGAACCTTCGTTGCGAAAGGGTCCAAGTGTGGAGGATGAGTAGAGTGGGTTGTGGTGGTAATTCGAAAAATTCATAGGCTTTGGGTCAATTTGTCGAGTAATGATTCCACTTCATTGCCAAATAACTCTTTATTCTGAGCGTTCTTTTGAAATTGATGTGGTTAAAGTTCATGCGAAATTGTGCCTATGAGATACCACTGCAAGTTGTATTGGGCTAACCATTTTGCAAATGAAAAGTAGCACATATCTCTTGTTTAGGTGCTATTTATTAAATGACTCTATTTCGAAATCTACAAGAAATCAAAAGTTTTCGATGTTTGACACATTTCAGACTATTGGTGGTAGTTGGTGAGAGACTGCGAAATACATCAAGGATCAGAAAATGAGAAATTGTTGAAAACCACAAAATCTTAAGAACTTCAAGCAACTTCATATGGCAATTTTTACTACACTTAAAGCACAATGATTTCTCGAAGCTTAAAATAAAGAAGAGACTGTCGATTTGACGAGCATTGTCTTCACAATGTCTACCCACGTTTACAGCACTCAGCTCAGATCAACATATCATTTCTGACGTATTAACATCAAATTTGCATGAATATTAGCGAAATGTTTTTCAGCTGATCTTGGTAAAACTAGTGATATCAAAAATCAATTTTTCCTACTATATGGTCACCTCCATCTCTTCCTCTTCACCCTCAGCTGGCTGCGAAATCACCATTTGTCACACAACATGCCAACAACACATGCCTTCAGCAACAGCATATCTCTTTGAATCTTTCAGCCTAGTTTTTATACTGCCTTTCCCCAAATTCCGCCTCCCCATGGCACCTCCACCACTTTTTTCAACTTTTGCAACCACATCACGTGACCGGTCTGCGCACGCACCCAATCATATCGTGAGAAAATCAACACCCATAATCAACCATCAATCGCCATGTCTTACAACAAAGCCTACGAGCCCGTCAGAGGCGACGTTGCCCAGTCAGACTACGAGCTCATTGACTCGGACCCTTACTACACCAGAGTCATCTCGTACTTCAGAGCTTCTGACATCGCAGTCTGGGGTGCTTCTACTGCAGCTTTCCCAGTCGGTCTTGTGGCCTGGGAGAAATTGGAGCCTGTGGGCGGTGCTTTCAAAAAACCAGGTAAGGTGCCTGCTCCAGCTTTGAGAGCTGCCACGTTGATGGGCTTTTTGGGAGGTTTCTACCTTGCGTACATCAGATCCAGTAAAAGATTCTTGGGCTGGTCTGAAAACGCCAGAGAGGTCAAGAAGGATAGGTACGAAATCAAGAAGTTGTTGCTGGAGGAGAAGTTGCCATACCACCAGAATGAGTCTGTGTTGGACGACAGAATGAAGGATATCGCCAACAGAAACTCGCAGTACTCCTTCACTGCATTGTTCATTCTTCCCTGGTTCAACATGGCCCACCACCCATACCACGGTGTTGACATTAAGAAGTACTACGAGAACCGTGAGGGCGAGGAGAGCTGGGGCTTCAACTTGAAGCCTTACGAGGAGATTGTTGCCAAGTACACCAAGACGGTGGAGTAAACCAGGATTGAGGATAGATGAAAACCGTGGTCGGCCTGTCACCTGGCCACACCGGGCGTTGCCCGTTATGTCACATACAGACGAGCTTAGCTTGTAATAACGACGTTGCATTGACTATTTGTAGGGAGATGGAGATAATCGTGGAGATTTGGGTTAACCAATTCAGATATTGTCTACGGTGGATACTTCAGGACTGAATTCTTCTGAGGGAGTCAAATAATTGCCATTTTCATGAGTTTGTCAACTCTCACCTGGTGAGATGGCGATTTGAGACCAATTCACCCCATCAACAGCTGAACCAAACACCCAAACACCCAAACCACAACTCACTAATCTTTTTCTGTTCTTTCTCGGTTATTTCAAGTAAAATGTTTTCAAAAAATCACTCTCTTCTGCTGCATTTTCAGTAGAATACCTCTTTTGTTTGCAGCCGACCTGCATGCGCGGGTGTTTATTTACCCCAAGATCACCACCATCAACTACTACCTTCAGTATGGCAGACGAAGAGGATTATACAAATCTCCCGGTCGAGGAGAAAATCGTCCATAAAGTATGGAAGGTCAGACAAGACGGCTACACCGCGCTTAATGATCAATTTACCAAATCGAGAGGTCCAGACGACTCATGTTTTTCCATATTCAGCCAAAAGCCCGAACTCGTCAAACAGATCGTGACCGATTCCAATGTCGTGGCACAAGAAACCGCTCTTCAGGCTCTCTGTCTGTTCTTTGAATTTGGCGGTAACGGCAATAATGCTGCTAAATTGAGGAACGCTGGTCTTATAACTAGTCTATGTGAGAAGGGTCTTTCTTCAAACAGAGCAGGAACGAAAGCAAAAGCTGTTGATGCTCTTTTGTGGATAGTGGAGCTTACTAATAGCGGAGACGCCGTGATTGAACAAATTGTACCCTTCTTTGATAACAGACTCCCTAAACTCGTGGCTGCTTCTGTGAATGCAGTGTACTCAATAATCGAACAGTTTGGCTGCCAGGTGGCGTCTCCAAAGCCTGTCATTCCAAAACTAGCAAAACTTTTCTCTCATGCTGACAAAAATGTCCGTGCTCAAGCGACTACACTCACAGTTGAAATCTACAAGTGGATGGGCCAGGGTCTCACGCTGGTGCTTATGGACAGCTTGAGACCCGTGCAACAGAGGGACCTCCAAGCTGATTTTGAAAAGGTTGCAGGAGACAAACCCACACAAGAGCGTCTCACGAAGAAGCAACAAGAAGAGTTGGCTCAGCAGAGTACGAACGATAATGAGGACGTTGATATGGATGCAGAAAAGACACCGGAGAATGGGGCAACGCCGGCCGAAGAGTTTGATCCGTTTCTGATGTTGGAGCCAGTAGAGGTGCTTCTGAAACTACCGCTGAATTTGCACAGCTCAATGGCTTCAGCTAAATGGAAGGACCGTAAGGAGGCCCTTGACGAGGTTCATGCTGTTCTTTCCAAGGCGCCAAAACTCGCCAACGACGACTATACTGACTTGGTTCGTATTTTTGCCAAGTGTATGAAAGACGCCAACATCCAGGTGGTTCAGCTAGCCGCTAACGGAATTGAATTTTTATCAAAGGGTCTCAAGGAGGGTTTCCACAAGTATCAGCATTTGGTTGTGGGACCGATGATTGAGAGGAATAAAGAGAGAAAACCAGCAGTGACGGAGGCGCTAGATAATGCACTTGACTCCATCTACCAATCGTCCTCATTAGGCGATGTCCTTGACGAAACGCTCAATGGTATGAAGCACAGAACACCCCAAGTCAAGATTTCAGCAACCGACTACCTACGTCGTTGTTTGGCCAATGCCACTGTTCCCCAAAACGTTCACAAATTGATTCCATAATGGAAGTTGGTGTGAAACTTCTAAGTGAGTCCCAGGAGACTATAAGACAGGCTGCTACGGACATGATAGGTACATTGATGAAAATCACCGGAGAGAGAGAGCTTCAGGGTTTCTTGGAAAAAGTGGACGAGAACAGATTGGCCAAGGTCAAAGCTGCCCATGATAAGGCAGAGGTCAAAACCACAGCTAGTGCTGCCCTGCCGCAACGGAAACAGCCTCAGCAGCCATCTCGTTTGGCTACAAGCTCTACCAGCAAGATCTCTCTGGTTCCACCTCTCCGAAAGCCTACTTCATCTCAAGCTATTCCTTCAAAACGTGGTGCTACGTCTCCTGCGAAAAAACCCGAGACAACGAAACTTCCGTCTTCTGTGAGAAGCCTTACCGGCCGTCTGTTGGTATCGTCTTCAACAAGGCCCACCCCCAGTGCGCCAGAGCCTGTTCAAAAAGGACCTTCTATCGACGCCGAACAGCTTCGTGAGCTTGAATCTCTCAGGAAGGAAAAACAGGAGCTTTTGGCACACACAAAGAGACTTGTTGAGGCGCAAAGCCAATGGGAGAGAGAGAGGGAGCAGTGTTACGAGCAGATGAGACAGCTTCAGGCTCAACTTGAGACGCTTCAGGACGACAATGCCGCCAAACGTCAGGAGGTGATTGACAAGGACGCTGAGATCCTTCATCACAAGAACGAAGCAGGAAATGCAAAGCTAAAAATCCTCAGCATGGAACAGGTGATTGCCATGTTGAAGCTCAACCCAACAGGCAACCCAGACTCATTGATTGAAGAGAGAAGATCCGACCCACCACAGCCGTTATTCTCGCCCACAAGAACGGTAGAGCTTCAGGGTGAGGAATCAAGAGGCACTAATAATGAGCTTAGCTCCCGTGTGGACCGTCTTTCTATTGATGGACATAACGCTTCCGGCTTCCAAGAACCAAAACAAAACTACGCTAGTCCGAAACGGGCCGAGCTTACGCGCCATACGAGCAGTTACAGCACCTCCAGTTCCAAAGAGAACGTTTCTGAGGAAGACAACTGGAAGAAGGCCGCTGAAGTCACCGCTCAATTGAAGGCTAGAATTGAGAAGATGAAGCAGAGAAACAGACTCTCCTTGAACAGGCCTTAGACCATGAGCTCAGCAATTAAATAATGAAGGGTATAGGGCCCTTACTACCGTCCCTCGACCGACATTCACTAATATGGGTAATGACAAAAATCAAAAGGTTGCTTTCAAACGACAAACACCAAATTGAACGAGACAGAAGGTGACAGCGAATCGAAAATTTGAGTCACAAAACCACCACCCCGGAGCTTGTCCAAGATAGACTTACGGTGGTGAGTAATATGTAGGTCGGGCACACCGATTATCGATCTCGGGCTGGAAAAAAAGCGAGTGAGCGATAGCCAAACAACTGAAGTCCAGCGCCAAACAGGACGTTCAAAACGATTGTCTGCAGCTAGAATGTCTACAAAGTTGAAGATTTTGGTCCCTGTCAAGAGGGTCATTGATTTCGCCATCAAGCCTAGAATCAACAAAGCCGGTACCGGCGTTGAGAAGAAGGGTGTGAAGTTCAGTATCAACCCTTTCTGTGACATTGCATTGGAGGAATCTTTGAAGCTCAGAGAGGCCATCAAGGGCTTGGTTGAGAAAATCCACGCTGTTTCCATTGGCCCCACCAAGGCTCAGGATATCTTGAGAACGGCACTTGCCAAAGGTGCTGACACCACCACATTAGTGGATGTTGGTGAAGAGGAGGTCGAGCCTTTGAATGTGGCTAAAATCTTGCAAAAGGTTGTTGAAAAGGAGCAGTCCAACTTGATTATCTTGGGTAAGCAGTCGATTGACGATGATGCCAACCAGACCGGCCAGATCTTGGCTGGTTTGTTGAACTGGCCCCAGGCCACCAACGCCTCCAAGGTTGAGGTTTCTGGCGAGGAAGTCAGTGTGACCAGAGAGGTTGACGGCGGTGCCGACACACTCAAGGCCAAGTTGCCCATGATCGTGACGACTGATTTGAGATTGAACGAGCCTCGTTACGCCTCGTTGCCCAACATCATGAAGGCCAAGAAGAAGCCATTGGAGAAGTTGAAGGCCAGCGATTTGGGCGTGGAGATCGCCAGCCGTTTGGAGACGTTGAAGGTGGAAGAGCCACCTGCCCGTGCTCCAGGTGTGAAGGTTGAAAACGTGGACGAGTTGGTTGCCAAGCTCCGGGACGCCAAGGCCATTTAGGCGAGGTTATAGAAAATCGACGGTAGATACGAGGTGGTTGTAGGGTGGCATGGAAGCTAAGTTGAATGGGGACTGAGAATGCAGAGACCGTAATCTGTGAAGTGATTGTGGATTTAGCAAATGAAAGTTTAACAAATGAAACAGTAAAATAAGTGATGGTCGCCTAATCGAGTTAATAGAATTGCGGTGTCTATGATGATGCTGCTGATACTATGCTTAACGGGTAGAGGTGTGACTATGGATTAGCTGATCAGTTACGAGTGGCTCCATCATCCAGCTTCCAGGTCCATTTTGTCAATTGATTCAGAAAGATATGATTGATGGAGAGTTATGATTCAAGGATTCATGACATTTCAGAATGATGAAAAGGATGTAAATCGACTGACCCTTGTGGTAGGCTCTAGACACAATTTGGTGCATTTTAGCAGCCATTGTAGCCCATTACCCCAACATCCAGATCACCACATCACTCATTCAAATTCTTCTAAGGAAAATCCATACATTTTGTCAAAACGAGCAGTGAATATCAATTATGAAAGAAAACAGATAATAGAGACCTCCCCATGATCGGAAATTCCACACTATATAAGGTGCGCGGAAGTACCCCACAATATCACCATGAGCACCCAGGTAGCCAAATACATCGACCAGCTTTTGACCAAGCCACACCTGAAACCACTCATTGTGGGCATCAGCGGGCCACAGGGCCTGGGCAAGTCATACATGGTCTCCCATCTTCTTGAACATTACAGATCCACGCAGCCAAGCTTGGCAGTGGCTGGATTTCTGGTGGACGATTTCTACCTTCCTAGAAAGCAGCAGGAGGAGGTCACCGAGAGGGCCAAAGCGGAGGAGAATGAGGTTCTTCAGGGCCGAGGTCTTCCAGGAACCCACGATGTGCCGTTTTTGCTTGATGTGTTCAAAAAGCTCAAAGCACAAGAACCAGTTAAGATTCCTCGTTACGATAAGAGCGCCTTTTCTGGTAAAGGCGATAGGGCTCCGGAGGACACGTGGCAGTCTTTCAAAAACGTGGATTTGGTCATCATGGAGGGCTGGTTCAACGGGTTCAGAGCTCTTGAGCCCGGACTCTTTTCCACAGCATACTTTGGCCAATGGCCTTCGAGCATAGTGCAAAAGCACAAATTCTATCATCTCCAGGAGGTGAACGAGGAGCTTGCCAAGTTCAATCCCGTTTGGGATGCCTTCGACTACTTTGTCTTTTTCGATACAGACTCTACTGATAATGTGTACGCATGGAGACAGGTGCAAGAGGAGGAATTGAGGAGATTGAAGGGATCTGGGATGACTAGGGAGCAGGTTGTGGCGTTCGTTGATCGGTACATGCCGATGTACGTGTTGTACTACTGGCGGTTGTGTCGAGGAGGAACCCTAACCAAGGGCCGGAACCTCAGGGTGAGGATCAATGAAAAGTGGGAGGTTCTCGGGATTGAGGTTGTATGAGCATCGAAGGTTTGAAGGATGCACTTATGTGGCTTGATCGACTGGAAAGGGTTCGAGGAGTCGATGGCAAATTGGATGTTTCTGAAATCCGACTAATTACTGAATGGTATCCAAACCGATATGTTATTTAAGAGAAATCATTGAATCACTGCCACGCTCAATGTGCTTCTTGTCATGCTCAATTGAGTGGTTCATCAAGCGCCTCGCATCTACATACATTGATCCAGTCGGTAATACCCTGATTAATTGACCTTTACGACTTCATCTAAATCAATTGAGTAGGCAATTGTATAAGGTAGGCTTACCTAGACCCCAATCCCCATATTGTACTTCTTAAACCGCATTCCTCTCAGATCTACATCACAATCACCTACCACCATCTCACATCCTACAGCCATTTTCTCTTTTCTTGATTTGTATGTATCGTGAGCAACGGCCCTCTAACCGCCCCGGCCTCACTTTTGGTAGTCCTCAGGGTAGAAGATCAAGCGCTCCACACCTGCCTCCGTCAAAATCACCATTCTCACCACACCGCCCGACGAGCCATCCCACTTGATGGCCTCGCCCAACGCCGTCTTGATGAACGCCACGCACTCGTCCTTCTCCATATCAGGCTTGTAGTTCTCGTCACACCATCCATAGATAAACGTCGAACCGGAACCGGCAATGGCGTACTGCTGCTCGTGGATAGAGCCGCCAATGGGCACAGAAAACACCTTACCCTTGTTCTTCTTGTCGTATCCTGCGCAGATGATGCCCGCCGTCAAGTTGTCCTTGTTGTTGTAGCAGAGTTCCTGGAAAACACTGGCAGCGACCTTGGTGGTGGGTTTTTCACCCGGTGGCAACTGGCTGGCGTAAACTTGCAAGTGGTATTTCACAATATCGGCCACAGCCTGAGTATCGGCAGCAGAGCCGGAACGACAACAGTAGATGGTGTCGTGGATCTGGGTCAACTTGTCTGAGACTCTGTTGGCGATGTAGGTTCCCGTGGTGGTTCTGGAGTCAGCTCCGAGAATGACGCCGTCTTTGAACGTGACCGCCATAATGGACGTGCCGAGGTTCACCTCGCCTTTTTTGAGGTGGTTGATATCGACAGACACTCCGTTCATGATAGTTAGTGGCGACTTGACATTGGCGCGAAATTGGTAGTTGCCCCGGGTGCACCAGGTGGAGGATTGGGGGCGGGGCAGATTCTGGGAGTTTGGGGGCGGGGCAGGGAGAATTAATTGGGGGAGCAGCGTGGGGGATAAAAATTGGTGGATTGAGTTGGTTAGGTGATTTTGGCGGGGCAGCTGGTTGGTGGGGCAGCTGGTTGGCGGGTCGTTACAGCGTTGATGGTGGGGTGTGTATGGAGGGAGGTTTGATGATATTGAAGGCCCCCCTTTATACATAAATACATTTCTATAAATAACACGAGATAAATGAAAATCTGAATTTCATAACCTCAACATTTTGTGTGGCTGGTGATCGTGTTGTGTTGTTCGTTGGTAGGAATGGCAGAATGGCTGCGAAATCACGATGTAGATGGAGTTAGAACAAGGTAGTTGTGAGGTGGCATTCAAATCAAGAAAATAAGATTTTTACAATAGTTATAAGTTTATTTGGCTCGACATCATCTTGAAAAGCACCAAAGAAATGGACTAGTGTAGTAGTCGCAAATGAGGAATGTGGTAATCCAGAGACTCGCTTCAAGGTCGACGGTTGAATAAGATGTAATTTGGACGTGTGTAACTTTACCTCATCCTATACTGTCTCTACATGTTGAGCACCTGGTTGAGGAAGCGAGACTTTTTGAATTCGAAAGCCACAAGACCAGTGTGACTGTACTTCAATCTCTAGTCAATTATCTCTAGATACTACTAGTGGTTGAATATGGTCAGTTCATCCAAGAAGTCAGGACTTTTAAGAATCGTTCTTCATATCACACAATAGTCTGAAGAATTCAGATTAGAATTCATATGTCTAGCTAACAGCATCGAGTTTCAATCATTGAACTTAGACCCCACTTTGGTCAAGTCTACGGCACTTCGAAGTTTCGTACCAACGTTATAAAGTCCATTTCATGCGAAAACTACCTTAAGAGCCAATAAGGGGACCTTAGAAAGCTTAAAGAAACGTCCCTCACTTCCTGTCTCTGAACCATAATACTAATCTCATCCACTAAAGCTCCGCAATTGTGCCACAGAAACCACTTCCAACTAGACCCCACTCCGCAAATGCCTGCCTTAATTATCGAAAACATCCACCACAAAAAGCATTCTACAAGGTTCCAAGGGTTACCGTTTCGGACATAAATCCGATGATTAGTGAGAATACTGCAGCTCGCGCAGAGACGACGCAGCTTGCTGCAGAAGAAAAGCAAAGATATTGTGGCTTCCAGCGAATTATCCGAGAAATCGAAAGATTCAGGGCCGTGGCTGAATAAGCCGGAGAAAAAGATGCCAAGTTCTACCCTCGTAATGCTGCCCATATTCAGGCACACCTGAAAGTGGAAAACGTGCCGCTGCATGATGACAAATCTTGCTGCAGCTCCACAGCGCGGACTATGGATTTTCCGAAGTATATAAGCATGGCGTTTCTGCCCATTGACCTCCCACATCATCAAAAATGGTTGCCCCTAAAACTTCCAAAGCATTGAAAGACACTAAGCTCTTTGAGCCCATCAAGGTCGGCAGAAACGAGTTCTCCAACAGAATTGTATTCGCTCCATCTACCAGATTCAGAGCTTTAGAGGACAATTCTCCTTCTGATCTTCAATTGGACTACTACGATGACAGAACCAAGTTTCCCGGTACTTTGATTATTACTGAGGGTACCGTGCCATCTACAAAGACAGGCACCTACCCACATGTTCCTGGTATCTTCAATGAAGACCATGTTAAAGGCTGGAAGAAGATCAACGACAAGATCCACGAAAACAAGTCGTTTTCTTCCATCCAGCTCTGGGGCTTGGGCCGTGCTGGAGACCCTGCTCAGGGTAAGAAGGAGGGCCAAAAGTACAAGGCTCCTTCTGCCATTTACCAGGATGCAGATGCTGAAAAGGCTGCCAAAGAAGCTGGTAACGAATTGGAGCCTTACACCACGGAGGAAGTTGACGATTTGATTGAGGAGTACGTCAAGACGGCCAAGAGATCTGTCGACGCTGGATTCGACTATGTGGAGCTTCACGGAGCTCACGGTTACCTTATCAACCAGTTCCTCGAAGCCTCTTCCAACCAGAGAACCGACAAGTACGGTGGTTCCATTGAAAACAGAGCCAGGTTCGCCTTGACCCTTGTGGACCGTCTTTCGGAGGAAATCGGTGCCGACAGGTTGGCCATTAGAATTTCCCCATGGGCTAAGTTCTTGGGGATGAAGAGTGAGGAGGACAAGGAAGCTCACCCAATCGCTACATACGCTTACTTGTTGGGCCAATTGCAACAGAGAGCTGATGCTGGCAAGGAACTTGCTTATGTTTCCATTGTGGAGCCCAGAGTTGCAGGAAATCTAGATGTCAATGCCGAGGATGTTGTTGGAGACAATGGTTTCATCAAGCTCATCTGGAAGGGTATTCTTCTCAGAGCCGGTAACTACACCTACGATGCTCCCGACTTCAAGCAGCTTTTGGACGATCTTGATGACGGTCGTACGTTGGTGGGTTTCTCCAGGTACTTCATTTCGAATCCTGATCTTGTTGCCAGACTCCACGACGGTAAGGAATTGACTCCTTATGATAGAGACAGCTTCTACCGCCACGACAACTGGGGCTACAACACGTATCCTCACGTGGCCGGCAAGGAGAAGTTTGACGAGGAGGCCGAAAAGGCCCGCAAGCCTGCTCCAATCAAGGCATAGGGTTGGGGTATGAATAGACGATTATATATGAGATAAAGGGAGATTCAACTACTGGAATGGCCAATATACAAGCAATACGTTCAGACTCCGACCCACCTCTATTTACTTTTCTAGAGCAATCGTGAAAGGAGAGGCAGCCGATCAAACTGCACTGCCTTACTGGATACGGTGCAAGAAGGTGTCACATCCTTCATAGTCGTTGGCAGTATCCAGGGTGACAATCTCAAAAGCCATGGAAGCTGTAGATGCTGTATGATGGGTAGTTTCCTGGAGGTATATGATTCTTTGTAGGAAGACATCGGAGACTATGGAGAACAGTGAGATGTAGAACTATGGCATGCAATTGGTGCAGAATAGCTGGCTCTTGAGAATGACACCATGGGTGTGGGAGAGGGGAACGCCCAATAGCGGAAAATGGAGCTTTTGTGTCTTAAAGAACGGACATTAGGGCGTATAAAATAGGCATAAACGTTTTAACGGTGCATTAACAAAAAAGAAGGTCCAACAACATAACTTCTCACCTCTAAAAAAACAATCCTTTAAAAACCTCTATTCATCACTGGCGCTCCCCGGATTATCTTGCTGCACCCGTTCGCAAATCCACCCAAGCGACATTTCGCTGCATTGTCCAGAGTGATGCATTCCACACAAGGTCTCAATGTGCATTCGCTTAGTTAGACTGTGCATCTGCAACCACAGAATCGACTTGACACATTCCAATCAAATGATCGACCTTTCAGCCTCGTCAACAACCATTTTGCGCACATTCTTGAGCTCTTAGGAAAGTGGCCTCGGGACAATGTCGGATCTTTGCCGGCGTGCTTCCTCGACGATCCGGCCAGCTACAGTATACTAAACGCAACTGCGCCGACTATCCCTTACCAATGCAACTACACCTTCACTTTTTGGTCCTCTTGGTGGCAGGACTAGCACGTGCCTTGGTAATACCGAACACGTTGTCTGCTTCGGAAATTAGCTATGTCCAAGGCGATCCTAAGGTGACACACCGAGTAGACCTCGGAATAGCCAAGGGAATGGCATACTATGGGCATATCACAATTGCACTTTTTGGCGAGGAGGCTCCCAAGACGGTGGAGAATTTCATGGCGTTGGCCAATATGACCAAGGGGTACGGCTACAGAAACGTCAAGTTCCACCGGATAGTCAAGGACTTTGTGGTTCAGGGAGGAGATTTCGAAAAAGGAGACGGCACAGGCGGCTACTCCATTTACGGTAAGAAGTTCCCAGACGAAACGTTTTCAATTCCACATAACAAGAAAGGTCGTCTCCTGATGGCCAATCTGGGTCCAAATACCAATGGAGCTCAGTTCTTCATAACAACCACACAAGACTGTCTGTGGCTCAATGGCAAGCATGTTGTTTTCGGCCAGCTTGTAGGAGGCATGGATATCATTGAGGAGATGAACAACGTGACTCTTGATGAAAACGGCAAACCTTCCGTGAACTACTTCATCACTGGAGGGCAGAGCACGAAGATCGACACGAAAAACCAAAAGCTGTATGAGCAGTTGAAGAAGGAGGAGGAGATTTACCAGGCTGCTCTTCGTGGAGAAACCACCTTGATCAATGACCAGGTGCACCCTGTGGAGACCTTGCAGGAGGATTCCATGGGAGGGTATATCTTTTTGGGAGCTTTTTGTTTGGTTGTTTTGCTTGCATGGAGGATGACCAAGAAGGTCAGGAGGAGCATGGGAGTGAGGTTCAAGGGGTGATGCAGAAGGCAGCATTGCCTGAGTCAGTGAGGGACGCTATAGAGAGTCTGATTTTAACGGAAGCACTAATAATGAAATTTCAGGAGTGGTTTCTTAGCAGTTGAAAATCTGCCTTGAGCGATGTTAGGTAGGCATTGGCTTGTTGACTGATGTAGTATCAATAGGTGGTCCTCCGGTTAGTTGGTAGCATTAGGGATTAATAGACAAAAGTCTTCGTACACCTCTTCCAAATATCATTATCCAGCTCTTTCAAAAACACACATAGTATGAAATATCAACTTTTTAATCAGCATATAAAAATGCCGTACTTAGTGCACCAGATCTCCATCTCATCTACCTCCATCTGATACACAGTCTGATTTCGCAGCCATAACATCAACACTTTTCCAAACAACTCCAATCCAAAAACTGCACAACCCTTGTTTTCCAGCCAATCAGAGCCCTCCCCATAAATCTCATCCCCACAATGGACCTACCGATCGTGCTTGTGAAAAACCTCCCTTACGATGCCTCATCGTCACTGCTTCTTGAACTTTTCAGCAAATACGGTCCAGTCAACCAGCTACGAATTTCTGACGGATCTGCCCCAGCAGGTACATGTTATGTCGTGTACACGGAAATGGAAGACGCTAAAAGAGCCGCCAGGGAGCTCAGTGGCATAAATTTCATGAACAGGTACCTTGTACTGGGTCTCTTCAAGGCAGATACGGATATTCTTCAAGAAGCGATACTAGAGCAGCGTCGAGAGGCACTTGAGGCGCCAGAGGAGCAGGATGGAGATACGGTGAATGAGGAGAATGGTCAAGAGAAGTCTAGTGGGGAAAATACGGAAGAAGAGACGAATGGGAAGTAACAATATAAGGATCTTACTCTTGAAAGTCTCAGTGAACAGGTTTTCAACAATTAGCGATTGTTCCTTCATCAAGGCAACTATATTACCAGCTGAGCCAGAAAATGCATTGAAGAAGACCTCTGTCAGTGTATCTTCGTCATGGTATCACCCTCGCGTTTCCCACCCAACTACAAAACCTTAACGCTATATCTATTTTGATGGGCAGAGCCCAGTGACTTAAATAGGAATCATTTCGTGGAAAGATCCAAGAGACCCAACGTGTAGTAGGCGGTCAAACCAGCGAAAATCAAAGCAGCAATGCGGCCCACCTTGGTCCAGTACGCCTTGGGCGTGTATCTGTACTTGACGTAGCCTGTGAGCTGGCCCAAGTCGTCGTACAAGTTCTCGAAGGTGGCCGACACCTTCACGTGGCCCAGAGAGAAGTCAAGGTAACTCTTCTCGTCATCAACGGTGAGCTCGCGAGGCACCAAAGGAGCGCTGAAGTTGAGGAACTCGGCACCCTCTGGCAAGTACAAGTTCAACGTCACGTCATCGTAGTAGATGTCCTGGAGGGTGTTCAAGAGCGGAACAGCAGCAATGTATGTGTCTGGCTCATCCTTCACCTTGTGCACAAAGTTCTCGAGCTTGTTGGTCCAGCCGATAGTGAAGTTGTAGTTCCAGCCACCAAAGAGTGGGAAACGAGGCACCACAATGAGGTGGCCGCTCTTGATCTGGTGGGTCGACACCATACCGACCTTGTCGGTGATGTAGTAGTTTTCGTAAGGCATCTTCTCGTGCATTGGGAACTCCAATTGAGCAAGAGCAAAGTGCTTACGCAAGATCTCGTAACGGCCCTTCATCCAGTCGACTCTGGAGAAACCATCCTTCAACTCGGCACCGTTGTTGGTGAGCTCGTAGTACTCCTCGTTCTGGATCACGTCCACGTCTGAGGCGGGGAACCACACGCTTCTCTCAAGGTTGATGACACGCTGCACGGGCATGTTGTGGTCGTACAAGAAACCCATGGGCACCATAGTGAAGGGCTTGATGTGGGCAGTCACTGGACCGTACACCAAGAGGTTCTCCTCGACCTTGCCCTTCAATTCCGGCACATCGGCGGTCGGCGTGACGTTGGCCAACTGCAAGTCCATTTCCTGGCCCTTGGTGATACCAGTGAAGGCCAAAGAGTACTCCTCCGTAGGGTAGCCAGAAAGAGGGAACTTGTTCATCTTGAGCAACAACTTCTGGGTCTCGTCCAACTTGATTTTCTCGGGAAAGCCGTCAACGTGTTGGTGTACGTGTAACGGACCTTGAATTCCACCGAGTTGCCAGGAGCCACTGGGTAAGGGAACTTGAACATGTAAACACCGTTATCGAGTTCAAAAGGCTGGATCTCCAGGGCTGGCTCGGTGAGCGTGACGCCGAGGAAAGACACGTGGGGGATCGCGTTGAAACCGTCATTCACCACGTACACGTAAGAATCCAATGGTTTGTCGCCGATATTGGTGGCTTCAATAAGAGACCATTCTTTGACATATGACTTGGCGAGGTCAATGTTTCTGTAGTATTTTGAGTTTTCCCAAGTCTTCTCGGCGAAAGGGTTCAAAGCGGTACACAATGACGCGAAAAACGCCGTGTACACGAAAGACAGCCAGAGCATGGTGGGTTGTAGTTGAGTTTGGTGATAATTTTGACACTTGGTGTGTTCTGTATGCAGGGACCACCGACTGACAAGGTCCGTTTTAGTGGAGAAGCCAAGCTATTTTGGGGAATCTGGAGAGATTTATAGAAACAGTCAATCGTTGAATTTCTGGAAGTCTGCTGTTTTTTATAGTGAAGTTGGTGGCGTTGGTGGGGTTCATTTTGTGGTTGCAAAACGCGGTGCGGCCATAGTTAAGGTAGGTTGGAAGCAAAAGCGATGATATCAAATCGGGTCTTTTTCGGTAGTTTTGCCTAAATATTGAACTTAGTAAGATATAGCATTGTTGATGGAACTTGAGGTTTAAATTCGGGCTGTCAATTAGGTTTTATTCCCAGTTCAACTAAGCAGACAAGCATGGAGGTGGAAAGACCATATATTCAAGTGAGAATCTCGGGAAAATTCTTTATGGGGAGCGACGGTCATACTTGGAGATTACATCTGTATTGATTAAGTTGATGATTTCATTGATCTCCAAGCTTCAAGTGGCACTTTTTTTGATGTGTTAGCTGTGCTCACTTAGTATTGGGTCTGGAGTATTCTTAGATAGTAACGCTCAGAACCATTCTTCAGATAATTCCCTCAATATGATTATTCTAGCTAACTTATGTGGATATGTCACGAAAAATGCAGATAGCTTGGCCTATCTTGTTTCTTGATGGAGAATGGGTAAGGTATACACCCCATCATAAAGTGGGGGAATGTCTGTTCTGAAAATGATTCATCAAATGACGCTTGGGTTTAGAGGCATTTACCTTCTTCTTCATTAATCTCAGTACGGCCCCATCACATAGGGGATCTACATGCTAAACCCTGTTACCTCTTTCTCGTTTTTGCAGCCATTTCAGTAAACTTCTATCAACACTCACACAACTAGCACTAGACCCTTTTAAGAAGATGCCATCCACTATTAACGCCCATTTGTTTACCAATCCATATCAAAAATAGGTCAATCGACTTTGTCACTTGGTTTGTGCCACCCCTCAGAATGACTATATAAGGAGGCTCGCTCCCACTTTTTCTCACCAAAACCACCCACTTTTCTTTCTGTGCAATTCTGCCAACACAACCAGCTATCGATGCTGCCAAGTCAAGAGAGTCTCTCTGGTGAAGCAGCCTCGAAACAAAGCCGATCCTGTCTGTTATGGAGCTTTTTGTGAAGGTGGCGTTGTCTTTGAGTCAAGCGTGGTTGGGCGTCTCAGGCGTCTTGAATTGGTACAGAGGGTGTCACATTTCTTATTCTCTCGACCACGGGTGGCCAGAGAATCTGAATCCGATGGTCTCTGTCTCTGGTTCAGTGTGTAAGCTCCATCCTTCTACTGGTTTCTACGGGTTGGTTCCTCAAAATTTGATGATCACACTTTTTGCGGTTTCCGTGGTGGCAAGGTTGGTGTGGGGTATGCCAAAGACACGGTAGCGCTACGTGTCCCTAACTGCCCTTGAGCTCCGCCAATCGAACCACCGCCTGTGGAGGTCTGGACAAGGTAGAGCTTACACATGGTCTTTTGTCAATCTCCCAGGAATCCCTCCACTGATTCGCATCCTAAGTTGTGGTGTCATGCAACGATGGATTAGACTGTCATGACACACTGGTGGATACCTCGGGCTTTTTGCCTGGGATGACCCGGATTGCCTCCGTTTCAGGGCTTGACGGGTAAGCCTCTTTGGTCTTGAAGCATTGACTCTTTTTCTCTCAGGGCTGTCAGCCAGTTCCTGCCTTGTGGATTTTTTCCCCACGTTGGAGTTATCATGCCGCGTGGGTAGTGTTGCAAATGATTATCTTTGGTGGATCGGAGTTTGCAGTCGGCTCTTTGATTGAACGTTGAAACAGCATCCACTGGCTGTTTTGGTCAGAGAAATCTGATTTTCTTTCTCGTGTGAAGCATCAATTGAGGTGTGGAACGCGAACCCTCGGAAATGCCTGACCAGCATTTCTGTTTTTTGCCTTGCTCCTCGGAAGTTGCATGGCTGCCGGTGGGTGACATGCGTGGAAGCATCTGTGCGTGCGTGGAAGCCTCCTCGTAGACCTCGGAACTCTGTGCAAATTCCGCTGGAGCCCCTTATCGGTTCTCTATCGTGGCCGACTAGCGGTACCGCTGACACGGTTTTCTTTCGTGGGGCAATGCAACTAGTACCCACACCATGTTCAAAAGAAAAACCCTCCGTGGTCTTTCTCCGGGTCTGGCGATCCGGTTTTTTTTTTTTCTTTTTTTTTTTTTTTCTCTTTTTCTTTTCTTCGCTTTTACATAATCAGCATTAATAGAAAATTACCCCACTTCCTCTGCATGTCGCTGTTGCTGAGTAGTCATAATCAACCGCTGTTTTGTGTTTTGCGTACCGTAACCTGCGTTATCTATATGTACGGCCTGTACATAAATATGTCAGTTGCAGCATCGGGGTTGATAGAGATTTTGTCTCAAATAACTAACTGCTCTTCTTTCAAGGAAACCCAAAAAGGACGTTGTGGTTATCTTAATTGAGATAGTAAGCTTCGGCCATCAGATACCCTGTTGAACATATACACACTAGCCCTCGATAAATGAAGGTCTCTCTGAACAGCTTTAGTGAAATGGCTTGAAATACTTGTTGGCGTTTGCACTACGGCACTATTGACATCTTGTCGAGCTCAGTCTGACCATTATAATTGCCATTAAGCCAACTTCAATGGCTCTTAGAAATCCTTCTCACGATTGAATTTGCTGATTGTTCCTGACTTATAAACGAAAGTAAGCATTGAATTTTTTTCCCAATAGGAAGTTAGTATTTACGAGTTTGCCAGTCCGAATTGTTTTAAAGGTCGCCCAAATAGCCTCCTGATTGCAGTCTACGTTGAAGGCTGTAGAAAGAATCGGGCGCAATTCATACTAAGCCGTACCACCTGTAATTGTTTAAATTTGGCAATCAACGAGGTACCATGGTGGCCAAAATAGCTTCTGATTTAAAACGACGGAGGGAAGCTCCCTTCTCAACTGTAATAAAGTCAGAATCAAATGGTTGCTTTCCAAAACTACAAATGGCTCAGTTGGCATTACCTTGAATTATTTTACCAGCCTAATCAAAGATTATGCAATATTCAAACATATACCCCAGTTGAACCCCAGTGCCTAGTACGCAACCCCGTACTTGTCTCCTCCTCACAGTCACCCCAATTCCTCCTCACAGTCACCCCAATTCCTCCTCACAGTCACCCCAATTCCTCCGACGGGTCAACCCCACAATCGCTATGGGGTTGAAGACCCCGAATTCTTTGAAAACAACAAGATATTTGTATGCAACGAATGGTCTATTTTTTGAACACAACCCGATTGCTTACTGTGATTTGTTCATCGTTACAGGTGGGCTGAGGCAAACAAGATGACGATATAACTTGATTGTTCATATATCGCCTGGAATCGCTGAACCTGTGAAATCCCCATAACCTCTTCCTCAGTCATATAGATTCTAGGTATTTTATGTCATAACTCATGAATTGCAGAGAATGGGCTTTATACTCTCCAGAGGTCTACCCGTGTTCCAATCACGACTACATGGTAATACTATAAATCTCCTGAACCAACAGTTGAAGCACTGGTCCCGTTAGTATATCATTGAATTGGTCTCGTCACAGCTCAAGAGCACAGTAGTGGTCAGAAAGACCCATTGATACCTCAATGGGCATAATATCGTCAAACTAGGACTATTTGAATCCGCCATAATTCACAGAGTTGTTGAAGGCCATTTACTGATTGCTCCTGACCCAACAACCTTCAAAGCATGCAAGTTATTCATAAACTTGGACCAGTAATGAGGCAGCAGGGTAGCCTTGATATTCAAATACACTAAAATCAAGTTGTTAGTATGAGGAATGCTACAATATACGACTAATCAGCGATTCATGGAGGCCCCTAGGGATGCTTAAACCTGTCATATTCATTGCATTTAAATTAAAAATCGCTAAATCAAAGAGATCTGGTCAATTTGTAGGTGGTTGTGTTGATGTTAAGGCACCATGTCAATGCAATAAATCTTCAAGTCCTCAATTGACACCACCAAGAAGAATACATGACGCGAATGAGGGCGCATATTGTAGCCCTCAATCGTGGCTTTCTTTTGATCCCAAAATTATTGTGCTATGGTAGTTTTAAAGGAAGATATTCTTCATTACAATTTCGATTTTTCATTTGTCCAAGGGGGACCCTTGGAAATCCGTAAATTTCGACATTTCTGAAAAATCGACTTGGGAGGTCCGGGTTTTATGACCAAAACCCCAGATTTTGAGGAGGATCGGGTTTTTTCCAACCACTTAATACCCTTGATCTGGTTGTTTCGAAGATAAAATTTCAATATTATCTGTGGCTCTTCCAATTGGTATGCTTATCAGAATTTCATATGATGCTTTGTACCGTTATGCAATGGTGTTAACCATCAAGTGAAGTATCTTCTGCGTGCTCACCATATTTTGTATACGTTCCTGGCATGAAACTCGACATCACCAGTATATCATCTATAACGCGTTCTTTAAGTAGGCAAGCTCTATATCTATTCTTGCAGTACAGCTAATCGGATTCGTCCTCGACAGATTCAACTTCAACCATTTGGTCTTGTATCAAATGACCAAGCTCGGTCTCAAGATCAGAAATATCGGAATCTTCGTCAGCGTCGGTGCTATCTTCAATCAAGAAAGTGTCGTCACTGTCATCGGTAGCATCACCAAACTCATACAACGTCTCCGTGGTGACAACTTCAACCTTGTCAGCTTCATCTTCCTTTTCGTTCTTCTCCTTCTTCGCCTTCTTCTCTTTCTCTGGCTCGTACTTGGCCAATTCCTCACGATAGTTCCAAAGCTCGCTCAAATCGCCCTTGATAAGCGCAGTCAGGGTGACAGCGATCAACATGCTAGGCACAATATAGAGCAATGCTGGTTGACCCTGCTCAAAAACAAACACAGCAACGACAGTGGCCACCAATGCAGCAATGTAACCCACAATCAGGGCCACAAAGTAGTTTGGAACACCGATGCTGCGAAGTCTGTGGAAGGCCAACTTGTTTCTGGAGTAGAACCTGTGGTAGTCAAATCTGAGGCACAAAGAGGCGAAAATGGCTGGTAACATAATGTCGCCAAGACCAAGCAAAGATGACTCAAGGCGCAAGTCCTTGTGAGTAAGGCCAGAGAGTTCGGCAAAAGACAAAAGAGTTTCGGGGCCCTTTGGAAAGACTAACTTGCCGGGCATATCGATACCTGTAGCCACGGACATCATCAAATGAGAGCGGAACACGAAATAGATGTCGTAGGCAAACATTCCAAGGAGAAGGATTCCAGCAACTTTGACGTTGCCGACTTTCACATACGTGATGTTGGAGAGTAAAGCGGAGGCGACGGCATTACTCACAATCCAGTTTGTTTGAGGCAACTCGTAGCTGGAGCTCAATGCTGGGTTGTAATTGAAGTAGACAGCCAGAAACAGGAGCGATCCCAAGAAAATCCAGAACCAGCGATTGTCGTAAACAAAAGCCGACTCCTGGTCCTTGGTTTTGAGCTTGGGAAGACGAACAATCTTAGCGTTGTTCTGCTCCCACATGAAGTCCTCTAGTTTTTCAAACTTCTCCTTGCTCAATTCCAAAGACTTGGCGTCGATGCGGTCGTAGAAGCCCAATGGCAACTCGTTTTCAGTGGAGTAGGTCAATCTAGTACGCTTGATGAAGAAAGCGGAATTGCCCTTCAAGCCCAACCAGTAGCCGATGTTTCTGGCGGCCGAAATCGTGACAATATGGAGAAGCAGAAGCGACGAGGCAAACAGCACAAGCAAAAAGTACCCGTTGATCAAGGTGCTTTTCAGCACGTTCCAGTTCCTGATAGCGTAGTCCAAAGCAAACAAGGCTCCAGCGCCAAAAACCGGCATCAGAGCAGCATACTGCCAGCTGATTGTCTGCTGATTGCCCGATTTGGCCTCGCCTGTTTCTCTCAAAAGAAAAGCACTTCCATCCCGGTCTGAAGGGTCCCACAAAGGAGATTCCTTATCGTCATTCGGATCAAGGGAAGATTTGGGTTGTTGGACTGTGGCGTATGAAAAGAAGATAAGGAGCAACGTGGCCCAGGCGCCTAGAATGGCAAAACCTGTCCATTGTTTATCGACACCGGTGGCGTAAAGGTAGTGAGGAAAGGCCACGGCAACTTTATCGAGGATAGGGAGATCCGTAAAAGTGGAATTTTGATTTACCATGGTGACTTCACTTTTGCAAGTTTAGCGGGTCAATGGGAAATTGTGTGGAATAGCAGTGGGTAGTAGGGAGGCGTGGTAGGAAGAAGTGTTGATGTTGTAGATTGAGAAAGTGAGGGTGAGCATTGATAAGAGCCCGTGCTGCCAGGGTGTATTGAACGATAGGGGTGGGATATTCTGGAAAGTGGAGATTTTCGGGAAAGTGATAATGAATTAATAATTTTGTTTGAGCCTGGTGATTTTGGTGGATCTAGATCATTGTGATTGCATCTGGGTCCCTGGCTAGTTGTGTACTATACCTGGAGGTTCCGGAAGTTCCACGGTTTAGTGGTGTGAATTGCGGCATCTTTCAGATGTAGAGGAATGACGTCGAGAGATGACTTGAAATGTATGCTTTATGATCCATTTTCGTGGAAATCATATTGAATGATGCCATCAGATAAGGTTCATGATTTTTCAATAGGAACGCGTATTCTAGTATAAGCCACAAAGGCATATCTAACCCCACCTTTCCAATCCTCAAACTCCCGATCTTAAGAAAGGTAAACTTCGATAGTGATCTGATACCCTGAAACGGTCTGTGGGTGACGATATTTCAAAAGCCACTTCGACGCAAGATCGTGGAAAGTCTGTAGATGTGCTGCTTCTCCATCAATTGAGCAAGATTTTGAGCCAATAAAGTATCTCACGTCAAAGTCTATCAAATGACATCAAGAGCCTCCAAATTCGAAAATCGCAACATGGCCAGGCATGAAAGAAGCTTACCTGCTACCTTTGTTAAGTTCCTTCACAGACCTCATCTGAGTAATACTACCACTGACTCCTCTGCTCCAACAGTGTACCCAAATTTTAGCAAAACTTCAAGCTTTGTTGTCTTCTTTAGACCACCTCCATGCAACTGCCCCAGTCTCAGGACTCAGTTGCACATCTCCATCAAGTTCACCTCCACTATGGTAATACACCCACACCCAGCCTGCCAGTCAATCACACCAAATCACACCAAATCACAAAACGACCCCAATCGACTTAATTGACCAAATACCAACTCATCTTCTGCCCTCCCAAACCCTTTTCACCCATTTCTCCATAATCCCACCAATCAATCCACCACACTCATCTTCGCGGTTGCAAAATTTCTGGTTGCTACCACCACTTGCTATGCTGGCGTCTGAAAAAGCACGGTCTGTGGCGCTCAAAGCGACCAAACTCTTCCAACCGCTCAAAGTCGGAAAAAACACTTTAGCCCATCGAGCCGTTTTTGCACCCAGCACTCGGTTCAGAGCACTTCCAGACCACACTCCTCTGGACCTCCAGCTTGAGTACTACGATAAGAGGTCCAGGTTTCCCGGCACTTTGGTGATTACAGAGGGCACATTGCCTAGTCTAAGCACCGGCGTCGATGCAAAGGTGCCTGGAATCTATTCAGAAAAGCAGGTGGAGGAGTGGAAGAAGATCACAGATAAGATCCATGAAAACGGGTCGTTTGCGTCAGTCCAGCTATGGGGATTGGGCAGAGGCGCCGATCCGGTTCAGTCGAAAAAGGAGGGTCTTCAGTACAGAGGCGTTTCGGCGATTTACCATAGTCAAGAGCTGGAACAGGCTGCAAAGAAGGCTGGAAACGAATTGGAGGAGTATACCACCCAGGAGGTGGAGCAGGTTGTTCAGGATTTCGTGAAAGCCGGACAAAACGCAGTCAAGGCTGGCTTCGACTATGTAGAGCTCCACGGCGCCACAGGCTACCTCATCAACCAGTTTTTCGAATCCAGCGCCAACAAGCGAACCGATAAGTACGGTGGATCAATTGAGAATAGAGCCAGGTTTGCGTTGGAGCTTATAGACGGCCTCAGTGAGGCAATTGGGCCTGAAAAAGTGGCAATCAGGATTTCACCCTGGCTCAAGTACACGGGTATGAAGGCTGAACAGGATGAGATCCACCCGATCGCTACTTTTGGCTACTTTCTTGGTCAATTGCAGAAACGTGCTGATGCTGGAAGAGAGATTGCCTATGTTTCGCTTATAGAGCCTCGAATTCCAGGCATGCTGAGTAACGAGGACGCTTTTGGAAGCAACGCTTTTGCCAAATCAGTCTGGAAAGGCATTCTCATCAGATCCGGCAACTACACCTACGATGTGCCTGATTTCAAGCAGCTTCTTGAGGATATTGATGACGACCGTACTTTGGCAGGCTTCTCCCGTTTCTTTCTTTCCAATCCTGACTTGATCTATAAATTGCAAGATGGCGGAGAGTTGGAGAAGTATGATAGGAAGACTTTCTACACGTCGACCAATTGGGGCTACAATACGTGGAATGGCTGGGACGAGGCAAATGAGTTTGACATGAAGACAGAAAAGTCCAGGAGGCCCGCTCCAATTGGGGCCTGAGGTGGGCAAATAGACAATAGAGTACATTTAGAGAATTATAGAGGATAGGTAATAAAGTAAAGGGACGAAAGGAGAGCCGGTAGTGATTCGACAAAAGAAGCTACCGAGAAAGAGCTGTTGATACTCTGAAGAGTTGCCATACTTTACAGACGGCTTTAGCTGACAATCGGTAATCTGCAACGACATGCCTGGATATCCGAAACGCGTTGGTATCATCTGCGTTTCAGCGCCGGCCAAGCTGAAACACCACCCCCACGATCCTCAAACGAGTGGATGATATAAATATCGACGCCTCTAGCTCAAAAGTAGTGTTTCAGATAATTGACCTCCCTCGTCTCCTACTGAAGCTTGCCCTACCCCTTGGCAACCACCCTCCACAAGCCATATCCTCAAGCCAATCACAAATTTCTCACATTTATCGCCAAATCCATTGTTCAAATCACTAACCCTCCAAATAACTCCAAAACCACCCAAAACACCGCCTCACCCACCCACCGCAACTATCGTCGTCCTTGAGCCCTGGTCCACCGAGGCACTAGCCACAAGCCCATCCGCCAATCGGGAACCCCAAAATCGAAATTCCACCCTTCAGGCCAAATTGCAAACCTTAAATAAAATCCCAAAAGTCAATTAATTTCGCTCCCCCACCCATGCCGTGCACCTCTGACTACCCCAGTGTGCACCGGTCTGGACCCGATTTCGCAGCCAATTGTATCCACCAACCCGCCATGATTCTGCCCCCACGCTCCCCCAAATCGTCCTCCACCTCCTCCACGTCCATATCCTTCACCCAGGTCGTCCAAATCACCGTAAAAAATGAAAACCTCCAAAACGTGGCACCCCAATTTACCGTCCCTCTGGTAGGTCTCCCCAAACCACCTGCACAGACACCTACGCTCCATTGCTCGCCACAAACACTCAGAATAACTACACCTTCTTCCTCAATGTCGCTCCAGGATCTCATCCCGGTGGTCAATAAACTCCAGGATATCGTCACGTCCACACAGTTGGCCGACATCGATCTTCCTGTTTTGGCCGTGGTCGGCTCCCAATCATGCGGTAAGCTGTCTGTGTTGGAGAACATCGTGGGCAAGGATTTTCTTCCTAGAGGCACGGGAATCGTGACCAGACGGCCGTTGGTTTTGCAGTTGATCCACGTGAACAAGGACGATCCGGCGGTTTTGGAGTATCAGCCCCTGGACGTGCCTGCCACCTCGTCGGAGGTGAGTTTGGAGGAACACTTGAGACGCTCCAACGGGAGCACCAGATCCCACAGCAACGAGCCTCCTTCCGAGTGGGGCGAGTTTCTCCACATCCCCAACAAGCGCTTCTACGATTTCAACGACATCCGCAAGGAGATCGAGTCCGAGACGTTGCGGATCGCCGGCCAAAACAAGGGCATCTCCCGCTTGCCCATAAACCTCAAAGTCTACTCCCACAAGGTGCTCAACTTGACGTTGGTGGACTTGCCGGGCCTTACGAAGATCCCTATCGGCGATCAGCCCACCGACATCGAGAGACAGACCCGCTCGTTGATCTTGGAATACATCCAGAAACCCAACTCCATCATTTTGGCTGTTTCGCCCGCCAACGTCGACTTGGTCAACTCGGAGTCGCTCAAGTTGGCTCGCCAGGTCGACCCTACGGGTAAGCGTACCGTGGGCGTGTTGTCCAAGCTTGATTTGATGGACCAGGGCACAAACGCCTTGGACATCTTGAAGGGCAACGTTTACCCGCTCAAGCTCGGGTTTATTGGTGTGGTGAACCGTTCTCAGCAAGATATCCAGGACAACAAGCTGCTCGACGATTCGTTGCAGTCAGAACAGCAATTCTTCGCTAACCACCCGGCCTACCGCTCGTTCGCTAGCAAGTGCGGTACCCGCTACCTCTCATTGACCTTGAACAAGATCTTGATGAACCACATTCGCGATCGTCTTCCCGACATCAAGGCCAAATTGAACACTTTGATGGGTCAAACAGAGCAGGAGTTGGCTTCGTACGGCGACTACCCCTCCTTGGTCGACTCCAAGGAAGGCCGTGCAGCTTTGCTCCTCAACTTGATGACAAAGTTCGCCAACAGCGTGGTCAACTCGGTCGAGGGAACCTCATTTGATGATGTTTCCATCAAGGAGTTGTGTGGTGGTGCTCGTATTTATTACATCTACAACGAGGTGTTTGGCTCCTCCTTGGCGGCCATCAACCCCACGCAAAACTTGTCGGTCAAGGACATCCGCACGGCCATTCGCAACTCGCTGGGCCCTCGTCCATCGTTGTTCGTCCCAGAGTTGGCGTTTGACTTGCTCGTTAAACCTCAAATAAAGCTTTTAGAAGAACCCTCCCGCAGATGTGTGGAGCTCGTCTACGAGGAATTGATGAAAATCGTGCACCTGATATGCAATGCCGGAAGCAATCTTGATATGACCAGATACCCCAAGTTACAGGCTAAGCTCATGGAGACCGTCAGCGACTTGTTGCGCGAGAGATTGGGCCCTACCATCAAGTACGTGGAGTCCATGATCGAAATTCAGCAGGCCTACATCAACACCAACCACCCCAACTTTGTTGGTGCTGCCAAAGCTATGGCCACCGTGGTCGAGGAGAGACGCAGACAACGTGAGACGGAGCTGCAATCACGCATGAGGATCGCCACCCTGAAGATCTTGAGCAAGCACAAGGAGACGGAAGATTCCGATGATACCGAGACGGAGCTTCCTAACGGCCACTTAGACTCGAAGGACATTGACATTGACCAGGTGGACGACGAAATAAAACCACCAGTTGTCCACAAGCACAAGAGAAGCGACTCTACAAGAACACTGCACACTCATAAGTCGGACCTCGCCAGCCACGGTCACGAGTCGTACTTCAACTACTTCTTCGGTAAGGACCCCATCATGCATCAACAGCACTTGCAAGCGCAAGCTCAATTGAACCCTACTCCGTTCAAGTTCCCACTGCCACAGGAACCAACTTTGCAGTTCAACAATAACTTCATCAATAACGGCGGTAACGTCCACGCCGATGTGAAGAGCCTCAGTCTAGAGGACCGTGCTCCTTCTCAGAGCCCAGTCTCGGAGCAAGAGAACGGACATGTGCCACACCTTGAGCATGGAGAGGAGTCCAGTCTCAATGAGCTCAATGAGCGTGAGCAGCTAGAATGCGAGTTGATCAGACGGTTGATTGTGTCGTACTTTGGCATTGTGCGTGAGATTGTCCAGGACCAGGTGCCCAAGTCGATCATGTGTCTTCTTGTCAACTACATTAAGACACACATCCAGAACAGGCTTGTGGTGAAGTTGTACAACGAGAAGTACTTTGACGAATTGCTCCAGGAGGATGAGCTGATCCAGATGGAGAGGGAGAAGTGTATCAACTTGTTGAAGACCTACAGAGAGGCATCGAAGGTGATCAGCGATGTTGTGTAATGCCTTTCATGTTTGCTTTCCCATGTATATATATTAAGCTTTTTGCAGGTGCGGCCGGCTTGTCACGTAGAGATCTAGACTATCGACAATGCTGTTGTTGAGCAAGGCCAGCTTGTTCAACCGGTATGAAAGGGTCTTTTTGTCATCGAGGACATTGTCCTCGTCGTGGATAACTCCTTCATCTGGTTCCATGAAGGTGAACTTTAATTCCTTGGTTAAAAGGGCACTTCTATTTGGATCCTTCGAAGTAACATCCACCTTTCTCTCTTCTAAAAAATGTATATCGTCTTGGTCCCGGAGGTAGCCCAATTTGTACCGCAAGGATGCCAAATACCCTAGAGAAGCCACCACCTTGCATTTCCACCTTGTCCCTATATCCTTGGAAAGTTTGTCGGAACCGTGAACAAACTTCAGCGGAAAAAGGTACCTTAGAGGCTCCTGGAAAAGAATCTTTTGTAGCTCCTCCTTGACGTCCATGATGAGATTCGTCAAGTCGTTATTCAGAAGCCTGAGCAGGTTGATAGACGAAAGCTTGATTATCGAGCGGTCATTGATTGCCACGGTGTTGTTCAGTACGATGCGTCGCCTGTTGACAAAAACCCGAACCGGAATTGACTGTCCTGGCGAAACCTGGACGTATGTGGTTGTACCAGGCATTGAAAAGGAGTATCTGATCTTTTGGTGATAGTTGCGAAATGGTTGCGAAAATAGTGAGATGCAGACAGAGGAGGATGGGTTTTAGAGAAATACATAGGAAGTGAAAAAGTGAGGAATTGCGGTTTGGTGATTTTTGAAGAAGCAGATTAGAACTTGGAATTGGACGAGAAGAGAAACGGTTCTGTGAAAAGTGGGGAAGATACACCGTGTGGTAGTCTGAGGGGCGAGATAACACTATGATGGAACGATCAATGCATCATGGACTGAAATACGAGATAATGTTTTCTTCCCGCTGCCGATCTTTTGACAATCCCTAATTTACGCTTTCAACTTTTCTTAGAAAGCTGGTCTTCAAAGTCTTTTTTTTTTTTTTGATATTTGCTCATTATAAGACTACAAAGCTTGCCAGTGGGCGGTTTGATGTGGAGAAGCCTTCACGCCAAAGCATATTTTGAACAGCTCTTGGCGACAAACTCTCAAAACCTCTCCAACGGCCCAGTGCCAATGTACCAAGGATTCACCGTTCATCGAGTGACCCGACTTACTCCCCACCCTACAACTATCTTGGTGAAATCGCCGTCAAACTCCTTTCCACCTCCCGTCTACACATTCAACTTCCTCTCGTAATTCATAAGCATAGCGTCTACAATCTGTACACGAAGTAGGGGCTCTTGTCGCCCATCTTGACAAGCTCCTCGGACGAAGTGTCGTCGTACTTTCCAGCAGCAATGTCCTTCCGCTTCTTCCTGTTGCTAAGCAAGTATCCAGTAACAGCGATAAGAGAGGCAATGATTCCCATGCACCCGAATCCAAGCTCCAAAGCATGGCCAAGAGTGTAGTGGGGAGCATCCTGGTCTCTGTAGAAGTTGGAAGCAAAAGCACCGGAGAAATTGCCAAGTCCAATCTGAATAGCCATGCCAATGGCTCTCTTGAACGTTCCCCCTAGATTATTGGCAAGCCAGATAACCGTCATGGGGAACCCAGCAGCACCAATAGCCAAAACGAACATGGCACCGTAGATGGAGTTTGCCTGGGTGATTGGTGAAAAGACCAAACATACCATGAAACCCATGACGATACAGAGCAAGCTGAAAATCATGAACGGTGCTCTGTAGCCCACTCTATCGGAGAAGTAGGCCTGAACAACACAGATAATGGCACCGCAGATGAATGGAGGAGCCAGCATAAGCTGTGCTTGGGTGGAAGTATATCCCAAGGCGAAAATGACGGATGGGGCAAAAAGAGCAATTCCGTAAAGAGGCACCAAAATGCCCCAGCAGATGAAAAGCTGCACCCAGATCTGCCAGTCCTTGAATGCCTTCCAGATGTATTCTCTGCTTCCCAGAACATCCTCACCCACGGTCTTGGACAAGGACTCCTCGCCCGAACCAAGCATTTTCTTGCTTTCGGCGTTGGACGAGAATTTCACTCTCCATTGCACGAAACGGCGCTCTTTGTCCAGAAGGAAAGCACAGTCCTTGGGGTAGTTGGGGAAAACTGAGTAGGAGTAGACGCCAACGACAAAGGTGAGCAAACCTTCAAGGATGAAAATCCACCTCCATCCTTCGTAGCCTCCAACTCCGTCCATTTGGGCAATTGCAGCAGCCAAAAGTCCTGAAAATGCACCCGCCACAGAAGCAGCACTGAAGAAGATGGCCTGTCTCATGAGAATCTCCGACTTCTTGTAGTACATGGACAAAATGTAGGAGATGCCTGGGAACAAGGGGGCTTCGAAAATACCCAAAAGTGCACGGCAGGCCAAGAGGTCCTCGTATTTCTGAACGGTTCCCATAAGCGTCATCACAATTGACCACAACACCATGGTGGTTGGAATGAACCAGCGAGGCTTCACACGGTGCAAAAGCATGTTGGACGGAATCTCCAAGGAAGCGTAGAAAATGAAGAAAATCGTCAAGCACATGTTGTACTGGTGGTTCCGCAAGTTCAAGTCCTCAGCAAGACCCTCGATTTTGGCATTGGCAATGTTTCCTCTGTCCAAGAAACTAAGCAAGTACAAGATGGTGAAAAGGGGGAGAAGCCGCCAGTCCATGCGACGAAGCAACTTTTGTTCATCAATGTCCGAATAATCCTCTGCCTCAGCCGTGTCAATTGGCTCAACATCAGCAACAACACCTTGTTTCTTCTCGACATCATCGGAAAATTCCTCGTACGCCTTGCCTCCAAGCGAGGGGTCGCTAATATCGTCTTTTGCAGCCATTGCTTAGCTTAATGTAGCAGATCGTCCGTCTTTTATAGTAGTGAGTGCCATTAGTGCTCCACTTGGTGCTCCACCTGGACCTTTCAGGAAACCAGCCAAGGCGGTCCCCTCCATACTTGCCTCAAGACCCAAGAGCCGTGATGGCTGCGAAACTCGTCCTTACAATGTGGGGGTTTCTATGCTCCTTCACACACCTTGGCATTGTTCTCCAGATGCCCAGCCCACGCTATAGATACGAGGCGTTGGGCCAGAGATCTTTTTGAAATTGCATTGTGGAAAAAAGGTCAAAGCCCTCGACGCTAACAAGCGGGCTTTTCAAAATGCAACTTTAAACGTCCCATGGGGAAACCTGGGGTTCGAGCGGAGGAAAGCCAAGAAAGTGCTGGTTTGACATTGTAGATCGAAATACTTCTTGAGGAGGCGGCGGAGATAGCTGAACAAGCAAGCTCGTTCAAAGGTACATGCAAAGGAGAAGGCCGCTGTGTGCCCCACAGTGTGTCTTTTTTCTTGTCACATTTCGGACTTCTAAGACGAAGCCGTAATCTCGCCACGCGGCTGTGCTTTAAAAAGGCAATAAAAATGCTCAAATTTGAAGGTTTCGTCTTCCCGTTAAGTACGTCGATGTCACCTGCTGGTTATCTTCAATGACACCGAATCCCTAGAGCGGGGGAACGTTGTCGTACCATAGCAGATCGCCTACTCCCCTCCCGTAGCGGTGATACAATACAACTGCTGGGCTGCCAAGGTGGATCGCTTGGGTTCGTATTTGCCGGTTCTGACGAGTGGCTGACCATCTCGAATGAGGCGGGCTAGGCGATTTTGGGTGGCTCGGGGTGCACTATTGTGGTGATTTCTGAGGGAGTAGGGGAAGAAGGTAGTAGGGGAAGAAATGGATTTAAAGATTGGTCTAGTGGCTCTTTAGGTTATTTGGGTGGTAAGGGTGCTCTGGTGGTACCCGTAGGTAATTGGCTATGGCGTATGGTATTGCCTCTAGGGTAATTCAGGGTGTGGTTACCTAAGTCTCATACAAATTTCAAAGTGAAGAGATGCTAGATATTCGGAGAAACTCCTTTATCAAAGGTGAAACTCAATTATGCGTTATCAGACATGGACCTACACCTAGGGAGCCAGGCACGTCAATTAGGCTTTTAGGTTCTGACTCTACATCTGCCTACAACCATTTCTTCCCCTAGAACACAAGTGCTTCATGAATTGCAGATATTATATCTCTTCTGTTTTGATTCATGTGTGTCTTCACCATTACTCAGGTCTGTGTGTTTGGATAGCCTTCAGTTGCATACTCTAGCATGTAATTGCACCAGCAAGTCAAACTTTGACCAAATCCCTGAAATCCTCAAAACCTCATTCACTCTTCAATTCCACCTGAGATTCGCCGCCATGAGCCAAAATGCTTCACTATCATCACCAACCCATCTCTATAACCCAAAACAATGACTCACGATTGATCGCGGCTATACCTTATCGCTCCATAGTGAGCACCCGAAGGTGCACCAAAACACGAGCTCTATTCTTCAAACAAAATCAGATTTCAAAACCTCATTAATCAAATCATTTTAAACGCTTCCTTTTTTCCCCACACGTTCCACAAAAACAACACGCCAGATTGGATCTCTTGGTGGCTGCAAAAGATCGCGCCTCGATAACGTGGGCAAGGCGACTATCTGCAGTACCCGCAGTTACCCACTATAGATAACATAACCATCACGGACCCTGACCTCCCACCTACTTCTTCTTCTGATTCCCCCTTCCCTTGCGATAGCTTATTTATACTACTAGAAATGCCACTGTTGGTGAAAGTGTACGTGACGCCCCGGCCTTCCCAATCTGGAAGACCCTCCCAGACCCCTCCTTCCTCATACTAACCTCAGGCCAACAAACCCCAAGCGTGGTCACCGTCTTGGAACGTTTAAGGCCACCTGGAACAAACTCAAAGCGGCCACACTTGATAACTCCGGAAATGCCGAGAATGGCGCCGTCACAGACTCGGATCTGCCCAATCAGGAAGAGCCCCTGAACCTCAACGGCACAAACGGCTCAGCCAAACCAGAGACCAAGGCCCAGTCCAAGATCGTGGAGTTCGGGCCACGAGGTGAAATGTGCGTCTATTACCCGGATCAAGAGGTGCTTGAGCTTTGGGACTGGTGCTCGCCAAGTAGCCAGGCTTATCAAGGTGATTCTCTCAACTTGATACGAAGTGTCCCTTTGGACAAGCAAATGGTCGCCCTCAAGGTTGGTGACATTTTGGGGCTTCCAAGCGTTGTTTTCACGACAAATGACACTGTGCACTTGTACATTCATGGCTTCCAGGGGCTACACCTGGCCCTCCCCTCCTACTTCAAGGCACCGCATACAATCAAACTATCTCGTGAGTTGTTCACTATTGGCTCTGCAAACGGCTACATCTGTATCTTAAATGTCCGCCGAAACCAGAGTATCAGCTTCGGCACGTACGAGCTGCATAACATCCGTCAGAATATTACGAGGCCCGTCGCTGATAAGGAGAATATTACGACGGATTGGCTATTCCTCAAAGCATGTGTCTCCAATGATGCTCCCATCTATGATTTACAAGGTTCTTGGCTTGTATACTGTCCCACAAAGACGGAGATGGACCACCAGAGGCACCTCCTTCATTCACACAGTAGCTCGACCAAGAAGAAAGAGTCTCGCCTGGATTGTCTTTTTACGGACGTGAAGCTTCCTCCTTCAGGCCCACTTCTCATGCGTGTTGTTTCTTCCATATCCGGCTCAGCACTCGATAAGCTCTACGCCCTTTCTGAATCGGGGTCGAAGACAATTCGTGAGTACTGGCTGAAACCCAAGGGCTCCAAGAGCAATATCTTGGACAAGGATGTGTCGCTTCACTCAATCAGTAACAACATCAGTCAGACCCTATACTCCACGGCCAACAAGATCAAGAAACTGACGCAAGATTCCGGTGAGCACAAGTACATTCGTCTCATTAACCTTCACAGCGGACAGATGATTGCTACCTTCAAACCGCCTGGTGGGGTGTCACACTTATCGCTCAGTCCGTATGATCTTCAACTTGTTCAGGCTAGCGCCAAGGGGGATGCATTTTACCTCTGGGATCTTTACAGATTGCCAAAGGAAGCTTCCTTGGTGGGCAAGTTTGTTCGTGGTAATACGAGTGCAACCATCAATGATATTTGCTGGTTTGTGAATTCCGAAGGCCCAGGTTGCAGCGACGGTACCAACGCAGGTTTTGGCTGTATCTCCAAGAAGAGTGGCTCGCTTCACTGGTATAACATTAACTACTTGTCGCGTGGAATAGAGTCCAACAACCATCCAAACAAGCTTGGAGGTAAGTCTGGAGGGTTCTCGAGTGATCAATTCCTCGACTCGTGGGTATTGCCGTCCATTGGAGCATCTAGGTTTGTCAAGCTTCCTAAAGTGTCCAATCTTCCATCTCGCTTAAGTGAAGAGCTGACGTTGGACAAGAAATTGTTTGAGATGGATCAACTTGCATTCTACGACAAAGCTGGTCACTTGAGATTGGTGTCACCTTTGAATGGTAAGCACACATTTAAGTACGTGTTGCCAAAGGAATCGCTGCAAAAACCAGTGTCTCAAGATTTATCGGGTATCTTCCCATTCCCCGAGCAACTGGTCCAAACAAAGAGGACAAGAAGTTCGAGGCACCGTTGTCTCAGACGGAGATAGAAACATGTGCCCAATATCTCAGTGTTATCAATGATAAGCGATTCGAGCTTTCAACATTTGAGCTCGCTGGCGAGAAGGACATTTTCGACTACCTCGAGGACTTTGGGCTGGATATCCCAACAAGAAGAGTAGATTTCAGAGGTGCTCCACAGCCACAGCTGCCGATATTGAATGGAGACTCTGTCGCTGCGCTTGATAAAGGGTTGTTGATCAATCCTGAAATTTCTGGAGAAGAACTTAGTTGACGGTTTGATGCAAGTTATAATATTATTATACAATTTAACTGTCCCATAAGGCTTAGAAGAACAACCTGATTAATTCCAAGATTGCACCACCGCAAATCAAGAAGGTCAACACGAAAACCCACGTTTTTGACACTGGAAACTCGGTCTTCTTCTTAACGTCTCTAGGCTTGCCCTGCTTGTTAACGTTCTTTTTAGCAAACTTGATGTTGGCTTGCCTCTGTTTGGCGGTCTGTTGCGGCTATATGTTAGTGCATTCAAGAATTCGTTGCTATTTTGAACATACCATGACGAAGTTGGCGTTTGTTGATCAACTGGACACGTTAATATGCGGGTTCAATGGAGTATCATGGAGGTGGGTGATCTGTGCAGGAATTGCTTATTTTGGCTCGCTAGATCGTTTTTTGTGATTTGACTCGGCTGTTGATACCGAAAGTCGTCCTACAATATCATTTTGCAAATTGGTGAAAGAGAAATCATCGCGTTTATACTAAGAACACGCTCGACGGAGCTGGTCTCGTTGAGGAGCGTGTACATATTTATCAAAAAAAAAAATACTTATAGAATGCGCTCGAGGTGTGGTGTTCCACCTCCAGACGTGTAGAAAAAAAACTAGCGCAGCCAGGTTTCGATCCTGGGACATCAGGGTTATGAGCCCTGCGCGCTTCCACTGCGCCACTGCGCTCTTCGAGCAGGGAAAAGTATCGCAGAGTGCAATATGCATCTTTAGTTTTATCTTATATGCAGAGCCTTTTGCTAAGTTATATGCAGGTGGCTGTGATTTTGCAACCAGTCCCCCGCCATCAAACTCAAAGCTCACTTATGTCAAGTCTTGAGGGTTTCTTCTCATAGTCGTGAAAAATGATTTCCCGAGGCTCGGGGAAGTTCCAATTCCAGGTAATAAAACACGTTTCTTTCAGTCAAAGTACTTCCCTTATTAGCCGCCAGCGACTCCGTACTTTCATTAACCTCCAGAATCGACACTGCGCGTATCTCTTATCTGACTTCTCCTGTTACAAATCAACTCCACTAGCATATACCTCTCGTGGAAGAGACCTTCAGGATCGATCCCCATCAGAGTCAGACCAGGTTTTACGGGCCCACGGGCCAATAACAAAGAAGTCAAAGAAACACCCCATTCTCAGTAGCCACTCACAAATTGTCCTCGTAAAATCACCCGACTGTTCTTCCCGCATTCTGCCCGTTCATTGACTGCACCGATTCTGCCATGCTCGTGAATCGGCGAAGCCCCGCCATATACAAAACTAGATTTCTTCATTGTAGCCAGTTTGCTTCTACCACCTACTTTACGAAAACAATCGTTTTTTAAATTCCCCACACCTATTGTCGCAACATTGTCACTTTAATCGACATCGCCCTTAACGGCCGTCCTGCATACCCTGTTACCGCTTACAGCCCTGCAGTTCCTATCAGTCTGATTTCCCAATCCACCTCAATTCTTTACATTGAAGTGTTGAAATGACCCATCCTTGGTACAACCTTCCCTAGACATACAATGTAGGGTGTTGGAGTACCTTTCGTTGAATGAAGTTGCTGCTGCGGTTCCGCTGTGCCCTAACATAGAGCCTAACTTAAACGCATTGCAAGCAAGAATGGGTCGGCGTCACATTGTGGTGACAAATCGACAACGGCAGCCGCTTCTACTTGAGCAGTATAGCCCTGCGTTTTTTTCGGATTCCGATTTGGAGTATGTGGGGCCCAAAGAGGCCGTAGATCTATTGAGCATCATACCGACAGACAAATGCATCACTTTGCTGTATGTGGTGTGGCATCTGTACGACGTGACTGACATTCTCGAGCTTGTGGAAAGACTCCCGAGAAACGGTCGTTTTGTTGTGGAAATTGAGTTCGATCCCAGTGTGCCTCATGTCTACGACTTATCAATGGTGGTAGATCAGCTACACTTATGTTTGGGTGAAAGTCTCGTGGGATTGGCCATCAGGAACTTTGCCGGAGATCTTGAGCTTGATATGCATAAGCTTTCGTCGCTAGAGGCGCTTCTGCTCATCAACACCAACGTTACATTTACTACGTTATTCGACAAAAACGACAATCTTCAAGAATTGACCTTGCATCCGAACTGCGACGGCTTTACAAGAAACAACCCCGCAGAATTAGGCCAGCTGCTTCCGAGAAACCTTAAGAAACTCCGCTTGGGTCAGGCGGTTGTGGTGCACCCTTCTCTCGAGTTCGACATACCTATGAACATCACCGACTTGTCCTTTATTATCGTCAGGGATGCCACCCTAAAATTTCTACCGACAATTGTCGAAAGCAGCCAATGTCTACGTGAGTCCTTCGTTTATCAATCGGGTTTGGCTGAATGCTCTGTTCATGCAAACTACAATCATATTCTGTGGCTTCTTCAGAAAGAAACACAGCTCACGAAGGTAGCGCTTACCAGTATCAAGAATGAAAGCGGAGTTTGGGACTTACGCAAATACGAGCTGTTGCGCAGCATCCAGATCTCAAAAAGCAATATCCATCTGATCGATCTACCGCCCCAGGTGGTGAACTTGGACTTGTCAGACAACAACATCACCGACCTTGTGGAAACGGTCTTTTGCAAGCTTTCTCGGAAACTATTGTCCCTCAACGTTTCAGGTAATCCTGCTGAGTGGAGCCACCACGACTATGTCGAGTTTCCCAAATCTCTAGTCGATCTTAGCATGGCCAACTGCAACATCGGAACAAGCATTGACATTTTCAGATTCCCTACCTACCTCGAAAGGCTCAATCTCGAGCGTAACAGCATCGTTCTGATAGACGGTATCAAGCTCCCTAATCCTTCCAAGCCTTTCACCTTGGAACTAGCATGCAACTTACTCACTGATGTCCACAACATTCGCTTCCCAAAAACTACCAAAAAGCTCATGTTCTGTGAAAACAAGCTACGTGGCCTGTTGGATGTTTCTCAAGATATATTCGGTGAACCAACCCAGATTGAATGGCTCCTGCTTAGCAACAACTGCATTGAGTCTCTCGCAGACGTGAGGCTTCCACATACGCTTCGAATCTTTGAAATGGACCGCTGTCCCCTCAATAGCCTCGAAAACGTGCTTTTCCCATCGTCGTTGGAAGAGCTCATTCTCGTTGGCTGTGATATCTCCAGTATCAAGAATGTCGCCTTTGAAGAAGATTCTCGTCTTGTTCGTATCGACTTGACTCACAACCGTATTGACGCTGAGAGTCTAGGCCGATTAAAGCTCCCATCCGGTATTAAGCTGATACTTCTCGGCGCAAACCGCATAGAAGCCTTGGATGTCGCCTACCTCACACAGTTCACTGACCTTCGCTGCTTCAGTATTCCCTCCAACCGACTTCGCCAGGTCTCCCTTCAGGTACCAGAAAACATCAGAATACTTGATTTCGCCAGAAACAAAATCAAAGACGTCGAGCTTCGGTTTCCTCAAAATATCAACACTCGACTCGGAGCAGTCAACCTTCTGCGAAACATGCTCAGCAGCATGGACCCCTCGATGCTCGGCCACGGCGTGAATGGAACCCTACATTCCAATCTAATTGAGCTCGATCTTTCCGGCAACAAGCTCAATGCTGGATTCCTCAAAGGCTTCCCAAGCCTGCTTTCATGCGTCTTTTTAAACGGTCTGGGTGTCACTGACCAGTACGGCTACGACATTGGCGCCAACATTTTGGGCCATGGCTACTGCATGGGCAAAAGAATCGAGACGTGAAGATGTTGATCATGTAAATAGTCCCGAAGTGGCATGACTTCCGAAGAAGGCCTTTCAGGGTGGAGATGACCTGGTTGATATTCCAACAGCGAAAGTGTTCTCCTGTGCCAGTTTAAACTGGTGGTAAACGAATACCTCCAGGGCGCACGAGAAGGCATACGCGTTGGGCCTACAGTGTGCTTCAAAAAAGACGTGTATTGGTGTGGATTGAAATCAAGAGTGAAAATCTCATCTAGTATAGGTAGCGGCGGGTAACTCATGTTGTATGCAGGCTGGTGCTTTCGTGTTGATGGCATTAACCCTGGGTCCTCCACAGAATATGAAAGGATCAGTCTATCATGAAAGGCGATTGAAAGATTGTATGAAAGGAAGTATAAAGATAATGAATTTCTGTCGAGCTTTCTCTCAAATTTGTCTTACAACATAACATAGATTCAATTAGATCTAGCACTATGGTTTGAAATCTTTAAACTCTATGTACCTGAGGTCCTCGAGTTTCTAATTATTTCTTTCATGTTCAACGTTTGTTTGTTTCAGAATGAAGTTTTGGCAATTTCATTGTGATATGTTTGGGTGTATCATTTTGCATGAATCAACAGGTATACCACCTCGTTTTCACTTTTTCGCAGCCGTTTCAAGATTAGCGCATATTATGCTATCTAAAATGGAGGTTAATAAGATCAAAACAAGAGAGTAAAAGTAAGTCAAAAGAAGTAGAAAGCTAGGAAGAAGACTATCTTTTCAACAGGAAATGCTTCTCGAAACAGTCTGAAGTATTAGGTGTTACCAACAAAAGCCTTACCAATAGTAGTATGGCCAGCAATACGAAGAGTACGCTAAATCAGAAGTTCAATCAAACTTTCCAATAGAGCTCTTGCCATATTAACAATTCATTAGCAGCTTATGCGAGTAATTTGACTACAACCGCAGCAGAAGCTTAGTTGGGCCTATTGTTGGCATCAGACAGGCCTAGGCTTAGACAGACGCATGAGAAACATCAGAACCAAAAAACCCCTTAATAAAGGTAGAAGCCACAGAAAAAGAACCAAATCTCCGATTCCTAAAACTTGACTCCATCTGGTCAGATCGAATTAAGACCGAGGGTCTTGGCCAAAACCGTTGAGACTATTCCTCCATTCAATGAGGAAGGAATTATACCCAACGATGTTCTACAAACCAAGGGCCTCTTCAGCAGAATTTGGTAAAGCGCTCTGAATAGAAATCTCAAGTCACAAAATATCAAAAATGCATCTCCTGAAAAGCTTTCTTTCGAAGCTGGCCAGGGTAAGAAGGCTGTAGTCCCTGCACACTGCACCCCCAACAAACACGACCCAGTTTTTCCGCCAGACCCAAAGCCAACACTGCCCGTCCTGCAGGCACCATGCGCTACACATATATACTCCGGGACCGAGCCTTTTTGCATCCATTTTTGCAACCGTTATTACCTCCACAATGAAGGCCGAAATCGAACAGGAGCTTTCACACGTCCTTTTAACCGAACTTCTCGCATATCAGTTCGCCTCGCCCGTGCGCTGGATCGAGACCCAGGATGTGTTTTTGAAAGACCACAATACTGAAAGAGTCGTGGAGATCGGACCTTCTCCAACCTTGGCTGGTATGGCCTCGAGAACAATTAAAGCCAAATACGAGTCCTACGATGCCGCTCTTTCTTTGCAGCGTCAGGTTTTGTGTTACGCCAAGGACCCCAAGGAGATCTACTATACCCCAGACCCACCAGCGGAGGAGCCAACGGAGACCAAAGAAGAACCAGTTTCTGCTCCAGCTGCCACCCCAGCTGCTCCAGCCGCCGCCGCTGCTCCAGCTCCAGCTCCAGCCGCCGGACCAGTGGAATCCATCCCAGATGAGCCCGTCAAGGCCTCGCTTCTTCTCCATGTGTTGGTGGCTCAGAAGCTCAAGAAACCATTGGACGCTGTGCCAATGGCCAAACCAATTAAAGATCTCGTGAACGGTAAATCGACAGTGCAAAATGAGATTTTGGGTGATTTGGGCAAGGAGTTCGGCTCCACCCCAGACAAGCCCGAGGACACTCCCTTGGAGGAGTTGGCTGAACAGTTCCAGGATACGTTTTCTGGCTCCTTGGGCAAAACCTCTACTTCCCTTATTGGCCGTTTGATGTCGTCAAAAATGCCCGGTGGATTTTCCATCACCAACGCCAGAAAGTACTTGGAGTCCCGCTACGGCCTTGGTTCTGGAAGACAGGATTCTGTGCTTTTGATGTGTTTGACTAACGAACCGGCTGCTCGTTTGGGCAGTGATGCCGAGGCCAAGGAGTTTTTGGACCTGGTTGCTCAGAAATACGCTTCCCGTGCTGGAATTTCCCTTACATCTGCCTCTTCTGGCGGTGCCGCTGCTTCTGGCGGTGCAGTTATCGATTCTGCTGCTTTGGACGCCATGTCTGCTGAGAACAAGGCTCTTGCTAAACAACAGCTTGAAGTTTTGGCCCGCTACCTTCAGGTTGACCTCAACAAGGGTGCCAAATCGTTTATCAAGGAGAAGGAAGCCGGTATTATCCTACAGAAAGAGCTTGACTTGTGGGAAGCCGAACACGGTGAATACTACGCTAAAGGTATCCAGCCGATTTTCTCCAATCTCAAAGCCAGAACTTACGACTCGTACTGGAACTGGGCCCGTCAGGATGTGTTGCTGATGTGGTTTGACATCATTTTCGGTAAGTTGACCTCTGTGGACAGAGAGACCATCAGCCAGTGTATCCAGATCATGAACAGAGCTTCCCCAACCTTGATCAAGTTCATGCAATACCACATCGACCACACGCCAGAGTACAAGGGTGAAACGTACCAATTGGCCAAGAGACTCGGTCAGCAGTTGGTGGACAACTGTAAGCAGGTTTTGGATGTGGATCCAGTCTACAAGGATGTCTCCAGAATCACCGGACCTAAGACTACCGTCGATGCCAAGGGTAAGATCGTCTACAACGAGGTCAACAAGGAGTCTGTTCGTAAGTTTGAGCAGTACGTCTATGAGATGGCTCAAGGTGGTAAATTGACCAAGAGAGACGCCCAGCCTACAATCCAGGAGGATTTGGCCAGAGTTTACAAGGCCATGACCAAGCAGGCTTCCGTTTCCAAGTCCACCAAGCTCGAGCTTGAGAAGTTGTACAAGCAGTTGACCGACTTTATGGACCAGTCCAAGGAGATCGAAACTGCTCAGGTGACAAAGGACGCTTTGAGCCGCCGCTCTGGAACCGAGACTCCTACTGACGAGGACGAAACGGCTTCCAGCGATGACGAAATTGCCTCTTTACCCGACAAGACCTCGATTTTGCAGCCAGTCTCCTCCACCATTCCTTCCCAGACCGTTCCATTCTTGCACTTGCAGAGAAAGACCAAGCAGGGCTGGGAATACGACCCCAAGTTGTCCTCGATGTACTTGGACGGTTTGGAGAGCGGTGCCGTCAACGGTTTGACTTTCAAGGACAGATACGTTTTGGTGACCGGTGCTGGTGCCGGTTCTATTGGTGCTGAGATCTTGCAAGGCTTGATTTCTGGTGGTGCCAAGGTGATTGTGACCACCTCCAGATTCTCCAAGAAGGTCACCGAGTACTACCAGGCAATGTACTCCCGTTACGGTGCCTCTGGATCCACCTTGATTGTGGTTCCTTTCAACCAGGGCTCCAAGCAGGATGTGGATGCTCTTGTGGACTACATTTACGACGCCAAGAACGGTTTGGGCTGGGACTTGGACGCCATTATTCCATTTGCAGCCATTCCAGAAAACGGCAATGGTTTGGACAACATCGACTCCAAGAGCGAGTTGGCCCACAGAATCATGTTGACCAACTTGTTGCGTCTTTTGGGTGCTGTCAAGGCAAAGAAGACCACCGACACCCGTCCAGCCCAGGTTGTCTTGCCCTTGTCGCCTAACCACGGTACCTTCGGTTTCGACGGTCTCTACTCCGAGTCCAAGATCTCTTTGGAGACATTGTTCAACAGATGGTACTCTGAGGACTGGTCCACCAAGCTCACCATTTGCGGTGCCATTATCGGCTGGACCAGAGGAACTGGCCTTATGAGTGCCAACAACATCATTGCCGAAGGTATTGAGAAGATGGGTGTGAGAACCTTCTCCCAGAAGGAGATGGCCTTCAACATTTTGGGTTTGTTGACCCCACAGGTTGTCAACTTGTGCCAGGAGCAGCCTGTGATGGCCGACTTGAACGGTGGACTCCAGTTTATCGAAAACCTCAAGGAGTTCACCTCCAAGTTGAGAACCGACTTGGTGGAAGATGCCGATGTGCGTAGAGCTGTTTCCATTGAGCAGGCCATTGAGCAAAAGGTTGTTCAAGGTGATGCTGTGGATGCCCTTAACTCCAAGGTCACCGTCCAGCCTCGTGCTAACATGACCTTCAGCTTCCCTGACATGAAGAGCCACGAGGAAATCAAGAAAGCCGCTCCTGAGTTGGAGGGCATGTTGGATCTCGAGCTGTTGATTGTGGTGACTGGTTTTGCTGAAGTCGGTCCATGGGGTAACTCCAGAACCCGTTGGGAGATGGAGGCCAAGGGTGAGTTCTCTTTGGAGGGTTGTATTGAGATGGCCTGGATTATGGGCTTGATCAAGTACCACAACGGTCCACTCAAGGGCAAGCCTTATGCTGGATGGGTTGATGCTAAGACCCAGCAGCCTGTTGACGACAAGGACGTCAAGGCCAAGTACGAGGAGCAGATCTTGGAGCACTCTGGTATCCGTCTTATTGAGCCTGAGTTGTTTGCTGGCTACGACCCAGAGAAGAAGCAGATGATCCAGGAGGTTGTCGTTCAGCACGACATGGACCCATTCGAGGCTTCTAAGGAGACTGCTGAGCAGTACAAGCACCAGCACGGCGACAAGTGTGAGATCTTTGAGATTGCAGAGTCTGGCGAGTACACTGTGAGAATCTTGAGCGGTGCTACTTTGTACGTTCCAAAGGCTCTTAGATTTGACCGTTTGGTTGCTGGTCAGATTCCAACCGGTTGGGATGCCAGAAACTACGGTATTCCTGAAGACACCATTTCCCAGGTGGACCCTATCACCTTGTATGTGCTTGTTTCGACGGTGGAGGCCCTCTTGTCTGCTGGTATCACCGACCCTTACGAGTTCTACAAGTACGTCCACGTTTCCGAGGTTGGTAACTGTTCTGGTTCCGGTATGGGTGGTGTTTCTGCTCTTAGAGGCATGTTCAAGGACCGCTACAAGGATGCACCAGTGCAGAACGACATTCTCCAGGAGTCTTTCATCAACACCATGTCTGCGTGGGTGAACATGTTGTTGCTTTCTTCTTCCGGTCCTATCAAGACGCCAGTCGGTGCCTGTGCTACCGCTGTGGAGTCTGTGGATACCGGTATCGAGACCATCCAGTCTGGTAAAGCCAAGGTGTGTATTGTTGGAGGATACGATGATTTCCAGGAGGAGGGCTCCTACGAGTTTGCCAACATGAACGCTACTTCCAACGCTGTGGACGAATTTGCCCACGGCAGAACCCCATCTGAAATGTCCAGACCAGCCACCACCACCAGAAACGGTTTCATGGAGGCCCAGGGTTCGGGTATCCAGGTGATCATGACCGCCGACTTGGCCATCAAAATGGGTGTTCCTATTTACGCTGTTTTGGCCATGACCGCCACTGCTACCGACAAGATTGGCCGTTCTGTTCCTGCTCCAGGTAAGGGTATCTTGACCACTGCCAGAGAGCACCACGGATCGTTGAAGTACCCATCTGCTATGATGAACATCAAGTACAGAAACCGCCAGTTGAAGCAGAGATTGGCTCAGATTGCCGCCTGGGAAGAGTCTGAAATTGACTTTTTGGGTGACGAGGCCGAGTTGGCTAGAGAGGACTTTGGTGCTGAATTTTCCATCGACGAGTTCAGCAGAGAGAGAGCCGAGGAGATCCGCCGTGAAGCTGCCAGACAGGTTGCTGACGCTAAGAAGCAGTGGGGTAACAACTTCTACAAGGCCGACCCTCGTATTGCTCCATTGAGAGGAGCCTTGGCTACTTTTGGTTTGACCATTGACGATTTGGGTGTGGCTTCCTTCCACGGTACCTCCACCAAGGCCAACGATAAGAACGAGAGTGCCACCATCAACGAAATGATGAAGCACTTGGGCAGAGCCGAAGGTAACCCAGTGTTTGGTGTTTTCCAGAAGTACTTGACTGGTCACCCCAAGGGTGCTGCTGGAGCCTGGATGTTGAACGGAGCCATCCAGATCTTGAACTCGGGTATTGTGCCTGGTAACAGAAACGCCGACAATGTCGACAAGTTGTTGCAGGACTTTGAGTACGTCTTGTACCCACTGAGATCCATCCAGACCGACGGTATCAAGGCTGTTTCCGTCACTTCGTTCGGTTTCGGTCAGAAGGGTGCCCAGGCCATTGTCGTCCACCCAGACTACCTCTACGCTGTCTTGGACAAGAACACCTACAACGACTATGCCTCCAGAGTCACTGCCAGAAACAAGAGAGCCTACAGATACATGCACAATGCCATCACCAGAAACTCCATGTTCAAGGCCAAGGACAAGGCACCATATGGTGACGACTTGGAGCAGCCTGTGTACTTGGACCCATTGGCTAGAGTTGAGGAGAGCAAGACCGGACTTGTTTTTTCCAAGAAGGGAGTGCAAGCTGAAAAGGCCTATGTTTCTGCCAACTCCGAGGCCACCGCCAAGGCATTAGCTACTTTGAACAACGGTTCCAAGGGTGTTGGTGTTGATGTTGAGTTGCTTTCCGAGTTGAACCTTGAGAATGAGACTTTCATTGAGAGAAACTTCACTGAAGCAGAGATTGCCTACGCCAACAAGGCCGCTCATCCTAAGGCCAGCTTTACTGGAACCTGGTCTGCCAAGGAGGCTGTTTTCAAGGCTTTGGGCGTCAAGTCCCAGGGTGCTGGTGCAGCTTTGAAGGATATTGAAATTGTGAGAGGCTCCAACGGTGCACCTCAGGTTGTTTTGTCTGGCGAGGCCAAGAAGGCGGCTGCTGCTGCTGGCGTGAAAAATGTGAATGTTTCTATTTCTCACGATGACTTCCAGGCCACCGCCGTTGCCCTCAGCGAGTTTTAGGTTATGTATGTTAATTGAGAGTATGTGATAGGCAGTTGTAGTAGTAAGTTGTTGCAATATGGATTTGGGACTTGAAATTTGGGATCGATGAAGTTCTGATGCTAGATTCGTGAGTTGTAGATGTATGAATAATATGAACATAAGATTAAGTAAATCGATGAAGATTTGTTAATAAGCATGAAGCTGGTGAGATCTAGGGTAATCAACGTCGGCCAGGTAATACGAACTCAAGGACTCTTCTTGACAACTCAATTGACATTTTCTTCAAGAAAGAAATTTTTACCGAACCAATAGACCTTCCCAATTACGTGTCAATTGTAAGACCGGAACGGCTACTCTTTCTCCATTGTAGTATACTGTGCCCAGGAATGGCTGCGAAAAGCTAACCAAATTCGATTTTAACACACTATTCGTCTCGCTTACTTCACGATGTTAATCACATTTCACGTCAACTCGTAAATCCACAATCACCCTGAAAGTCTTTCCGTGCTTCGGATTTCGGAGTATAGGGCTGTGATATTCGGATAATAACGGGATGCCCGGAGCGCCCAAACGGTTTTTGTGAACGAACCCCTTCATTGACATCGAATTTTACTTAGCACCCGATACTTTAATTTGAAGAAAATAAACAAAAAACAGCAAAAATGTCTCTGACCCGTGGTGGTTCAGGGTGGTTGGTTCTTGGGAGCCGTGTTGTCTGCAGGGCCGGCCCACATACACAAGAAAAACCCCAGAGTGCGGGACAAAATACAGAAAAAAAGCGGTATCTAAAAGGACAGATCGGCCTTATTCCAACACAGCGGCCATATTGCCCAAGGCTTCCCACGCGACTAAACTTTGCCACTCAACAGAATTTACCCCATTGAACGATCTGTGGTTTTCAGATTACACATTGAATAGGCGTTGACTAACTTAGAACAGCCTTTGGGTCAAATAATACCATGAGTGAAAGTGAACAACCGAAGGTTCTGAACGAGGAATCGAGACCCGAAGAGGTCCCAGCCGTCCCAGAGACCAGCACGCCTCAAGACGAAGAGGTTACTTCGAAATCTGACCCAATTGAAGAGGATCAACTGGAATCCAAGGACAATGAAGAAACCGAACCCACCCAGAGTGAAGAGGTGGAGGAGGCCCCTGAAAAGAATGATGAAACTGTTGAATCGGCGGAGGCTAACGCTGAGCAGGCAGATGACGAATCCAGTCTAGCTGAGAACGGTGTCCAGGAAATACTGACCCAAGAGGTGACTAAGCCTGAGGAAGACGGCAAACCTGCTGAGGAGCCAGTCGCCGAGAACGCTCAAGATGACGATGGCTCGAAGGAAAACGGCTTTGCTCACGATAAGCCATTGCCGGAAATCAACATTGCTGGAACCTCGGAACAGGCCCAAGAGGCTACCAAGGAGGCCGAGCTTCCAGCCAAAAAGTACTTCAACGCCACCGTTGATAACATCCAGATTTTCAACAAGACATTTGAGCATATTCTTGGCAGCAAGGAGGCCAAAAAGAACGATCAATTGAAGAACGCGACCCAGAAAGCCATCGATTCGTTGAACAACCTGTCTTCTAGAGACCCACACGTTATGTTTGACGCTTTGAAAATGGCTTGCGAGTTGGGAAACCACGAATTGAAGAAAAACGCTGTTGACTTGTTTGCCAAGTTGTTCGACTACGCTCTGTTCGAAGACGAGAGTGACAGAGTTAAGCTTACCGATGCCTCGGTTGACGTGGTGTCTGCTTGCTTCGAGGGCGAAGGCACCGATCCCGAAGTGGAGTTGCAAGTGGTCAGAGCCTTGATGCACAGCATTCTACTAATGCCAACCCACGGCGCGTCTCTTCTAAAAGCAGTGAGGCAAATCTACAACGTGTTCATCTTCTCGCTCACCCCACGAAACCAGGCTGTTGCGCAGGGTATTTTGACACAGGTCATTGGCGCCATATTCCAAAGAGTTCAGGAGTCTTTGGCGAACAAGTCAAGGATGTCCAAGTCCAGCAGTAATTTTAATCTTAAGCTGGACGAGGCTCCAACAGAAGACGATGAGCCCAAAGAGAAGCTCACCTTGGCTGCTTTGGAGAACAATTCTAGCCTAGATCTGGAACGCGTCAATGAGGCAAACTTGGCCTCTGAAAATGACGAGGACTTGGCTGTCAAAGATGCATTCTTGATTTTCAGAGCGATGTGCAAACTCTCTATCAAGGATCTTGATACCGACAATGTCGACATGAGGTCACACTCTGTTCGCTCCAAGCTTCTTTCGCTACACATCATCCACACCATCTTGAAAGAGAACATTGATATTTTCTTGAGCAAAGACGTGGTAATCCTTTCGTCCAATTCTGACGACAGAACACGCTTGATCGACGCAGTTCGCTCATACTTATGTCAAGCGTTGATCAAGAACGCCGCTTCTCCTCTTGCTCCCATCTTCGAATTGTCGCTTGAGATCTACTGGCTTTTGATCTCCAACTTGAGATCTGACTTCAAGATGGAGATTCCTGTCTTCTGGGAACAGATTTACATGCCTGTTGCCGAGATGAAAACATCGACGCCTCACCAAAAACGCTACTTGCTTTCAATCATCGAGCGTCTTTGCAGTGACTCGCGTTGCCTCATAGAGTTCTACCTCAATTACGACTGTGACAGCGATCAACCTAATATTTGTGAAAAGATCATTGATTTGTTGACAAAGATGTCGTTGTCCCGTGTTGAGGTCACATCTACCCAAAAAGCTGCGTATCGTGAGAATGGCCGCAAGGGTATTTCTTTGTACGATATCAGCAAAATTGCCAATTTGACAAGTTCCACTATGTCTTCCAAACCACCAGAGCCTGACATCTACAACAGCTTCCCCCTTGAATACGCCATGAAAATGTCATCCATTAACTGTACCGTGGCATTTTTGAGATCGCTCTATTCGTGGGCTCAAAAGAGTATCAGTACATCTAACAAGCTCAATAATGGCTTGAATGGTTCTAGAACCAGTATCAACACGGGCAGGATCTCGAACGGTGAGTCTCCAAACTCGAGCCAAATTACTTCAAGGAATGCTTCATTCGTTGGACCTTCCAGTAGTGCCGAGCCTTCAGAGATCAACGACGACCCCGAACAATTTCAAAATCTGAAGCAAAGAAAGAAGGCTTTCTTGGAAGGTGTAAGACAATTCAATCAAAGACCAAAGAAGGGTATCAAACAATTCATCGAGAACGGCTTCATCAAGTCAGACGATCCTGAGGAAATCGCATTGTTCCTTCTCAACTCAGAGAACTTGAGCAAGGCAGCTATCGGCGAATTCCTTGGTGAAGGTGATGAGAAGAACGTCGCAATCATGCATGCTTTCGTCGATCAGATGAACTTCAACAGCACAGGTTTTGTGGATGCTATGAGGACATTTTTGCAATCTTTCAGATTGCCAGGTGAGGCTCAGAAGATCGATAGATTCATGTTGAAGTTTGCTGAAAGATATGTACTTGGAAATCCTGGTATTTTCTCGAATGCAGACACGGCCTATGTTCTAGCCTATTCCGTTGTGATGTTGAACACCGATCAACACTCCCCTCAAATCAAGAACCGTATGACTGTGGACAGCTTTGTTGCCAACAATAGTGGTATTGACGACGGAAAAGATCTTGACAGAGAATTTCTCGAAAAGATTTACTACGAGATCCAGCAAAATGAGATCAAGTTGCAATCTGAGCAACATGCGGCTCTTCTCTCTGGTGACCCCTCCGTGACTCCAGCCACATCTGTTGGCTTTTTTGGTGGTAGAGATTTGACAAGAGAGGCATATTTACATGCTTCCAAGGAGATGTCTACCAAAACTGAGAAGCTTGTGAAGAATTTGGGCAAGAAGATGAAGTCTGATGATCCACTGGGCTCCGTGTTCCATGCTGCCTCGCATGTTATTCATGTCAGAACCATCTTTGAGACATTGTGGATGTCTATCTTGGCTGGTTTGACTCCTCCTTTCAAGGAATATGATGAGGATGATATCACGAATGTCTGCCTTGAGGGTATCAAGCTTTCTATCAAGATCGCGTGCATGTTTGATATCTCGTACGCTAAGAGTTCCTACATCAGCGCTTTGGTGCAATTCCAAAGTTTGACGAACATGGAAAATATCAAACCCAAGAACGTCGCTGCCGTCCACATTATGTTGGACATTGCTATTAGTGAGGGCAACCACTTGAAGTCCGCATGGACACAAGTTCTCACATCCATTTCTCAGCTAGAGCGTTTGCAGTTAATTGCTCAAGGTGTGGACCAAGACTCTATTCCTGATGTTTCAGTAGCAAGAATGGTGAACAGAACATCCATCGACAGTACTACTTCATCGGGTTTCTTCAGCCTGTTCACTCCATCGCAATCCGCGTCCATGAAATTCCACAACCAACAACTTAGTCCTCAAGCTGCACAGCTTTTGTCCAGAACTGAGTTGAGTGTCGCTATGGATAAGGTATTCACGAACAGTGCTGAGTTATCAGGTGAAGGTATCAAAGACTTTATTGAGGCTCTCAGTAAGGTGGTGTCTGAGGAGATCGAGTCTTCGGGCTCGTCATCTAATCCTAGAATGTTTTCGCTTCAGAAGGTCGTTGACATTTGTTACTACAACATGAGCAGAATTCGTTTGGAATGGTCTCAATTGTGGGCGATCATGGGTGAAATCTTCAACACTGTTGGCTGCAATGCCAATATAAATGTCTCATTTTTTGCCTTGGATTCTCTCAGACAATTATCTACCAGATTTATGAACATTGAGGAGTTGGCACAATTCAAGTTCCAAAAGGAGTTCTTGAAACCTTTTGAGCATATTATTGTTCACAACCCCTCACCCGATGTCAAGGATATGGTCGTCGAATGTATGAACAATTTGATCTTGGCAAATGCTTCTCAGATCAAGTCTGGTTGGAAGACAATTTTCAAGGTTCTTACAGCTGGTGCCCGCGAGAAGAAGGATTCCATTGTGACCAAGTCTTACAAGCTCGCTTTCACAATCAACAAGGAGTATAGTGAAGAAGTTCGCCAGCAGGACTCTTTCTCGGACAAGGTGGAATGTTTCACTCAATTCGCCAAGAATGAGAAGTTCCAAAAGGTCGGACTTCTTTCTCTTGAGGTGTTGCTGAGAATGATTGTCAAAATTGCTGGTCTCGCTGAAGAGGAGGAGAAGAATGACAAGGTTGTCATTCGTGGCTCTGAAAATGCAGACTCGTTGAAGAAGCTTTGGTTCCCAGTTTTGTTTGGATTCTTCGATATCATCATGACTGGCGAAGAGCTTGAAGTGAGATCGAGAGCATTGACGCATTTCTTTGACGTGCTTTCCAAATACGGTGCCAACTTCAAGGAGGACTTCTGGGATGAAATCTGCCACAAGCTTTTGTTCCCTATCTTTGGCGTTTTGGCTGACCCTTGGAAGTTGAAGTACGACGAAGACAACAGTGCTTCGGAGAGGGATAGAATTTCTTTCTGGGTGTCTACGACCTTGATTCAAGCACTCAACAGCATGGTGTCCCTTTTCACTCAGTACTTTGACAATCTCACGCCAATGTTGAAGGAGTTCTTGGACTTGTTGATCAACTGTATCTGTCAAGAGAATGATACAATCGCCCGTACGGGTAAATCGTGCTTACAAGATTTCTTGCTCAAGAATGCCGAAAGACTCAATGACCAGCAATGGGATCTGATCACAGATGCGTTCGACTCGTTGTTCGACCTCACTACTGCCAACGAGTTGTTCAACTTGGACCCATTGAAGAAGCATGGTGCCGAAGACGATGGCATTGATGTTCCACTTGACCTCAATGACAGCTCGATGCAATCACACGAGATGGCTTCTCCTATTACAGATGAGGCTGAGGAAAGATTACAGAGATCTAAGGACAAGTCCTCGATTGTCATCAAATGTGTGCTTCAATTGTTGATGATTGAAACCTTGCTGGAACTCTCGGTTGAAGAGGCTTTCTACGACCACATTTCTCACCAACATTTGATGAAACTTGCACATTTGTTGGAGTCGAGTTACAATTTTGCCAGATCTTTCAACGACGACTACGAGCTTAGAGTCAGACTCTGGAACGCTGGTGTAATTGAAAGACTTCCAAACTTGCTCAAGCAAGAGAGCATGTCCTCAGCTGTCTTCTTGAACATCATGTTCAGACTCTACTGTGACAATAGCAAGGTGAGCGGCGAGGCCAAGGACACCATCTTGAAATCTGTCGTTCCACTCTCGAATGACATTGTTTCGAGGTTTGCCGATCTCGACGAGTCCAACCAGCAAAAGAGCATTTCTACGTGGAAGCCGGTTGCAATTGAGATCCTCAGGGGTTATGTGGAGTTTGACGACTCGGACTTTTCCAAGCATGCGCCGGCCATGTACAAGCTCTTATTGAAATTGTTCGACAGAGGTATGTCGCAGGAATTGAGAAAAGCATTGCAGATGTTTTTCACGAGAGTCGGGGATACATTTTTGAGCAGTGACCAGGCCTAAAAAGGGAGAGGCTGCAAAAACAAGGGTATCGGGTGTATGCAAAAAGAGCCCCATATGTCGGTCACGCCTCACGTGAGCCCAAAGCTAAAAGATCACAGTGTGGACGGCGAGGTGAGACTGGGGAAGTTTCGCAGCAATTTGTAAGGCCAGGCTCCACAATGTGCGCACCAAGATCTGGTGAAGCATGACGCCGCAGGTCGCCATGGATAAAAAAGGCTTGGAGCTTGTCATTAGAGAACATGAGGAACAAAGGCGGCATTTTGCATGGCCGACCCTGATACATAATCATTTATTAATGCTGACATAATTAGGAACCCAGGTATACCCACTTTTGGAGGTACGGGTGTTCTCGTTGGACGTTCGCTCTGACGGTTTTTTTCTTCTATGAAAAATTTTCTTTGGGACTTTCTTCTCCTTGCTGAACTCCGAACGCTGTCGAATTACGACAACCATGTCTTTTGAAAACAAGGTATGTTTTATCAATTCTCGCAAACTGGAGCACCGATGAATTGGCCCTCAATTCGTCGGAAGACGTATTCCCGAATTGGGTACCGAAGCAAAATTGGCCGACTTGAAACGATCTTGAATTGAGTGACCAAATTTCCCATCAATTGGAGTTCATTGGTACTCCGTCAAATCACCACTTCCAACTGTGCCTCAATTACCGCCCCCCCCCCCCCCCCCTGAAGTTGCGGTTCCATCCAACCCTTGCTACCCCAGAAACTCCGGAATCCTTCGCAGACCGCACCCCACCAGCTACTAACCAAACCAGAACTTGTACGATTTATTGGGTAACGATGTGGAGGATGAGCTGGCGCTCCCTCCTCAGGCTCCAAGAGAGATCGTTAGGAACACCACCTCTTCCAAGAAGAGTGACGTCCCTCCAGCCAAGGCCGACCCTGCTAGAGCTAAGAAGAACAAGAAGGGCCCTACTGGTAACGAGGCTGCCCTCAAAAACAAGAGCAACAACAAGGATGTTGCTCCTCCTTCCAACACCCCTTCTTCCAGAGAGAAGAAGCCATTTGACCGTCACTCCAGAACCGGCAAGACCGACTCCAAGAAGAAGTTGAAGCAGGGCTGGGGTGCTGACGACAAGAGAGAGTTGGACGACGAGACCAACGCCACCGGCGATGCTTTGGTTGAGTTGGAGAATGAGGCTGCCGAGAAGGGCGAGCCAGCTCCTCCAGCTGCCAAGTCCTTGCAGGACTACTTGAACGAGTTGCAGCTTGCTGAGAACAACTTGGACGGTAAGAGAACCGTCAGATCCGCCAACCAGGGTGCCGAGCAGAAGTGGGCCGAGGGTGAGGTTGTGGAGAAGCACACCGAGGACTTTGTCAAGGCCACCCACGCCAGAAAGCAGAAGCAGAAGGCTTTGAAGGAGAAGAAGTACTTGGACTTCAGCGCTGTTTTCGCTGACGAGGCTCCTAGACCTCAGAGCGACTCTGCTAGAGGCGGCTTCAAGGGCTCCAGAGGCCCCAAGCCAGCCAGAGGCGGTAAGGGCGGCAACAACGTCAAGAAGGCCCAGCCACCTGCTGTGAACGACAAGAACTTCCCATCTTTGAAGTAAGCCGTTCGCGGGTTCTTGATTTCAGCGGAGCAGTTACGCCAGTATGAGTAATACACGAATCACTAGCGACAGAGAGTAGGATGTAGAGAAGTTATTTGGCTGCAATGGCCAATTGGCTATTTTGTATGGATTTGTGGGAGTCAGAATTGGGTCCAGGTAGAGGTATAAGGACTACTGCCGCTGCTTCATACTGAGACACCTGTAACTGTGGATCGCACAATCTCGATATTGCATCACGAAACATATTTCCAAAACGTAAATTGATAACATCTAGCCTTAAGCGGAACCAATTGTGGAATCCCCCTGGCGGCTCTCAAAAAGCAACGTTGTGGAATGGGTCAAGGTTGTTCACTTGCATGATTTACATTTTGCACCCATTTCCTCAGCAATGAACACAGCCCAGCTACAAAGCATGACATCTACGATAAAGTTCCAGAACCATAAACCCAAAAGCCACTATGATTTGAACAATGCCGTCATTTAATCCAAAAAACGTAATTTCCATCCCCGTCCTTAGTTCACCACCTTGATCAGCCGAGGTTGTGGACCCCTTGGATCCTCATATTACCACACCTTAGCCGACGATTTCCCAGCCACACAAGCTCCTACATCACAATACCAATTGAGCAAAAACACCCATACAAAGTACCCAAATCCACCCTTTTGGAACCCACTTTACACCAATCCAGCACACGACTAGCACCTTCGACGATCGCCATTCCTCGAGAACCCTTCAACATCCGTCTCACAATTGTCCAGATCGGCTCCAAGCCTCCATACCCAAAAATGTCATCTTATCAGATTCATGACCTTTGCCAAAATCACGCTATCCTGGGCACCCCACCATGCCCCATTTTTTTTTTTTTTTCACCTCAGTGACCCTTTACGGCATTGCTCCCAGCAGAACAACCAACTTTGGTCGATCTGCATTTTCTTCTATTTTTGGGCGGGAATCCCCATAATATTCGACTTTGCCAAATATGTCCATTTTCAGCCGACCTCGGAATCGTCTTAAAGTGACCGACTGACGGCCTTATCAGGCTACGGCGCCTCTTATCCGGATCCGGATAACACAGGTGCGGGTCACACCGTGGGCTGTCTCTGGCTGCCTGTCATTCACAGCGTGGGAGCGGAATCTGGCTATGTGCAGTACCAACATTATCTGCCGGAAATTTGCACCCTCTCGAGGCAAGTGACTCAGCGTGGGAGGGCCATGTTTGTCGGGAAATCAGCGAATGAGGAGGAGAGTTGGGCGTTGTGTTGGGGTTTTATTGGGGGACGGGGTCGCGTCACGTGCACAATATTATTTTTATCCCCGCCTTGACAAAATTGCTTTTTCTCCGAGCTAGCCTGTGGCGGCACTACCGAAAAAACAACAGAATTTGTCACGGTGCGACGCACCAGAATGTAGGAAGCCTCTTTATATCGAGCCCGGTGTCTCACGAAAATACATATGGATTTTTCAGTTGCTAAACAAGAGTCATAAAAAACAACCCCTGCAACAAAACAACTAAAACACACCAATCCGACCAATTTACTACCGTTCATTTATTTAAACCCCTCCGTCTACCCCAGATTTGAAGTCCCCCGCCATGAACACGGAATCCGGGGTCCAGGAGGACTCAACAAAACCAACAACACAGACCGCCAATTCCAAGTCCAACGGTCCCACCAAACATGTCACAAAATTGTCCACGTCCTCTCCCGAGGCTATTCGTGTTGCTGCCGAAATTACCCCTACAAGGCTCGCCAATCTCTTAATTAAGAAAGGTCCCTTGCCCATTCGGTTAATCACGTCTCAGTTGGCCGTGGAAGTTCCCGGTTTCGATCTCCTTTCGCTTTCCAAGCAGCGTAGACTTATCATGGCTGCTATGGAAGCCGGCGATGTGGAGAACAACGTTGTTTTTGAAAAAATCGGCTGGGGCCAATGGGCCGTGCGTCGGAAAGACTCAGACTACATTGTTACTGAGGGCAGTGCTACCGACGATAAAGCCAAGATTAGCGTTCAGGAGCTTAAAGAGAAAGCCAAGCTTGGATGGTCGAAAAAGAAGGAGCTGGTGCCTAGTACTCGCAGAGACTCAATTTCCAATGGCAAACACAACCTTCACAATGTGAGTGTGCCGCTAGATGCAGCGTTGGAGTCTGAGCTGGAGCTGGAGGACGAGAATTCGCCATTTTCCGATGACGAGCTCCCCAGAATGGCCCGTTTTGATGTGGACGACAATGCTATTGCGGAGGATTCGGATGAAGACGATATGGATACCGCCGAGGACGGGCTCTTCCAGTTTGACGACGAGTCAAAGGACAAGAAGCGGAAGAAGCTGCCTCCAGTGCTGTTTGCCAACAGGGTGCCTTTGAAAGTGCTGCCTCCTCCACATCTCCAGGGTTCTCGCCGTAAACTGTCTGGAGCCAACTCGGTCACGAAAAACACCCACACGGGCTACTCAAACAGACACCAATTGTTCAGCCGCCTGAGACTCAACTCCATTGAGAATTTGGACAATTACATTGTCTCTTCTGCTCGTGGTCTGCTGATCCTGGTGTCTTCTCCTCCTCCTGCTTCCTCGGTCCTTTCAGTGTCGCCAATTGGCTCGTGGCTGAACTCTAATGGTCATCTCCACCCTGGTGTGACCGTGTCGCCCGACAATTTCGGCAATAACATTGGAGGCAGACGGAAGCTGAGTTTCAACGAGTCCAGTATCCGCTCTACATTGCTGTCGTCGCTCCCACGCAACGGTGCAAATCCCAAACTGTCAAAGCAGGATGCCTCTGATACCGACGAGGAGGACTGGGCTACAATTGGCGCTGAGTCTTTGCGCAAACACAGTGCTGGTTCGCTGACAACGCCTGGCAAAGAGGATACCCTACGTAGCGACGAGAAACGGGCTGCCCGTGCGTTGGTCGATTTGATGTCGATCTAGCTCCTCTAGCTGGCCTGGGTTGTTGCGGCCGCTGCAGGGCAGGTCCTGGCAGCTTCATAGTATAGAAAATGTATCAACCAAGAGGAATCCGAGTAGCTGTATGAATTGATATAGACCATTGAGTCTGAGGGTTGATTTTATGATTTTGGTGACGCCAAATATTCGCTATATTGCTGGAGATCTACCAGTAGCCATTTTTAGACAGTTGCAAAAACAGATAGCTGATGGAATGTGGAGAATGCAGAAGCCTATTGTCACTCACCATACAGCAGCGTGGTCCGTGATTTCAACATCTATGATCGAATGACAACACTTTCAACAATTAAAATCAGGTCTAAGGAAATATGACTTAGAGTTGAGTACAGAAGCCGAACCGAGTCTTCAGTCTGTCTATAACTATGCAAGAGAACCACAAGCATGCAATCGAAACCATGAAATAACATCAACACTTCCGAGAACTTTTCACAAATAGAGTAAAGAAAATGAAGTTACCCCACAAATTGGACAATTTGACTCCAACTTAAATTTCACGTTTTCTATATTCAGCCAAAACGTCCATCCCTGTATTCTCGGACACCCCTTCGGACCGTGCTTTTCGCAGCCAATGCCCCACCAAGGCTTTTCCAATACATGGAGGCTATAATCGATTTTGACAAATATCAAATACACCAAACTAAGCCGACGACTTCAAATAACATTAAATTCGTTAATCATAACATCCTCTTCCTTTTTTTCAAATATCGTGGGACGTTCTCTTGCAGGGCCGTTCGATGCTGGAAGACGCGTGTATTTCACCCAATTAGGAATAGATATGGCGCGGCCGAAAAAAAGGTATACCCATCAACCACACGGTCTTTTCATAAAAACCTACATCTCCAATGTCAGCGACAACGGTGCTCCCCACCGTGCAAATCAATGTCAATTACAATGAGCTCAAAACGCTGATTCGTGATTTCTTCACTCATTTCAAGGCCTCCTCCGATGTCGATCTCGATGTGGAACCTGAGTTGCAGGAGCTGGGTATCAAATACTTGGATTTGTTGCAAAAAGTTGCCAACAGAGACATCTCCACTCTCTACGTGGATTTGGACGATATCAAGGCGTACCAGGAAAACCAGTTTTTCTCGTCTCAGCCCTCGCAATTGGGCCTGATGGACTTGGTCAACCAGATCCAGAAGAATACGTACCACTTCACCGAGCTTTTCTCCTCAGTCGTGGACGAGTTGATGCCTGAGCCAACCAAGGATGTCTCCTACAAGGACGACGTCTTGGACGTGATCTTGCACCAGAGAAAGTTGAGAAACTTGCGTGTTTCTCAGGAGAACACCGATGAGCTCAACTCTTTAAACGCGGGCTTGTCTCAGCAGACCAACACAGACTGGCAGAACTCTCAACAGCTGGGCGGCTTGTTGCAGGAGAACATGTTCCCACCCAAGTTGACCAGACGTTACCATTTGTACTTCAAGCCTGTGACTGGTAGAACCAAGGCTTTGGCTGTGAGAGATGTCAAGGGCAGCCACGTTGGTAAGATGATCACCGTCAGAGGTATCGTCACCAGAGTCACCGACGTGAAACCTTCCGTGCTTGTGAATGCCTACACTTGTGACAAGTGTGGCTACGAGATTTTCCAGGAGGTCAACTCCAAGGTTTTCCAGCCTTTGACTGAGTGTACCTCCGAAGTGTGCAAAACAGACAACCAGAGAGGCCAATTGTTCATGCTGACGCGGGCGTCCAAGTTCCTGTCTTTCCAGGAGGTCAAGATCCAGGAGATGGCTTCCCAGGTCCCCGTGGGCCATATTCCCAGAACACTTACCATCCATGTCAATGGTGATTTGGTCAGACTGATGAACCCAGGTGACATTGTTGATGTTTCTGGTATTTTCTTGCCTTCTCCATACACTGGTTTCAGAGCACTCAAGGCCGGTCTTTTGACCGAAACCTACTTGGAGGCTCAGTTTGTCCAGCAGCACAAGAAACAGTACGAGTCTCTCGAGATCACGCCAGAAATCAGAGAACAGATGATGGCTTTGAACCGTGAGGGTAACGGAACCATCTACAGGCGTTTGGCCCAGTCCATAGCTCCAGAGATCTACGGTCACTTGGATGTGAAGAAGATCTTACTTTTGCTTCTCTGTGGTGGTGTCACCAAGGAGATTGGCGACGGTATGAGAATTCGTGGTGACATCAACGTGTGTCTTATGGGTGACCCTGGTGTGGCCAAGTCTCAGTTGCTTAAATCCATTAACAAAATTGCCCCAAGATCCGTCTACACAACCGGTCGTGGTTCTTCCGGTGTTGGTTTGACTGCTGCCGTGATGAGAGACCCTGTCACCGACGAGATGGTGCTTGAAGGTGGTGCCTTGGTGCTTGCAGACAATGGTATCTGTTGCATTGATGAGTTCGACAAGATGGAAGAGGGTGACAGAACAGCTATCCATGAGGTGATGGAACAACAGACCATCTCCATCTCGAAGGCCGGTATCAACACCACATTGAACGCCCGTACCTCCATTTTGGCCGCTGCTAACCCTTTGTACGGTCGTTACAACCCTCGCTTATCACCCCACGAGAACATCAACTTGCCAGCTGCGCTCTTGTCTCGTTTTGATATCATGTTCTTGATCTTGGACCAGGCGTCTGAGGAGAACGACGAGCAGCTTGCAGAGCACGTCACCTACGTTCACAGAGAAGGTAAGCAGCCTGAGATGGACTTCACGCCGTTGGACCCTCATACCATCAGACAGTACATCTCTGTTGCCAGAACCTTCCGCCCCGTCGTCCCCAAAGAGGTCGGTGACCACGTGGTTCAGCTGTACATCAGAATGAGAAAAGAGGCCCAGAGAAATGAAGGGTCCGTCAAGAAATTTGCACACATCACACCTAGAACGTTGTTGGGTATCTTGCGTATCTCGCAGGCGCTTGCAAGAATCCGTTTCGACAACGTGGTGAGACCTACAGATGTGGACGAGGCACTTAGACTCTTGAAGGTGTCGAAATCCTCGATGGACTCGAACGATGACGTGGAGAGAGAAGACGTGACCACCAGAATCATGGGCAGCATCCGTCGCTTCATCAGAGAGAATGATGCCGACAACAACACCATCAACGTGGTTGAATTGTACACCAGATTGGCTGGCATGGGCTACACGCAAGAGCAGATTGACCTGTGCATCAACGAGTATGCACACCTTGGTGTGGTGCAGCTTGTGGACGACCGTGAGTCGTTATTGATTGTGGACTAAGGGTGTTGCAAAATGCGCACATTGATAATAAGGCAGACAGCGTATCGGGACGTCTAGTTGCCTACACATGTATTTTACCTTGAGCTAATAAAAAAGATAACAGGATGGTGAATGTAGGCACCACAAACAAGAGCCAGAATGATCAAGGATCTGAAATTCCAGAAATTCCAGACAACCAAAGTGATCTGAGACACAGTGATATTACAGATCTCCCCAATCCAACTACACCAGTTGTATCAGGAATCCTTGAAAAGAGGAAACAAAGCATCAATGCCAGTCAGCAATTCTCAAGAAGGGGCTCTGCTAGAGAACTTCACTCTCCACTTCCAAGAAACCCTGCTCCTACGAATAGAGAAGCATCTGAAGAACCTGAACAAACCAATGAACAGAAAGTCACAGATAAGCTAAAACCATGGGTTCTTGAAAACAAGGGCTCTGTTGCACGAGACCATATGGCCAATGAACGGACCTTTTTGGCCTGGATGAGAAGTGCTCTTATGACACTTACTCTAGGTGTCGCTTTCATTCAGATGTACTCAATTTCTTCCAGAGCCACGCATGCGTTAGTGAAAGATGCAGACGATAAGTTGAGGCAAAAGTTGACCCACGAGAACGCCGGTCTTGATGTCTTGGCCAGACCTTTATCCGTCATTTGTGCTGTTTTCGCTGCTTTCATGGTATTTGCTGGCTACTGGCGGTACCTTAGGGTGCAACATGCAATGACCAAGAATCAATTTCCTGTGAGCCGGGCATTCACGCTTACCGTGGTATTGTTGGCGTTGGTAGTGCTTGGTCTAGTTCTCGGGCTAGCGATCAAGACGGGTGGGTAAAGGCAATCGTTTAAGTGACATTCGGTTCGGCTCAGAGAATCTGCCTGCCTCAAGAGTGCATTTCGACATATTACTATTCAAAGTAGAAGGTTTCTGAGTTGGATAGAAGGCGTACTGTTTTCGAGAATAGCATACTTTCAAGTCGAGTGCTATGTAAGCCCATTGAGCATTTTTCTTTAATTTTTAAGCATCAGCACAGAATTCGATCGAGCTTCGAATAGCTATCATCGATGAACTCTTTCCATTGCTGGTTGTTTATCTTCACTATACTGTAATTTCAAGCAGTGTTGCAGCCATTAACTAGCGAGCCAGACTTATAGAACTCCTACTCTACAAACCCCAGGACCAGTTTTTCAACTTCACAATTGACATGACAATACAGAATATTTCTTTTTTTTTTTTCAAAAAAAAAAACTATACCAACCCTTTCAGCCACATGGCCTGTCTACCCATTATAGCTTTATCTGCGGCACGGTGAAAATGTATGGATGCGCGTTGGACGAAAAACACCAAGCAACAACCAGTGTTGGTACTTTTGTTGATACTCACAAAACACCTACTATGTCAGACTACGCGTCGCTCACGGTGGCCCAATTGAAAGAGCAGCTCAAGGCCAAGGGATTGGCCTTGGACGGCAAAAAAGCCGATTTGGTTCAGCGTCTTGAGGAACTGGACTCCAGCGCTCCAGAACCAGCCAAGACAGAAGAATCAGCACCTGCTCCCCAGGCCGAAGAGCCAAAGCAGGAAACCACTGAAACCACCCAACCCACGACTTCTGAAAACGGCGATCAGCTGCAGCCTCTGGAAGAAAGCAAGAAGCCAAAGGAGTTGACTCCAGAGGAAAGAAAACAGTTGGCTGTGGACCTTCTCACGAAAAAGATCCAGAGAGCCGAGAAGTTTGGTGACGAACTGCTGGCCGAGGCTGCCCGTAAGGATTTGAGCCGTGTGGAGAAATTCGGTGTGGACCCCGGAACTGCATTGGCCAAGGAGATCGGCTTGGTGGACAAGCAGGTGAACCTGGGCTTGGGGCACTTCAAGAAGCACCGTGGCCACAAGAACAAAAACAAGGGCAAAAAGAACAGAAACAAGGGCAAGGTGGGTAAATAGGCGGCCCGCCTCGAGAGACAAGCCGTATGGAGACTTTGTTCAATAGATATCAAAAATGTACGATTAATGTATGGCCTGGGTCTCGAGCACCGAGTCAATCTCCGAAGAGCCCGTCTGGACTCTATATAGTTGGTGTGGAAGCGGTTATGTCGAGCAAGTTTGACGGAATATAGGGTATAGCGCTGTATGATGAAGAGCTGCTTTTGCTGGAATTTATAGAGATTAAACCCGCTGAGCGGATATTTTCTGATTGATCTGCTGGCGAAGCATCAACCCTTCTATCTTCTTGATATCTTCAAACTTTGCCGTCTTGCGCCGTCTAGGCGCCACAGTTATTGCAAATCGAGAGCCACATCTTCCTCATACAATGAAAAGCTTATATAAGTTTTGCTGTTTTCTTAAAAATTGACGCCAATCTAGTCTTTAGCATTCATCATGGCCCCCGGATACAAGGTCTTCTTCTCTGAACTCGACAACCCTCAGCACTACGCTGAACTTAAAGAGAGCATCAAGGCTGGAAAAATCACCGATGCTAAAGAAACCGTCAGTGAACGTTCGAAGCTTTTATACCCTGAGTACTTGGTTTCTGCCACTCCAGCTGATTCCAAGGCTTACAACAACCAAAAAAACCCAGATGGTGCCAAAAACGATAAAGGTCACCTAGGCGACCCGGAGTTCAAGAGCTTGTTCAACAAGGCCCATAAGAAATTCGACTTGTCGCCAAACTTGGGGACTGAAATTGACGGAATCCAGCTCAGTGAGCTCGACGACCAGGGAAAGAACGATTTGGCATTGTTCCTTGAAACCAGAGGTTTGGCTATCTTCCGTAACCAGGACTTCCGTGACAAGGGTCCTGAATTTGCCGTGAACTTTGGCAAATACTTTGGCCCATTGCACATCCATCCTGTTGCCTACTCGACCGAGAAGCACCCCGAATTGTTTGTGACTTTCAGAAAAGCTGGTGATGGTTCCAGATACAACGAGCAGTTCAGGCACACCACCAGCACCATTGCATGGCACTCAGATGTTTCTTTTGAAGAATACCCATCGTCTTTTTCCATCTTTGTTGCTTTGGAAGCCCCAGAGAGCGGTGGTGATACTCTTTTCCTTGATGGAAGAGAAGCCTACAAGCGTTTGTCTCCACCAATGCAAAAGTTTTTGGAGGGTCTCACGGTGATCCATTCCAACTATGGTCAGAACAAGTTTGCTGCTCTTCGTAACCAGGTGGCCAGAATCAAGGCCGACTATTTCACAGAACATCCATTAGTGAGAACCCACCCAGTGACTGGTGAAAAGAGTTTGTTCTTCTCCAGAATTTTTGTTCAGAAAGTCAAGGGCTTGAAGCAGACTGAGTCTGACGCCATCCTCAACTTCCTCGAGGACCATGTCAACAACAACCCAGAGATTCAGGTCAGAGCTGCCCACAAGGGTACTGACTCCCGGTCTGTGATTTTGTGGGACAACAGAATCTTGATGCACTCTCACTGTAACGATTTCTTGCAGCACGAGACTACTGCTAGACACCATTTCAGAGTCACCTGTATTGGAGAGAAGCCCTACTTGGACAACTCTGAGAGCTCCAGTAATGAGAAGCCACAGGCCTATTAGGAGAGGCAGCAGAAGATATGGAAAAAATTTTAGAAGATTTAGTTTTGAGCAAAAGGATAGTGAAAATATATGGCGCAAGCGTCTGGAATGAATGAAAAGGTATTGAAGGTGTGGTTGTTAGGTTCATCCGACCATCCTAACAAGTTGTAGTGGGTAATGGGAAAGCCAGAGTGGAACCTAAATAACGAAAAAGCAATTCAAATTTTGATTGTGGTTTTCATCGATTTAACTGGTGGGAAAAAAACCCGAGCCTTCATCTTCAAACAATTGTCACTTCCTTGTCCCATAGCACCATCATTGCTGGTCCACTATAGAGCATAACCTTCAGATACTATACTAGAGCCCACACGGCCTCCGTAGACTCAATGGGCCAATAATCACAAAATCTAACCGAAAAATTCACCCCTAAGGCCATCTCCCCAAAATTTCTGGAATTCCGAACCACGTTGATGTCAGCAGCGCCTCACCGCCCATTACCGAGCCTTCCACTCACCAGCCACCTGCCTTCCACTGTACCGTCAATTTCTGTCTAGATCAGAATTTTCAAAAAGTTATAACCAAATTCTCTCAATTCGTAAAAGCGCCTCACAGTTTTCTCTGTTCTTGGCTCCTAACGTTATTCCCCTCCGGCTCTGAAATTTGCACCCATTCCACCTCCACTTCTCAATTCGCACAAAACTTATCTCAACTAACCATGTCCTCCAAACTCTATTACGAGGCACTCCCCCTCATTTGAAGCCCAGACACTACGATGTGTCTGTGTTTGACCTCGACTTGGAATCTGACTCCTACAATGGCGAAGTGGTAATCGACTTGGACATTGTGGAGGAGACGGATGAGTTGCACTTGCATTACCGAGACTTGGAGATCGGCGATATCAAGGCTAGCGTCGGTGACCGCGTGATTGATGCTACCGTGTCCGACCGCTTCCCAAAAAAAGAATATTTTGTTATCAAGCTTGCGGAGAAGGTGGTTCCAGAAAGCTCCACGGTCCAGGTTTCCGTTGGCTTCAAGGGTGTTATTCAGTCTAACATGGCTGGTATGTACAAGTCCTCCTACAAGGACAATGGCCAGACCAAGTACATGATTCTGACGCAATTCGAAGCTACCGATGCTAGAAGAACGTTTCCTTGTATGGACGAGCCTGCTTTGAAGGCCACCTTCGTGGTGAACATCACCTCTGATAACGCCTACACCGTTTTGGGTAACACCCCTGTGGAAAAGGTCCAGGAAAAGGGTGACCAGAAAATCACCTCTTTCCAGAAAACCCCGGTCATGTCGACATACCTCTTGGCCTGGGCCTTGGGTGAATTTGAGTTCATCGAGGGCTTCACTGAAGAGAAGTACTACAACGACAAGCCATTGCCTGTGAGAATCTACACCACGAACGGCTACTCAAAGGACGCTGAATTTGCTCTTTCTTTGGCCCCAAAAATTGTGGATTACTTCTCGAAAATCTTCGAACACAAGTACCCTTTGCCCAAGTTGGACCTTTTGGCAGTGCATGCTTTCTCGCATAACGCCATGGAGAACTGGGGTTTGATCACTTACAGATCTACTGCTCTTTTGTACAACCCTTCTACTTCTGATCCGGAATACAAGCAGAAGGTGGCCTACGTTGTGGCTCACGAAATTGCTCACCAGTGGTTCGGTAACTTGGTGACTATGCAATGGTGGGACGAGCTTTGGCTTAACGAAGGTTTTGCTACCTGGGTGGGCTACGCTGCTGTTGACTATTTGTTCCCTGAATGGGATATCTTCAGTGCTTTTGTCTCTACCTCGTTGCAGACTGCTCTTAAGTTGGACGGTTTGAGAAACTCTCACCCCATTAAGGTTCCGGTGGTCAATGCCTCTGAAATTGACCAGCTTTTTGACCAAATTTCCTACTTGAAGGGTGCATCCACGATTCTTATGCTTTCAGCATATTTGGGAACTGGTACTTTCCTCAAGGGTGTTGCCCACTATTTGAACGTCAACAAGTACGGAAATGCCACCTCGCTAGCTCTTTGGAAATCTCTCTCCGAAACCTCTGGCCAACCGGTTGGTGAAATGATGGAGTCCTGGATCACCAAGATTGGTTTCCCTGTGATCCAAGTTACTCATGAAAATGGAGACCTCGTCCTCAAACAGACTAGATTCTTGAACGGAGGCGGCGTGAAGCCCGAGGACGACGAGACCATCTGGTGGGTGCCACTCAACGCTGATGGCGACAACGTGGAGCTGTTGGGCCGGGACTCTATCGACCAAAAAGAAACTACAGTCAAGAACTTCAACTTGGACGGCTTTTTCAAGCTCAATCAGGATTCGCAGACAGTAGTGAGAGTGGACTATTCGCAAGAAATTCTTTCGAATCACATTTTGCCTTACTTCAAGAAATTCTCCTCCAAGGACAAGGTGGGTGTTATTGCTGACGTTGCCTCGATCGCCATTTCAGGTGACGAGAAGACAGACACCATTACGTTCCTCAACCTCGTGAAGTCTATCGTTCTTGACGAAGACTTGATCGGAGAGCTGTACGTTGCCTGGTTGGAGCTTTGTTCCCGCTTGTCTGCTTTGAAGACGACCTTCAGCGGTGAGGACAAGGACCTCAGCGAAAGAATCACTCATTTCATCCGCCTGGTCTACTCGAAGTTGGCTATCAAGTTGCTCAGCGAGGAAGTTGATGCCAATGACGTCCTCAAGACTAAACTCAAGGCGCACATCTTGAACAGTGCTGCAACCTACCAAGTTCCTGAGGTGAAGCAGCTAGCGCACTCGTATTTCGGAAGCTGGAAACAGTCTAAGACCATTGATCCCGCTTTGAGATACTTCACCTTCTCTTCTGTCCTCTCGTCGCCGGACGTTACTGAAGACGATGTGAAGGTGGTTTTGGACGAGGTGATTAACCCATCCGCTTTGGATTCTAGAGAAGTTGCCTTGAGTGCGTTGGGTAACATCTCCAGCAAGGAGCTTGCTAAGAAGATTATTGCCACGCTTATCGACATTAATGTTGTGCCTGTTATGGACGCCCACTTTTTGGCTGGCAACCTTTCCAAGAACACTGCTGTGAGAGACATTTTGTGGGACTTCATCAAGGACAACTACAACACGATCTACAAGTTGATGTCCACGAACATGGTTGTGTTGGACCGTTTCATTCGTTTCACGTTAGGCAACTACCAGCTGGAAGCCATGGCAGAAGACGTCGAGAACTTCTTCAAGGACAAGGACGTCAACGGATTCGAGAGATCCTTGTCGCAGGTGTTGGACTACATCAGGATCAACGCCGCCTGGTTCAAGAAAGACCAAGATCGTGTCAAGCAGTGGTTGACCGAACACGACTTCTAATCTACCTTCTTTGTACAATCTTCCCAATCTACGTACTATCATAATTTTTCAATAAACAATGTCTATGTAACCGAATATGGAATGCACCGCTGGTTTAAGCGAGCTTGTGGTCGTGAGTAGAAGCGTATCTTCCAGATGGGTCAGCGTGACAGCCCCATTCAGCCTTAGGCACCCATCTCATGACAGTAGAACCAGCAGCCTTGGAACCGTGGAAAACCTCGTCAAACTTGCAACGGTACCAGTAGGCCTCCTTGGTGGTTGGAATGTCGTCACCCCATTCAGGCTTAGGGTTAGCAAGCTGCTCGTCAGTAACAGCAGCCTCGGCAGCATCCTTCAAACCGTCGATCCAAGAGTAACCGACACCGTCAGAGAACTGCTCCTTCTGTCTCCACAAAATCTCCTCGGGCAAGTATGGCTTGACGTCAGGCTCGTCAGAAGTGTCGAAGGCCTTTCTCAAGATGTACTTTTCGATCTTGCCCAGCTTAGGGTCGATCAACTTGTCCTCTGGGTTGACGTTCATGCACACGTCCAAGAACTGCTTGTCCAAGAATGGCACTCTAGCCTCAAGACCCCAGGCCATGGTGGACTTGTTGGCTCTGAGGCAGTCAGCGTAGTGCAAGTTCTTGACTCTCTTGACACACTCCTCGTGGAACTCCTTGGCAGAAGGAGCGTTGGCGAAGTACAAGTAACCGCCGAAGATCTCGTCGGAACCCTCACCAGAAAGCACCATCTTGACACCCTGGGCCTTGATCTTTCTGGACAAAAGGTACATAGGGGTGGAGGCACGGATGGTGGTCACGTCGTAAGTCTCCAAGTGGTAGATGACGTCGTTCAAGGAGTCCAAACCTTCCTCCAAGGTGAAGGTGTGAGAGTGGTGGATGGTACCGATGAAGTGGGCCACCTTTTCAGCAGCGATCAAGTCTGGAGCACCAGGGAGGCCAATGGCAAAAGAGTGCAAACGAGTGAATCCAAGAGAGTGCAAGGAACCATCGGCATCCACACCAGAAAGCTCCTTGTTGGCATCAATACCGTCCTTCGGAAGAGCAGCAGCAGCCTTCTGGGCCTCTCTGGCAGCGATGGAGGCAATCAAGGAGGAGTCAAGGCCACCAGACAACAAGACACCGTAAGGCACCTCGGCCATAAGTCTCTTTCTGACAGCCAACTCCAACGTCTCTCTGACCTCCTTGTAGTCCACACGCTTCTCAGGAACCTGAGCACCGTCCCACCACGTAGGGGTGAAGTAACGGGTGATTTGGTCGGTCTTGGAGTCGTAAACGTGGCCTGGAGGGAAGGCAGTGATTTCGTCACACTCGTCAACAAGACACTTCAACTCAGAGGCAAAGTAACGGCCCTGTGGGTTTTTGGAAGACTTACCCATGTACAAGGTGGTGATACCAATGGGGTCTCTGGCAGCCAAGATACGGTCCTCCTGCTTGTCGTACAAGACCCAGGCGAAAAAACCGTCCAAGTGCTTAGGAGCATCGATGTCGTACTTCTGGACGGCTGGAATGATGGGCTCACAGTCAGAGTGAGACTTGTAAGGGTAGTCGGGGAACTGCTCTCTCAACTGGATGTGGTTGTAGATCTCACCGTTGACGGCAAGGGAGTAACGGCCGTCCTTGGACACGATGGGCTGGGCACCGGAGTCCAAACCAACAATGGCCAATCTCTCATGACACAAGATGGTGTTGTTGGCGGTGACGTTGCCAGACCAGTCTGGGCCTCTGTGTCTAATTTTTTTCGTGTTCTTGAGGGCAACACCCTTGAACTTCTCGATTTCGGGCTGTCTGTACGCAGCGTAGATTCCACACATGTAGCTTGTTGAAGGTGTTTTAGTTTTCGTGGAATTTTTCAATGAATCATCCCAGTTCCGGGGTAGATGAGATGTGGCACGTGATGTCGCTCCTACTTAAGCTGCACTTGTCGAGATGCTACCCTCGGATTGCTATGAGTCAGCACCTTGCGTTGTGCATCTGCTGTAGTATGGTGGCTCGGTCAGCTTATTTTGTGCAGCCGCTGACTGTGATGGTTTCAAATTGACTCTGTTTGAGATGGACGAGGTCGATTTTGGTTGAAGTGTGTTGAAGTGTGTTTTTGACGTTGGCTGCGAATTTCGGAGTAGGTATCGCGAGACGGTGATAGACCGGTACCGGGCTGCAAGTGAGACAGTTGGTTGTGGCATTTGGGCAGATGGAATGGAAGAAGCTGGAGTGGGTGTGGAAAGATGAGAATTTGTCATTTCATGAAAATAGGGGTGACATTTTTGAATTGGATACGGGGACAATTGATGTCTTAGTACGGGTATGCATCAAGACGGCCGTGGTTGCTTGACTACGACCATCTATTATCAAGCTTCGTAGTAAATGTAATTTTTTAACGTCTTTGAAGAAAGGATGACAAGTATTAGTCTCTCATCGAATTTGTTGCTGCAACCAGTGCTATCTGGCAATCCCCGTATCTCAAAGCGGTAGCATGCTTGTGTTAACAGTAATCGAAATAACGACTGATAATTGGTTTTATTTCGATATTGATGAAGTCTTTTTGTGACATTTGAAATAAGAGATCAAGCATCAAAAATATTCACTTCTTCGATACGTTTACATTTTCAAGATCTCTCGGTAATTGCAATAATTGTCGCAAGACTACAAACTATGCGAGTAGACGATTTTGAGTTTCCAGGTCAACTTCGAGAAGTACCATTGCTTACAAGGTTGAATAAACGTTCAACCAGAAAGCAGAAATTAAGAAGTAATCTATTTCACATTCCAATAGGCACACTTACCTGACTATTAGACCTTTAGCACCCAGCAATTGATGATTTTACTTTCATAAAAACATCAATAATTCTTTCGAAATATAAAAGTTAAAAGGAATTTTAATTTGAACTTCATTAATTTTTAAAAACAATCATCTATATTAATGTTCTTGGGGGTTCTAGAAAGTAGGCCTATGCCTGTGCGGTGTCTGCACGACCAGTGGCGCACATTGATATCTCGACTTGAATCGTACTAACAACCAATCCACATCCACATCAAAACACACAATGGCCCTTTCCAAACTCGCTGGTGAGTTGTATCAATTATACGACCATGACAAATACTCTGAGTGCCAGCGCCTCCTTCCTCCACTCAAAATGGAATTGATCAAGCACAACTTGCTTGTTCCGGTGCCCTCCAATTCGCAAACGAAGGACCAGCTCAACGATTTGAAGATCTCTGAGAGAATTCTTGAAATTGGCGCTTTGCTGTCTTTGTTGACTCACGACTACGCTGGCTTTGAGAACTTCTTCGCCTCCTTGCGTCCTTTCTACACATCTTCCAAGTTGCACGGCAAATTAGAAACCAACACCGACGCAACCAAGATTATTGCATTGTACTTGTTATACTTGCTTTCTCAGGGCCTTATAAGCAAGTTCCACGTGGAGTTAGAAACCATTTACAACAGCCCCTCATACAATGTCGAGAAGGACAAATACTTGAACTACCCAATCGACTTAGAAAGAAACTTGATGGAAGGTAACTATATCAAGATCTGGAAGTTGCTCCAGAACGAGTCTTCATTGCCTTCAAAGGAGTTTCACCTATTTACGCAAACCTTGATCAACACGTTGAGATTTGAGATTGCTAAGTCGATCGAGAAGACCAACGACTCCATTCCCGTCTCAAACTGCAGAACTTTGTTGTACTTCCCACAAGAGCAGTCCGACAAGGCGTTTGAGGAAGCTTTGAAGCAGGATCTCGAGGTTGAAGACTGGGAGTTCAAGAACGGTGTCATCTACTTCAACACTAAGAAGTCTCAGGGCGCCTTCACTGCCGACAACTCCTCCATAATCAGTAACGTGTTGGACTACGCAGAACATATTGAGTCTATCGTTTGATGGAATTTATTCTAGAGAGTTGAAGAAGCCTTTGTACGCCTCGTCGAGCTCGTCCAAGAACTGGTCTATATCATGCTGGGCCAACTCTTCGTCGTCTCCCAAGTTGTTGAGCTTGATAAGCCAGCCAACGAGCTTCGATTTCCCAGGAAAATCGATTGGCTTAGATGCGTCGTTTTCCCGCAGCACCAAGTCGTTCAAGCTGACGACTAGATCACTTAAAAGCGGGTGAAGCTGGGACTTAGTCTTGTAATTAAGCTTCAATGCATCCATGAGTGTGATGAAACTGCCTGTAGCCTCTGCCACAAGTCTTGCCAGCGCCAGCGCTGATGCCAGTCCTTGGGCTGTAGATTCCTCCTTTGGTTCGGATGAACTCTCCACCACGGTGTGAAAATGCTGTATGGTTGCTGGAACGCCAGATGTAAGTCTCTCCACTGCTAGTGGGACGTGCATTCTGAAAGCTTGCTGCATTAGTTGTAAAAGATTGGAGTGTGTGTCATCAATACCAGGTAGAATCTCAGCGAGAACCTGTTTGTGAGTTGGAGTCTTACCGAATCCCTTGACGAGCATCTGATACTGGTTAATCATACGCATTACCGTAGACGTATACTTCTCCTTATCAGTGATGTAGTCCTTCAAGAAGGAGTTCTCAATCATCTCCATTACCGTTGCTATAGAGTAGATCTCACATAGCGATTCATAGACTGACTTGTGTACCGTGGTGGTAAGCAAAGAAGTTCTTGAGAACTCCTGGTGGAAATTAACATTTGGATTATTTGCCGGTTGGTACGAGGTATTAGCCGTAGGGGCGTAGGCAGGAAGACCAGACATGGTGGTATATGTCGTGTGTTAGTGTGGTGCAGGAAAATCAACGGATTTGGTGAGAGTAGGATGCAAAGAAGTGTCTATTTTGTATTATTTACTCGATGCACTTAATTATCAGTTGGCCGTAATTGTCCACTGTATAGCCAAGAGCTTCCCAATCGGCCTTGTTGACTCTGTAAACGACGGGTGGTGGACAGAAGCGTTGGAGAAGCATGTGCACCTCTTCGTCTTTAAAGGTGGCTGCAACACGGTTTACTGTCTCTTTAGTGAAGCGATCGCGAGCTAGAAGGCACTCCCCTTTGATCCAGCTGAGCAAATACTCGCAGCTGTCTCGGTCAAAGGGAGAGACCGTCAAAGGAAGCGTGACAACGGTGTCTTTTCCATGACTGATTTTCACCTTCACAATTATCTCATAGCGAATGGAGAAGAGTCTTCCCAGGGTTGTGAATCCCTGAGTATGTGTCACTGGAATGCCTTCGGCCGCTTTGGGTAGATTTCTATTTTTGTTGAATGTAGCGCTGGGAAACTTGACCGAGAGTTCCTCGTTAATAATCTGTGCATCAGAAAGAGAGAAATGATGCACGAAGTCATTGTCATATGGAAAAGGAAACTCAAAAATATGCGTCGTGCCGTCTGAAGTGATAGGTTTATCGCATTCATCAGTGTCACTGCGCAACTTGATTTCTCTCTTTACTGGAAGACCCGAATCAAAGCCTTGCATGTACTCTTTGATTTGCATGGTCACCAGCTTTAGTCGAAGGTTCCTCTTCCTTTTATTGTGTAGGGGATTGGCGCCAATTTTGACTCGTAGATGGAATGGATCCAGCGGACCTACTGAGCTGATCGGTAGTTCGAGATCCACCAAGACCTGGTTATCTGAGGTGGGCCGCTGTTCCACTAAAGGCTCATTAAACTGACGATACAAAGGAAGCGTATCGTATAATTTTATAGGGATGGCGAATTTCTCTTCGAATGAAAACTCGGTGTGTGGTGAGGTTCCACCTGTGAAGCGGACACATAGGTAATGAACGGTTGAAGCGTTCCATGATGGAAAGAACCCACTTGACGTTATTGTTCTGGGTATCGGTATAAGGAGGGGAACGTCCAAGGCTATTAGTTTCTGGTAGAATTCTCCCATTGGAGGAGCATAGACCATCGGATCTTTACAGAGCATGTATTCTTTCATAGGTTCATTGGAGCCCAATTTCGAAGAAATGACGGCTTTTTGCTCTGTTCGAAGCTCAACTCCAATCAGTCGGCAGGTGAAGTGCTTGGATTTTGAACATCGTATTTCTATGGTGGTCTCTATCCTCGGCTGATCTGTTAGTATAAATCTTCAGTAAAGCTTAAATAAGTACATACAATGGAGTGGGGAACGCCAGGTGCACCTTTGACGATACTTTGCCCGTCGGTTCGTAGGCCGATATGGACTGGACACTCTAACTTTGGAGGTGCCATATTATCGGAATTTGTTCGGTACGAGGACGTAACTCCGGGGTACATCTGATGCGGTCACGTGTATTCCGTGGTTTACAAGAAATGGATAGTTTGGCTGCATATTTTCTTTGTGGTCATAAATAATCATAAAATGTATGGGATTATGGCGTACTTGACGTCGTACTTGTCGAACTTCTCCTTGTAGTACAATCTGGTACCGTGCGCAGATACACTGAGGTTGGTAATGACGAAAATCCAGGTACCAATGAAGTTCCAGTCGGGAATCGTATAGGGCTTCTGAACGAAGGAAACAAATATAACAACAAGGTAGATAATGACCTCGTCGAAGTAATGTGCACATGCCACAATCTTGAAGAAGTTGAATGTGGGGACTGAGTACTTGACCAAGGAGGCCAAGTGCTGGTGGTTTTTGAACTGGTCGACGGAAAAGAGAATAAAAATGGTGATAAGCAAGTGGTATTTCCAGCTCCACTCAATTGGCTCACCTCCCTCGAGCAAACCTAAAAAGCAGTTGGAAGAAACCCGAGGTAGTATAAAAGACCCGCCATGTAATGCGTGTAGTGCATCTTCAGCTTCGAGCTCCATTTGGTCAACGTGTAGCTCTCAATCATTCTTCTTGTTGCCTGGAGTGTCAATAGTGCCCAGATCACGGTGTACTTGGAGACTGTTGGATTTTGCAGCCAGATATATGCACCTTGCGACCACTGAAGAATCAGGTAAAACACGTAGTAATGTGCAAACCAGGACTTTGGTACTTGAAGAGTCAGTACCTTCTCGACGAATTTGGCCAACGGAGTATCAGGAGTAACCTGCTTCTGCTGTGCCGTTTTGCCATATTTGAGTAGGAGGCGGAATTGCGGGAATATCTGCATCAACAAGATGGCAATCGAGACAGCGACAAATGTCACCGAAACGAGAAGTCTTGGATCGTAGCCAAGAGTGAATGGCTTTAAATCGTCAATATTCATAGCTTCAGGATGTGAAGTACGGTTATGGTGAATATCTGGATGCGCGTGTAGTAGCTTTACTAGAGGGGCTCTCTACACAGGTTACAGTGAAAGCATAGTATTGAAGTCGATTGACTTAGCAAATTTACTGCCGAATAAAATATTTCACTTCATTTGTCGTCAGTTGATTTTTATGTTCTAATCCATAACAATTTTTTTATGTGTATTCGACTCACAATTGGCTTCATTTCAACACTGCCACTATGGGTTAAATGGCCTAGAGAAGCTGGTATGGCAACTATTTGAATATCGATAGGTAGGTCAACATATGCATCTTATTTCAATTAGTACATCTCAGCTTAAACAGTGATCACTTCTTGCAGCAAGTGAATTACACCTGATTCGCATATGAGCTATGAACACTTTCTTCGTCCAGATCGCTAGATTACTATCCCATCACTGGTGGTCCCAATCATCCTTGGTTTCTCTTTCCGCTTAAGTATTAGCAAAATACATTGGAGATAACTAGTGGGTGATTCTTCTCCAATATGAATGTCTTACTTACGCGACATAATGGCTGCGAAAACCTTCTCGTGAAAGTGTGGTAGCCATGTCGCTGCCTTAATAGAAGCTAAATGTTCTGTTGATGACTGAAGAACTTCTCTGTCTCAATCTAAGTATGATTCGCGTGTTGAGTGTCAATATTGCGTCTCCGTAATAAGGTATCGGCCGGTGCAGCCTTAATTAGTACTGTCAAACGACTCTAGAGTAGGTCAAGTAAGCCATTTATTTGGCCTTGACCATGTGGAAGTGACATTATGCGACTGGCTTTGTGTTCAAGATAACATGCACCCAAGTGCTTACTCTAGTGTTCGATTGACAGCTTGTACAATTACACAATGTTCATGCAAAAACACCTATTTATTCTCAAAGGTAATGGAGACAACACTTCAAAAGCCTCGGTAGGAAGTTTAAAAAATTGATTCGCTTAAATAGGCCCGCGCCACTCCACTTCCTATTAAATCCAATTGTCACGATTTATAAAAATAATAATTACACCGCCTCTGTGCTCCGGTGCTAAAGTTAGTCCCGCTACTTGTATTCCTATCGCGCTGCATACAGAGCGCTCTCAGCACCTGGTGTGCATTCGGAAGCGGCTATAAACGGCGCTAGGCGGACAGATATCCTAACGCTAGCATTAGCGGACATTCTCTCAAGTAAGAGATAGTTTCTCTTTTTGAAGATGGATCACGAACTAGCCGATCTAGGCTCCGACGGCGAGGACTCAGCCGCTTTTTTATCCAAATCGCCCCATGCCGATCCCACTACTGATAAGACTCTGCAAGATCATCGCAAGTTCACTGGGTTCCCGAAACCGATAACGACCCATTTGAAGAGTCGTTTGAACTTTCTGGAGATAACCTGCATTCCGTGAGTCCCCCAACGGACTTTGAAACTTCAGATCCAGACGACTCGGATGAGGAATGGCTCTCCTATATCGATAACCTACCAATATGGGCAGCTCCACTAGGCCGGATCGCTTGTGTGTTGTTTTTCGTTGGAATCGCCATGACCATATCGGCGCCTTCAATGGAGGTGATCTACTATAAGTTAGCCTGCCAGGCGCTCATCAAAGATGGAGCTGCTTCAGAAGAACTGCAGTGTGATTCAGTCCATACCCAGGAAATCGTATCCACCTACCTCATGTGGAGCCTGGTAATCAGCTCGATCGTCTCTTTGGCTACAGGTGCTTACATAAGTACCCTTTCCGATTCGTTCGGAAGAAAACCGTTCCTTGCATTTTTCGTCATTATGCTGTGCATCAGCTCGTACGCCAATTACTTCCTCATCACAACCACTGACGGGTTCCCCATGCTCTTCATGTGGCTTGTGACCGCCATAACGTCTTGTTCTGGTGGTGTGGTGGCTTTGCTGGCACTTTTCAGAGCATACATCACCGATGTTACTCGTCCTACTAACCGAGTGATCGGAATGAGTTGCACGCTTGTTGCATTATCCTTGGGCCAAATCGTCGGGCCTCTGTTATCGTCTTATGCATTGTCCAGAGCCAACGAAAACGGCAGCTCAGCTGACACAAACTCAGATTCGACAAACATCATCCCCTCTCGAGAACTTATACCTCTCAAACTTGCCTTGGTGGTGCTTACGTTGGCTCTGGTCTTCTCCATTTTCTTTTTACCAGAGCTGAGATCTCGCAAGTCGATGATGAAGTCAAGGTCCATGACCGATGCTCTACAAATCAACAGAGCCAAGGTGGCTTCAATCAAATCGAGGATTTTCGAAGTGGTCAAGACTTACTTCAGACCTCTCCGCATGCTCACATTTCCCCTGAACTCAAAACAGTGGACAATGCCGATAGATTTTCTCAAATACGAAAATGTATCATCTGTCTATCGATAGGGGAGATTTTGATGTCCGTGTTCATGATGCTGACAATCCTCATTGAACTACAATATTGCATTTTCAAGTACAAGTGGGATTCCATCACCATTTCTAACTACCAGGTGGCTAAATCTGTGGTGAATATTGCAGGTGTGGGAGCGTTGTTGCCATTTCTTTACAAGTTTGCCCTTCCCAAGATCAAGCGTCTTACGCCAAAGGCCGATACCTTTGATTCATTGGACTTTCTGTTGATGTATGCGTGCTTGATCACCATGTTTTTTGCCCAGATTGGCGTTGCATTCTCCTCCAGCGGCACCTCATTTGTGGTGTTCTCGATCATCAACACCTTGGGCGCCATTTCTGGCCCAGTTGCAGCATCCGTTCCTTCCAAATTCTTTCCTTCTGCCAAAGTAGGTGAATTCTACGGTGCAGTTTCATTGGCCCTGGGAATATTCAACCTTCTTACACCTATGGTCGGAACAGCGTTATACAAGAGCGGCATTAGGCATGGGTTCCCAGGAATGCCATTTGTTTTCGCTGCTTTACTTGCATTCATGGCTTCAAAATGCTCCCTAATAGCTAGGTGGGCTGTCAGAGACTATCAGGGCAAAGTCACATTGGTTTGATACTAACGAACATAGAGAATTATAGACAATTAACTACAGCGTACCAAGGTTCATATGCAACGTCTCTATTATACAATCTCTATCATCATGCCTCATCAATTACCTTCCCAAATACTTGATCTCAAGTGGTCTCATCAAGTTGAACCCAACAAAAGCGAAACCGGCTCCCAATTCGAAACCAATGTCACCTCCTCTCTCACCTATCTGTGTGGCAATCACACCACTGTACCATTGTTGGTTCATACCGAGAACAACACCGGCAACACCGCAGCAAAAGCCGAAGATACCTGCAATTCCAACAGGGTAAGAGCGCTTGTCCATGTAGTTCTCATAGTCGTAAGCAGACCAACGACCTCTGTTCCATATAAGATGTTGAGAAAGGCACATGGACTCGTAGATAGCCAAGTAGTAACCAATCAAGTTCATGAAGTTCTCCATGACAGACTCAAAATGGTAGTAAGCTGGAATGCAAATGGCCAAGGTGACGAAGTTACCGCAAATCGTCCACAAGACACGAGGCACCTTCTTCAAGTACGAAGAGAAGGCCTGGGCACTCATAGCAATAGAGTACATGTTTGGAATGTTGTTGGCGACAGTGGAAAGAGCCAAAAGCACACACAAGAACTGGCCAAATCCGTGAAGGGAGTCCTGGACAAGAATTGCGTAAACAAGACCACCAACGGCTTTCTCCTGGTAAAGCTGCTGCCAGTTGTCATTAGTCAATGTACCGGTGGCACAAGCAGCACCCAAAATCAAGGTGAAAACCAATGGTAAGAGAAGACCGGCCAAAATACCGAAGAAGATACGGAATGAGCTGGCGTTACGAGGCTGGTAGACAGTGTAGTCGGAGGCGTAAGTGGTCCAGCCAGTAGCGTAACCAAAAACAGTACCACCGAAGGACAAGACATTACCAGCGGTGGTCTCGCCGCCCTTGGTTTCGCCCCAAGTGAAAGTGCCAGCCATAGACATACGGCAGATGATGGCAATGAAGATAGCCATGTTTGGAATCCACGACCATCTCTCGTACATGTGGATGACGTGGTAGCCAAAGAAAGTGACGAGGACGGTACAAACCACCAAAATCAAACAGCCGGCCCATGGTGGGAGGGCACCGTTGTTGACGATGTTGAGCAACTGAGCAGAGGCCATGATGTTCACAGCACCCCAACCCACGCAAGCAATCATGTTGATAAATGCAAAAATTCTCATACCGTAGTTTCCTAGGAGGTACTTGGACACAATCATCTGACGGAGACCCAAACGGCAACCGAAAATGGAGAAAAAGGCCACTGTACTTGCTCCCAAGAAGGAGAAGAAGATGATCACCATGATACACTGGAAAAACGAAAGACCAAACACAGTGACACCAAGAGCACCCAAGGAGAAGGTGGCAATGACCAAGTTGGCGGACAACCACATGGAAGCAGCATTCCAGATGGAACTGTCTGTCTTTTCATCATCAAGCACCAAGTCCACACCCTTGGTCTCGGCATTGAGCTTAGCGGCCCATCTGTCGAAGATGTTGACAGAAGTTTCCGAGGTCTCGGCGTGGCCGGACTCTTCCAACGACTTTTCAAACGAATTGGCAGAGATCTTCTTCTCTATGGAATCGCCTATTGTTTTTTCCTGGTCCGACATTATGAGCGATGAGGCGAAAAATGTAGATACAAAGAGGTGACTTTGTGTCCTGGTAGACTCAGATGACTTTGATGGCAATGAGTGAAAAGTGACTCAAAAGTCTGTGCTGCTCGCCTTTTCTTATAAGCACGGAATGCTGCTATTGCAAAGTTTTATGGTCCTGATAAGAAACCGCGTAGAGGGCAATTTCTTTTTTTGCTTTGCCTAATTGCATCGATCTCATTGCCTGAGCCGACGCAGGTACTGCAGACTACATGGCGCTGAGCGACACTAACTATAAGAGATGCATACGGTCGTCTCTTATATGCACGAGGCCTTACCTAGCGAATCCGCCTTATTCCAATTCGAGCGTCCTTATCTCTGCTTATGTGAGCAAGCAAGATAGCAGCCTTTTTAATATAAAAGTTCCCCACAGTTCTCGGAGATCACCGTGGTGAATCTTGCTTTTTGTGAATCATATATATTAAGCCGCGGTGGCGCCGAGGGCTTCCGCAGAGCCTCTCCGGTCGGTAATTTTCGTCGGCGTCTGGTACTGTATTCCGGCCACGGCGTTTGAGAAGTTGGAAAAAGCCAAAGATAGCGAACTGGGCCCTGGAATTCAGGTTCGGGACAACCAATTGTGAATGTCATTTGGGACAAATTACAATTTGGATTACCAAATTCACAGAACGGCTGTGTTTTTTTCATTTTCCAAATTTTACTGTTCAATGGACCTTGTGCCACTCGGTATGCATGCTCGAGCGGCGTAACGGTTTTTTCATGACCTCTTCTAAGTTAGAGTCAACCTAATTGCAGCTTTAAATTGCTTGACTCCTGGTTGACGTTGCGTGAGGCTGACGGGCCGTTATTAGAGAATTTTTCAAATAGGGTGTGGTAAGTAGATCTGGCCGATCGCTGAAGTTTATTTAAACGAGGTCTCTTCACTTTACGACCAATGAGATTTTCCTGGAGATGCTCAAACCAGCCCTCTTTTCCTAGCACTTACTTTCAAGACATTGGCCGATTATTTAATACAATCTGCTTCTACGGTGCCAAGTTCAATGCACAAGTCTTGTTCCGCCTCAGCGAAGAACGTCAGGTTTACTTGCACTAGTAGCGTCGTATACAAGCCTTACTCGGCACCACCTATGTCACAGATCTTCAATGCCTTTGATGATGCCAAAATAAGCATTTCTCTCGATCGGTTGATGGTTTGCGATCTGTTCTTGAAGTGCACGCTCGAGGCTACACTTGATATGCGCCCACGATTAGTAGAATCACATTAGGAAATTTAACTTTGCACATATGTATTACAACACGCCCAGTCGACTTGCTGATGCACGCGAGGTCATGGCCCTGGCTTTTATACTCTAAGATGCTCCACCGGTGGATTAGTGCCAGGGCGACCTGAAGCAGCCGTCTGGCCTCATTACTTGGTACCAAAGTGGATACCCAACACCAATGCCAAAACAATCACCACAATAAGAAGAATGATGAAACACCACCACTTCTTCTTTCTCATAGCCTTGGCCGAAAACACCGCCTTCTGCGTGTGACCCACACCCTGCTCAATGTCGTGCTGGGCCGTGTCAACCTGCTCCTCAATCTGCTGGATTGGCTGGTCCTGCTCAATTACAAGCTCCTCCATGTCATGGAAAAGCTGAGTCAACTCAGCCATCGTCTTTTCCAACTTGAGCAACTCACGGTGACGAACTTGCACCTCATTGAGCACGGTTCTGGCCTCACCTCTACGGTTCGACTGCATCAACGCCTGCTGGAAAATCTGCTGGTTGGGCGTGCCGTCCTCCACGGCAGCCTCCACCTCCTCTGCGGTAGCGTTGGGGTTGATGATCTGGTACTGTCTGGCCAGCTGAGCCTTGGTCTGCTCTCTGTTGTTGGATTCAGTCAAACGGTATCTCTGGATATACTCCAAGAACTTGTTTCTGGCGGCTTCCGCCTGGTCGATCTTCTGGGGGTTTCTCAGCTGGGCCGCCTGGGTCTGGACATTCTTGATTCTCAGCTTCAACTCAGACTGCAAACTCAGCGCTTCCAGAACCAACGCGTCAATCTGCTTCGACGAATATTCCGTGTCTTCATCGTTCAAGTCCAACTCCTGGATGTAGTTTCTTTGCTTGTTCGAGATCAAGTCCACCAAGTTGGAGTAGTTGTCTAGCTGGGTGTGAATATCTTGAATCTCATTCATGAAGGCCACGAAGTCGTCTTCTCCGGCAGACCCGCCGTTGCTGTATTTCATGCTGGTCATTTCGTACAGACTGGCGTTGTGGCCGCCACCATTGTAGTACGGGTTGCTCATGGTATAAGGTTCGGTTTCTTGGAGGGGTGGTGTTGAAACGGCCTTATGTATGCTACCTTTTTTTTTTTTTTTTTGGTTGCCTGCCAGCTATGGCTATGTTATGTTCCTGCATGTACTTCGCGTATAACTGGCGCATTTTGGCGTCAAATCTTCACATCCCAGGGGGTTACCAGTGTATGCAAAGCCCGTTATTTTTCGTGAACGGCGTATGTTTATGAAACTTCTTTTTGTGTGTTTTTCGTCAATTTTTTCAAATAGAAGCTTTGAAGAGATCCACGTGATGTCGAACCATTTATCGTAGCATGTGCCGAAATTCACTAATGCAGGGCCGGCTGCCGGTTACGAAAAGTGACTGACTCAGCCATCGCCGAAAAATTCGTTGTACTAGGCGGCCAAATTGAACTTTAGACCGTATTGAGCTTGTCAAACGTGATAATTCTAAAAACGGTGCTTTTCAAAAATCTTGCCTAAATCTGTCTGTGGGGCTTTCTCGGCACCGCCTTGACGTGACGTGAGCCCTTTCACAGCCTTACTTCGAGGCACTTTGGCGTAAATGACCACGGCGGCGTATTTCGTATAATGTGAGGCAAAACGGCGGATAGGCTAAATTTTGGGCAATTTGCAGCCGTTCCAGGCAGAATACATGACCATGAGGCTGAAGCGCAGAAAGTGCAAGTAAACCGATGACTCGGTCGATGAAGAGGGGGGATTCGATTTTTGAAAGAGAGGAGATTATTGTAGAATCGAGGTAAAAGAAAATTAAAAATGAAGAAATCACCTGTAAGTGGTTGTATGGTGTGTTCACGATGAACAGAGGTATGCAGACAGATCGAGGTGCCCTTTGTTTGAGTTGATTGTTGGATCTGAGCGTACGTATGGTTCACGTAAGTCAATACCGCCCTATTCTATATGTTTCTAAAGAAGAGGAAAGAAAATGGGTAGATAATGACTTGAATGGCCAACAGATTTGTTACTTTTTCGATATATCTACTCTCCGTTTTTCAGCGTTCAATGCGACTGTACTTTCTATTCTCGTATCTTCAATGGTTAGCGCTACTCTATGATTGTTTCATAAGTCACAGCTAGAACCTGGTTTTGATCGATGTGGTTCACGCCCATATTGTAATGGCTGCAAAATCACCTAAACCAACCTCTATTCTCACGTACACTAAAAAGTCTCTCCCTATTCTTTAATTGTAATTGAATGAATTTCATCTATTCTAAGTGTTTCCCGCTATTTTCCAAAATCCGTATATATCCCATATCCCACCTCTCCAATCCACCTCTATTCTTATCGGTGCGCACATCGCAGATCTGATACACATTCCATCCTAGATCCACCTTCCAATTAAACCAACATCCTACTATGGAATCACATGATTTCGTGCCCCTGAAACACCAGGCGGCCGGCCATGACGGCTGCATGACTGCAGGGGCAGTATTTGCCAAACTCACAACGCAACAAGAGATCGACTTCTATGAACAGACTCTTAGCTCCAACGAGATCCTAGATCAGGGCGCCCATTTGAGCCACTGGATGCCCACGTACATGGGCACTTTGAACGAAGGTGTTATTAAGCCCGAGAATGCTGACGTCACGACGATGGTGGCGGACGATGTGAAGACGATAGAGGAAGTAGAGAAGAAAACACCCAAGAGCGATAAAAAATATGTCGTGTTGCTGAACTTATACCATGGATTCTCGCAGCCTTCCATTCTAGACATCAAGCTTGGAAAGGTTTTGGTGGATGATACTGTCACAGAGGAGAAAAGAGAACGGTTGGCTGCTGTGAGTGCATCGACTACTAGTGGATCTTTGCACTTTCGTATCTGTGGCATGAAGCTCTTCAAAAGCAATGACAAGCCGCTTCCTGAAGTGTATCCAACGATGAACGAAACAATCGCTGCCCAAGATGATAGCATACATTTCAATAAGTTCTATGGGCGCTCGCTAGATACATCCAACATCGAAAAGGGCATTGCCCAGTTTTTTGCATTCGTGGAGAACCCCACGCAGAAGGAAAGGCTTCTCACACGCTTCCACCAGCGTCTTCAGCTCCTATATAACTGTCTTTTGGACTCAGAAGTCCGAATCATTTCAGGCTCGCTCTTTTTCTTGTTTGAGAACGATCCAAAACGTTGGAAGGAAGCTCTACAGGACGAAGAAACATACTTTGCATCAGATCCTCTAATCCAGGAATTAGACGATGAAGATAGCGATACCGAATCGACGGACATAGGTATTCCCCTAAGCAGCCTACATGTCATTGACTTTGCACACGCTAAACATACACCTGGCAAGGGTCCAGATGAAAACATTATTGTGGGGGTTGAAAACCTTATCGACATCTTTGGTCGCCTTCTAGAAGCTTGTAAATAATCTTATTACCTAGTTTACAAACATCACCTATCCCTTATTTACAACAACTTGGTGATCTTACCAATAGCGATAGTCACACCCTGGTCTCTCAAGGTGAATCTACCCAACTGCTGGTAGTCGTTGTAGGTTTCAGCGCACACAGGCTCTGGCGTCTCCAAGACAGCAATGATCTTCATACCCTTCTTGGCGAATGGTGGAGCCTTCTTGGACTTTCTATTCGTACCCTTCTCCAACTTATGCTTCAATTCGAGGAATGTAACCTCCTCGACGGCAGTATGCAAGTGCATGACACAAGAGAAACCGTTAGACAAGATCGACTTCAATTCGACGATAGCAATCTGAGCTTCAAACTTGGTGACGGTTCTCACAGGGTTCTTTGGAGAGGTCAACACGTAACCAGGAGCAACGTCTTCCTCCTCAACACCCTTGATCTTCATACGAATCTGCTCACCGCAAACAGCGGTGTCAACCTCTTGCTCAGTCTCGTTGAAAATGTTGGAAACCTCAATGTTCGTTCTGTTAGGCATCATCAACAAGCTGGAGTTCTTCTTGACGTGGCCAGACTCAACCTTACCTTCGACAACACAACCCATGTCCTTCATCTTGGCAGCAATTGGCAACATGAAAGGAGCGTTGATGAAACGGTTCGCCGTCTTCATGTTGTCCAAGAACTCAAGAAGAGATGGGCCCTCGTACCATGGACAGTCCTTTGGATCAACTCTGTCCTTAAGACCAGCACCAGTGTAACCAGAGACTGGCATGAAGAGAATGTCATCCTTTTGGTAGCCAATACCCTTCAAGAACTGAGCCACCTTCGCGGTACAGTCCTTGTATCTGTCTTCGGACCAGCCAACAGTAGCGTCGTCCATCTTGTTAACAACGACAACGATCTTGTTAACACCCTGGGTCTTGGCCAAAAGAGCGTGCTCTCTAGTCTGACCACCCTTTTCGAAACCGGTCTCGTACTCACCCTTTCTGGCAGAAATAACAAGAATACCGACATCGGCCTGGGAGGCACCTCCAATCATCTCAGAAACGTACATCTTGTGACCAGGGGCATCCAAGATAGTGTATCTTCTCTTGTCGGTCTCGAAGTATGCCTTACCAACCTCAATGGTCTTACCGTCGGATCTCTCCTCCTTGTTGGTATCCATGACCCACGAGAGGTACCAGCCCTGTCTACCGGCATCCTTGGCCTCTCTCTCGTACTTGTCGACGGTTCTCTTGTCAACAGCACCAGTCAAGAAAAGAATGTTACCACCCATGGTACTCTTACCGGCATCAACGTGGCCCATGAAAATAATCGAAAGATGGTCCTTACCACCGAACATGTCCTTGATGACCTCCTCGTCAACCTCGTCCTCCTGCTGTCTCACAACGGCCTCGGCGGAAGGAGTAGGAGTAGACTCCTTGGTGGCAGCTGGAGTACCAGCCTTGGATGCGGTCTTAGAAGCAGTTGTGGAAGAAGAAGCAGACTTGGCTGGAGCTGGCGTTGGAGCCGGCGTGCTCTCCTTCTTTTCCTCCTTAGCCTCAGGCTTCTTCTCCTCTTTCTTCTCCTCCTTTGGCTCTTCCTTCTTCTCCTCCTTCTTTTCGTCCTTCTTCTCGACAGTAGCGGCCTTGGTGTTGTTCACCAACTTCACAGATGAGCTGGTAGCCAATTTCAAGGTTCTCTTAGGCTTGGCAGCTGGGGTGGCAGAACCCTGCTGCTGTTTTTGGAAATCAGCCAATGACATGCCCTGAGGCTGCTGCGGTTGTTGTTGTTGTTGGTAGTCACCGTATCCCTGGTACTGGTTGTAGCCTCCATTGTAACCACCATATCCCTGGTTGTAGTTGTTTTGGTATTGGTTGTAGCCCTGGTTGTAGTTGTTGTAGCCACCTCTTCCAGAACTGTAGCCTCCACGGCCACTGTTACCGTAGTTCTGGTATTGGTTGTAGCCCTGGTTGTACTGGTTGTACTGGTTGTAACCGCCTTGTCCCTGCTGGTACTGGCTGTAGCCACCCTGAGGCACAAATGTCTGGGTGTTAGGGTTGTAACCCTGCTGGTTCTCGTCCAAGCTTTGCTTGCTGAAGTCCTGGCTCAAGTTGTCCTGGTTGTACTGGTCCGACATTGAAAGCTGTAGCGATGAAGCTGGACAATTTTTTTGATTTTTTATGTCTTGCGCAGGCACGTGAGCTCCAGTAGAGATTTACGAAAGCAGATCCACATTCAATTGAAAGGCATTTAATTGAGAGGCATTAATTGTTTTTACGTTTTTCTTGCGGTTGTTTTGCCTACTAAATCTTCAATTGCCCTGTTTAGAGGAAGGGTGAGGAGGGTCTCACTTACCGTGAGAATACCGTGCATTCGGGCACCAAACGATACTGATCTGAGGCATAAGGCGAACAAGGAAGCATATTGATCGATTCGAGGATTTGATTCAAAGTTGGGTTACTATAGCTTCGTGAAATAGCTCAATTGAGTGGGAATTTTGGTCTTTAAAAGCTGTGCGTTGCTTCTGCTCAACTGTAGACTGTATCAACATGAGAGTGCTGTGTTCATCAAAAGTGGCAATTTCCATAATTTTCGGTTGCTCGTCATGACTTTTGTCTGTCTATGACTGAAGAAAGTTAGCTCCTTACTGAAAGCTTCCTCAAGGATCAACGTTCTCCGAACCCATTGTTAATGGCTGCGAAAAGTGAAGTTTATGGGAAATCGCCATTCACACCCTCTATATGACGTGAAAGACCTGCCAAGACAAACAATTCAACATTTTTAAAGAGCTTCTCGTCTAACGTATTGAAATTTCGACGAAATTCGTCGATATCCAAGAGATGATCACGTGATGTGATTTCTTTGAACCCAACAAGCCAACCCCACATCACCTTGAAGTAAAGGCTTCGATCAAAATAGGAACGAGCTAGTAATTGTTTTTGTATCCCGTTATTAATTTTCCCCGGATCTTTAGCCCCTCTGGTGCTTTCGTCGAAATTATAATTTTACATGCACTCCTCAGCCTCACAATCACCCCTCCGATCCCCAGATAACGAAACTGCCCCACCACAATTTCAGGTCCCTAGGACAACTCAACAACATGCCTATCTTCGGAGAGAAACCACACACCTCAATTACGGTGAAAGTGAACCAACTCTCTAAGCCAAATAGGAATGAAGATTTGGAGGACGACTCAATTGAGCTTTACTTGTCTGACTTGATTCTGCTCATAAAGCTTCAGCCAGGTCCTGGTCCTTCGGAAGCTGCAAGGGCAATTCGTAAGAACATCAAGTACGGTACAACAGTCCAAACTCAATTGAATGCTTTGCAAATCCTTGAGCTTCTTGTGCTTAACTCAGGGCCGAAAATCGGCCCTGTTTTGGCCTCAGACGATAAGTTGCTTGATGTCTTGAGGGGCATTATTACTGGATCAGGCTCCACAGGTACTGGATCAAAGTATGACAAGGCAGTTCAGAGCAAAGCAAGAAATCTTGCAATTGGCTGGAAGCTGGAACTCGAAGGTTTGGATGGCTACAAGTATATGGCAAGTTTGTGGAAACTGGCTGGAGGCAAAAGAAGGGCCCTGGGAAGTCACCAACGTGGCCACAGGAGAACCACGAGTGCTTTTGGCGACGAGAATGCTTTGGACGAGCCAGACCTCTTGGATAGGGATGATGAACTTCCAACTAGATCTCCAAGATCCCCAAGGACAACTCGTTCTCCACCCCCGTCTAGACCTGCCAAAAAGTCGCCTCCACCACGTCCTGTGCTGGCCTCGCCTTACTCGGCAGGAAGACCAGTCGAGGATAAACCCAAGAAGAAGAAGGACAAGTCTAAGAAGAAGAAAAAGAGATCCAGAAACGGCATTGTGTATGCTGACGAGCAATTCAGAATCCCTCAAATTAACTACAAAGTCGAGGCTCCAAAAATCAGAAACGTTCTCTCAGAGTGCCAAACGCACACAAGTGCGTTGAACAACGCCCTCCTCACAATACCACCCGGTACAGATCCTTTGGACGATGAAAAGGCTGGAAAAGAGTTTGAGAAATGTAGGAAGGTCAGAAGAAAGGTTCTTCAATACTTGCAGTTTGTGGGTGCCGGCGACCAGTCATCCAAATCAAGGGAGACTATTCAAATGGAAGAGGAGTTTTTGGGCTCCTTGATCATGGCCAACGAGCAGCTCGTCGGCACGTTTACTCAATTCGACAAGGCATCTGGCTACACCCCGGAAAACCCAGGTCCTCACCATTACGATGCAGCTAGTGACAGTGATTCCGACGAGAGCTACTATTCAAGCGACACTGAGGAAGAGGAAGAGGAAGAGCCTGTGGAGGATTCTATAGAGCTGAGGCTCGAATCGGCTCGAATTCTGGAGGGAACTTCCTCAAAGCTACAGGAGGCAGTCAGAAACTCACCTCCAGTGCCACAGAAGCCAGCTAAAGAAGCGGCTGCAGAGCCAAAAGACCTGACTATCCCAGAACATCCAAAACTCAAGCGAGTTGCTACGGATGCCACAGGAGTCTCTGTGGGTAGTGAGGACCCCTTTGGTGACAAGCATGAAGTCTCCAGTACATACTAGTATGTGCCGAGGATGTATCACATTGTAATATGATTGCCTAATGCATTTGCGATTGGCAAAGCTAATTCAGAGCTAACAATGCCCACATATCGTAGGTAGACCGTAAAATTCATTCCCTGTCGACAATAAATGCACATTTCGATAACCGCACTTTTTCCCTTGTATTGGCCTATTCGCATCTACCTGGGGTATGCAAATCTTAAAGATCAACACATTCTCAAAGCTCATAAAACCCTTACAGAATTTTGCTTCATACAACTTGTTCTTCACAATATGCCCAATGACTTCCGGCCCCGATTTCACAATCCCGTGCCACTCCCATCGATAGACGATTTCCGTCTATCTACTATCCTTCTGAAGCATGTCAATGAGGAGAACGAGGCAGTCAAGAAGGCACTTCTAAATGTCACCGAACGCCATCAGGATGATCTCAAGCAAGAGATCAGGCGCCTGTTGACAGTCGAGCAGAAAATTCAATACCTCAATATAGATGTCGCCAAAAGAGCACATCTACTACGAAGAAAGGTCGCAAGCAGAAAGAGGAGGCTAGAAAAAGCCATCGAGGGTTTGAAAAACGACAAAGACGGATCGCTATATGCTGATATAAGGGAACTCATGACTCTGGCAGTGCTGGTAAGTGCTCAAGTTCAGGGCTTAGCGAATCTGGCTCTAGAATACGAGCGCTCGAAAAATGGCCCACTTTCAGGACCTGATCCTCACAAATACCCAAGACTAGCATCATTTTTCGGTACAGGCACCGAATCCGTCGATGTGGACTCGACAGAGAGCGAGGTGGTGGATGGGTACATCGACAACAGAGATCACCAGCTTCACCATAGGGACAGTCATGAGTCCCATTTTGACGACAGTTTCGACAGTGTGTCCAACGGATTCCAGACGGCATTCAGCGAGCCTGCATTCCCCAAAAATACCACAGGGGACGGCTCAAACTCGGGCGATCTTAGTCCTGATGATAACGAGCTAGGTGCTTCCTCCTCCGAGGAAGAGCAAAGTGCCCCACCGTCGCCTAAAACAGCCGAGGCTGAGCTTGTCAAAGAACCTAGTCCCGAAGAAGTGACTGCCGAAATGTTTGAACAGATCATGGATATGAACATTTCGAAGTATAGGCTGCAACGACAACGCAAATACGACGAGCTTGATCTTTTCGGGCCTCAAGTCACACTGGCACACCCATCTACTGCACCCAAAAATAAGTCCAACCCATTACGATTGCTATATTCTTCACTGGCTTTAGCCAATAGCGACATGCTCAAAGCACGCACCGTGGAAGCGGAATCGCTCAAGTCACCATTCGTCAATTCCAAATCTGTGGCCACGGTGCTGCCAACCCCGCAAACATCACTTCATAAGAAGTTGAGAATCAGAGTGCAGCCATTGCGGTATAATAAGAAGAACGACAATTGTTGTCAGGAGTCTGAGAGAGAAGGGGAGACCAATATCGATTCATCGCCAGCAAAGGAGGCACTCACAAAAACGCTTAATAATTTCCTGGATTCAGCAATTGCGGAAGATCAAGATAATGAGTTGGACGACGATGTATGGAACTCCTCGGCGTATCAGACAGATACTGATGAGGAAGCGACTAGCAGCTCAGAGGATACGGAGAGCCAAGAAGCATCAGTGGATAATCCCCTCGATATTTCTGCTGAAGATTATCAATCGTTTCGAAAGGATTTGGCTAAAGCACGTACGAAGAAGAGCCAAAGAAGCGTTATCGAGAGTCCCATGCGAGAGTTCTCGCCCACACCAAAGCATCAGCCTTCTCATCGAACGCTCAAACCCAAGGGTTCCATTCTCAAAATATCGAATGGCACAAGGCGCAAGAACAAGGCTACGTCGTTTCTGCGCAGTCAATCTAGGAATTGCATCACCCTGGTCAACGGGCTGCCTTTGAAAGCTAGCTCTCCGCTTCCTGAAAGTGCAGCTCACACTCCGTACAGAGCGAGTCCGCGAGCATCATTTGTCAATGAGGTATCTGCATTGGGCATGATCCTCGGTAGCGAACCACCAAGAGCAGAGGAGTCTGAGGACGAAAACAGGGACAATAGCATCGAAGATGAGGAGTCTCTCGACAACGAAAGCGCCAAGTCTGACAACAGAGACGGCGGCGACTACAAAAGTATTGATCGGTTACGGAGTTTATTAGTTTAATGCAAATGGGAGGCCACTGTGAGGGCCAGTGACCGGATGATTTAATGCTATGCTAAAAGAGCCAGACGTAGAAGCACCAGACGAAGAAAATGGCGAAAAATGCAAGCCACATTTTCCACGAGATTCCAGCTCGTTGGCTCATGACCACCATTTTGTTGTAAGTGTTCTTCAAGGTGACCTTACCCTTTTCAAAGTTGTTCGTGATTTCGTCGTTAAGTTTCATAGACGTGTTGATTTGACCGCCCATCTTGACGCCGAGATTCTTGAGTGCTGCAACTTTTTGGGACATGGAGTCCACTTCATCTTCATTTTGACTCTCGAGCGACAGCAAAAAAGACTCGTTGTGTTTGGCAGACATGGACTCTGGTTTGTCGTATGGAGAGCTGATTCTCTGAGGTGTTTGCAGCCTCAGCCTGCCAGGAGTCGGCGTGTCAAAAAGTTGGTTTCTTAGTTCACGCAGGTGTGCTGCGGTCGAGTAGCGGGAGCTCATGTGTGCTGTTCTTTACGACTATCGTCAGTAAAAGAGTTGATGGTAAACTGTAACGTCGCGACCTGTGTGCAGCGGGGTATACGCTGTAAGTTTTGGTGGAGACGAGGGAGTTGAAAATAGTATTTGAAGGATATTGCTAGAGAGGTCTCTGATGGTCTCTTTTTGGAAGTAGCTAGGTGATTTTGTTTGTTGAAAGTTGTATTGTGGTTTTGTCGAGGTGTTTGAAGCCTTGCATCGATGAAACAAGTACCGAACGGCATGAAGGACTGGGGGCTCAGTTAATTTTCATTTTTGCTGATGAGGAACTCAATTAAAGAATTGCTTCAAAGGACGTATTTTGCGTGACTTTATTCTCATGTCACCGTGTTTTCCTCTTAGCCAAGACCTCGAGAAATGGTTGCAAAATGCGGGTGTAGGCAAAATGTGGGGCAAGGTGAGCAAAAGCTGAAATTGATGAATAATAGAAAGTCATCTGATAGCCTCAAAAACTCGAAGCGTTATACACATATGCAAACGAATGAATCTTGCAAAATGGCTATGTATGTCACAGCAGTATGAAGTAAGGTGATGATATCATTTCGAACATTCCGTTCATTTCACGGTCTATGGCACAAATGGCCTTTATCTTTTTACAAATACTTTATTGAGACCTCCTTGACAAATTCTGATAAATGACAGGCTTTTCTCCTCTAGTAGGTGATTCTCGATACGGGTACAATGGCTTTGCCGTTTTCGCAGCCGTCTCTCGGAGAAGGCTTCACCTGGGTAGATCCAAAAAATTTTTACCAAAAAACCAAATTCTCCTTCCCAAGATCTTTAACTCTACATTGTTAGCAAAATCTCATGTTGTAAGAATATATCAACTTCACCTTCATTTTATGCCACCCATCGTCATCTCTTATCAGACCCGCGCTTACAAAGCATCTCACGATACCACCTTCTTCATGGAGTCTCAAGAGCCGCCCAAGTCCTTGGCCTCGGTCAAGCACATCATGCTCATTCTTTCTGGTAAAGGAGGGGTGGGCAAATCTTCTGTCACCACTCAAATTGCCTTAGCCTTGGCCTTAAAGGGTAAGAACGTTGGTGTTCTCGATATCGATCTCACAGGACCTTCCCTTCCACGGATGTTTGGTGTGGAAAAAAGACAGGTCCATCAGTCCCGTTCAGGCTGGGTTCCTGTGCTGGTGAATCCTAAAACCCAGGAAACGGGATCTCTCTCGTTGATGTCGCTTGGATTCCTCCTAAAACAGAGAGGTGATGCTGTGGTATGGAGAGGACCCAAGAAAACAGCCATGATCCGCCAGTTTTTGAAAGACGTGGTGTGGCCAGACTTGGACTACCTCCTTATAGATACGCCACCAGGCACTTCAGACGAGCATATTGCCATTGCAGAGGAGCTACGGTGGGCTCTGCCGGTCGATGGAGCTGTGATTGTTACTACACCGCAGCAGGTGGCCACGGCAGACGTGAGAAAGGAGATCAATTTTTGTAAAAAAGTGAACTTTGCCATTATTGGCATTGTCGAGAATATGAGCGGTTTTATCTGCCCCTACTGTGCCGAGTGCACCAACATATTTCTGAGTGGAGGAGGCCAGCAGCTCTGTGAGTCGCTACAGCTAGATTTCTTGGGCTCTGTGCCCATAGACCCTACCTTTGTTGAAATGATAGAAAACCAGGACACTACGGAAGCCGAGCGCTCCGACAAGAAGCTCTTGCAGTTGTACAAGTCTGCCAACTTGTTCCCCGTTATGGATGGAATCGTTGACAAGATCTTGGACAAGAACTTGCCTGCAAGAGTGTAACTACAGCATATAGATGATGCAAAGAGGATGATTGTGCTGCCGCCCCGGGGCCGGCACTATAATGTACATTACTCGATACCGTTGGCCTTCTTCCACACGGCAATCTTTTTCTTCAACTGGCCCTCCGACAAGAACAAAGGATTGAGCTTCTTGTCCCACTTCATTTTGTCGTAGTCATCGCCGTATTTCTCGTAAAGGTTTTGTAGGATGATCTCCTCTTCCTCTTGAGGCTTGGGTGCCTTGACTTTACCACCATACTTCTCATTGTACTCCACGAGATCGTCGATGATGCTATTGTCTGCTTTATCCTCCTTCACGGGCGCCGTCTTCATGGTACCGTAGATGACCTGCACCACCTCGTTTGTTTCTGGATCACGGATCAAACGGGCTTCACCTTCTGGAATTTTCAGTGGATCAGTCTCGACTGCCACATCTTCAGGAGCAACATGGTTGATCTTTTCCTTTGCTTTCTGTTCTTCCCGCAGCTCCGTAACTGTCTTGTAAACATTCTCTTGGCCACCGTTGTACTTGCCCAATCGAGAGGTGAGCCCTAGCTTCTCATAGTTCTGTTTAAGCGTGAGTTTCTTATCCCACTTGGCAGCGAGAACTGGATGGTGTGCAATCTTTGGTTTTCTCTGTGAATCCTTTGTACGTTTCGTGTTCTTGGCCACCGACGAGCGGGCCATCTTTCTCTTTCTGACCGAAACCATGCTGAATTAATAGATAAGAAGCTGGATGGAGATTTCCTGAGCATCTTTTCGATGAGCCTGCGATGCTCTATGTGGTGCACGGGTGTGCTACCGATAAGGCCCAGTCTACACAATAGTTTCACGTAAATTGCATTAGGTCATGATCTAAGCGATTGATGCTGATTGTTCTTCGGTTTTTGGCGTGGTTTCAGTGGGTGCGGAGCTTCCTCTGCCGCCACGGCCTCCTCTGAAACCTCCTCTAAATCCTCTACCCCGGCCTCTACCTCCACCTCTGCCTCTGCCTTTTCCTCTTCCTCTGAAAGAGCCCCTGTTTGAGTCAGAATCACTTCCTCTAGCGGAATCAGATGGCTCCTGATCTGGCCTGACGACCTCCTTCTTCTTCACCAGAAGAGGCCTCAGCCAGAATTCCGCCTTATCAAGCTTCTCGATGGCTCTTTCAACGCTCTCCTCATTTTCAAACGTGACGAAGCCATATCCGCAAGGCCGCCTCGTCACGGGTTGAGAAACTAGCTTGACTTTTGTAATAGGTCCAGCGAAGCTAAAAAGGTCTTCGACGTGGCGAGGCTCGACTCTGAAATTCAAGTTTCCAACGTAGATTGTCCTTGTTGCAGGCCTGTACTCTTCTGGCATTTTCGATTGTCCCTTTTCTTCTATTGCTACTCCGTTGGGTCTCTCGTCTCCGGCTTCATCGTCCTCGGAGATGTCAAGATCTGTTTTGGAGGATTCACCATTGCTGGACTCATCAACCGCGGCAATGGATTCCTCAGTAACTGACTTTTGTAATTCAGTTGCTTCTCCTGCTGGAATCGAACTCGTAGCCGTCAGGTCTTCAATGACACTCATTTTGGTAGGAAGAACCGTGTTGGTTAGTTCGTGATTCCGGTACACAGCCTGAACGTGGAGTTCAAGGTGCGGCTACGAATAGGTCCCTAGAGTCTGGTATTCTCCTAAAAAGCCCTAATTTCTCCGTTTACTCTTATGCCTCGACAAATGCTCTGTATGTCGTGAATGGCTCATCGGTAGACGATGACTCCAACTCGACCGCCGTCTCTGGAGCGACAAAGTAGACATATCCTCTCTCCACCTTCTTGGTCTCACCGCCCTTGACACGAATGGTACCGTTACCGTTGGTAGCAATAACCACAGAGGGACCGTTGAAACCATCGAATTCCTGTTTCTGGCCAGCCTTCTTGTCGAAAATGGTCTGCAAAACAGCGAACTCGGCAATTGGTGGGTCGTACAAGACCGACTTGACGGCGTCACCTCTGGAGCGCTCGAATGGCAACAATGGCATCTTCTGCTTTTCCACGGACTCGTAGGAATACGTCAACATATCAACCAAGTTCTTGACATCCTTGAACTTGGGGGTAAATCCGGCTCTCACGACGTTGTCACTGGCAGCCATGCACTCGATGATATCGCCCGAAATGTAGGCGTGAGGGTCCTTGGCTTGCAAGAACATGGCCTCGCCGGCATTGAGCAAAACGTGGTTCAATAACAAGCAGCCACAGAACAAGCCAATGTCTTTGGGGAACTGTTTGTTCAACCTGAGGATCAAGTTGGCCAAGTTTGGTGCCAATTGGTCGAAAAGGGCAGGTTGCGTCTCTGCTTTCTCAACCAACTTGGTGGCTTTCTCCTCAATCGTCTTGTCGTCGGTGTTCATCAACGCACCGAACACCTTTTGAAGGAGCTTTCTGTTCAGCTTGTCGTCTTCAGAGCCAACCTCGACGTTAGGCTTGATGTTGTTAATAAACTCAGTGGCGATCTCAGAGCCCACAATCTCGTAAAGCTCTGGAACGGCCTTCAAGGTGGCAGCGATCTGGTCCAAAGGCTTGAAGCCGCAGAAACCTTCGAAGTCAGTGACTGCAATGGCCATTTCTGGCTTGTGGTTGTCGTCTGGGTAGTTCTTGGGGTCGCTAGCGTGAAGCTGTTTAGCCAAAGCCTTGTCTGGGTGAGCCTGGATCGACAAGACCTTCTCGATAGACAAGACCTTGAACAAGAAAGGCAACTCCTTGTCAGAGCCAAACTTCTCCACCACAGAGGGATGCAAATACAGGTTGGCGTCAGAGGAAACGACGTCTCTCAAAACCTGGCCCGAAAGCTTATTGTCGTCCACAACCTTTGAAGGAACAGAAGGGTGAGTGCCCATCCAAAGCTCAGCGTACGGCTTGAACTCGTCGATTTTGGTCTCAGGGTTCGATTTGGCAGCGAACTGAGCCACGGCTGAAGATGAGCCGACCTTGCCCCAGTCGTAGTTCTGAAAGCCGCAGTCGATTCTGAAAAGCTTGGACATGACGAAAGATATGCTGTAGTTCTGGTTATTTGAAGGGAAAGTCCCAGGGTGTCAGTAAAACGCGAGACTAAAAAAAAGTGTTATGGTATATTTTTCGTGGGTATTGGCGCTCATGCACGCATGCACTCCTGACAGCTTAACATAGCCTATAGCATCGGACTTCACTGTCATACCTTCCGAGCAGAATCACAATGGAATGGAGTTTTGGAACTTCATGAGGAGTTATTTTGGTGGTTCGCCTGGGTCTTTAAATGTCCGACGCGTCGCCATGCGCGTATTTCGTCAAAGAAGCGCTCTCGAAAGCCAGAACGGCTATTTTTTGAACTTGACAATATAAGAATCTCTAAATCTTCTTCTTCAATTGGTGCCATTTCGGCCTTGTCCGTGAGGAAACGTGGTGGCTGCAATTGTTTGTCCTGCAGGTATCACTCAAAACATCAACATTCTCTTTGCAGGTATCACCACCATGCGATCAGAATGGATCGAGACGGCATCAGGTAATCGGATTTCAAAGGATGCTACATTAAATGGAACCAAACAGATCTCGATTGGTGAGAAATGTACTATATCGCCGGGGGTGGTAATTACGGGCGACGTCGCCACCGATACTCCAGATCAATCAACCATCACCTTGGGGAAGTACTGCTTTCTTGACGAAGGCTGCTCCGTTGTTCCAGCAGAAACAAAACACCAGGGTGTCTTCAGCGCGGTTTACATCGGCAATTATACCGTCATTGGCAAGAATACCAAAGTCAGGCTGGCACAGGTGGGCAATCGGGTCTGCGTGGGTGACAATTGCATTTTGGGTGACCACAGCATAGTCAGTGATTGCTGCAGAATAGCAGACGGGACTATAATACCGCCCAAAGCAGTGATACCGCCTTACAGTGAAGTTTCAGGAGTACCTGGGCATTCACACGTGGTGGAAGGAATCAGCCCTGGTTACAGAAAACTCTTGGAGAATAATGCTCGCTTGAGACAAGTTCAAGGATGATTTAGTCGTGTTTTTCTGTAACATTGCCAATGATCCCTTTTCCCTTCAGCCCGATTTTGCTTCTTCTGATAAACCTCATGGCAATCTTGTACATGACGTAGAAGCCAATGAGTAAGAAAATTACACCGAGGGGACCGTGCTGGTAGATTGAGTCGAGCGTTCTGAACCAGCTGGTAAATGGGCTTGCCGCTAGCTTGCGCGTGAAACCCGAAATCTTTATGTCTTTTGTTAACTTAGTGTCTAGGAGATGCAATAAAACTGGACGCAATTTTGCTGGCTCCACCGTGAGCTTTTCTCCTTGCAAGGAACGATCCCAGTAAAATTTGGTATTTTTGGAGACGACAATCGAGTCGCCAGGCTTGTAGCCTTCCCCGTCAATATCCCAACCAACATATTTCGCCAAACCAGGGTGCGCTTTCAAGTCAATGTACACGAAAAGGGCATCGTCATGGTCAAAAAGATGTGGAACTTCTGCTTTCATAGCATTAATCACCTCGAGCGGCTCAGCTCCCTTCTCCTTGAGAGCATTGATCCTATCCCACTTTGCGCTTCTCTCCTCAGTCAACAGTTGGAAGTAGTACTCTTTCTTCAAAAACAAGTACTCATGAGCCACCAATGATATGTTGTATAATATCTCCTTAAACTGGTCCTCTTTGTCGCTGTCGACAAAAGTGACGACAATTTTGTCATCCATCTTATCCTTCACGTTGAAGTACCATTGAATGTATTCTGGGGTCAATTCTTGGAATAAAGGAAACATGTTTTTCAGAACCCACGCTTCGAGTCTTTCAGGATTCCTCATGTCCTCCGGAGAATAGTTTTGGAAGACTGTTGGGACCATGGAGTTTTCCTTGAACATATAAAGAGTTGGTTTGTTCGTCAATGTGGTTGCAATATGTAGAGGGCGATTATACTTCACATCTTTGAGGTCTTCGTCTGTGCGAATGAAGTCAACCAACCCTTTGGACTGATATTCCAATGTTTCCTCGAACTTCACTGATCCGGATCCGTATAAGCGTATGTTGAATGGCAGGGATGTCACCATTTCAAGAAGGTGCGGAAGAATGTCTTTGTCCTCTTTGGTTATTTTCTTCTTGTCGAACGCAAAGATGAGAGCAACTCTGGGGTCCAAGGGGAGCTCAACACTCAAAGGCTTTTCTGGCTTTTCGGTGACAAAAAGATCCAAGTCCTCGAAGTGACCGGCGGTGGCGATTTCGTATTGAGAATTGAGCGCTAATTTCTGAATCCATTTCTTCATTGATTCAATGTCCATTCCCCGGTTGTAATCGAACCTGATTATACCAGTATGTTTTGGCAAAAACATGGCATATTTTGGTGATTGACGTAAGTCGGAGCTCAATTCTGGGAAGCCGAGTTTTTCACACAAAGCAGGGTTTGACTTACAATTGAGATGGCCTGCTTTGGTGGAGCTGACGATCAAGTTAGACAATCTGTCCCAGTCACTCTTAATTCGCAAGCAGTCCATGCATGTTCTGGAAAACTTTCCAGACTCCCATTCCTTGTCAGTAGAGGAGAACATGCCGATAAACCATGGCTCTTCCATTTCTCCGGCCACGATGTTTAATGTGGTGTCAGTGTCGAGAAGCTGAGACGATGAGGGCATCGAGCCGGAACCATCGCCAAATTCAGCCGCCGTCTTCTTCATGAACTTTTTGAAATTTTCGGGGTTTTGTTTGAGTGCACGAGGAAATGAGTCCACAATCTTCGCCTTACCGGTATGTTCTCCCTCGGCATTAAGTTCTGGCACGTAGACTCTCAAGTTGGGATAGTAAGACACGATTTCACGTTCACAGAGATCACCGCTTTCGACGCAGTTCACTTGTCTCATATGAATGCCTGATGACTGCTGACTTTCGACTGTTTCCTTGAAGGTCTGTTCCCATTTTGGTGCTAACGCTTGACAGTGGTGGCAGTAAGGAGAAAAAAATTCAATGAAGGATAAATGTTTCGAAGTGAATTCATCAAACGTTTCCATAGTAAGCAACTCGGGCATCGTCACCTCAGCATTGGTTTCAGGCGCCTCTCCACTGGTATCTTGATTTTCACTCCTTTCGGCCTCGGCCTTTTTGCCTTCAGAATTAGGCTTGATGGCGGCTGGGCTCGCTAAAGCCGAAGCTAGCAAAGGCACGCATGCTAGAAGAGAGAGCCTCATTTGACTCTTGGAGCTTTCGGAGGTAAAAAGATAGGGCGGTTATCAAGGTGTTTTGGAACTTGTAAGTTGAACACGTGACTTCTAGGCGACCTTTGCCGAGGGCAATTTTCAACTCGGCTGCAGATGGAGAGTTATATTATTTGTGGATTTGAAATAGCTTTTGATACGATTTTTGGGTGTAAAGAGATAACCTCTCGGTTCCACGATCTGCTCTTTCGCAGCCATGGGTGCAAGACACTATGCTCACTCGATGTCTCAACGTATCTGCTAGATTATTTCGAGCATCTTGAGGAATATGTTGAACTTCTAATTTTTTGCCTTCCTAGTTTATTTGCTGCTTTAGCTCTAAAAAGCCGAGTCGTGTTTAGCAAAAAGAATGTGGGGACAGATATGGATCCCCTAAAGAGTATCGTAGCCTCCGTATAGGGTGCTAAGTAGACCTTCGAGCCCCTTTTTCATAAGATCAAGAAAAACTGATTAAAATGTTCCTTTTGCAAACCCGGTTAAGTAAAATGCAAAATAATGCGTTATTGTTCCAAAATATGCCCACTTTCACTACTAAATGGTCCAGAATAAAGGCTTCTTCCTACACAGAGAAAGTTCCGCACCGCAACCAGGTTGTCTTCCTTAAGCTTCGATCTTCAGAACCAACACCTACTTTCACAATCCCACATTATGGCAGAATCAATGCAAGTCGACCTGCCTGTAATTGACGAGAGCTTGTACTCGAGACAGCTCTATGTCTTGGGTAAGGAAGCCATGCTCAAAATGCAAAACGCCAACGTATTAATAATCGGTCTTAGAGGTCTCGGTGTGGAGATCGCCAAAAACGTCGCTCTTGCCGGTGTCAAGTCATTGGGCCTTTACGACCCCAAGCCTGTCGAAATCCAGGACTTGTCTTCTCAATTCTTCTTATCTGAAGACGACATTGGCAAGCCAATCGCAGACGTGACAGCCACCAAAGTTCTGGAATTGAATCTGTACGTGCCCATTTCCGTGGCCTCAGACATCTCAGAGTCTACTTTGGTCAAATATAAGGTTGTGGTGGCAACAAACTTGTCCTTGGAAGAGCAGGTTAAGATCAATGAATTCACCCACAAGAACGACATCGGTTTCATTGCAGCCGACACGAGAGGTCTTTTCGGTCGATTGTTCGTCGACTTGGGCGAGGCCTTCCCTGTTATTGACCAGACTGGTGAAGAGCCCTTGACGGGTATCGTGTCGGACATTGAGGCTGACGGCTCCGTCACCATGTTGGATGACAACAGACACGGCTTGCAAGATGGCGACTACGTCAAGTTCTCCGAGGTCGAAGGTATGCCTAAGCTTAACGATGGCTCTCCCCACAAGATCGAGGTTCTTGGGCCTTACGCCTTCAAGATTCAGATTGACGAATCCTACGGTACTTATGTCAAGGGTGGATTGTACACCCAGGTTAAGATGCCTTCCAAACTCAACTTCAAGTCTCTCAAAGAGCAGTTGGCCGAGCCCGAGTATGTGTTTTCGGATTTCGCCAAGTTCGATCGTCCACCACAGCTTCACTTGGGATTCCAGGCCCTTCATGCGTTCCAGACGAAGCACCAAGGCAAACTACCACGTCCTTGCCATGAAGAAGATGCCAACGAGTTTTTGAGATACGTTGAAGAGTTGAATGCTCAAAACCCCTCCATTTTGGGTGAGGCGGAAATCAACAAGAAGCTCTTAAAGGAGTTGTCTTTCCAAGCCACTGGTGATGTGCCTGGCGTGTCAGCTTTCTTCGGAGGTTTGATTGCTCAAGAAGTCTTGAAATGCTGCTCCTCAAAGTTCGGTCCTGTTAAGCAGTACCTTTACTTCGACTCCTTGGAATCTTTGCCCAAGCCAGAAGACTTCCCCAGAACCACTGAAACCACCCAGCCAGTTGGTTCCAGGTACGATGGACAAATCGCTGTGTTTGGTTCTGAGTTCCAAAAGGCTATCTCCAACCTCAAGGTATTCTTGGTTGGCGCTGGTGCAATTGGTTGTGAGATGTTGAAGAACTGGGCTATGATGGGTTTGGGCTCTGGTCCTAATGGTGGTATTATTGTCACCGATATGGACTCCATCGAGAAGTCCAACTTGAACAGACAGTTCTTGTTCAGACCAAAAGATGTTGGAGGCAACAAGTCTGATATTGCAGCCAAGGCGGTACTGGCCATGAACCCACACTTGGTCGGTAAAATCGAGTCCAAGTTGGATAAAGTTGGTCCTGATACCGAGCATATCTTTGATGATGCCTACTGGGAAAAATTGGACCTTGTTACCAATGCTTTGGATAATGTTGATGCGAGAACGTACGTCGATCGTCGTTGTATCTTCTATAAGAAGCCATTGTTGGAGTCTGGAACTCTTGGCACAAAGGGTAACACTCAGGTTGTGATTCCAAACTTGACTGAGTCTTACTCAAGCTCCCAAGACCCTCCTGAGAAGTCCATCCCATTGTGTACCTTGAGATCTTTCCCCAACAAAATCGATCACACCATTGCCTGGGCCAAGTCATTGTTCCAGGAATATTTTGCCGACTCTCCTGAAACTGTGAACTTGTACTTGAGTCAGCCAAACTATGTTGAACAAACCTTGAAGCAGAACCCAGACATCAAAGGTACCTTGTCCAATATTGCTCAGCTCTTGAACAACAGACCTTACACTTTTGAGGACTGTATCAAGTGGGCAAGAATTCAGTTTGAAACCAAATTCAACCATGAGATTAAGCAATTATTGTACAACTTCCCTGAGGATGCAAAGACTTCCAATGGTGCACCATTCTGGTCTGGTCCAAAAAGAGCTCCAAAGCCATTGGAGTTTGACATTGAGGACCCAGATCACTTGAACTTCATCATTGGTGGTGCCAATTTGTTGGCTTTCATCTATGGCTTGAAGGAGCAAAGTGTTGCTCCTGAAGACTACAAGAAGGTATTGGATTCCATTGATGTCCCTGAGTTTACTCCTAAATCTGGCGTCAAGATTGCCGCCAATGAGCAAGAGGCCGAGGAGCAGGCTAGGCAACTCTCTGGCTCTCTTGACGAGGAAGAGATCCAGAGGATCGCTGCAACCTTGCCCGAGCCATCAAGCTTGGCAGGCTACAGATTAACCCCTATCGAGTTTGAGAAGGATGATGACACGAATCACCACATCGAGTTCATTACCGCAGCTTCCAACTGTAGAGCTTTGAACTACGCCATTGAGACTGCTGACGCATCGAAAACCAAATTCATTGCAGGTAAGATTATTCCTGCTATTGCTACCACCACCGCTTTGGTTACTGGGTTGGTTTGTCTCGAATTATACAAGGTTGTGGCTCAGCACGACGATATTGAGGTTTACAAGAATGGTTTCGTCAACCTTGCCCTTCCTTTCTTCGGCTTTTCCGAGCCAATTAAGTCTCCAAAGGGTAAGTACAATGGCAAAGAATTTGATCAGATTTGGGACCGTTTCGAGCTCGAGGGAGACATCACCTTGAAGGAGTTGCTCACTCACTTCGAAGAAAAGGAGGGCTTGGAGATCTCCATGTTGTCTTACGGCGTTACGCTATTGTACGCCTCCTTCTTCCCACCAAAGAAGGTCAAAGAGAGATTGAGTATGAAGTTCACTGACTTGATCAAGACCGTTAGCAAGAAGGATTTGCCCCCTCACGCAAAGAGTTTGATCCTCGAGGTCTGTTGCGACGACAAGGAGGGTGAAGATGTTGAGGTTCCTTACATCAATTTGAAGTTATGAGTCTAGAATATAATACACAATCCTGATGAGTATTAGCCAATCTGCTATGTAGTGAGTCTCTTAAACTCGCCCATTTGAGAACTGAGTGTCTCAAAGTCACCATCCTGATTCACTTCGCCATCTTTAAGCACGAGAAGTCTGGGAAGATGCGACATCATTTCAACGTCATGAGTTATGACCACAATTGCCAAGGCAGGATTTGATTGATGAAGCTTGGATATGATGAGATCGGTAATAATGTCGGCATTTGCTTGGTCTAGATTAGACGTACATTCGTCAAACACAATCATCTTGGGTTCACGAATAAGAACTCTTGCAATACACAATCTCTGAAGTTGGCCAGACGACACAGTTCTCTCGTCGAGAACAGTATCCAATCCGTGTTGCATCGAAGATACCAAATCCCAAATGTTACATAGCTTGAGGCATTCGACCACAAAAGCCTTGTCGATAAAGGCCTTATCCACACCGTACAATAAGTTCTCCCAAATGGAACCTTCAAAAAACTTTGGTCGCTGTGGTACAACGGCAACATTCCTTCTGTAGCATAATGGGTCTAACGTTTTCACCGGTTTCGATTCATATTTCACGAGGCCTCTATCACAATCCATGAGACGGCCCATAAGCAGTGCAATGGTTGATTTCCCACTTCCCGAAGCACCAACAATGCCCACAACCTCACCTCTCTTGATACTGAAGCTCAAGTCTTGAAGTACCTTCTTTTGCACCGAGTCAGACTCTTGATATCTGAAGCTGACGTTCTCAAAACTCATGACGTTTTCGCTTTGGATGTGCTTATGAATTTGGTCCGTACCAGAGGTCTCGATTGGCGAAGCTGTAAGCGAAAGAAGTTGAGCGAACAAGGTTCCAGCTCTTTGTCCTCTTGCAATTTCAGGAAGTGAACTCATTAAGGTTGAAGCAGATGCCATGGTGAATGTGAGAAGCGTCAACACCTGAAGCATAGACTCATACGAGTATTCCATGCTGGCGACGAGATATAAGCCGTAGTAAAGAATAGCACCTGTTGCAATACTGACACACATCTCCAGGAGAGCAAATCCAAGACCAGTAATACAAGCACGAAGCTTGGCCACAGAAGAAAGCTCACTCAACTTCGTTTTCAAGCCAGCTTGGAAGTCATTCTCGACTCCGAATGCTTTCACAGTCTTGACTCCCAGAACAGCATTATGGTTGAACTTCTCGACTTCCCCCACTTTGTCCTTGTACCTCGTCTCGAACTTCAGCAAGAACAAGCCATATGAAACCGTCACCAACAAAATTAGCGGAACAAATGCTGTCCCGACTAGAGCCAATTTCCAGCCCGAGACAATTGACCAAATCAAACCCAAAAGTGTCAAGGCGATAAGAGAGAGCACAGCAGATAAGAATTCGGAAACCAAGTTGCGCAAGTCTCTTGCATCGTTCATCAATAATGCAGTCAATTCTGCTGGCTTCAGATACTTCCTCGAGAAAAATGACATATCTTGGTCGTTGATGATAACCAATGCCTTCTTTCTGAGGTCCACAACCCATCTTTCTGACGAGAAGGCCAACAAGAAATGTGAAGTGAAGTAAATGGCGCCGTCAAACACAATAAGCCCAATTACTATTGACGACCAAAAGAATGCTCCTTTTTCCTTCGAAGTAAGCTTGGTAGATTGGTCCACAACATTCGAAAGCAATTTTGAGAAGCAGAATGATAAGACTGGTGTGATGATTCCACTCAACAACGACAAAAGTAACCCAATCATTATAAGAAGCTTGCTTTGAATGGAATGGTAACAATGCTTCAAAACTGCAAACACACTGAGGATCTGAAGCTCATCACTGTTTGAGCCGTGCTCCAAGTCCTTGGCTTTGTTGGGCCCATAGTTAAGCCCATCGGTGAAGATCGACTCACTATCCTCCAAAGAGCTGAACTTCTCAAGAGAGCCAGTCTTCTGCTTTCCAAAAGTATCTCCTTTTTGTTGCTTATATTTCTCCACCTCACCGTTCATGAGACTAAGCACGTAGTCCCCATCTGCTATATCCAGCAACTCATGAGACACAATTATTGTCAACCGATCCTTTCTCCATTTTCTGATGTTCTCGTATAACTTTTGTCTCGTAATCTGATCAACAGCACTCAAGGCCTCATCCAATATAAGAATTGGACTATTTTTCAAGTAAGCTCTAGCAATTCCAATTCTTTGCATCTGACCACCAGAAAGGGAAGATGATATTTTCAGATGAATCCCATTTTCCAAAGATCTGACAAAAGTTCCAAGCTCGGCAAAGTCACAGGCCCCCATGGCTTTTTCCTCCAGTATTTCTCTGCTTCCGAGTGCAATATTCTCATACACCAGCTTATCGAACACAAGTGCGTTCAGCTCGACCAAGGTGATGAAGCTTGAAACCTGGGTTTCACTCAACAGGGAGATGTCCAATCCGTCAATTGATATTCTTCCTGATGAAGGACTGTAGAACTTCATTAAAAGTGAGACGAGTGTAGACTTGCCGCAACCTGAGGGACCCACAATGAATGTAAAATGTTCATTGGAGATTTCAGCTGATACGTTGCTGATGTTTGGTTTTTCAGAGGCCCCATAGTTAAAGCAAACGCCTTCAAGTTGTAAAAGTTTGCCCGAAAGTATCGGATCGAAGATCACCTCGGGATCTTGGATACTTTTGTTCTCGTCTTCTTCAAATTCCATGAATTCGGCGATTGTGGATGCCGCAGCTTGACCTTTATTGAGTAAAGCCAACACATTTGCCACAGTCGACACATGTGTTCCCAATATGAGACATGAACTGAAAGCTGTCAAAACCTGACCCACTCTGAGCTTGCCGATCGAAACCATGTAGGCACCAAACCAGAAGCCTTGAACGAAGATGAGGAAAGATAACACCCTCAAAATCAGTTGGTTGGAGCCGATTGAAAGAGACATCTTTATGAAAGCTTTAGCAGACTTATCGACAATCTGGTTGAAACTCACCAGGTCTCGATACTTGCCATTGAGTAAACGGACAAGGTTACCAGATACGAAGGACCAGTCCAAAATCTTTGAAGCTTTGGCACTAAGATTATTTTCTTCATTTGCAAAACGAAATGTCAATCTGCCAAAGATAATGCTCGAGAGGGCCATGAGCGGAGCAGAAGCCATGATTACCAAGGTTAGCGACCAAGACGAAATAAAGGCAGATACAAGGAGAAGCACAATGGATGAAGAGCCTTGCACCAAAAGTGCAATATTCTCTGACAAGGCAACTCTAACCTCCTCTATGCAACGGTTCACTTGAGCCATGCTACCCATAAGGTTCTCCTTTTGCTCGTACCATTCGAGATTCTGATCTAACAAGTTGGACAAGAGTCTGGATCTCGCTCTTTCCTGTTGCCTTTCCCCAATGAGAAGCCACAAATGAATGCTTAGCCAGGTGAAAAACATCCTCACCACTCCGACAACCATAATGAGACCGCACAAGAGCCGTATATCTGCAACAAAATCACCCATTCCATCGTAACCACCTGTGATGTATTTCGTGAGTTTGTCAAAAGCTTTACCGTAGATTTGCGTCTGTAATGGTGACCCAGCTGATGCTATCACCATTGTGAGGAGCCCAGAAATGAAAAATGGAATATCGCTTTTGGTTGCAAACATCAAAAGTCCGCCTTTTCTGGATGGGGCGCCAGTCCCCGAATCATCATTGACTGTCATTTTTTCAAAAATTGATTGACCTTATTTCCAAATCCATCCTTAACCATTTTATAGATTTCGTTGTAAATATTTTTGGTTTCATGAGTTTACCGTTTTTGGTCTCGCAATGGTGTCGGACACAGATATTATCTGCATAATATGTGGTGCATCAGAGATCGGCGATTATGCAAGCACTCAAGATTTAAAACTACTAATTGGATGTTCGTATAAGACATTAGCATATATACCACATAAAAAGACACAACATGTCGGGGTTGTGACTCAGTATATAGGAAAGAGCGTAGCCAGGTATTCCATATCGTCCAGACTATTTGTATTCTTTTCACTAGATTTTCTCTTCCTGGCAGCCTCTCTATTTTTTCTGGCTCTGGACACTGCCTCTATGCCGCTTCCTCCACCAAATTTTACAAGACCTCTGAAAAATAAATCCAATTTCTCGAAATCGTCCTCGCTATCCGTAAGGTCAATCGTGACCCGAAAGGGTAACTGTATCATGATTGCCCTAAAATCAAAAAGGGATTTGGAGAGCCAGTAGTGCTCCAGCTCTGCCACCACTAAATTTCTGTCGTAGCTGGGATCTGACTTGAGTTTCAAGAAAAACATGAGTTTCATGGTCTGTTCCACAAGACGTTTGATCATTGGATGACTTCTAGGTAGATGTAAAATACCTGGAGATGTGTACACTTTAAGGTTGAGAACCAAAAACTGAGACCTCAAAGCGACATCACAATAAGAGTAATGCTTGACATCATTGAGATCATCAGTGTCTTTAGCATACGCACTTCTGGGCAAGTATATTTTGCGTGCCATGTCAGTAAAATCAGGATGTGCTGGATGATCACGAGGAATTAGAAACTGGTCCTCGGCACTTAGTCCTGGTATAATACGTTGCTGAGCAACGATGTTAACTCGTGAAAGTAGTTCTCCAATCTCCTCCGGGCTGGCCTGTTTCAGCTCACTCTCGTTGACTCCTGCTATTATGTCTAGAAGCTTGAACATGCATTGAGATGCCTCATTTGTTAAAGTCAGGAAAAGATTGAAACCCGAATGAGTTGATGACGGTGGAATAAGCACACCTAATTTACGAAGTGTTTGCTGTTGGACAAAAGCTTCACGGCCTTCTGTATTTGTGATGTCAATCAAAAGGTGAAGATCTCTTATACTGCCCTTTGTGATCTGCGAGTTCAGCATTCCCAATTTCGAGATGTAATCGAATAAAAAGAATAAAAGTTTTGCAATTGTGATCCCTAGGGAGTCGGGTTTGGTGATGTTTGCCTGTTGCTTGACTAGCTTGTACTTGATCAAGAGTGATCTAGCTTTGTTGAGGTGAGAGATCCACGAAACGGGGACTGAAGTTGCGTCGACGAGACTTATGTCACAGAATAGCACTGTAAGGATGAGAACCGTCAATATAAGTCCTTCTATGTGTCTGAGGGAGTTCTCGTTATTTTTTAAATCGGTGAAGGCTTGCACCAACAATTTCATGCAAATTGCTGAGGAACGTTTCTGATTTCTATCATGCTTGGGGTTTTTAGTGATTGTGAATAAGCATGAGGCTCCGAGAGCTATGATTGCATAAACCAAATACTTGAACATCAACAGATATTCGAGAAGAACATGCATAATCTCGTTATCCTTGGTGGTTGGCGCGAACGGATATATAAACAAGAAAAGCTCCTTGCAAGATACAGCACGGAAGTATTCGAGTTCCTCAGCTGAGAGGTTATACGTCTCGTTGACACGCTCAACAAGTTCCTCATTACTTGGCTTGTTTCGTGGTTCGTTGAGCATAGGATCACGGATATGTTCGTTGATGTTTTCCCAGAATTGACTTCCCTCGGGCTTTCGGTCAAGATCTGTACCATAACGAAGATAGTCCTGAAGCTGGGCTTCATTAAAAAGATGATTGTCGCTGTTTGCCTCATTGAGAATAATATCCGAGTGGAAGGGCTTCAAATGTGCCCCATCTGGCGTACTCTGGGCTGAAAGTTGCAGAATTCCATCATTTCCCAAGACATCAAATGTAGCCAAGCCATGCACCAAGGTGCTAGCATCATCGAGAACGTTCTCAAACAAAAGCATATCCAACTGCCCATCATCCTGTACTACATCCGGTAGTCTGAACAGGGGAGGCAATGGGGACCCAGACAAATTCGTTGAGTCGTTACTGGGGATCATGTTGAGCTGGGGTAGGGGTGAAATTCCAGAGGCTGTGGTGGTAGGTAGTCCCATTGACAGCGATCCATGTAGATGGCTGAAGCCATTGAAACTACCTCTAGGATCACTGGCGTGATGGGGAAGTCCTGTGTTTGTTGCTGAAGGAGCCGATGTGGATATACCCGCTGCGTTGGCTGGTTGTTGGTGAAAGTCATGATGCATCACGTTAGTCCGATCCTGTCGTATCTTGTCATCTTCATGTTCTTCCTGTTCTTGAGGTAGTATCGGTAGAGCCTCCTTTTTAGCCTCTTTTGCCCGGCGAGGCTTGTTCCCGCTATTTTTGGTGGGGTAGACACATGGAAATTTAACTCTTTGGCAGTTCCCACACGTAGGGTGCACTTCATCACACTTGATCTTGCGGCGTTTGCATTCAATGCACCCAGCGCGAGAGTAACGTCGTTTGACGATAACCTTTCTCGGCTCAGGACTCATCAAAATGAGTTAGTGGCGAGTCTGAAAGAAGTGAAGCACTCAAATTAAAGGTCTGTTCGAATTTGGAGAATCGAGCCGATTAGCATGCCGAGATCTTGCACGTGATCTGCTTTTAACTAAAGGAAGCACAAATTCCCCAGACTTACAGGCGATAGATTGTGTGTAGGCGAGCTATTGAGGAAATTTCACTTCCAGCGGAATTATTGTGGAGTTTTTATTTTGACAAAATTCGCTGCATTTGTCAAAGAGGCTTATTAAGAAGAATCATCGTTTGAGTGAGTGAGGCGCATTTTCCGACTATATTTTTTGCAGCTATTAGCATAGCCATGCGCCTAAACTTAATCTGGTTGGGCAAGGGGGTAGTGTTCGGATTAGTTTTTTGTTTATGAATACAGCGTTCAGTCTATAAGTCGTTGTCTCGTGTCTTTCAATTTTCACTATCGTCTCAGTTTCGCCATGAGTGGGGAGTATCCTATACTCTCGTTCATGAGGTCAAGCTCGTGTTGTGAGAGATAAGTTGGTGCCTGCTTCTTCAACTCGGCATTTGACTTTCTCAAGGATTCCATTTCATTCTCGGCCGCATTGAGTCTGTCCTCTAGAGCCTTTAATTTTCTTAAATTGTCCAATTGGTCGTAGCTCATACCACCCCTAAACCCTCCGAGTAAGATATTCGTGGCGACGAAACTACCGATTAACAAGAAATTGCACAAAAATACCAGCTTCCAACTGATGGGTTTGAGAAACTCGTTGATGATTTCACCAAATGTCTGCGCTGTGACCAATGACTTTCCTATCTTCTCCGGGTCTCTATTCATGCATTTTTCCCATTCCAAGCAGGGTACTTCTAAGGCAGGAGCTCTATGGTTAGTGGCGCATTTATTGCGGTAGAATTCTCTGGAGCATAAGCTGATTTCTCGCAATGCATCAGTGGTTGCAATCTCCATCTTGTGTCTTGTATCTGCCTTTATGGTCGAGATGAAAAGGTAGATGATGTAAAAAATAATCAGTGCAAGTAAAACATTGAAAAGCAATTGGAGGTACATCAGTAGAATGTATGGAATAGTGTAGTTATTGAGGAAGCTTGGGCGAGGATTTGTCTTATCGTCTGTGGTGTTCCCTTCAGGCTCCGTTCTGAAAACACGTTCTCCGTTATCCTCCTCGTATCTCATGACCTCTTTTGTAGGAGAAAACACCACCCTACCCATTCTTGGTGGTGTTCTCAGTGGAGGTTGAGCTCCAGGTAGCGGAGTTGAAGATGAATTCACCGGCTCTGTGAAAGTTCGTGATGGGCTTGTTTTCAATATTGACGGTAGTCTCTTGCGGACTCCGTGTGCTTCGTTCTTAGTTTGCGTTGACCAACCCGTGCCATTTCCGTATCGAAGAAGATCTTGATCGAGGGTAGATTCGGCATCGGGTAGAATGTCATTGACGATTATGGGTTTTGCTTCGGGTGTGGCATACTGCGTTTCCTCATTTCGGTTCCCAAAGGGGATCCTGAATTGTGGCAGCATTGGGTGTGGAATTATGTGAGGCTTGTGAAAGTTGGTAATCAAAATGGAATTGACCTCATTTCGCTGTTTGTTATGAGCGGTGCGGCGCGCGATGGTCTATCGTTATGCCAAATCGTTGGGTCAACCGTTGGGTGACGTCAGTGCTCAATTTGTCTCCGTCGATCAAGAATGTCAAGAATTGGGAATTGAAGAGCTGAAGATTTGTCAGGATATCATGTTTCGGTCTCTAAGCACAATCGTGGAAAATAAAAGTTGACTCCGCTCTTTAGCAGCCGTATAGAATCAAAGAGTGCTACCTCATGTGAGTCCATTTTTGAAAGGACTGGGTCGAATGCTTTAGTTATACTGTTTACTCGTCTGATCAATTTGTCTGTCTTCTGAGATCCCTTGCGCTGGTTGTCGATATAGCCTATAATCAACACACTGAGCGAGAAGGAATCCAGAGTTTGCACTCGCCGAACTCAAAAAGAATAACTTGAAGATATTGTAATTAACTCTGAAACGAAATAAATTCTATGAAATGAATCACTATTTTTATCCATACTACAGTGAATTTTACCATCATAGTTTTCTAAAACGTATATTTCATGGAATCCTGCTCGTTCGCACTATAATCACAAACTTAGACCCACTTCTGTTCATAATGCCATGTCTTTGAAAGATCGCCTTCAAGCATACAAATACAATGAAGATGAAACCATCGAATTCAAGCCAGAGAAAGTTGCTAAACCAAAAACTCTGAAGGGCAAAAAGGCACCTAAGGAACTGACTGCCGCTCTTCTTGATCTCCCACCCTCGATCGCACCAGGAATCACAGTGGTGTTCGTGGGGTTCAATCCTGGTGTGGAATCTTCGAAACAACAACACCATTACGCTCACTTTACGAATCTCTTTTGGAAGCTCTTCAATGCCTCTGACCTACTAAGAAAAGTCTTGGCTCGTCGTGATATATACATTGAAGAACATGGTTTGCTCAAAGAGCTCTACGACAATGACGCAAAAATATGTACAGCTGCTGCCCGGCACGACAACGATTTGCTAGAATATGGCATTGGGTTCACTGATCTTGTGTTACGCTGCACCAAGTCGGCTCAGGAACTCAGCAAAGCAGAAAAGGTAGCCAATGTACCTCGATTGATGCTGGAATTCAACGAGTCCAAGGCACCATTCGTAGTATTCATTGGCAAAGGGATTTGGGAAATCGTGGTACAGTTTCTTATACCTGGGTATAAGCTTACCAAAACCAATTTTGCATGGGGAAAGCAAGAAGCTTCCACAACGCTTATCCAAGCTTTCCATAAGCGTTGCCCTGAGAAACCCTCAGTGTATGTATTTCCGAATACCTCTGGATTGGTGGCTCTGATGAAGTATCCCGAGAAGCTTGCCCTTTGGAATGCACTTGTGGATGAGATTTGAATAATTATTTCCAAAGTTTGTTGAAGACATCGTCCAAGTCCTTCTCGAACTTCACCAGCAGCTCATCATTGACATTCTCGCCTAGCTGGCCGAAATTTTTTGTGAATAGCTGGTCTACCACAAAACGAATAGCATTGCATTGCTTTTGGCTGTAGCAGTCGTTGTATCTTAGTTTGACAAAGGCTCTTTCCTGCAACTCATTGCACTTGGCTCCTCGCTTAATCTGAGCCGAACAGTTATCTATTCCAAACATCAGCCAGCCATCGTAGCATTTGAGCACTGCCTCTTGAAGTTCAGCACAATTTATAGCCGAAGACTTTTGTGCCAGATATTCTCTTTTGAACTGATCAAGCTCAAAAGAGTATTCATGCTGATTTTTCTCCAATACCTTGGCTACCTGTGCATCTTTTGAAGCTAGCTCTTGTTTCTGCTTTGTCGGGCTTACCTCTTTGTAGAACTCCTGCAAATTTTCGGGAAGGTCATCGGCGATGTCCTTTTTGGGTTCGCCTGATCCGAAGGGCCACATCTAAGTATTTTGCAGATTCGAGTACCGGTATATGATTACTATGTATGCGAGAATGAGTTGGTGCACAGGTGCATCACCTATAACGTATTTTGCAGCCATTACCCTAATTTCAACTCAGCTTCTTTCGAGGGTTCCTTCAAAAAGTCGGCCAACTTCGACATCAACTAGATTGAGAAGATTATCAGCGTGGGTGTTTTTCGAGTCTCTTTGGCGTGCCAATTCGTCGCGCAAGGGCCGTAGTTTACTCACAATGATAAGTCTTAACCTATTGGCTATGGGGAAGAGACGGACGAGCTGTGTTCTGTCAAACTTCAGATGCGGATTTGTCTCGGAAAGACCATCGATGAGTAGTGATATGCGAACATCCATTTTTTGGAAGAAGGAAAAAAGCCCGAAAAGAAAGACCTCTGTTTTCCTGTCTGTGCCAATGGCACTGAGGTCATACCAATCGACCCAGTCTTCCAAATCACCCATGATCTTTATAAAATACTCTTCCTGGCCGAAAAAGGCGTGCTCAGGTGAAACCAGCACCCAGAGCACATCGACAATTTGAGCCAAGTCGGTGAGCAATTGCTGCAAAGTATACTCTTTTCTTGTCTCTGCTTGGTTTTTCACAAACTTCCGCTGGACCTGTAGAAGCTCATGATCCAAGTACGCCACGAGCTTACTCTGCTGAGCGCTATTCACGCTAGGATGGGCATCTTTCAGCAACTTTGACATTTCAGCATCGTAGGCACTCTCGAAGGGAACAGTCCACAGGGCAATTTCGACACTGGGCTCTTCGCTTTTTTCATTCTCTCCCGAGTCTGGCGGAGCCATGCTGACGTCATCGTCAGACAAGTCGTCCTCGAGGCCAGGATTGAGATCTAGGTTGTCAGCGGCCAATTGTGCCTGCGGCAATTCATTTACCTCCTGGTCTGGCGCAGGGTGGAGCGGTGTAGGAGGAGCACTCATGATGGACTAGGCGGACTTGCTGCTGATGAACCCATAGTCTGGACATGCGATATCTGCAGGAGCCGATAAGCCAGGCTTTAGAAGAATTTACTTCGATGGCGGCTCGATTGAAAAATGGAGGCGAGTCTTGCCGAAAGCAACTTTGGCGAAGTCCGGAAGCATGCTGGCGCGAGCCTTTGTGAAGTCATGGTTGCAGCGTATTTCGCAGCCATCTACGGCGGGCCACAGTTAAGTGGTTCCAGGGTCGTCACGCGATGGACAAACAATAAAATCCCCGAAAACCTATTTTGCAGATCTGGCCCACGTGATGTCGAAGAGCAAACTACGAACCGGCTATCAGGTCGCAGAAGTGACATAGCAACGACGAAAAAAGAAATAGCTTTGTGTAGCCACAGCTGAGTAGTGAGGGTTACAGCGAAACCTGCGTCAGCGGTTGCTGTCATCGTGAGCAGAGGTGAAGAGATGAAAATAGAAAAAGCCGAACGGCCAACATGGCGAGAGAATAAATAAATGAAAAGCTTTCTTTATTTTATTGTAGTTTTGCCGCGTTCTCTCATTCCTCAGCTTGGAGTGACTTTCCCGATCATGGACCCGTAGATGCCGTGGCGAACGCTGTCTGGCTGATTTTGCAGCAGCGATATGTCCGAGCGCCAGTCCGCACACCGGAGGTGAGGTAACGAAGAGGCCGCAGAGAAAAAAAGACGAGCCACTGGCGATAAGGCAACGTGATTTGAGATATCGCGATCCTTGAATTCTCGTCTTTTCCACCTGCCCACTGTTTCTGCCACATTTTCCTTTGCCCATATATTTCCCATCTAATCCACTCCTGAGGACCGCTGTGTAGCCACCGATGCCCGTTACTCAGCACATTCCCAAGCCGGGCAATGAGCCCAGGGATTCCAAGAAACCCCATCGCCTGATCATCCGCCTCAAGCCAGTGGACTACAAGCCTGAGAAACCTCGTCTCCACGATGCTACTTCTCAACGCCTGAGCCGCCGCGAGGAGCCCCTGAGTCCCTCTCCCGTTGCAGATAGTCCTCAGCTTCGCCGCAAGAGCACCTGGTCATCTGCCTCAGGCTACAAGCATATCGACAAGTACGCCGAATTTTTCATGAACGATCCCGCTGTTCACAAGGACGTGCCACGCCTCCAGAACCAGTACCTTCGGCCCAACGCCAAGTTTGTGGGCGAACAGCAGAGCGGCGCTTACCGCTACGACATCAAGGTTGAGCTCAAGAGCGTGGACTTGGTGAGCTCCATCGTGACGGGCTTTTTCCAGATCCTGGGCCTTACGGACGAACATCCGCTTATTACCACCTGCTTCAAGGGCGAAATCATCAATAATCCGCTCAATAGCACCCGCTGGCAAAACCACCCTAAGGACTACCAGATGAAGGAATACGCTTTCATTACAGAAGACAGAAACTGGGGCTCTTCCCCCAGAACGATATTGACCACTGGAGGACGCTCACCCGGGCCTCCAGCAGCATGTCCGAAGAGCATCTTCTATCAAAGTTGCGCAGCATTCATGCCGGGGACCTGGACAACCAGTACATCTACATGCGCTGGAAGGAGGAGTTTTTGTTGCCCGACCTGAGAATCAAGCAATTGAAAAATGCTTCGTTCGAGGGTTTCTACTACGTGGTGCTCAACATTGGTGGTGGCGCCAGCAACAATTCGGGCGACTGCTTTTCCTCTCGCATCATTCCCGGCACCATCAGCGGCTTGTACTACCATACCCAGAACGATAAGTTCCAGCTGCTCTCCTTGCGGTACGTGGAAGACAGGGAGAGCTCCTACACATTTGACTTTGCCTAGCTGGGCAATGCGCTGCTCAAGAGCAGTATAACGATGAGACGAATATTTTACGAGAACTTTTTCTTCTGGGATAGATGCAACTGTTGAAGTCTATTTATAAGCGTTTTTGGAATAGAAAAGATGCTAGGTTAATTACATGTTGAAGAACTGAAGACCTCCCAAACTCTAAGATGGTGTCACTTAGTCTTTCTTCTCTGCTCTCTTTGCGTATATGGCAGCGGTGTATGGCTCCTCGAAAAGCAAAGCAATCTTGTACATGACGTAGACAAAAGCTGTCACGACCAAGCCGGTAGGCTTTCCGAACCACAAAGCGGTACCCAAGAAGCACAAAGTGGAACCATTGTACATGGGGTTGTCGTTAATGTTGAATGGGAACGACGTGACTCTTTCGTCCATCAAAATACCAAAGTAGTCACCCAAGTAGGTTCCAGTGACGCCCAATGCCCACATTGACAGCAAAACGAGAACATTGCCAAAGGCGAAGGTACCTACAGCAAGAGCCTTGACCAAGGCAGACTCAACCAATGGTTGAAAAGTGGGCTGAGCCTGGAGGGCCTGGTTGTAGACATGATCACGGAAGATACCCAAGGAAAAAATCGTGAATGCCAACAAGTAACAGCCGTTTCTGGCACCTCCAGCGGCCTTGGTGAGGAAGTGGGTCTTGTGCTCAAGACGGGCCACTATGTTCCAGAAAATGGGATTGAAGGCAATGCAGCCAATTGCAAGCTTGAGCTGGCAATTGAAGTCGATGTAGTCGGCAAAATTAGTGTAAAGCTCTGTCCACTGCAGTTTGTCCATGGCTGTTAGGTTGTGAATGCACGGTGTAGAAAACGATCTGAATCAGGTCTTGATATATGGGGCAACGTTGGCATGTGATAGGTGGACTTTACTCACGTGACGCGCTAGAAATGTTGGCCCTTCCGTTAAGAGGGATGTTTGTGGCGAGAAACGGGGGAGAGCTATCCGAAATGCTATAAGAAGGCTGAAATTTCGTTAAGGGTGTTTAGGAGATGTTGCGGAGACAATGGCGGACATGTATATACTTTGGCCGAGTGGCTGCGAAAACTAGGTGGCTTTTAGCAATCACTCAAGACAGGCCGAGAGAATTTATTAATTCTAATAAGTATACTTGAGTCAGTATCATTTGGACTAAATGTTTTATTTTTATCCTGCTCATCAGTGCTAGAATGTTTCATTCGAATACGCCTCAGACCCAATCGCGCACTCGTCTATGCGGCTCGAGGTATGGCTCTTGCTTGTTCAGAACACTGTATCTAATAGCTCCAGACTACAATTTATCATCAACCAGCACTCCCTCTACCTAGTTTCCCTTAAAATTGACCAAGGCTCGGATTCCCACCCAGAGTATAGAAGACAATTGAAAAATCATGAGGCATAGAGTCACTTTCATCCATTCCAAATCCTCAGAGGAGAAGGTCGTGAACACAATCAATGATACCTATGTGGGTCTTAAAGAAGACATGGACGTCGCTCGTGAGGATCGCTTTACATTTCCCGCCCCAGAATTCAAGAACGTGAAGTCGCTACGTTTGCAAGTCAACAAGGGTTACGACAACTCGCGTGTCACACTGCCGTTTTCATATCCTTACCAGATCGGGCTGCATTTCTATGTGAAGCCGCTTGTGATTTCTTCTGTAAAGGAGAGAGAGGAGTTCTACGAAAACAGTGCTAAGTTAATTAAAGATTACTTCGGTGTTGAGCCAGATGTTCAGACCTGGATTCCTTCTCTCAGTGCTCTTTACTTCCATGTACAAGAGCCATTGGCAATGGCCTTCAAGAACGTCGAACCAAGCTTAGCTGATGCGAATGGAGATTGGTCTTGCTTAGATTACCATTCTAGCGACGGGACGTCATCATTGAAGCTCTTTTACCCAGATGCGAAGGAGAGAATCGTCGATGTAAGCAATACATCAGACTTCACGGAAGTAGGAATCTTTGCCATTGACTCACCTTCTTCAAGAGACAACATCATTCTCTCTGGTGCCAGGGTGGTCATGAACGACGAGCCCGATCAGGATTTGGTCCAGAGGACACTTTTCCACGTCAAACCAAGACACAGGTATCTCGAGCCAATTGATCTTTCTTACAAGCCAAATGGATTGCACCCGGTTATCTCCTTTGGTGATGCTCCCGAACACCTAGTGGACGAGGATATTAAGAATTGCATCCTATACTCATACTACACCCTCGAGAAGTCGATATTCCTCGATCCATATCAGATTCCCCCAGGTTTTGATATCCTTGCAAACTATGGTACAAAAGATTTGGAATTACCTGAGTATTCCATCAACCAGTGGGGAAACGAGGTTTTAGTGGAGCATAAAGATACTACTAGTTTCCCTTTCGACCTCACATTGCACACTCGTTACCAGGTACCGGATGCCGAACAACATAAACACACAGCTCTCGATAAGCCTGTTGTGTTCTACGCTTGCGAAGCTCTCGTTGACCCATATCTCTTGAACAATTCTCCGTTCGATAACAAGAGGGCACCAGGAGGAAGTTTCGAAAAGTTCTTCACTGATGACACCATTTTCTACCATGCCCTGAAGCATGGGTACTTTGATGTTGACATCCCGAGGGCCACTTTTGATGCAAATGCAACAAATATCGTGACATTACTTTCACTTCTTTTGGGAGTCTCAATTATCTTTTACAAAGTCTTCAGAAAAGTGTCCTCACAGAAGACTCCAAACTTGAAAAAGACAGAATAAATAAGTTTAATTCGCCTCTATTAACAATCTTGTATATCACCTCGATGCTCTCCTCCCTCATATATCCTATAACTCATCTTTCGTTGAAGACCTTCCGACGGGTATCACCTTATATTCAATGAACAAGTCACCATATTCGTGTTCGTCATTGAAATGAGGCATCCCGTGCCCCTTGATCACTTCAACCTCTCCGTCTATCACGGGCACATTCTTTCCTCTCTTCACTGTCACGGATTCTCCGTCAAAGAATGCAATGTTTCGGCTCCAGTCACCTGCGATAGCTTCTTTGCTTGTGAGGAGCTCTGTTCTGTAGAGATGGTTCTTAATTCTACGGAATCCCCAGTTTTCCGCAGAAGCATCTCTGAATTGAAGGTTCATGTTTCCAGCCACGAAGTCAGGATTCTGATCACCCTCGCCCTCCAAAACATGACGATGGTTACGCGGCGTACCAGGACTCACATAAACATTGTAGTGTCTCGAAACACGCTCCGTACCTTGGCCATCACATTTCTTACAGGGCTTGGCTATCGTCTGCCCTTTACCACCACACTGATCACATTGGGACTGGAACTGCTGGATTATTGGACCCATTTGTCTTCTCATCATGACAACACCACGCCCATCACATTTAGTACATGTATGTTTCTTGCCGTCTGCAGATCTACTACCCTTGCACTTGCTGCAAATGTTGTTCATCTCGACGTCAAACTCCAAATCTTTGCCTAGGAAAGCGTCCTTCAAGGTCATTTCCACGTTCACTTGAGTGTCGGGACCCTTTTGGACACGTCTTTGATGGCCATGGCCACCACCGAATCCACCCTGACCTTGGAAGAATTGGTTGAACATGTCACCAAAATCGAATCCAGCGCCTCCACCTCCAAAGCCTCCACCGCCGTTCGCATCCCCAAATTGATCATAGTTTTGTTTTTTCTGTGGATCGTTGAGTATGTCATATGCTTCTCCTATCTCGATAAATTTATCGTGGGCCTCAGGCGACAGGTTTTTGTCTGGATGGTACTGCTTCGACAACTGCCTGTAGGCTGTCTTAATTGTTTTTTCATCGGCATCTTTGGATATTCCCAAAACGGAGTACGGGTCTATGGCCGCAACAAAAGCTAGACAAACAAATAGAAACGCCAGAAATATCATGGCTGTTGTTATACTGATAAGTTAGATGGTTGCAAAGCGGTTTGAAAGATCTTACACGTATTAGGTACATAACGCTCGCGCTAGTGAAAATACGCACACGTGACTTATACGTGACAAGTATGTGCAGTAGAACAAGTTTTTGGCAGCTACGGTTCTGGAAAGTCGACCGCTTCTGGGTCAAAATTCCCCTGGAATTATTGGGAGGATCATCATGAGCTTCTCAGATTTTAAGTGATTCGATTGTAGCACAGTACCTCAGACAGATACTCGACTTCTGCTCTATAGAATGCCACTATAAAATGCCAGACCCTTCCGATGAGCCAGAGCTTTGAGAGTAAATTAAACAACGTGGAACGCATACTAAAAGAATACTTTGTTGGGCCGACTTAAAGAAAAAGAAAAAATAATTATGATTTCGCCCAGGATCGAACTGGGGACGTTCTGCGTGTTAAGCAGATGCCATAACCAACTAGACCACGAAACCGTAACTATGTAAAGGAAATTACGCCACATGAATATAAAGTGCACTAGAAAGCCGTAGAATGCAAACCTGCATATACGAAACCACTAGAAAAGTCTATATTTTTGTCCCAAGTGTTTGCAATACTGATTTTTCGGTCTATATAATTCGTCCGAAAGTTTCTCTTAGCAATTGCATGATCTCTATCGCAAGGATCTTAAGTTTTGCAATCAATTAAAGGCTATCTTGAGACTGTGTCAATGCTGCGAAAAATGAGGCACTAGTGAGCTCAATTGGGCACAAATCTGCTTTATCATAAAAACTTAAAAAGAGCTCCCAATTAAAGCGCAAAAACTACAATAGATTTGTCGCTCCACTCTTTAGGCGTGTAGGTTCGAATCGAACTAGTGATGAGTTTCCTGTACATTGCATGCACTTACTTATGGTCCACCCAGGCCTATAGAGGAAGAGCTCCTCAAGTTAATACATCAATTCTGCTAGATGCAAGAAGTAATCAGCATTGCAGCATCATCATCACTGGGTCATCTTTGCACTCATCTTTACAACGTTCAGGAATCCTATATCCCCTACCTGAAAAAGACCAAAATCACACACCAAAATGACATCTTTCTAGAGCCATCAAGACAGAATGGAAGGGTGAACTACTACCCTAGAGCTATAAATATCCAGCTCAATGGTGGATTTGGATTTTTAGGAAAGTATACCTTTCAAGATCCATCCATCGATTTGTCAGCATTTGACGGTATCGAACTCGAAAAGAAACCTAGGGTCGATAAGAATATTTATCAGCAAAACTTAGACGAGGGTAAGCCGACAGATAATCTGATGCTCAATGTCGAAAACACGAAGTTTTTTACAGATTATAATAAGTTGATCTACAGACCTTACTCGCTACTATCTATCGAAGACTACACCCATCCAGAAGGTACTCACAAGCATTTTGAAAGATATAAATTTGATTCCTTCAAAATAGGCGCCGACGAATACAAGAATTACGAAGATGATGTCGACGAAAGTTTCAGGAAATTACTCGAGTCTCTGGATAATATACAAGGAGTTTCATTATTCAGCGAGCTTGACAATGCTTGGAGTGGGTTCACTAATGAAATGTTGGTCCATCTTCGTGACGAATATTTTAATAATGGTGTCAGCAGTAAGTACAATCTATGGTGTTACGCCATTGGATCCAAATCATTTACCAAGCAAGATACTTTGACAAGAATCAAAGGCTTGATAGAGCTATCCAAAAACAGCTCACTCCTTTTCCCACTTGGAATCGATCAACAGCTGAGTCTTCTACTGAGCACATACCACGCAGAGAGTCTATGGCATCGGGGGTTAGTGCATGCATACTTCGTCAACTCGATTTGGTCGACGAACAACCAATCGGAAGGCAAGACTACAATGGCAGAATATGAGGCCAATTTATTGAGAGGATACCACAAAAGAAACATTGTTAATGAGATTCGTCTCAATGAAGTCGAGCTGAAGACCGGAACCACAGTTATTGATGATCCACGGATAATAGAAGCAGTTTTGCGTGGCGAAACGCCTCCCAAGAAAGAGATGAGGCAACTTGACCTCAACCTCTTGTCTAATGCGTCGTCAAGTAAACGTTTCTTTTCTCAGTACATCATCCCTGATGATGAGAAGTTGAAAGAGAAGCTTGACGGAAAGGTCTGTGTGAACAAAGACATTGGTAAACTCACCTCATTGGACTCATCACCAGCTGTGTTTGAAACCGACAATTTATACACCGAGTTTGCACAATCAACTGGCCTCAAGGACCATCTCAAGCAGTATCGCCAGATAATTCAACGTGTGCGAGCACCCAAGGATCTAGAGATTGTGGGAGACAAGCAAGAGTTGGTTGAGGATATCTCCTATCTCATTGATGAGTATATCCAGGGATACGAACTGGAAGAAGAGTCAGATTAAGGCTAAGGAATCTGGCCATAATTGTATATACTGCAATTTTTACGTCCTCACGAACCGACAGTTTAGGCGACAGTCTTCTCGACCAAGAAGATACCGTAGTCATCCTTCAATGCCTTCATGATTGGCTCGTTGATGTCACCAGTCATAGGGGCCAACAAACCCTTCTTAGATAAGGTGCCATCGAAGATTTGCTGAACAGCAATGGCGCAAGGAACACCAACCAACTTAGCCATGGAAGAGTAGCCCTTAGGGTCACCGTAGTCAACCAAAGTAGAGGTTCTGGTCTCCTGAGTGCCGTCAGCCCACTCAATACCGAACTTGTGTTGCAAGCAGACCATGTCTCTCTCGCCTTCCTCGTATTGGCACAATTCCTCCAAAGTAGCACACAAGGTGTCCAATGGGTTCTTTCTTGGGATGGTCTGCTTGTCAGACAAAAGACCCAACCACTTGAAACCGGAAATGATTCTCTCCTTGTCCTCCTCACTCTTGAAGTTGGTCAACTCAGAGATCTTGGCAACAATGTCCTGCTCGGAAGAGGAGGCAGCACCAATCAATTGGGCCAAAGCATCCTTCCAAGGCTGAGCCTTCTCGAAAGATGGGTGCTCAGCTTCCTTCAAGAAGCCCAAGTCAACGAGCACCTTGATGAACTCTGGGAAACCCTGGTATCTCAAAGTACCTCTGATAACAGTCTCGGCCTCAGGAATGCTGTACAACTCCTTGTAGGTGGTAGAGTCTCTGTTAGGGTAGCAGACGAAAGCAAAACCTGGGTAGATGAAGTAAGGCTTGGCAGTAGCCATCAAGTCCTCAGACTTGACGTCAACAACCTGACCATCCTGCCAGTACTTGGCGAAGTTAGACAAAGCCAACAACACACCACGGGAAGACCAAGAGAACTTGTAACCCAATGGGTTTCCAGAAGCCTCTGGAGCAGGCAATCCACCACAGTAGGACAAGAAAGACTTGATCTTACCGCCAGCCTTGTGCACCTCCTCCATGGTCTTGACAGCGTACAAGTGGTCGATACCTGGGTCCAAACCAATCTCGTTCATAACAGTGATACCAGCATCGAGGATCTGAGGCTCCAACTCCTTCAACTTTGGGTTGATGTAAGAAGTGGTCACCACATGTTTCTTGTGCGCAATAGCGGCCTTGACGACCAAGTGGTGGTAGATGTATGGAATCAAAGAGATCACCAAGTCAAACTTGGAAACAGCGTCGGACAAAGCCTTCTCGTCATTGACATCCAAGGAAATGGCACTGGCAACGGAGCCCGCCAATTGCTGAGCCTTTTCCAAAGTTCTGCAAGCAACAGTAACCTCAATGTTCTTGTCAGCAGAAAGAATATCGACAGTTGGCTTGGCAACGAAGCCAGAGCCCAAGAGAAGAACCTTTTTAACCATGATTCTGAAGCAATAAGTTGTTGTGGGAGGTGAAAAATTGAGCCTTTTTCGAGGTTATTAAACGTCAGTACTATGCAATCACCCTGCATGAACTTTCGTTATCTGTCCCCGCGATACGGCATCTACCCCATGAGTCATAGAGGTAGGATGTATATGATGGCTTGAACAGCCATGAAATTGTAGATCTTGATTTCCAATTATCTATATGTGAGAAAATGAAGATGGTTTGATTCGAGTGCAAAGCGATATGCCACTACATAAGCAAGTAACATGAACACCATTCTTACCCCACAAGGTGATAGAATCGAAGCATGTCGCCTCACGATTATAATACATAAAGAATTTGGCATCACATTGGTGAAAGCGTATTTGAGGCACTTTGCGCATAGGGCTTGCTCTTGATGGACTAAGCTTCCTCGATCGTCATGATGATCGAAATACCTCATCACATGAATATATGCTTGGCCCTTGCCCGTATGAGGGTACTATGCCAGAGAGCCTTTCACAATTCTAAATTTAACCAGACTTCCAAATATTTGCCAGGAAATGCTTTACAAAGGCGATTGGATCCCCAATCTTACCATCTTTAGAAACTTCAACAGTAGAAGCGAAAGATTTGATCGGCAAAACCAAGACATCACTGACCAACTTGGGGTTTTCCAAGCCATGGAAGTCTTTCCACGTCACTGATTGGTAAATTGACAGTTTCACGTAGTCATTAAGGTATTCCAAAACTGTATCAGTCCAGAGTCCACTTCCTGTCCATTTCAGAATTGCCAATGACTTCTGATTCGACAGACCTTCCAATGCAAGTTGTTCGCCATCTTTAAGTGTACGCCTCAAACGCAAGGTATTTTCTGTGATAGATGCAATTATTTCACGAAGAATAGGGTGGCCAGGCTTGCACTGAAGAACATAGTTTCCAAACTCTAATCTGCGGACCGTGTCCAGCCTCCATTTAGCCAGTTTGGAATCTGATCCCACAGCAATGATCAAGCCTAGCTCAGTAGGAGAGACGTTATCCGGTATCCAATTTGGAACTGGTTGTAGTGGCACAGTGTCAACATCAGCATAAACACCACCTTTAGCGAAAAGAATTAAGTATTTGAAGAAGTCCATCTTCAAGATAACCTCAGGCATCAGTTTGTAAGCCTCAATAACTTCTGGAGCATGCTGGTACAAATGCTTCACGGTTGCAAAGGTTGTGTCATCATTGAATAGCTCATGGACAAATCCTGGGTTTTTCACAGCCCACTGAGCCTGACCTTCTCTATATTGAACATCAAATCTATCGTCGTTGAGACCATGCTTCCATGTCTGCCAGATGTAGGCAGGAAACTTTGTTTTTGGATCATACGGCGTTATGAAAGCCAATTTCTCACGAAGTGAAAACTTGTCCGGCGGACTCCTCATGAGCTTGATCTGCTCAATGAGATACTCGTTCTGGCTCTCCAAGTTTCTCAATCTCTCTTCATGCTTCAGATACAACTGTTGCTGCATTTTTTCAAGCTTCTTGAAAAACTCTTCTTGCTTCTTACTGTTCTCATTGGATATAAGTGACAGCATGCCAGCTAGGTTGTCGATGTTAGAAAGTCGAAGGTTCTTCAGTCTCGACACTGAAAAGTTGGTAACAACAACAATCACAACTAGGAGTGCCACAGCGGCTACCCCTAATCGTCTCCTGTTCGTCATTCGGGATTTCATGCTATGGGCTTATGCAAGAGCTATGGAAGAAGCACCCTGGTGTTATAGAAGAGTATTTTGGTTAGGATCAAGCGCGAAGCTTAAAAAAGAATCTTCATGGCGGGTTGACAAAAAGGGCCTCCGGTCTGTAGAGGGTAAAAAAAAGAGTGACGTGAGTTAAGGATAAGCTCAGTTTGAACAATTTATATTATTTCACTGGCCCGATCTATGTCTTTCGAAGAAATTTCTGGCTACCCATCAATATCGTGATTTCTGGCATATAAGCCACACACTTGAACGGAGCTGCTTTACGCTTTGAAAGTTTTTTCGTAAAAGTAAATTACTTATGAAATGCTTTCATGAAATTTCCTGCTTCACAAGCAGCTCCACAAATCTCCAGTATCTAGCGGACTAAACTAAATTAAAACTTAAGTCACATGAGTATATGCACGTGCAGGCCATCTGGTAAGCACACCAACCATAGTCTGTCTTCTCTTCGATTATGACGAAACTTTACGGAGGAGCCATAAGCTGTGATTTACCGGAAGTTGCGGTTGATGTTTCTGATTTTAGGGAAGTCCCAGACACTCAAGAAGTCTTTATATTAGAAAGACCAGATGGGCTTGATCGCTCTGTCATCATTGACTTGTTGGAGATGGTCAAAGCCAACACCCTACCTGAGATTATCGCCATACATCTAGAGGACATAATCGACGGACCTCCTACATTTTTAGCTCCCCTCGAGAGTTCCAAGACTGAAGAAGACTTTGATGCACATTTCTTCCTTGTGAAGCCCTCTCCATCCAAGCAGGAGACAGATGAGACCAAATTATTTATGCTCATTGCGTTATTGAGGTTAGAGAAGGCAGAGAGTGATTGTGTTTTCACATTTAACATCCCATTGAAGTGCGGCGATGTCACAGCAGAGCAGCTTCATGCACAGATGCTGGAAGTGACTAGCGGCGATGGAGAGCTCGGCCGCTGCTTCCAGCAGCTCAAACACTGGGTTTCTACTTTCAAAATTCAAGATTGGAATCTATTCAGTTGAATTATAATAGTTGTCATTTGACGTGAGGGCATTAACGGGGCATAGCGATTCGATGACTTCTCATCACTTCTTACGGTAAAAGTCCGCAGGCATACTGTTGGACAGATTGGAACGTAGAGCTGGTTGCTTGGGGCTGAATAATAGTTGTCTGACAATAAACGAGAAGACCAACGAGATGGATATTGTTTGGCCCGTGATGTAGTAGATTGCTCTCTCTCCAAGGAAGACAAGCCATGAGGGAACGACAAACATAGCCCAGTATAAAAGACCGGTTACTAGAGCAAACACGATAGAATTGAAGATAATTGTCTCATTGGCCGTCAAAACATGAATTGGGGTGTAGTTGCGGTAGGCATTGTATGCCCTAAAAAGCACGTTATTAGTTTTTGCAACCTTAACCTTCATAATGTAGTGGCTTATTGAAGCGTCCGGGGTTCCTGAGCGATAGAGGGCGTGAGGAAGTTGGTAAATAAGCGTGTTTCAGAGAGCAGAGGTCAGTCGGGACATTGCGGATATATATTATATATCAGGTAAGACAAGCCTCAAGCAGGGTCTTGTCTTCCTCGGGAGCTTCGGAAAGCAAAATACTCTGCCAGATGCACAGACTTATGCGGCTAATTGCATGCAGGTGGGAGGTTTCAGGAAACTCGGGAGGGTCAGGCAAAAGGACAATACACAGTAAACATGGTCTTAAACCGCGAAACTAGACCTCTCAAAACCCATTGTTTGTCATAGACACATTTACCCCCCCAATTGTACTGAAAGTCACTTGCCTCTCGGAACGGATTTACGAGAACGCGGATCTTCTAGGGGATACGCTGGGGTTGAGGACTTCCTGCCTGAACCACAGCTTGTGGAGAAATTCAGCGACTTTAAAACGTACGTTTTGCCCGACGTCTGGCCTTCCGAGAAGCTTCAGGGTTTAGAATTATTTGAAGTAGACGATCATCATAGATACACAAGCACCAACACTGTTCATTGTGTATTCTGCTGTACTAGAAGTCTGGGTCTAATATTACCAATTGCTCCGTTTCCCTACCATAAGCTGGTTGGTGTAGGTGCTCATCGTGTAAGTATTCTGCCTTATTGTGCTTGCTTTCAGACTAAATGTGGTGCTTCATCCAGAACCCCACTACTCATGCTTATGCATTGCATGCGCCCTATCTAACTAGCTTATCGGTTAACCCGGCCGTATACTTGAAATCCCTCAAGCAGCTATGTCTTACTTTTAAGAAAAAAGCACTTTCTGCATCAAAGCTTAACTGGCCGCGCAACCACACCCTGCGATTTGCATTGCGCAATTGAGCTCCTTCATGCCAATTCCGGCGAAACAGTCGGCGCGAGTTCCTTGTTTTGCCGACGATTGGTAGTCCTTGCATGCACCTAGACCTTAGATTTTCTGTCTATTTTCAATGCATTAAAGCTTATCAATTCCTCACTTCGTATGCTGATTGAGGCTAGGTCCAGCCATGGAGGCTCTGTTGTTTCTGAGAGATCTGCTAGAGAGCGACGTGTCGATTTCGTTAAATAAAACAGTCCTATCAACTCGGCTACAAACCTATTGGTCGTTTTCAATCCATTCAGACACACTTTTGGAGGCGTCTAGATTAGAGGATTTCTGCGAGATCAGCAGAATTGAAGCTAGGGTGAATTAAAAAAATGATAAAACCTCATATATCTAGAATAATAGCTCGAGCCGAATTGATGTCTAGAGCCACGACACTGTAGTAGCTGAAAATTCCACACGTGAGCAACTGCACGTGCACAACTATGCCTCAAAACTTCAAACAACCAGGTCAACCATACAGCATCCGTGGCTTCGTCTGATCACCCATGTCCTTGGAAAAGAAAATCTTGAATTTTTTGAAGGGACCCAAGAAGGGTGAAACCTTCGAGCTAAAGGCCGGCCTTGTTTCACAATACAAACATGAAAGAAAGGACGCCATCCAGCGCGTGATTCAGGCCATGACTGTTGGAAAGGATGTTTCATCCCTCTTCCCGGATGTCCTCAAGAATATCGCAACTTATGACCTCGAGCAAAAGAAGCTTGTCTACTTGTACATGATGAATTACGCTAAAACACATCCCGAATTATGTATCTTGGCTGTGAACACGTTCGTTCAAGATACCGAGGACACCAATCCACTCGTGAGGGCTCTTGCTATCCGTACAATGGGTTGCATCCGTGTGGAGAAAATGGTTGACTACATGGAAATTCCATTAAGAAGGACCTTACTGGATGATAACCCCTACGTGCGAAAGACAGCCGCCATCTGTGTTGCTAAACTTTTCGACCTCAATTCGGAAATGTGCGTTGAATTTGGCTTTTTGGACGACCTCAAGAAGTTATTGATGGATTCAAACCCCATGGTGGTAGCAAACGCTTTAAGTGCATTGTATGAAATTAGAGATATGAACAAAGATAGTTCATTGGAGGTTTTGGTGATCGACCATCAGCTCATAAAAACATTGATGGCTTGTTTGAACGAATGCACTGAGTGGGGTAGAATCACGATCTTGGGATGTTTGGCAGAATATTCCACCGATGATCAAGAGGAAACCCTTCATATTATCGAGAGGTGTATCCCGCAATTGCAACATGTTAACCCCTCAGTCGTGCTTTCTTCTATAAAAGTTGTTATTCATCACTTGGACAATTTACCAAATCAAGCGACTAAAACCAGTTTCTTGAGGAAGCTCTCCGCTCCATTGGTTTCCTTGGTATCCCTGTCTATTCCAGAGGCTCAATATGTGGGGTTGAAGAATATCAGAATCATTTTGGAAAAATACCCTCAAGTGCTCACGAAAGAGGTGAGAGTCTTTTTCATAAAATACTCGGACCCCTTATACTTGAAGCTAGAAAAGCTAGAAATTGTCATTAGATTGGCAAATGATTCCAACAGCGCTCTCCTTTTAAGCGAACTTAAAGAGTATGCGATGGAAATCGAACCAGCTCTTGTTGCAAAATCCATTCAGGCAATTGGAGCGGTGGCTATCAAGCTTTCCTCGAGCGTTATTCAGGCATCAAATCTCTTGATATCCTTGATGGAGCAGAGAGGAGGCGAATTAGTAATCAACGAAGCTGTTGGAGTCTTGACACAAATCTTAAGACGCTACCCAGGAAAGAATGATTTGATTACTTTGATAGTTCCTGTTATCTCAAATCACATAGATGAGCTCTCTGACCCTCAAGCTCTCGCAGGGTATGTTTGGTTGCTTGGAGAGTATCCAAAATACTTCACGAATCTCAAATCCAAGTTACAGGATCTTGTCGACGGCTTCCTTGAGCATGAATCACTTCTCCAGCTCAACATCTTGACATCAGTTGTCAAGATTAACTTGGTACTTCCATCTGCGGGTTGTTCACAGCTACTTCAAACTGTTCTTGAAAATGCTACTAAGGATTGTGAAAATGCGGACGTCAGGGATAAAGCGTACATTTATTGGCGTCTTCTTTCCACCTCATCTAGCGAAGCTCAGCAACAAATCATTGCATCCAAGCTTCCACCCATCAAAACAACAATTTCTTCCTTCAACCCTATTGTTTTAGATGCTTTGATTCAAGAGTTATCTACGCTTTCATCGGTATATCACAAGCCCGCATCAACGTTTATTGATGCGCAAGCATATGCCACTCATGAAAACCAACAATCAAACAAAAGACTGGGAAGAAAATCTGACTTGTCCGACTTAACCACTAGGGCTAAGCAAGAAATCATCAACAACGCCCGTAACGAGAATTTGCTTGACCTTGATGATGACGACCAGGCTCCTTCATCTAACCCTGAGGGTGCAAACTCGTTATTAGATGAGCTCAATGATTTGTTCAGCGTACCAGCCAATAATACTGACTTGAACAACCACTCGGATGGATCTCAAGTTAAGAGTTCGACAAACGATATATTGAGCCTTTTTGGAAACCCTTCCTCACAGCACGAGGACGATGGGATCCATAAAATAAGAGACTTGAACCTCAACCCAAGTGGTTCGAGCAACCTTGGAAGCGGAACCACCCAGCAAACAAAAAACACCAGCACAAATGCTGATCTTTTGGACCTATTTTAGCCCGAAGGCAGAAGGGAACCCGTAACGACATCTTAGCATAGTCATGGTATCAAGATTCATCAACGAGAGATTGTAGTGTTTTCACGATATTCTGCTCAGTAATGGCAGAGGAACTTTTTTCATCCATTTCAACGATCGGCTGCCTTGATGAAATTTTATCGGCAGACGAGACAAGCAGATTTATGCGCTTCTTAACACCATCCATTGCTTCATCTATCTCGCTTATGTCATTTCTTTTCTTTTCGATCTGCTTTTTCAAAAGCATTATCAAGCTTTCACGAGTTTGATGGGGACGATAGGTATTGAGCAAATGATTCATGTTGATCAAAAGAAGCTTTAAGTCCTCAATCTTGACATAGAATTTTGCTGGTTCCTTGGAGACAGAGCCCACAAGCTCCAAGAAGTTCAATAGTAAAGAGTCTAGGAGTTTGTGAAGCTCATCTATTTTAGTCTGCGAGGTGATTTTTTCGTCTTCGTCGCTGTATAATTGCTTCCATCCCAGCTCCTTGAGAGAAGGTAGCTTGTTGACCAATGCCCACACACTTCCGTATCCTCGATACTGTTCACCTGTTGGCGCTGAAGGAGGTCGATGGAATCGTAGATCACCTGGTGGGAGAGCATCCCCGTCGGATTCCTGTTCGAGCCATTGCTGGTATTTTGATCTATTTGACTCTGTGAAATACTTGTAGTAGGGTGGAGGCAGTGGATATAGCGATGAAATGAGCTCTTCCGACATCGGGAACTGTAGTCAAGTACAATGTAGCAATAAAGTATGAGGAATCTTTTATGTCACCAAAAAAAGCCCGATAATATAATCAAATGATCAATCAAATAGGGCTGCTATGTCCGTTGTGTTCAAAGCCAGGCAAGTACTCGAGAAGGCGATAGTTCTGTACAGTCCATAACCATCAACTTACTAACTCAGCTGGAAACACAGTAACTAGCTTCGCGTTATCCAACAGGCATACTCTACAAAATATGAATGGGGAAGATAGAATCGATGTTGACAGCCAACCGCTAGTGGAGGAAGCCGGCGGGACCGAAATCCTCCCTGAAGGTACTAAACAACAACTGAGCGAGATCCACAATCACGACCACCACGGGAATCATTCGCATCACACACAGCATGAGAGGGACGAAGAGCCTAAGAGGAAGCAGAGATTTGAAGTTAAAAAGTGGACTGCCGTTGCTTTTTGGTCATGGGATATAGTTGTCGAGACATGCGCCATTTGTCGAAATCATCTCATGGAGCCATGCATCGAATGCCAACCGAACAGCATCAACAATTCTGCTGATAACTGTATCGCAGCGTGGGGTGTCTGTAATCATGCTTTCCATATGCATTGTATTCAAAGATGGCTTAAGCTGAGAGCCGTGTGTCCTTTGGATAACAAGGACTGGACTTACCAGAAGTTCGGCTCGTAGATTTTTGTTGCTATTTTTGCAATAAGTAATAATTTAATGTTTGACTTGGCCAGATCTGTAGAGTTGTGAACGAGCAAACGATCCAAGTATCACCACATCACTACAACATCGGTGAAGACCTTCCTCGGCCTCCCTCATACGAAGACTATCATTGCTTCCTTCTGCCTCCACAAAAAACACATACTGCCACTTACTTTTCCTCGATGGTCTTGATGCTATAGAAGTCAAGTTAATGTTCTGTTGTTTGAAGGAATCAAGAGCTGCCATCAAGGCCCCAGGATCATCATGATTGAGCGTGAACATTATCGAGGTGATTGCAGTAAGTGGGATCATCTCTTTCGTCTCTGCTTTCCCTTGTTTTTGTTGTGGAAAAGCGGGCTTGTTCCCCAAAACTAAGAATCTGGTTGTATTGTCTGGGATATCCTCAATTTCAGCCTCTATTATCGGTAAGTTTGTTAACTGAGCACACATTTTGGAACTGATACAAGCTACTGTGTTCGTAGAGTCTTGACTCACTATTCGAGCAGCCTCAGCAGTAGAGCTTACATCGACTTTTGTACATTTTGCGTATGATTTCAACAGCTTTGAAACCTGACCCCAGACCTGCGGATGCGAATAGATCGTGTGTATTTGAGACTTTTCGGTGGCATTGGAAAGCAAGTAGTGATGTATCGCCACAAACTGTTCTCCCACTACTTGGAAAGTTGGTCTCGGCTTTTCATTATCGCCAATGAACCAGTCTCTTAGAAGGTCATACGTGAAGACCACTTGTCCGTTTGTAGAATTCTCGAATGGAACAACAGCGAAGTCGACATTGCCGGCATTGAGTGTTTTGAAACAATCACCGATTGAGCTTTGAGGGAATATCGATAACTCTGGGGAATGCCCAAATTGCTGAATCACGGCCTGATTAATTAGTACTTGATACAGTAGCATGAATCAGCATCTCATACACACCTCATGTGTATACGTTCCTTCGGGGCCCAAGAACGCAACCTTCATTTCTGGTTATTAGTTGATAAGTGATTTAACAAGGTAAGTTTAGCGGGCGCACCTAACGTCCATTTACGATCGTTATGTGCAAACCTACGGGCTTCTTCAAGTTCTGCTCAATAACGCCTAATCAGGAAGAGCACCTACCCTTCTTCACCAGGTGTTAACAAGCAAAACAAGAGAAAATTAGGACTCAAAGCCGTTGACCAATAATAAGATGATGAGAAAACCAATGAAACCTCGTCACTTATAGCAACAGCCCTGAGTCACATTCCTACAGTGAATCATTGGTGGCTCTGTATTGGTAATTGAGCTCTGTAATGTATTCACAGGAGACCAGGGGGGTAAACCGTAAAGCCGTATTTCGAACTATAAAAAGTTTGTCCCGTAGTGTTTGGAAGATAGTGTATTAACAATAACCGATGAGCAGTGAAGCATATCTTTCAATTAGTTGTCATCGATCAATCCACGCTCAGAAACGTAGATACCATCCAAAAACTTACGGATATCCTTGTTTCTAACTCTGCAGATCTGGTTGATGTCAGCAGCATTCTGCGAAACAGCCTCCAAAGAGTTACCAGAGATGATCAACTCATCCTTCTGGGTGGTAGACTGCTCCATGGTGACACCATCGAAGATCTTGACGTGTCTGACCTTCTTCTCACCCAAAAAGTTTCTGATCTCAACGTACTTCTGACCGTCAATCTCAACAGTGTTAACGTTGATAGGGAAATGGGCGTAGACGTATCTCATCTTGTACTTGTAACCCTTGGTAACACCGGTCACCAAGTTAGAAATCAAAGACTTGACAGTTCTCAAAGCAGCGACGTGCTTTCTGTCACCGTGAAGAACGATGATCTTGATAGCCCTGTCAGACACCTTCTCGAAAGTGACATCGATGTGCTTCAAGTCCTTGGTCAACTCACCTCTTGGACCAGTCACCTTGATGGTTCTGGCCTTGATGTTGACAGTAACACCCTCAGGGATCTCCAAGATCTGCTCAGACTGAATGAACTTCATGCTATACTATTGATGTGTGAGTAGTGAGTTGTAGCTGAAAATTGAGAAGAAAAATTTTGTAGTTACAAGAACTAAAACAATATACACACCCTATACTGTGCGACGTAGTATACATTTTACGCGGAGCAGGGTTTGCAGGTGAGCATCTGAGGGCTGCGAATGTGACGGCTTTTTTTGTTCGGTATCCCTTACATGAATAGACGTATAGAATTATAGTTTGTAATTCTTGATTCAATTTTCTTTAACCAATAGACTTTTATTCAGTTTGTGAAAATGGCACTAAAGCTGTGAAGACAAATTTTGATCCTTATTTTCTTTAAGTGAATATTGAATCCTGTGGCAGTATGTTGATTGTGACAAGATATTGAATTTGAGGTTTATTTACCGCTTGCGTCGCTCACGTATCATCTAGCTCTACAGGCAATCATTTTCAGACGCTAATATTCATTTACAATTGTGATGATCTTTCCAAAGATAGCGTAGTACATGTAGATCGAGAACACTTCATCTTCACTCTTGTTCTTCTAAAGTCTTGAACTCATAGTAAGGAGTATCTTTGGCGAACTCAATGCCATTTTCGAGCAATCTGGTGAAGGCCTTAGAGAAGTCAGCGAAGAAAAGGTCCTGATCAGCGGCATAGAGCTTAACATACTTAAGAAATTTGCTGTCTTCCTTAAGCACCATGTCAGTAGGCAACATCATGAATGAACTGGTTTCGTCGTCCTGATATTGTCTCTTGCCATCCCATTCACGAATGTGCCACTTTTGCAACAATCTAACAAAAAAGTCATTGGTGAACATATTTGGAGATGGGCCCAGGGACCATCATATCCAGATCTATAGGTGTGGCATTTGCCCAATGCATGAGCTCCGATAAGGGCCACCATTTCTCTGTCATCGAATCCCAAGCGGTTAAAGATCTTTCTCACGTAAGCACCCAGTTCCTGAGAGGCATCTGGCAAGTTGCCGTTCTCAGGGATTTTGTCCTTCTCTGATTTGGAGCAGTCGACTCTTCCAGGTCTCCACTTGATTTTTGGACCACCAGCTTCCTGTACAGCAACGACACCACCAAGGGTCCACAAGTCTCCTCTGCTGAGCCAGGGGAATTCATAGTGGAATTCATTGAGGAAGTCTCTTCCAGCATCCAAACCAGCGTTCTCAGGGTCAGTGGACTCTGGGGAATAAATCATTGACCCACTATAAGAGCCGCCTGAGTTTTTCTTCTTATCGTAGGTTCCTGAGCTATGCCACGCCAAACGGCACAACAAACCATATCTACCTGCTCCTTCGTCCGCATCATCCTCATCTTGAACCTTTTGCGCAATGGCGTTATAAACCTCTTGAAAGTCTTTCTCGGTCTTTCCTTCAAAAACTTGGGCCAACTTAGCTGGAGTAGCAGCTGCAAAGAACTTCAAGCCATTGTTCTTCTGAGGAGGTTTGTTGTTGTTACCACCAAACTGCTGTTGATGTAAATATAAAGCACCAGCGGTAGCGGTAGCAGCCCCTCCGACGGCGGCAGCATAACTTAAAATTTTAGAATACGAGTTCTTCGAACCTGCTGAAGAACGGAATACGATAGACGCCATCACGGGATTGTCTGTTTGATGTGAAGAAATTCGATAGAAAGCTTTCTATTTTTTTTTTTGTTTTTTTTTTTGCCTTTTAGCTCATTGGGCACGAGGAAAGAGGCTGACTTTATATATTCTGGCTGAAGTAAAATCACGTTTGCGTACATGACAGATCTAGCCGGTCGTAAGGTAAGACGGCACACATCGCCACCCCTCTTTATAATTGACTCTGAATTGGGCGTAAAATCCGTGACCTGGGCTTAAAGCTGCTCTCACACACCATACCCGAGGAACGAAAGTGGAGAGAGAACCAAAAAGAGCAGGATTGTCCTACAATCATTGAAGGATGCACGGCCCTCTATTGCGGGGGAGTGGTGCGATACAGCAAGGTCTCCTAAAGTCTGTTAAAAGAATATCTACTTTATCCTAACAGTCAATTGTATTCCCATATTGCTTTGACACGCACTACCCGCTATTTATATGAGGCGTGGGCAATAACCTTGCCAGTGTGAACTCTTGTCCATAATAATCACCATGCAAGTGTCGTGAGGCTCATGGACTTTGTGGTGAGGTGTAATCGCAACGGTTTTGATTGGTCGACATATATGCAACTTTGATGTCATACGGCAGACAATTGGACAAGGATTCTGAATGCGATTGATGAAAGACTTTCCTTTCTATAGACTATTCACATATTCCTCAATCTCTTCAGCATCTTGGAAAACCCAAGAACCTTCTTCGTTATAAGTTTTAGCATTAGAGCACATGAGTTTGAGCTCGTCAATAAAAGCCTCGAAGCAGTCGTAACGTTCCTGCGAAATATGCTTTCGAATCTGGCTTATCGCGGTAGGACGTTTAATGACCTTGTAGTAATCAGCATAGAGTTTCTTGGATGGTAACCGAAGGAAAATTTCTGCAAGGTTGTGACCATCCCTGTTGGACTGCATTTCCTGAATGTGATCAAGCACGCTAAGACATCTAGCAGATAATCCGTCGTCCCCGTTTTGTACAGCCTCGGGGTCAACAGGACTAGTGGTTTCCCGGCGGGCTCGCTTCCGCTGCACTTCGCCATCAGACTCTTCGTCACCATCATCTGAATCACCTGGTTCTTCCAGCTCTCCATTAGCAGCTTTTCTTTTCCTCCTTGCACGCTTCTCTTCCTTACGACGAATTGCATCCTCCACAGTATCATTATCGTCATCCATCGCCATGAGCCATTGCTCCTCCGTTAAACCGTCATCGTATTTCACCTTCTTCTTTTCACGCATCCGAGACAACTCTTTTGTATCTCTTTCGAAGTGATGTGAGATATCCTCTGTGAAAACAGGGGGAAGCTCGTCCTTCGGAATCAAACGACTGCTATAGCCACCTTGGCGTGCCTCGACCTTCTCCCTCACCATCCGATCGGTGTCCATCTTTGTGAATAAGATTTTTTCGTCTTCGCTTCTCGCTAAAATATCGTTCAACTCATCATCATCTAAGGAGTCATTCTCCTCATTTTCTTTGTCTCCCTGTTCAGCATCTAGCAATCTCTTCAAAAATTCTTCTTGCTCTTCTGCAGTGGACTTATTGTCGAACTTACCGGCTTGGATGACTTTGCCGTCAATTTCTAGCTTCTGATGAGCACGCTCAAGAATCACTTCTTCGATGGAATCATTTGAAATCAAACGAAGAATCCTGACCTCATTCTTTTGACCGATTCTGTGTGCTCTATCTTGAGCTTGCAAATCCTGATGCGGGTTCCAATCGGTATCGAAAATGATGACAGTATCAGCACTTTGCAAGTTCAACCCCAAACCACCAGCTCTCGTTGACAAAAGAAAGCAGAAGTAATCTGATTCAGGCTTGTTGAATGCTTTTAACATATCCTGACGATCCTCCGCCTTAGTAGCACCATCCAATCGCAAGTAACGCATATCCTTGAGCCGCAAAAAATCCTCAAAAATATTCATGACAGAGGTCATTTGGAAGAAGATCAACACCTTATGGCCACTAGCCTTGAATTTGGGAAGTACCCTGTCCAAAAGCTCGAATTTACCCGATGTCCGCCACAAAAGGTCATTTGTGAGGCGGCTAGTATTCAAGACATCTTCAACTTCCTCAAAAACGAATGGATGGTTGCAAATTTTCCTCAATTGCATGATTTTGTTATTCAAACCTTTGATTCCCGACTTGTTATTGGTGCCTGTTGTCTGGGAACCAACGAAGAGGGCATTGTGCTTCAACATCTGCTGATATAAGATATACTGCAAACCAGAAAGATTACATTTCAAAACCTTTTCCACCTTGTCTGGAAGATCCTTCTCGACGTCCTTTTTCAAACGTCTCAACAAAAACGGCCTCAAAACCTTGTGTAATCTTCTGATGACCAACAAGCTCTCCTCCTCTGTAAGCTCGATCTTTTCTTGTGACCCTGTATTCGCAAAGGGAGTATTAAACCACTCATCGAAAGATTTGACCGAGTTGAAAATTTTGGGGAGCACGAAGTTAAGTAATGCCCACAACTCGGGTAAGTTGTTTTGCAATGGTGTACCTGTCAAAATAAGTCTGTTTTTGGTACGATAATATTGCTTGAGAGTGACCGATAACTTGGACTGAGCATTCTTCATCCTATGACCCTCGTCGATAATCATGTGCGAATAGCTGAAGCGCGACAACATGGGCCTTTCCTTAATGATATACTCATAGGTTGTTAACATCACTTGGAAATTTCCCATTCTAATATCGAACAGAAGCTCCTTACGCTGTTGTGGAGAGCCCTTAAAAACAATAACCTTAACAGATGGTGCCCATTTTTCAAATTCAACAGTCCAATTTGTGATTGTAGACAACGGGACAATAACCAAGAACTTGTCCTCATTCTTTTTCTCGATCAAGTACGTGATGAGGGAAATAGATTGAATAGTTTTTCCGAGGCCCATCTCATCGGCCAAAATACCATTCAACTTGTTATTGTACAAAGACACCATCCATTGTAGCCCTTTCAATTGATACTCTTTCAACTCTCCACCAACCAAGATAGAAGGCTGGGCCTTGACCTCCTCCTTAATTCTGTGGGCGACCTGGTAATAATCGATCTTTTCCCTCAATTCATCGACAGTGTCCTCTTCCTCTTGCACGATTTCATCCAGTTCCGCTTGCTGGACCTTAACAGCCTTTGCCAACGAGTCCAAGAAACTATTCGTTTGCTTCAACAAGTGTGTAATTCTATGATCTTTTGTTTGGTCAAGAAGCTTTATGTACGCTTCCTCATCATTAGCTTTCAAGGCTTGCAAACGCTGCTTCGCAGTCTTTTCCATTTTCTTCGATTCATCCTTCTCAGTATTATTATGAAAATTGTTTATGAATCTCGTTAACGTTGCCTTTTTATTCACACGATTGAGCTTGATCTCATTGGCTATCCTCGTGTTCTCTAAGATTCTGTTTATCTTGTCAACTTGGAGTTTATGCTTTTTCGCATCAGCTTCAAGCTTGAATTTGTTCTCTAACTGCAGGGCTAAAAGCTCTGGGTTGGGCTGATTCATCTTTTCTCTGATGTAAAAGCCTCTTCTCCCCTGCAATACCAATGAGTTGTTCTTGAGATCAGGGGAATCATAGTGTGCTGTCAATGAAATCTTCCTAAAGATGGCATTTTTCAATCTCTTTTGAATCGCCATTACCAGAAGGGCTTTCAACTCGATTAATGCTCTTACTTTAAGCTTGTTCAGCGTTTCAGACTCCGTACCACTTTGTACATCGAGCGTTCCGAGGTTGCCTGGAAGATTTTCTAAATCATGTAACCGAGTGGATATCTTATGCCCGATAACTTGGTCCTTGTAGTAGTCATTAATGGGGCACTAGAGGAGGATGTTGGGAACTGGGCTAAACCGAGCGACCTCAACGTTGACAAGAAATTAGCATCGGGTTCCTGTTGCCTTTCGAAAACAGCCTGAATATTCTCTCGAATTAAGGTTTTCGAAACCAGCGTTTCATCAGAAGTGTTATCAGCTGTATCATCAAGAGAAACTTGAAGTGGAGTCGGCAAGTCTAAGTTTCTCAGGAGTAATTGAAGGCTCGCAAGCTGCTTGGACAATAAATTTGAATCAATGTTCTCCATCAGACTGGTTTCTTCAAGGGAGCGAAGAATATCATTTTCTAATGCACCCTCCTCTTCGACGAAACTTTCGTAGCGTGCACTTATCTTCAGGAGGCACGTCTCGATTTTTCTCAATTCCTTTTCGTAAGGGTCGACAAAACTTTCAACGTCACTTTCGTCTGCAAACAGCTGCAGCTGATCGGCAATTTTCTGATACGCCTGATGCTTTTCGAAAGCGTCTCTGGAAAACTGAAGAAGTTGCTGATAGCGGGACACCAAGTCATTAAGCTCTTGAGTCGATGAAGGAGCTTCGATGTTGAAATCATAGCCTGCTTCGCTACGAGAACCGTTAATCACGTCACTCTCATCGTGGGCATTGCCATTTGAAGTGAAGTGATCCTCACGTTTCTCAAATTGCACGCTGCTCATGACAGTTCGCTGAGTTCGCAGTATATAAAGACGACGTTTGGTGGTGTGAACTTTCAAAAGTGTGCCAGTGGCTCTCAGTCAAAGGCTGCTCCGGAATATTCAAGTTTCGTTCTGGGTGCGTAAACGTTGAAGGAGCTGTAGTTGGTGAGGGTTTTTTATTTAGTTTTTTTGTTGTCCAGGGAAACTTCGCATATACAGGAATGGTCTACGATTTAATCCGGTGAATGGTACATGGCTAATGTATCTGCCAGAGACAATTTTACAGCGAAACCGTGGTGCATTCTATGAGGTGATTGAAGCCTCTGCCTTTTTCAAACGTTTTGTAAATTGATAGAGCATCTCACATTTCTTGCGCCTAGATGCTGGTAAGCTTTCAGGTTATAATGAAGCTTCATTGATCAGAACCTAAACAGGCCTATCTTACTATGGTGAAGCATCCTTTGTACTAACGTATGGATCGATATGACCTATAGATGTGAGGTGTAGCGAGAATCGTGTTCTCCGGTCTCCCCTTGTTTTCCAGCAACTGAAACCTCTCTAAAAAAGCAATAACCAATTATCATATGAAGACACGACTTCTATTCCACGACTTCTATTTCGAAATGTACCATATTAGCATCGACGGTAATCTGATTCATGAACAAAGCGAAAACAGTGTGTTCACGTGATTTACTTTGATCTGGTGAGAATGAAACTTCACGAACTAAGCTCACGAAGTGAAGAACACTATGCTAGCACGGAAAAGTATCCTCACACTTGGCTACAAAGGGTCTACATCTTTGAAGGCTTCGGCCAACATCATGAAATTTCAGCAGATTAGACAGTTGTCAGCATCAGTCAAACCAGAGATGAACTGGGTCGAGTTTTTCCGTTTAAGAAAACAAAATAAAATGTTGAATACAGCAGCATCGATTTGTACTGCTGGATTGACTGCATTTGGAACGCTCGAGTATTTGGGAAACATTGAAATTGATATCGAAAAGCCAATCTTTGGTATTGACCCATTCATGATATTGGGTGGAGCAGTTGTCCTTAGTGGTGCCGTGGGGTACTTGTTTGGCCCTTTCATTGGGACTCCGTTGTTCAATTTGACTCGCAGTGCTATCTTGCCTCTGTTTAAGAACAAAGAAGAGCAGTTCTTACGCAGAATCAAACGCTACCGAGTAGATCCATCTTCGCAGTCCTTCTCCAACCCTGTTCCAGATTACTACGGTGAAAGGATTTATTCCTTGAAAACCTACAAGCAATGGCTCAGGGATTGCAATGCCTACAAGAGAAAAGCGAAGGAATTCATCTAAATCCGCGTTTTGAGACGGCATTATCAGACAACCCTCTGGCACACCGAAGTGTTATCTGAGCACCTTGTATAAAATGATTCAATGTTTTTTTTTTTTTTCCTTTTTTTTTTTTATTTTCTTTTTTCACGACAAGAAAGTGATATCAATCAATTGTTTACCTGCAAAGGTTTTTGTAGAGAAGCATCATGAACCAAGTTTGTATGATGGCTTGAATAGACAAAAGTTTGACTCCTGGAGCCAGATATTTTACAAAGACAAAAGTCAAAGCCTAGAAGTATAACGGATCCAGAGTTAAGAAAGGCTGTGGCAACCATGGCCGTTTGACTGCGATATTTGGTGGAGTCACCCAATGCCTTGTAGAGGACAAACGATCGCCCCTCACCCTATTGAAGTCCATGGAGTCCGAGATTCCGAATTTCAATCCCCGCGACACTGTATTCGGTGAACTCCGTATTGATTCACGCGAAGTTGTCTTGGCCTAGATTAAAGAACTCCATACCAAATAAATGTAGGTGCTCTGAGAAGTCAAACGTTTGATTTCAGTGGCCGTGGCACCTCATACCTGAGTTTCCGGTCTGCTGTATATGTTCAGCCTGTATATAATTAAAACACAAGACATCCGTACCTCGCGGCAAAACTCCGGGTTGTCCAATCAGAACGCACCCTAAATTTGTTATAGACCCAAGTAGCAATAACTAACTTCAGAATTTCCTTGTTTCCTGTCACAACGATGAAAGAATTCTATTTTTGGCTTGATTTCTTTCGTTGTACTTAAAAACATGAAACTTTTACTATCCCGGAGAAGCCGGAACAACCGAACTGCAAGTGACAAAATGGCCACAGAGTGCAGCACAGTAAATCCCTTTATATAGGGCGCTCATTCTTTTTTACCGGTTAGCAAAAAGTGCCCAATCAACCCCTGGGTTTTCTTAACTCTTTCTGAACCACATAATACAACCTTCAGTATTTAGCTGTCTGCCATGCTTAGAGCTTTCAGACATTTAAATTACGCTCGAGGCAGTTATGCCCACGCTTTCAAAGCTCAGGCTCAAGCCCATGCCAGGAGCAGTGTTCGTGCCTCTGGTGCTATTGCCATTGGGTCTGTTCGGAGCTTGGCCACCGACACCTTTGCACTTTCGAACAATTCCAACTACATTGAGGAGATGTATGAAGCCTGGCGTCAAGACCCTAAGTCTGTCCATGTTTCGTGGGACGCTTACTTCAAAAATTTGGATGCTGGTGTTTCGCCATCTGCTGCTTTCTCGGCTCCGCCCACTTTGATTCCTACCCCAGCTGGCGGTGCAGGTGTTGGTTTCAATCCAGGTGCTGGTGGACATAGCGAGGATGTCGTCACTCATTTGAAGGTACAACTTCTAGTTCGTGCATATCAAGTTCGTGGTCACCAGAAAGCCAGAATTGACCCTTTGGGCATTTCCTATGGTGATCAGCTGGATGTACCTAAGGAGTTGACTTTGGAACATTATGGATTCACTGAGAGCGACATGGACAAGTCTATCACTCTTGGTCCTGGAATCTTACCGCGTTTCGTCGAAAATGGTAAGAAATCGTTGACATTGCGTGAGATCGTCGATGCTTGTGAGCGCTTGTATTGTTCATCATATGGTGTCGAGTATATTCATATACCATCCAAGGAGCAGTGTGACTGGTTGAGGGAAAGAATAGAGATCCCTCAACCTTTCAAATACTCCTCCGATGAGAAGAGGCAAATTTTGGATCGTTTAATTTGGTCGTGCTCTTTCGAGTCTTTCTTGGCGACGAAGTTTCCTAACGACAAAAGATTTGGTCTTGAAGGTGCGGAAGCCGTTGTTCCAGGAATGAAAGCCATGATTGATACCTCTGTTGAACACGGAATTGAAGACATTGTAATCGGAATGCCGCATAGAGGAAGATTAAACATGTTGTCGAACGTTGTTAGAAAGCCAAATGAATCGATCTTCTTCGAATTCACTGGTTCGAAAGAGTTTGACGAGGGATCGGGCGACGTCAAATACCACTTGGGTATGAATTACAAAAGACCTACAACTTCCGGTAAACATGTGAACTTATCCCTTGTGGCAAATCCCTCGCATTTAGAAGCCGAGGATGGTGTTGTTTTGGGTAAAACTAGAGCCATTCAGGAATACAAGACCGATACAGGTGAATTCAAGAAAGCCATGGGTGTCTTGTTGCATGGTGACGCCGCATTTTCCGCTCAGGGTGTTGTCTATGAGACTATGGGCTTTGCAAATTTGCCAGCATACTCTACAGGTGGTACTATTCACATCATCATAAACAATCAGATTGGTTTCACCACTGATCCACGTTTTGCAAGATCTACCTTGTACCCCTCGGATATCGCCAAGTCTATCAATGCTCCTATTTTCCATGTCAACGCAGACGATATTGAAGCTCTTACTTTTGTGTTCAATTTGGCAGCTGACTGGAGAGCAACCTTCCACTCTGATGTGATCATCGATGTCGTTGGTTACAGAAAGCACGGTCATAATGAAACCGATCAGCCTTCTTTCACTCAACCATTGATGTATAAGAAGATTGCGGAGAAGAGGTCTGTGCTCGACTACTACGTCGACAAATTAATTTCCGAGGGCACATTTACGAAAGAAGACATCGATGAGCATAAGAAGTGGGTTTGGAATCTCTTGGACGAGTCTTTCGGTAAGTCCAAGGAGTATCAGCCAACGTCGAGAGAATGGTTAACAACTCCGTGGGAGGATTTCAAATCTCCAAAAGAATTGGCCACAGAGATCTTGCCTCATTTACCAACTGCTGTTGATGCTGAAACATTAAAGAGTATTGGAAAACATATTTCGGAGACCCCTAAGGGATTCGAGGTCCACAGAAACTTGAAGCGTATTCTCAACACGAGAAAGAAGACTGTTGAAACTGGTGAGGGAATTGACTGGGCCACCGGCGAAGCTTTGGCCTTCGGTTCCCTTTGTCTCGAGGGCTACCATGTCAGAGTTTCTGGCCAAGACGTTGAGAGAGGTACATTTTCACAGCGTCATTCCGTTTTGCACGATCAGGAGTCGGAGAAGGTTTACACTCCACTCAATACCTTATCCGAAGAGCAAGGTCCCTTCGTGATCTCTAACTCCTCTTTATCGGAGTACGGAGTGATGAGTTTCGAATACGGTTACTCGCTTTTCTCCCCTGATGCCCTCGTTCAGTGGGAAGCTCAATTTGGTGATTTTGCTAACACGGCGCAGGTTGTGGTTGATCAATTTATTTCGGGAGCGGAATCTAAATGGAAGCAAAGATCAGGATTAGTCTTGTCTTTACCTCATGGTTACGATGGACAGGGTCCCGAGCACTCTTCAGGAAGGATTGAAAGATATTTGCAGATGTGTAATGAGGACCAACGTTACTTCCCTTCAGAAGACAAATTGGAGAGACAGCATCAGGATTGTAACATGCAAGTTGCTTACCCTACAACCCCAGCTAACCTCTTCCATTTGTTGAGACGCCAGATGCATAGACAATTTAGAAAGCCTTTGGTCTTGTTTTTCTCAAAACAGTTGTTGAGACATCCCTTGGCAAAGTCTGAATTAACGGAGTTTACTGGAGACTCACACTTCGAATGGATCATCGATGACCGTGAGTTGGGTAAAAGCATTCACGACAGAGATGGCATTGAACGCATAGTACTCTGCTCGGGTCAAGTGTACACCGCTTTGCATAAGAAGCGTGCCTCTCTTGAGGACAAGAGTACGGCCATAATCAAAATTGAGCAATTGCATCCATTCCCCTTTGCGCAATTGCGTGATACTTTGAACAAATATCCAAATGTTCAGGATTTGGTCTTTTGCCAAGAGGAGCCTTTGAACATGGGATCCTACTCCTATGTTGCACCTCGTATGGTTACCACGTTAGAAAACACCGAGAAGCATGCGGGATTTGTGATGCGCTACGCAGGAAGAGATCCTTCAGCTTCCATCGCTGCCGGTTCCAAGGCGATGCACAACGCCGAGGAGGAGGCCTTTTTGAAAGAAGTTTTTCAGGAATCTTGAGGAGCTCTTCAATAAATTGTGACTTTGGTAAACAGCTGTAGATTTTTTTTTTTTTTTTTTTTTTTTTTTTTTTTTTTTTTTTTTTGATTGTATTACAGATACGGTATATTGCTTTCACGCGAACTGGAGACTTGACTTATCGCTTTTACTGGGGTATGCCTTCTTATTTGTGGTATAGAGACCAAAAGCCATTAAAGCTTGGGGATGTCAACAGATACACTATTCATTATACTACCAATGATCAATCTCTAACTGAGATATATCTAAGGGTCAAAAATTTGGAGAAAACACCACTTCGAGCAATACATCTTTTGAATGGCCCCTTCATTCTCTACGCTCATGTCGTCCCAATTAGATACCACCATAGAAGTGAGTTTGTTCCCGAAGACTCTAGAAGAAATTCTGAAGTTGTGTTTAAAAATGCCATTAAACCTGGACAGACTTTCAACGTGAAATTGTATTTGAATGGAAACAGTTTAGAAACGACGCATGCAGATGGAAAAAAAACTTATTCCTGGTCCTGCGATATTATTTCCCAGATAATTCTAAACAGAAAGGCGTCTGTGCTCTACGATTTCATGATTGGCGATGACTTGTTCAGTATGCGAAGGCTTAATCGCTCTGTCATCACTTCTTTGACAAAAGGGGACTTCACTGGGACCTCTAGTGAAACACCAAATGAGGACAATTCTTGTGACAACTTTGGAGTATCTACAAACCCCGATCTTCAAGTAGTCAGCAGTCATACAGACGATCTATGGACTCAGGTACCCAAGACGCCGAGCTCGCCAATTCACCTTGTTGTTATAACTCATGGTGTCTTCTCTAACTTAACTGCCGATATGCTTTATTTGAGGGACCAACTATCGACACTAGATGAAAATGTAGTAGTTACAGGCTACAGAGGAAATGCAGGAAGGACGGAGAAGGGAATTCACAAGCTCGGTGTGGGGGTATCATTCTTCGTCACGAGCCTCATTGATGAGTTTAGTGCCAAACTGTTGGAGATAAGTAAAATCAGTTTTGTTGCCCACTCACTCGGTGGGCCCGTTCAACTCTACGCCTTGAAGCACATCTTGCAGGTTAAAGGTGAAGATTACTTTAAATCGAGAAATATTCTGTTGGAACATTTCGTTTGTATAGCTAGTCCAATGCTTGGAGTATTGAGTGAAATGAGTTTTTGGATTTCTTGGTTTTTAGATCTCGGCACCTTGGGAAAAACAGGTCGAGACCTAACATTACTGAAAAAATTACCGCTGTTTGTGAATACTAACTCAAAGAGCGAAAAGTTCAAGCCAGTTTTGGAGTCTTTGCCTGATGCACTTGTTCAGACCCTTCTCAAACAATTCAAGCTGAGAACTGTCTATGCTAATGCATTCAACGATGGGATCGTTCCCCTAAGAACAAGTTCCCTCTTATACCTAGACTGGGCCGCAATGGGTGATGTTTCACAGTTGAAAAAACACCCCGAATATATGCGGAAAAGTTCCATAGATGATGACCAGAGTCAGGCGACTGTGGAGACAAACGCACTGGGTCATGACGTTGGCGCAGTACCGTATGGAACATCAACCCTAAATCCAAACGCCTCAAGTCAAACCTCTCATAATGATACAGAGCTTTCAAAATCACGGACTTTTAACAACGATCAGACTCAGGGTCTTGATCCATTTCATCGGAAGCGAATATCGAGAAAGACCGTCTTATATTCAAAAATTTCGGCGAAAGGCACCGACACATCGCTCGATGATGATCTTGATGACGATCTGGAAAGCGACGAGGAAAAATCTGTGCAATACAACATACCCCGAAGGCTTCTGCTGTTGAGTCCGCTCTCAGTACCATGATCTGTCCAGTACCGTCGCAAAAATTCATTTTGAGACCTCAAGATCGCACCCTGGTAATATTCCATGATCGATTCTACCATTTCAATAATATACCCGAAGATTCATCGCCTAGTGTGGGTCCATTCAAACGTTTGTTTAGATCGAAAGAGTGGAAACTTGAAAAACAGGTGAAGATCGCACAGAAATACCACGCAGATGGTATCAATTGGAGAAAGGTTCTAGTTTATTTACCTCCCGACGCTCATAACAATATAGTCGTTAGACGAAGGTTCGCCAATGGCTACGGTTGGGGGGTTATAGATCACCTCAAGGATCAAATATTCGAGGATCTGCGACTAATTGCGAAAATGTGATTTATCATATCATTGCTTTGACTTATATACTAGAACACTTCAAGTGAAAGTTATAGGTCACCTTTAATTCATTCATTACTCAATCTTTTCCTTTGAATACTTCTCTTTCAAAAAGTTGAAGATCCCCACAAAGCGAAACTTCCGGATAAGAGCTCTCTCGACAATGAACCTAGGGCACCAACACAATAAATAACCCAAGAACGTTGACATGTGCCCTCTGTAAATATTGAGTCTTCCATCGCATGTCGCATGCTCAAAGTCATTGACAACCTTCTTTGCGTAAACGTCTGGTTCCATTGGCTTATTCTTCACAGCCATTGCTCTTCTTTCTTCCAACGACTCATGGATACCGGGCACATTGTATATGGATGATTCTGGTAGAGGCCTGATATCCTGAATGGCGGTCTTGACCCCTCCAGTGACAATATTTATGACCTTCACATCAAAAGGTTTCAATTCGAGTCTCAAAACGGCAGCAAATTGGTGAATAGCACTTTTGGTGGACGAGTAAATGGAAGAAAAGGGGAAGGGTATCAAGCCACTGACGGAGCCAGTGAAGCCAACAGTCCCTTTCGCATTGATTAAAAGCGGTGCTAGCTCCCTTGTCAAGCGAATCGGGCCAAATACATTAACTTCGAAGCATTGTCTAAACTGCTCGTCGGTTACGTCTATGGCGGGAAATGTACAAGATTGGCCAGCATTATTGAATAATACATCTAAATAACCATCGGTCTCTCTCATCATAAACTGTTTGCCCTTTATGACGCTATCTATGTCAGACACATCCATCTTGAAAGTTGTGACACCCTGGCGCTCAAGCTCCACCATAGGTTCGAGTCTCCGGGCGCAAGCGAATGTGCGATAGCCCCGTCTTTGAAATTCAAGAGCAGTGGAGAAGCCAATGCCAGACAGAGCGCCTGTTACAAGCGCAGTCTTTTGGCGCGTAATCTGGTCAGTCATGTCGAGCTTAATCAAGAATTGTGTAGCTAAAATATACCAGAGTATATTTTCCCCCGCGCGTCCTTGTGATCTTTATCTCCGGCATACCAGAGTATATTTTCCCCGCGCGTTGTGATCTTTATCTCCGGCACCCCTTCGCACGGCCCAGCCATCATATGAGTCTTTCCCGAACTATCATTGACTCACAGCGCCTTCATCAAATTCGAAAACAAAAGCTCGACCAATTATTCTGTGGCTCACGATCACGATAGCTCTACACCCCGAGTTTGAACATCAATGCGCCGTGACTAGTTTACTTGGGATTTGATCCTATTTCCTCCATGATTTTCTCCTTGTTAAAATAATGCATGAATTTCGTCATTTTGGCTCCCTCGTCTTTCTCAATGTGAAGCACAGGCACGTCGTAGCAGTATAAATCGAAAGCCTCTGAATTTTCTGGGTCGAGTATGTTGATCACTTTTAAGCTAACATTTTTTGTCGCATTTGCTTCTATAGCATCATGCAAAATCGTAGCGGCATTTTTGCAAAGTTGACATCCGTCTTTAGTGAAAAACGTTAATCTGAATCGCCTTGCCTGGTGGAGCGTAGAACACCATCTACGTACGATGAATCTAGATGCGATCATAAGATAAAAAACTGTGTTAGTGGAATCTGAGTATAAACACCATTAGATTGTGAAATATCTTACTTTCCTGTATATTGAATGACTGTCACCCAATAACGACCTCCGATGTCGAGAAGAAGGAAACAATTTATGACTTCAATTAAACAATACTTTGGTTAGGCTTTTTGCGTAATTTTAGTAATTCGAAAAAATTCACCTACGGTCGGCAGAAAACGTCAAATTCATATTAGTCCCTGCATATACTTCATATGAATGGGCTAGAATCCATTTATGGATGCCAATGCGGTTTATACCTTTCCTTCTCCTTGCTGTCGGAGCTGCCTCCAATGTGTTACAGGTGTCCGATACAACGTTCAATGAAATTGTTTTGTCATCTGGTGTGACAACTTTGGTTGACTTTTACGCCACTTGGTGTAGGCATTGTAAAACTTTGATGCCAGTAATCGAGGAATTGGCCGATGAATTTTCGGAAAGTGTCAATATCCAAATTGTCAAAATCGACGGTGACGGTGATGGGAAACGTATGCGTAAAAAGTATAAAGTTGGAGGGTACCCCACGCTATTGCTTTTTACTGACTCACTGGCTCACCCCATTACTTATAACGGTCTGCGAGACCAGAAGTCATTGAGTAACTTCATCAAGCTCGCTTCTAAAGTTGAAAACAAAAAATATGTGGAAGACAGTGAACAGTCCCAATCATCTGTGATTTATTTAAGCGAAGGAGATCTTGATTCGCTAGAAAACATATCATCAAACAAAAAGCTTGTCTTGGTTCAGCACAAGCAATTGCTGTCAGACTTCCTACTGAGTTCATGGAACCAAGCTGCCCAAGTCTTCAGAAATAATGCTAATGGTGTAAAGTTTGTTGAACTTCATATTACCGATCCAAGTGTACTTAGTCTGAGTTTCGATGTCTCAGATTTACCAGTGATAATTGAAGTCGAGTCTGATTCTTTTGAAAATTCATCATGTGTGCAGCAAGTGACGAAAGATAACATTATGAGCCTCGTCGAACGAATCTTTAGCATTTCAGACAATGGAGATGTTCTCTCTGATAGAAATGCTGGAAGGCTTTTTTTTGTAGACAAGCGGATCAGGTTTGAGAATACCGAAGATGGTGAAAATCTCCTCAGAGATATTGTCGTGATGCTTGACTGCGATAGTACCGAGGCTAAGGCTTTGTTTGATAAATACAATGTGGAACATGGTGCTGATTTATCGATGCTTCCGTATTATCAAAAAATTGTGGCAAAAATCCTTGCGAAAGAGGAATCATGGTTGAAATCTGAGTCAAATCGCTTGCAACTGATGATTGGAAGCTTGGACATGATGACGAAAAGTGACGCTCACTACGCCATGAAGAGAGCCAACATTTTAAAGGCAAGTATAGCAGGAAGAAGATTATAAAAATTCTATAATATCCAAAAGAATATCTTATTACCAGTCAATAGGCTGAAACTTCTGTATCTGTCTCACCTTATCGGGCCAAACTCTGCCATCATTCACGACACACTCATCTATTATTGGTATGACGTTGCTGGGCTTACATCTCGCTAGCCAGATGTTTTTCCCTGATTTCTTGATATAGATAATAACATTAGCAGCGTACTTATGGCCTCCAATATGGTTCACGTAAGACACGGGAACCCCACCCCTTCTCTCATCGCCAAAATCCCTGTAGAGACCAATCTCTCTTAGATAAAGATCCATCTCTTTCTTCATGATAGGAGCTGTCACGCCACATTTTTTGTCTCGGGTTTTATGAGAGCAAAGAAATATATAAGCTGAGCTCGCATCAGCTACCACTTTGACATTAGGAATCGAGGTCTGCAATGACGCAGGAATCTCTTCTGAATGATTAGTTCGGCACTCAACAAGTCGAGGCACTACCTCATTCAAAACTTGCGTCGTATCTTCAGCCTTTATGTTTTTTATCCAAACAAAAAAAGGTAAGAGGAGTAAGTCGCCCCTTTCTCCGTCCATATACTCTATATCCGACTCGAGCTTGAGGGATGAAAGTGAGCTCACAGTCACCTTCACTTTGTTCAGGTCGCCCAAATCTACCGAAGACTGTGAGGCCCATTCTTCGACGCTAATCGCAAAGCGACCCGAGCCTTGTATAGCGTCATGCGGCCAATCAGATTTGTTGGTGGGTATGACTATGTGGAGACCATATGGCTTAGTTGTACCCCATAAGTCATCACTTGAAGCCTCGGACAAATTGATGGATGAGGGATACTTAGTGGTGCAAGAATCGCATTCTTGGTCACAACTAGAAATCTCGAAACCTAGATCTTGAATATCTCTGTTATGATCCGATGATCTTTTATAGAAGTCGAATAATCCCATGCTTTACGGGAAAAGTTCTATTGTGTTGACGTTATTTCCAGATGGCCTCGCTCTCGTGCGGCACACGGACTCGTGAGCCGCACACATACAACCAACATCCCGTTGGACTCACAATAAGGTCTATAGAACTTTGAAATACGACCTTCAAACTATGAAGCATGGCAAGATGGCTTAAATGAAATCATCCAGGCCTCTTTAAAAACACTTTAAATTCTTCATGGTACTTGTAGCGCATAGGTACTCGCTCAGACTAGTTCCAGTTTTGAATTCAAGAGCGGTTGTGTTTCGAAAGGCCGATTGACTGACATATTCACCGGACATGTGGTCGAAGCTCATTTCCCGCACAGCGAAGTGGTAACTGACTGTCCTTATTCCCCTCAAAAACACTTGTACTATTTCACCATGCTCTACATTGCAGGTTACTTTGTTTGCTAGATCATTCGAACCACCCAAACTTACTTTGGCCGTCAATTCCAAAGCTGGTAAAATAAGGGTGGGTGAAAGCCCAAAAGTTAAAGTCGAGGAAACCGACTGTTGAAATCCAAGCAGCAATGCTACTGATCCTCCTTCGCCAGCAAGCTCTCCGTGGCAGTTTGAAATGGGCATTAGGTCTGATTGATGATCAACAATATCGGCAAATACTTTGAACTCCAACAAGTCAGTTACTTTGAAATCGTGTGATTCAGTCTGACCATCGGTACTGAGGACTCCAGGATTATCTAATGAATTGGGATTTGCTTTCACTAAGAAGGAGTTATCGGAATAAAGGTGAAAAACAGTAGTGTCATTGATGGCGAGCAAAGTATTTCGATTGTTTTTTAGGCTTTCAAGCAGTTCCGCTTGTATAATCTGACACTGATTAATAGAATCTCCCCTATAGCCATCGTCAGGATGCGGCGAAAGGGAAATTGTGTTTGCAATAGAGCAGAATGAAAGACATAGCCAGACATGAGAAATGAGCTTTGCGAATGACATTGCTTCTAAGATTTCGTCCCTACCCGTGAATGAGGAAGCAGTACTTGATTTAAATAACTCAGATATGGTTGCTTTATGAGTAAAGATTGTATATGCTTCTAGGACCTACGCTAAGAAAGCATTGAGTGATCATTTTGTTTGCTGGAATTTTATTATCTTCTAAAATTTCCTTTTGTATTCGCTTTTTTCTTCTCTAACTATCAATTCAATCCTCGTGTAGTGAACAGAATCGGAAAGAAAAAAATGGATATTTCTTTAGAAAAATTGTCATCGTTTCCTTCTTGTTTTCCTTCATCCACAGACCCTCTTGAGGAAGCTGGAAGGCTACGGTGTACCGGTGATATCAACACGCTTATTGTCCCAGGCGCCGACAAAAAACCAGATTATATTTTAATTAAGCCCGAGTGTATCATAGATAACCCAAGCAGGACGACTCTAAAAAAAAAAAAAAAAAAAAAAAAAAAAAAGAGTTCGATTGTCTCGGTTAAAAAAAAAAAAACTGTCTCAATTCCACGTCAGCAAGGAAATTATTATCACGCGCATACATACGAAATCATCGCAAAAGGTCCTCAGGCAAGTTCTGGCGCGTGTCATCAATCCGAGTTGCCCATTTTAACAAGATAACATCTTTTTTTGGCCGGGTGTTATGATTCTGCTAGAAACGTTACCCGCCAATGACGCTCAAGCCCGAAAAGTACTTTCGAAAGTGCCCGAGTCACCGAGCCGAAAGAACGATAATCCTTTGACCCCAACTTCAAGGTCCCTTCGTGGAGCACCATCAGATGTTTCGGAGGCTGGTACTGGAGATACGGTTCCAAGCTCTATAGCTGATGAGGCTCTTCCCCAGACAGATTCGTTCCACACCCTAACTAACAAATCCCTCAATGACCATAATACTACTCTAGATACTGGAGTGGCACCGCACACAGAGAAAAGAACGTCAAAACCTATTGAAAATGAAAATGTGGATCCAAAGGCAGTAATAATTCGTGCAATTGGCCCTCTGGATGACTTGAATCGTTCAGCGCCCTTTTTCAATTCCGAGCAACTGGATCAGAATAGATCAGGACTACAAAACTCTAGAATCAGTCCACTTAGAAGGCATACGTCACCACAGACTCATAGGGATGCTGGATCTATTGTGGAACGACAAGTTGGGGGCCCTTCGAATGCCAAAATCCCGCCAAATACTGATCATCAGAATACGCTGGATCAGAGCTATATTCGCGTGTCAGCAAGAGCAAATTCCACAGCCGACATTCCAAGACTTCGAACTGCCAATAAGGACTTTTTCGATGACGAAATAACTAGAATGAGGAATTCTATCATTGTTAAACGTAATATAAAAAAGAGGCAACAATTGGGCCATACAGAAGATGAAAATGTGTTTTTGGGCAACAGAATTAGTGAGGGGCATGAAAATTTCGTGATGGCGTATAATATGTTAACTGGTATCCGTGTCGCTGTATCGCGATGCTCGGGGATGATGAAAAAGATCCATGATGAAGATTTCAAAAGTACAAAGAAATTGACCTTTAACATGGATGGTAATGAATTAACGCCATCCTCGAAATATGACTTCAAGTTCAAGGACTATTGCCCAGAAGTATTTCGTGATTTGAGATCTCTTTTTGGCGTAGATCCAGCCGACTACCTTATATCAATCACAGGTAAGTACATTCTTTCTGAGCTTGGATCGCCTGGAAAAAGCGGCTCTTTTTTCTATTATTCGAGAGACTTCAGATTTATCATCAAAACCATACATCATTCGGAACACAAGCAGTTGCGCAGGATTTTGAAGGACTATTATCATCATGTGAAAAGCAACCCCAATACGCTCATATCGCAATTCTATGGGCTACATCGTCTCAAGGTCAGAGGTAGTATTAAAAAAGTTCATTTCATCGTCATGAATAACCTATTTCCCCTCATAGAGACATACACACAAAGTACGATTTGAAGGGCTCCACATGGGGTAGATATACCAAGATTCCACTTGACAAAGAGGGTCTTCTCGATTCCTCGCACACGACTTTGAAGGATCTTAATTGGCTTGAGCAAAAGGAGAAAATTATGTTTGGCCCAAAGAAACGCCGAATATTTTTAGAGCAGCTTCGTGCAGATGTCCAGTTCTTGAAAAATATCAATGCCATGGATTACTCTTTGCTTCTTGGAATCCACGATGTCCAAAAAGGAAATTCTACAACTATCACCAACCTTTCGGTTTTTGACCCAAAATCTAACAGCAAGAATGATTTAATCAAGACTAATCCGAGAGACATTGATCGCGAAGCTGACCTACCTGCCCGAAACTTCCCTGGACGGTCCAAATATATTTTCTACGGACACGATGGCGGGATACGGGGAACAAATGAGGAGAATGAGCCCACGAGAGTCATTTACTATCTAGGCATCATCGACTGCTTAACTCATTACTCCATCAGAAAGAAACTCGAAACTTTATTTAGATCTGTTGGTCAAAACCGGAGTACGATCTCCGCTGTTCCCGCAAAAGAATACGGTGATCGGTTTTTTCAATTTATTCAGAAAAGCGTCTCAAACTTAAAAAGCAAAGAGGCCTAAATTAAGTCGCCGAATGTATAATGAAAATGGTAGCTTCAGTCAATCAGTGTAAAGCGCGAACTTGAACTTAGTGGCAGACAAGTCCGCGAACAACAGTATTCAACAACATGTTGCGCAAGCTGGTCGCTCAATTGTTAACGACATGTCGGGCACTTGGATTTCATTCATTATCCCCTTTGACGGGCTCTACACGTATTGCGGGAGAAACATCATCTAAAAGAGTCGAGCCTTATGTGGAGAGATTACCCAGTATCAAAACGAGCGACGATATACTGGTGAATATCCTTGGAAATCCTCCTTCCATGGCAACCATTGCAATTCCACCATCTATACCAATCAACATTCGAAAAAATTCTTTGGTGATGGTCCAAGGGAATTTACCTCGGTTAAGATCGAAAGTAAGAGCATTGTTTCCTTTTAAATCCTTTTTGTTTGATGGGAGAGTCCAACTCTATGAAGAGATCACGTCAACGGAGCCTACATCACTTATTGTGTCTGCGCAAACATGCAGCATGTTTCAAAGGTATGTCGGAAAGTCTAGTCAAAGGTCATTTGCTTCATTGGAATTAAATGGTGTAACAGACTGGGCTATTTTACAGAAGGATGCTCTACAAGTTTATGGAGGACCCTCTTTAGTCGTCGGTAAGCACAAGACTCCCAAGAACATTTCCAGAGCTTTTGCTAGAACGCTGGGTCTTTCCGGAAGACCTCGCACTGGATTGTCGACTCTTGGGAGTCGTGGTTTCACATTCATTGGCGGAAGAGGTGTCGCTGCCTTGGCAGGACACGGACAAGTTTTCGCCATTAAAGTGAAGGAAAACGAAGAAATTCTCATAAACAAACACAACCTTTTGTCGATTTCAGTCAATGGGCCTCATGATTTAGAAAATTGCGTTGTGGGAAGACAGGATTCTCAACCCTCAATTACAGTGCAAAAGGTAAAGAGGCCAAGTATGCTGCCAATTCGTAGCTTCAAGGACTTGACAACAAATCTAAGGTCCATTTCGGAATTTATTTCATCAATTTGGCAATTGGTTCGAATGAAAAGCAAGGATCTTATTTTGGGAAACTCAAATTTCGTCAATATCTGGGGACCAAGAACTATCTTGTTGCAGTCAGAGGCGTCGGGGTTTTACCGTAATCTCAAAAGAGAAACCCTGATAGTCAGCGCTTCTCGCACACCCGATCATACACCCGAAGAAACACTAGAACTGAAGGACTATTTGAATATTGTCACCTGCAGGCCTGAATCCAAGCCCACAATCGAAAGCAGGCTGTCTTTTACACAGTTGTAGATTAAATACATGACGCATAAATATTACTCATTACGTAGCTCTCTATATTTTTCTTTCTCTGGTAAAATGTTTAACGGCTGGAGCTCTCCGTGCTGCTGCCCTCCGTGCTAATCGGTGTGGAGCTATCCTTACCACTGTAGGGGCGAGGATCTAAATGAACAGAATCCTCCCCCTAGTATACAATTCGATCTGCCTCGGATTCGGAAGTGGGAATTTTCTATCCAAACCTGACGATATCTCGGGAGCTTCAATCTCTTCCGTTTGTTCCGACTCCGTTTTCTTCTTTTTGACTCGCTAGACTCTGTGTTGGATGACAGCTCTGCAGCCGCAGCAGCGGCTCCTATATTTGTAAATTTTGAACCCTCACGCTCCAGTGGACTCATTTGAGCCAACTCAAGATCATGCTTCTTCATATTAGCAGTACTTAACTTCTGTACCGGAAGGTACTTGAGATGAGGAGGGTGAGATGTTTCCACAGGTGTCGGTGATTTACTGTCTTCCGAGTCTTTCATGTCTTGCTCTGGAATAGCGCTAGGTTTATGCTTAAAACTCCCTTTACTCAATCCACTTGAGTCATCGGATCCAGAGCCGTCGTCGGTGTTTTTCCCGCTACCACTGTCAGTTGAACTTGATATTCCGGACGAGCTTTTTTCGTCAAGTGAGGCTCCCACAGATGTTGACGCGGTTTGGGACTTAGATTTGAGAGACAAGTCTGTCGAAGAGCCAGACGTCTCCGAATTGTTGAAAGCATTTAACTCACTGTCTAATTTAGGTAACTTTGAGCTACTAACCATAGACTGTGGATGGTCTGAAGCTGTGCCATTGTGATTCAACACAGCAACCTCGTGATTTGGATGCTTGCCATCTAGCACGGATTCGGCATTCCTCGAGAAACCTAGTTTGTCTGGCGATGTCGGATAAGATCGTGGATGTATAAGACGGTAAGGGAGTGACTGGTGACTGTGTATGTATGGGGGCGTTGCAGCAACTCGCATTTTGGTCCGGTCGGGGATACCACTTCCCGTGTCCATTACTCAGTGTGGACAACTCGGTTTTTGAAGCATCTCCATCATTACTCGTCACGTTCGTCGTAGTCAAGTTCTGGGCATTTGTATTCTCCGGATTCGCCGAATACTTCGAAAGCACTCTATTGACAGCGACAAATAAGTCCGACCATTCGAAGACTTTGAGTCCCTTCTCAATATTTCTTGGACGAGGATTTTCCATTGACATCAAACTTGAGAATAGTCTGCGGCTTTCATTCGATGACTTAGTGACAGTATACGGCTTGAGAAACTGTAAATTTCGACGAACACGACTTTTTTCTTCGATAGAAAAGTGTTCCCCAACAAGAAACTCGAGTACTAAGATAACATCAACAGATGTAACAACGCAAATGTCCTTTTCTTTCCATTTGATGCATGATATAACTAAAGAATCGTCACTTGATGAATATGAGAATGGCGATACGGGCTCGGCCAGTATCTTGAAAGTTGCGTATGACTCCCGATGCACAGAGAGGCGTACAAGTCGTCTTTCCTCTTGCTCTTCTTCCTTGCACCAGTTCAGTTGCATTTGAGTAACCTCTGAACCAACGTCAAGCAGTATCGGAGTGTTAACTATGTCGAGATGCTGACGGATAAATTCAGAGGGAAGAGTGCTCGTCCTTATCAAATTTGGGCATGTGAGTTTCGGTAACTTATCCATCTTTCTAAAGGTTCTTTCAGTAGGGATGCTGAATCGATTGGAAAATCTTTGAATAAAGCCAGAACTACTTGAGTTCAAGAGCAGGTCGGAGTTATATATGTCTCAAAAATATCAGCAAGAATATTAAAAGCAAAAATGCAATATGTCTCAGTTTGCTAGAACTAGACATGCGCCTTATATAAAAGGTGTGGCAAGTGTGAGGTAACTAGCCCCTTATAATTGCTTGCGGCTAGTAAAAAATTTTCCTGTTGCTTCGCCACATCTTGTGGCGGGCCGCTCTGTATACGTCATTCCGGTATTCAATTATACTTGCTGCCGCGCGAGCTCTTAGCTGTGAGAAATTTGATGCAGAGCGACTTGTCTCACAAGTCGCGATTTCTGACTGGTTCGACGGTATTCCCTAATGGTTGTTCTAGATCAATTAGCCACAGAGGCCGTCGTGCAAGGCATCTCAATAGGTCAAGAGATCAACGACCACATTCACAACGCTGACGAGTACCTCGATGCATACTAGGACAATTACAATGAACTCGAGATTTTCTTCCTGCGAATGGCCTAGTTGCTCTTTCAACATCTGTAGTAGATCTGATATAACCTCCAATCTTTGTTCGAGCAATTCCACCCTTTGATTGATTTCGAGATATCCTCTAGTCGCCTGGTAAATTGGCTCTAGATGCGGCTCTGCCCACATGAGTTCTGGAGAGTCGAGAACTGAGCCATGCAAGTTTATATTAATGCGTAATATGAAAAGTTCCCCGATAGATTTCATAATCTCGTCTCGGGTCATCTCGACCTTTCCAGTGTGCGCGATTTGTTGTGGAATATCTTGGGTATCCTCTATGGTATTGTCGACGAGTTCCTCAAATAACGAGATTTTAACTGATTGTGCCAAGGCATGAGATATAGATAATTTGAGCATGTAGTTGGCATCATCACGGAGAGTTATGAAATCATTGTAGATCCGTGGTTGGTAGGACGTAGTAATATAGTAGTTAAACTCTTCTACTTGAACATCCTCGGAGGAGAGCTTTTCACTTTCAAAGCGAGCCAAATCTTCCAAGAAGGCGATCTCTTCTTTTCGCGTGTAGCACCACATAATCACGACGCCATATTCGAAGATGAAAATATCATTCCTTTTACCAAATTCAATTTCGCCACCATCATCAGCTAAGCGAATCATTTTTTTCCCTCCATCTTCTGAATCATTTCTCCAGTCTTTATATGTAAATGGAGTGTATAAGCATTCGTCGAAGAGTTTCGGCATGGTGTTATGAATTCTTTTTCTATCTTTAAGCCATCGAAGTAAATCCTTCATTTTGTAGGACCCAGACGTACAATAAGCTGTTACTCTTGGTAACAAATCACGATGCAGCTTTCCAAGAATTTCGGCATCCTTCCTCGCTGGCTTATCAGTAATTCTGGTTACTTGCGAATATACACCCCCTCCTTGTGAAACATCACTTTTCAGGTCTTGATTCTCGTCAAAAGAGAGTAGCTCGCTCTCAAAAGTCGGCGGGTCTTCCGGTAATAATTTAAGTTTCTGGCTCGTCCTACTTAGTCTTTGAAGGCCGAGTTTTGAGTTATTGCCAATTTTCGATGAAGTTTTCTGAGTAAGTCCTCCTTGACTTATGTTGACCTTCCTGTTTTCTCTTGGACTCTCAGAAGTGTTTCCAATGAGTGGGGTCTGCTCTGAATGATTTTGCATGGTTATAGCTAGGTTGATCTTGCCCCTGCTCTGTGCACCTGACATTGCGTAGTGTACTGTATGTTAACCTTCGTGATATTGAACCATGTTTCATTATTATTCTGTCCCCAATTCATATGTTGGATTGATTTGAAGCTGCACGAGCCACACCACTTAGTAGCCTGGCATGTGTGTGAAATTGCGTACGAGTCCATGTAAACTCGCACTGCTAAAAAGGATTCAGCTTTGCTGTTTTAGCTTTGCAAACCAGTTTTTCTTGAACACATCGAGTTGTCTTTCATCCATCTATTTCTGTTTTTGGTTTTTTGAACGGGAATTCCCCCGTTCTTTTTCTTCCTTTTCTTTTTGGTAGCAGATATCTCATACCCCTCCTCAGTTTCCTGTCGCATTTGGACCGAAGATGAAACCGTTTGAAAAGAAAGCTACCATTTTAGATTCTGGTTTGTTTCCAATTGCCCCAATCGAAAATCATTCTCATTTTTCTTGTTATATTAAATCAACTCCTCATGTGTTGACCGTGAGTGGGATCGAGAACCATTGCATTCTTTAGATTGTTAGTGCCAAGGGATTCATCGAAATATCGAAAGTGCTTTGTGTTGGCAGTCATCCCAAAATGGTACAATATAGTCCCAAGATCTTGATCTTCTTCTATTTTCAGTTTCGATGAATTTAAATTGCTCATGAGGCTATTTATGATTTGAGCTGTAATCTAGTAAAATGCTTTCGCATGGTGTTTTTGGTTTAAAATTAGAAATTCTTGCTCGAATTCTCTTTACACAGCTAAACGGGATACTTGATTGAGGTACAGGCCATCCTGATTGTATTTGTATCGTCCTTTTTATTTTATTTTATTTTATTTTTTGTTTCATTTTCATTTCATTTTAATTTTTCTTCTTTCCAATGGCTTCCACTATCTAAACTGCAGAAGTCTAAACGAAATAGAGGAGCGACGCATATTATGCACGTGCTATTCACGTGACTAATATACGCGATGAGCTCCTCTGTAAAGTTAATGCCAGTGACTAGAATTTATCCTCATGGCAAAGCATCATAACTTCAAATCTTTTAAGGAGCGTGTCAACGCCCTCAAGATTCGTCCGTACTCCAAACTTGGAGTGAGAAGCTATGAAGATACTACCACTTCTTTCTACTTGGAGACTTTAGCCCACTGGAAAGAGGTCAATATAAGCGGTAACTTCACTTCTTGTGTTGAAAGAATCGAACCGTTTAGCCGATCCTTAGCCCAAGTGTTACATCACAAGAACCAGCTTTATGATATACTAGAATATCATATTTCTCAGCATGATATCCACTCACTTCAACCTTTATTGGAAATTTTGACTCAATTTATCCATGACTTAGGTCCTGAATTTTTAACATTTTACAAAAGATTTATTCATTTATTGATGGATTTATGTCTTTCAGTGTCACCGAACGATTCTCAGAGTATGAAAAATTCCGCCAACATTCTCGAATGGTGCTTCAACTCGTTAGCATTTGCGTTTAGGTATCTCTCTCCTGACATCTGTGAAGACTTGTGGAACTCATTCGAGGATCTCATACCTCTTTTGAAAGAACAAAAGAAAGCATACATAGGTCGTTTTTGTGCAGAAGCGATGTCACACTTGATTAAAAAGCTGTCAAAGGAGGCCTACTTAGACTTTGTCGATCGTTGTTTCACCTTAATCTCAGAAACTGACCTAACCTTAGAGTTTCTAGAGAATATAGCTGTCATATTCACAGAGGCTATCAAAGTTGCAAATGATAATCTACATTCAAAGACATTGATGATTTTGAAGCCCTTACTAAACAAAGCTATGCGCTCGTGTAAGGAGAATGATTATGGCTTTCTACACCTTACTGCACGAGTTATTATGTGTACTCTTCATCATGCTAAAAATGATCAAGCTTGCAGCATGAGTCGAAAAATTTTGATTGAGCTTAACACATACCTTCCCCTGATTAGTGCGCCGCGTCAGCTACACTCTATATTGTTCTTATACCTGGCCATAATTTTCACTGATAACGGACGCAAAGTCTCGTTAGATCAAGATTTTGTCCAATTCATGAAAGCCATTGGCCTAAAATATGCAGAAGATGATGAGCCGGAAGCGCAATTCGCCACTTGCTCGACCATGTTTGCCTTACTTTGGACTTTGCTCGTGAGAAACCTGGAAGCGAACACAGCTGCAATGTTGCTACTGCAGCTATGGGATACATTACCATCCACTTTCAGCGTCTTGCAATTGAGCGTGTTAGAAATTGTGAAAGACTTGAAACATGAGGCCCCCTATCGCTTGAGATTGACAGACGCTTTCAACAAGTCATCAACGGTCTTGACCTGGAATCGGGACTTCAACAATTATCACTCATCATAAGCAGGAGCGAGATTGATGAATCGCATGATCTTTTGAAATTAGCTATACCTATCACTTTGAAAGATAATATCCTTGATCTGATAGCGACTGCTGTCAAAGACGAGAAATCTGAGCTCAACGATATCAAATGGAGATGTAACATTTTAAGACTTCAAAGTGTGAAGTCCGCTGACGATCAAAAAGTTGCCTTGAAGTTAATCAACTCAATCAATCAACGCTGGGATACACCAGATACCTCTGAGTTAAATGGTCAGCTTATATCATTTTTCGTGAACTGTCCAGAAGGCGACGACACCATTCCCTTGGCGAAAGATCTCACAGACATGTTACCCAGTCTTATCAACGTCTGCTGTAAATCTGAAGTTTTTCTTTCAGCGGTGCAAAACTTTTACAAGTTCTTTGGGGGTCCTTCATTTGCTGCACCTTTACAGGCGGCGTGTTTAGGAAATCTTTCAAGCACAAATAGACGGTTAAGGCTTGAAAGCATTCAGACACTTCAAATCCTATGTCCAGAGCACAAGGATATTTTGTCTCAAATGACGTCAGTTGATCAGATTGCTCTAGAAGTTGAAAATGCCAGTTTAATGAGATTGAGAATTCTGGAGCTCTTCAAGGCGTATTCAATGCATCTGGGTACGAGTCTAATACAAATTGGCATGGCCCATTTTATAATGGGGCTTTTATGCAAGCAGTATCAACCTTGCTGGGAAGCTGTTTTCGATGCTTTAAAATCGATGGCAGACTCTGCTTTAGATGATTTGCTCAGTCGACTCCTCTATGATCAGCTTCTAGCAAAGCCATCTATTGAACGACCTTTAAAGTTCGACGAAGAAGAGGCTAATCAAGGCTCTGACTTCTGGATTCTTGAAAATGATGATGGCATTTTCAAAAGTCTTTTCAAGAAGGTGAATGATCGTGTCCCTCACTCTACAAAGGAACTCGTTACGAGAATCAACAAGATGGGAGTGGTCGAAGAAGTTTCAGATCAGATCACATCTCAAATGAGAAACAGGTTTTTAAAATGTCTCAAAGAAGTTCCTAAAATTGCATTGGCGGATGTGGACAGGTCTCTCGAATTAATTCATTGTGTCGTTTATGACGAAAGTGAAAATAGTTGGTCTATGGAAGAGAAGGTTACAGCTCTTGAGTTGGTGAGCTCTATAAAGGGACGAATCTCTCGTTGCCTGCGAATCACCTTGTCATCGACTCTTAGAGAGGCCATAGGTTCAAAACATTCAAAATTACAAGAAGCAGCATTGAAAGCTTATTTGGCTCTTGACACCTCTCTTCTTCGTTATCGTGATGAACTTATGAATTTGCTTGATGATAAGTTGTTTAAGGACGAAGTTTTGAGCCTATTGGGAGAGACATCTGATGAAAGGGTTAAGGAAGAAGACGAAAAAACCGTCATCCCATTGATCCTTCAATTATTTTTTGGGAAAATGCAGACTTCTTCGAAGAAATCCAAAAAGTTCGGAGCAAGATTCACTATTGCATCAATTCTCCCAAGTTTGAAACCTCAATATGTGACACATTTCGTCAGTCACATGAGCAGCAAAATACCATTTCAGACGTATTTTGCAGCTGCCAGCTCACCGGAAGACTATTTCGATAATATCAAAATAATGACCGGTTTCGTGAATATGCTTAGCGAAGTTTACGATGCTTTGGGATACAAGTATTATGATGTGCTAAAGGAAACTATACAACCACTCGCTTACGTTCTCATTTGCGTCCAAAAAATTGCTAGTTCAGAAACCGAGGGAAACTCTTCCCCTCTCAAATCTTTGCGACAAACTTCGTTCAGATGTCTTAATACATTTGATAAGTTAGTAGGGTCGCAGTATGACTGGTCCCTGTTGATGCCAATTTTATTTGAACATGTTCTTCGGCCGCGATTGACAAATTTCCAAGCTGAAAACAATCAGCTGGTCTCGTCATTGTTAGAATTCACTCTCAATCGAGTGAATCATGATTTTTTTATGGGCTTTTACAGTTTGGATGACTGGATGCCTCTCAAAGCCATCACATCCCTCATGTCAAATGAGCATTGCAAAGATGAAGTCATCATAAGCTTAATGGATTTTTTTATATCTGCATTGACGAAGCAGGTGAACAGGGAAGATTTGCAGTACATCAAATTTCTTGCTATGCTTGTGGACTCCTTACTCAGTAACCTTCCTCGGATTCTAGAAAGCTCCAAGAATAGAGATGTATTGTCAAGATGTGCCACGCTTCTATTACTTTTGGTCGAGGGTCAATTTTTGAGTCAAGAATACGACAAAACGATGTTTATTCATGCGTCTTGCAAGGCTTTGCAAAAATCATCCTTTTTCGTACGTTCTGAGGATAAAGTCAGCTTATTAATATCTATAGCGCTGATGATGGAGTCTATGGCTTGTGATGAAAAGGTGGAATATGAGCTTACTCTAATGAGCTCCAAGATGCTCCGATTCTCGAAGGATTCAAGAATTCGCAAAAGCATCACAAAAGTTTTCGATGCGTACTCAATACTAAGACCGGACTTCAGGAAAACGGTTGAGATTCTTGATCATCTTAATGCGTCACAATCACAATCTGGTGACTACGATTTTTCTAGAATACTAGATGGATTTGACCTCATAGACGAGACATTTTTTACGCACTCTAGCCTGATGGGATGGAAGTTGGCTCTTTCTTCCTGCCTTTTTTTTATGGACAACGAGGATGAGAGTGTTCTAAGATCGAATGCTACTCATGCAATCAAAAAGTTTGCAGAATTTCATTCAAGAGCAGAAACGGACTCCAATAAGACGGCTTTTCGAGAAGTCTTTGATGAATTGATCAATCCGGCGATCTGTCACGGGTTGCTGAATCCGACTGATGATGTAAGAAGCTCCTATATCGAGGTTCTCGCTGACTTGGCTCGTTTCAAGGATTTGTTACCACAATTGCAGGATCTAGGCTGTTTATTGTCGGAAGATGATTCGGAAGATTTTTTTTTAAACGTGAGACACATCCAGGTGACAGCACGGCAGAGAGCAATTCGTGAACTTGTTGCAAAAAGAGACTCATTGACAGAATTTACTGCAAAACAATACATTTTACCTTTACTCGAAAACTATTTGTTTTGCAAAGAAGAAAAGTCACGGAACCTATGTGATGATGCGCAAGGGTCATTTGCTGCCTTGTCATGCGTTTTACCATGGTCCGTATATGTTCGGTATCTCAAGAAATACATCACGATTGCTTCAGCTCAAACAGATCAGATGAGAGACGCAATAAAAGTGGTTATTCACCTCATCAACAATATGAGTGTTATTCGCAAAGAACACTTGCAGAATGGGTCGAAGTTTTTGCAAGGGTTTCCTCAACATGATGAAGAATTCAACAATTTTGTTGTCAATCTGGTCGTGCAACCTATTAGAAAAACTCTTTCGATTCGAAATGACTCAACGATATGCATGAGGCTTCCGCTTCTCGAGGCTTGTGTGGTTGCTCTCCTCATGACACCATCCCAAATTGTCCTGAGTGAACTCCCTGGCATTCTCATCAGTACATGTCAGGTGCTACGATCAAAATCGCAAGAGTTGAGGGACCACGCCAGAAAAGCGCTTTGCAAGGCTTCAAATCATTTGGGTGCAACATACTTACGATATCTCCTTCGCGAGCTTCGTGGAGCGCTTTCTCGTGGATCTCAAATACACGTGCTTAGTTATACGTTGAATTCCATATTGAGAGAGGTTTGCTGCACTGCCAAATATGGGGACATTGATGAAAGTGCTCGAATCGTTGTGGACATTGTCATGGAGGATGTATTTGGGGCGGCGGGTAAGGAGAAAGATGCTGAAGGATATCACAGTAAAATGATTGAAGTCAAAGCAAAGAAAAGTTTTGATACGATTGAGCTTTTATGTTCCAAATTGAGTTTTGACGCATTCGATAGTATTCTCGACCCAATGAAGGAGCTTCTTGATCAAGCATTACCAAGCAAGACCGAACGAGCAATCGAGGAGTGTTTCAGGCGAATTTGCCTAGGAATTCTCGCGAATGAGCGAGCAGATTCAACTGATGTTTTGTTGTTATGCTATAAAATCCACAAATCATCACTGGACGTCAAGAGCGCAAATCAATGCAAGACGCCAAAGCGGGACGAGTCACATTTCTTGGTCGATATCAATTCTAAGTCGAGGATGAACAATGCAAATGAGTTCCAGCGTTCTCAATATTTGCAAAGACTATCGTTTGAGATTTTGAGATCCGTTATTGGGAAACATCGTCAACTCCTCAGCGTTGCAAACATTGATGGCTTCATTCCGCTCCTTTCAACAAGTTTGAACTCATCTAATGAGCCATTGGTTGCGACTGTTTTGCGTGTGGTTGTGCTTCTTATTAAGTTAGAATTTCCTCCAAGTCGTGACGATGTGTTTGAAGGAATCTGCGAAAAAGCGATCGAGATTGTGCTTGAAAGCCAGTCCACAGCAGAGGAATTAAGCCAGCTCTCTCTCAAGTACATTGCCACTGTTGTAAAACATTGGAAGAGTGAATGCTGCTCCAAAGAAGCAATTTGTGCGCTTCTTCTCAAGATTACACCAGATCTTGAAGATCCCGAAAAGCAAAGCTCCGCGTTTAACTTTGTGAAGGCAGTGATTACGAGAAGAATACAGATCCCAGAAGTCTACGATGTCATGGATAAAATTTTGCGCATCATGGTCGTCAATCATTTTCAAGAGATACGTGACATTGCAAGGGGTTTGTACTTTAAGTTTATGCTTTTGTACGATCAAGGTCAAAAGCGAATGGAGGCGTCTTTCAAGTTTTTGATGGACAATTTGAAGTATCCCACACCTAGTGGAAGACAATCTGTGATGGAGTTGATGCATTCGATCCTACTCAAATCGAATACCTCAATAGTTGACAAAAATGCTTCCAGTTTTTTCGTTGGTTTAGCTAATCTCATGGTTTCAGATGAACAGGAGAAATGTCGAGAGATGGCAACAATTTTGTTAGGTCAATTACTTGAGAAGGCTAGCCCTGACAAGTTGAAAGTCTTCGAACACTTGATAGATACCTGGTTACACAACCAAGACAAAAATGTTTTACGCAGATGTGGACTACTATCTTATAAATGTTATATCTCCAAATTTGGTATGGAGAGAAATGAAATTTTGAACTCGTCTGCATCAGAAGTTATCGAGTTGTTTTTGCTGTTTGCGCAAACGCTGAACTCATCAGAGGGGCGCTGGGAAGATATTTTCTCAGCACTTAATGTTCTGAGTCACATCATCGGCATCACGAGTAAGAATTACTGGGAAAAGAAGACAAAATTCTGGGACCTAGTTTGTCAATGTTTGCTCTACCCGCATTCGTGGATCAGGCTTCTTAGCTCCAAACTTCTCGGGACATACGTGGATTGGGCAACAGAATCTTCATCGGATAAGAATAATGAGTTTTTACAGCTCGTTTCGCATCGTTCTATAAGACAACTTGCAGCGCCGGGGCTTCCTGACTCGTTAGGGAAAGCTTCTGTTCATAACATTTTGAAAATTTTCAGTTTTTTTGAAGACAATGATGTGTTATATGTGTCTGATACTAGCATGACAGATGCGAATGATAGGGAAAAGTTCCAGCATAACTTTGCTGCTGATATAATATCTGATCGAATCAATTACTTACTTCGCAGATGTGTATCGAGTGAATTCGGATTGAGCTCAAGAAAAGCGATTTTAACGTTGACGACAACGCTTATTGGAAAGTTGACCGGAGAAAGACTTCAGAATTTTGTTCAACAAGTCATTACAACGTTATTGGGAGTCGATGAGTATTTGTTCGCTGAGGATACGATGTTCCAAGAATATTCCCGGGAGTGCTTCAGGATTGCAGAAAAAAACCTTGGTACAAAATTGTACAGTAAAGTCTTCGCTACAGCGAAAGCTGAAATTTCCACCCGCCGGGCGAAGCGGAAGGCTGAAAGGGCGCAACTCATGTTAGATAATCCGACTAAAGCATCAGAGAAGAAGATGAAGAAACATGCCAGATTCAGAGAAAAGAGGAAAGATAACAAGGATGAGAATGGATATTACAAACAGAAACGGAGGAAAGTCTAACAATATCACCAAAAGAAAGTAAATTTTAATTTCCTATCAAATTATGGGGTACACAACTTGTAGATCGCACTTTTCATTCATGAACAGAACTGTGTGAATAACGATAGAATTTAAATACGGCAAGGTTTGCTCAGCTTGTCTCCTACAGAGCTACATATGGAGTATAGCAAACTCTGATAGATAAGTGAGTACAGCATGGGTAAAAGACCAAAGACGCATATTAAACTACTTATAGGTTTCAACTGTGTTGTTCCTGAGATCCTCTTCTGCTAAATTGGCACATCCGTGTCTCTTTCAGGAGCTGCATGAGTGACATAATTGCTTTCTGGGGTATCTGTGGGTTTTGCTGTGAACTGCGCTTGCTCCTCGGCTGACAGGGTGTTCCGCAGGTTACTGAGGGCCTCTCGTTTTGAACCCTCGGCTATATGACCAACATTTTTATGTTCTGATAAATCAAATGACTGGAATGGGCTTTTGAATACTTTTTCATCTGTAGCAACGCCATGTAAATGTGTTATTGGTGCAGATGCGTGGTCCCCGACCTGAGAGTTGTCTTCGAATAAAACTGGCAGCCAAGGGCGAGTACCTTCTTGATGACCTTGTGAAAGAGCCCGATCGTGGAGTCTCTCCAAAAGGGTAGAGTATTGTAGTCTATACCTTCTTATCGACGCTCGTGTCCTCGATAAAGCAAGTAATGAGATTTCGTTACATTCCTCCACTTCCTGAATTCTTCGCTTCAATTCGTTGCACTTTTGTTTGATCTTCTGCTCTTCATTTGTTAGATTTTGCGTTGAAATCTCGAGTAGAGAACATACCTTCGCTCTCTGGAGCTGCATCTTTTACGTTGGCCATATGGTATAATCTTACGGGTACTTTGTTGATCTAAGTTCGCCAACTGAATCACGTGACTGAGCGATAGATTTATATTGTGAGGTTTGGGGAAGATAGCTTTAGATTTGACTTACGAATTTGAAAGCTCAAATCTTGTTCGCGAAATATCATTTAGCGTTGCGGTTTATTTTTAAATGTATATTTTTTGTTAATGCCGCATCGTTGCGTCATATCGCGATAAAATGTACGCAAGATGTATCATGAAAAAAAGATCAAATATTCAGAGGGCTACGCTCTCAAACAGAGAATGATCAATTTGATCACGCCAATTCGACAACCTCATTGTCAATCTGAATCCTTGAAGTTTCCATCACACCATGGATACCTATAATTATTGCCTTTCGCTCTTACAGCAGTTACGTCAGCTAGCTCAAGGTTGTTGTGAATAGACGAGGACGTGATCAGATCCTGTTACTCAGGCCACTGAAATAAATTTATGAATCAAGAAAGCTGATGTTGCTTGCACCAAGATTCTATACCATCCTCAAATAGTGACATGGTCAATCCAACCTCATTATCATGAACATAACAGAACTTACAACCAAGCTGTTCAACGTCCCTATTTCGTATCTCATCGTCAAAGAGTACGATACGTCCGCTTTTGAGGGAACTCTTTATGTTAAGCTCTTCAACGGCTCGCGCTAGATGTCGTTTTTTTGAACCTTGGCCCCACTGCAATGAACTGAATAGATCTATCATCTTCAGGTCACCAACTTGAAAGAGAGATAACAACTTTTTGGCAATATCTGGCCTATCAGTGCGACTTGCTGCTATGATTGGGATATCCTGCTCCTTGATCTTTTCAAAAATGCGTTCAACATCATCATACAATTCTAAACGAAACCCAACAGCATCAACCACACAATTCTTCAGAATTTGCTTCAATGGCATCGCAATATGCGTGTCACACCAACATGGCCATAGTGTATAGTCCAAGTCAAACACTATGGCATCTGGATACATGAGATGTCTATAAGATGTTGAAGTAGTACGAACCTAAATGCAGTATAGTACAGGATTACTAAACTGCAACCGCCAAAAACAAATACCCTAATGGGAAGATTCCTCTTTAGTTGGGGTTTGTTCACATTCATGTCGCGAGTAAGAGTTGCGACGCCATGTAATCACACCACATTCAGATACGATACAAATAAGAGCATCAATTAGTAGGTTTAATCCACCATCTCTTGCCATATACAAAAGGTCAGCAATAGGTTTACCCCACAACGAACATGCCAACTCTAAGCATCCTCAAAGGATCAGCAAAATTTAAAGCGGCCATCAACTCTACACGAATCACCAACAGCATGGCTTATTCAACCAAATATGCTTGATATCAAATCTTGTCGTAAAGTGCGATGCATTTCTATTTAAAAAAAATTTAATGTTGTTTGGAAATCTCATTCGCCATGACAACAAAAAAAATGGAACGGTTGAAAAATTCCTGAAACAGGCAACAGTTTACTTACTATATGCGGTTTGATTTTAAATAATGTTTGATTTCAGAATAATAATCAAAACGGTTACGTTATGATTACATCAGAAGATTTCGTTTCTTGCAACACGTAGAGATTGATGAATTCACGGCTTCACTTACGTTTCCGGATATTGGAAAACATTCGAAGAAGTGATAACGCAATAAATCTGTAGCGCTAATACTATCTACGAAGCGATGTTTTAGAAACTTAGGCCTTCCTCCGTTAGCTGAGACTGATGCCATTATAGTGCAACTAGACGTATGGCTAACCAAATCGATACAAGCATGGTGTATGTGAAGTTGTTGAGCAAACGAAAAGAAGACATCACCATCTTTAAGTGAAGCTAATTATCCACTCGAGCTCAAGTGCTCCAACTTTAAGCAAATTTCAACTAAGGCGGTTCACATAATAAAACTTGTAAATCAGTAATCTGCTGATCGAACGAATGTCGCGATTACATGAGTCCTGCTCGTCTGTTGTTGATGTTGCACATTTAGAAGGTTAGTATCGATCCAACCCGTCAACGGCATTTCTAAAGCTGTACTAGCCCAAGCCATGTTTGCTCTATCCACATCCCCCCAATGAGGCATTTGATCTGCTTGTTTGGATTAGTGCTAAAATTTTAAGGAACTATCCATTTACGAACAGGTATCTAGCTCATAGTAATGGTCGCTACAAAGACTTGAGGGCTCAATACGAAGTCGATTTCACTCTTGTTTATTTCATTGAAATATTTTATAGAGTGAACTGGACTACGATGACGGATTCGTCAAACCAACAGAGCTTTTGATTGTGGTTTAAATCTGCTCCAACTGACTGCATGGCCAATGAAGTATGGGATATGTATTTGACAATCGAGAAGTATGTGTCGGAAGAAGATCAGATCCGATCGTTGCGGAAGAGATCTCTCTTTAGTCATTAGATATCACACGTAGAAACATGGTTCAGTTTTTAATACAGCAAGTACAATTTTGCATAAGTAAATAGTCACCGTTGTTTGAGGCCTGGGAAATCTTTTCCAGTGATGAAATTGTAAGCATTTGGAATGACCTTTTGGTAAACTTTGGTGAGAATTTACAGCTTTCTTTACAGAAGAATACTGATTTTTCACTCACCAACCTAAAGGATGTCTAGATTGTATGATGTATCTTTTGTTGTGGTCTGCCAGCTGGAGCCGTTCCGTAGCCCAAATTGTTCAGAATGTTTATCTTTTACGTCTTGCCGATATAATGGCAATTTCCAGTAGTTTTTCTTTTACGATTCATACGCGAACATGTATCTTCTTTTCTAATTGTTCTTCTTGTTGAGCGATTTGTTCAATGGAGACTCGGTAGACACTAGGAATTCTTTCGTCGTGCATTTTCTTGTTCAAGCCTAATAAATTTTCTCCGGTCGTCCCTTGAATCAGGCGGTCGAGATCAGGGGTAGGAGTTTCTGGTTAGTAATTCGTAGTCGGTTTGGTAAAGGAGAAGTAGAATTGTCTGTTCGGATTATATATTTGAGTAAACATGGATTTTGATCCACATCGATAAAATCTACTGTCTAATAATTTATTTAAGGAAGCCATCAGATCTCAAGTGTTGGATGAGTCTAGAACACAATCCACTTGCATCTGTGGGCTCGTTGCCTGCAACAGTATATTCGAAAGCGGCCTTACCAGCCGAGGCAGTTATCACGATGCTGTTCGCCGGTCCGACGTTTGAGACGATCGGCTCCAAGCTTGTGTCAGATTGCAAGACCACCGCAGAGCCTGCTTTGACCAACTCTTGAACTAAGAATGCATCATTGAGGGACCTTGGTAATCTGGTAACTCGCCTTCCTTCACAGTGCTGATTCAATGACAGCTGCAAAGCAGCGGCCAAAATTTCACCGGATTCCTCGCCACCGGTAGATGTATCGATTGCAACCACAAAGCCCTGGCGAGAGCGTGGGGGTTGGAATCTCTCAAAATCTTAACGACCTCTGGGTATGAGAACCACTCTGGGATATCAGTACCATCTCTCAAACGTTGTCTTAATTCAGTGCCGGAAATATTAGCTGTCTTTACTGAAGAGGTATCAATAGTATCAATGGGAGCATATCTGTCTTCGTCTGGGAGATAAGTCACCATTCTGAAAGGGACAATGTTTATCTTGCCATTAAGCTCCGAACTCAAACTAGCTAAGAGCTCTTGAGCATCATAAGGTCCGTAGAAATCAACACCTTTTGAGTTTTTTCCGGGACCTGCATGGTCTCTCCCGACAATGAAATGGTCAACTCCATAATTCATTCTGATAAGGGCATGCCACAAGGCCTCTCGATCTCCACCCATTCTCATTGCCAATGGCAATAAAGAGAGGGTAGCTAGCCCAGCAGGATATTTCTTTAAGATTTGCTGGTACACTTTAACACGTGTATGATGGTCAATGTCGCCAGGTTTTGTCATCCCTACCACGGGATGTATCAAGATGTGAGAGTTTCCACCAAGATCTTTGGCGGCTCTAACTGTGAGCTCTCTATGGGCCCTATGCATTGGGTTTCTAGTCTGAAAAGCAACAATCTTTTGATCGCTCCACCCACGAGTCTCAAATTCTTTCCTTAATTGAATGGGATGTTTCCGGGAATCGGTATAGTCATAGTGTTTGGGATAACAAATTCCCTGAATTGACCCACCCAAATAATAATCACCGGCGACGTTGTAGAGATAGTCGACCGCTGGGTGTTCTGGGTCTCCTCTGAACACTGACTTCGCCTCACGCTCCTTGTCTGGCTTATAAATCGACTCAATTGTTAGGATAGCAAGTGCTTGCTTATCGCGCGGGTCTTTAAGAACAACCTTGTCACCCAATGAAAATGACTTCGATGCTGCCTCTGAAACATCAAGGGTGATGGGCATAGGCCATAACAATCCTTGACCTGCTTCATTCTTAATAGTCGTCAACCTCATGTCTGATACAACAGAGTTATAGTCATCTTCATTGAGGAATCCGATCAATGGGGAAAACCCTCCGTTCAAAATTAATTCCAAGTCACAAAGCTGTCTGTCACTTAACAAAAGCTCAGCGAGGTTTCCACTTAAAGCCGCGTTAAGAAGCAGATCTCTTATGGATTCATCTCGAACCACCAAGTCTTGCAAACAGCCTCCATGAGGTTGAGGAATTGGCATCTTGAGTAGCGGGTTTATCGTCCAAACGAATCTCTTCCATTTTATACGCATGGGTGCGATACACTCTTTCAATCATACAATCTCACGTGACATGGTGTAGAGTACAATGTCACAGTTGGCCTTGAAAACATCGTGGCCTTCGGGACAAATACTCTATTTTCGGCTCGTTTGAGATTTCTGTGTGGGGCTTGTTTAATTGGCCCATTCTTCTGGAGTAATTCCTAGATGTGATTAAAAATCTGTCGCTGAAAGCCAGCTTTTTACGTTTGAATCTTTTGGCTTTTGCATCTGCGATTGGCCATTATTGTAGGTATGAATGTTAAAGCTTTATTCGAAAGCACCACTGTGCATTTAATTATCAATTATTGCCTACAAACGTTCAGTAATAGTACTTAAGTACGCTTTCTGAGATCGGGGCTATTTTTATTCCGGTCAATTTTGGTGAGCGGCGTACAAAAATTTAAAGAAAAAAAAAAAAAAAAAAAAAAAAAAAAAAAAAAAAAAAAAACCAGAAAAGAGCTATGATGGAGAGCGAGGCGTGGGGTCCTTACGACAAGTGCCCCGCATGCCCACAACAAGTGGGGGAGGGGTATGAAAGAAGTGACTGAATCCCATCAGATCTCGTTAATCGAGAAGTGTTCATACGTTGTGACCAAGCACTCTTAATGGGTTTGACGTAGTTGACAGAATAGAAGATAAACTCGCGAAGCAAGCTCTCAAGCCAGGCCTTGTCTACGGGTCTGAATTGCTTAGCTAATCCAAGCGGTTCTCATCAACCCGTAAATCACGTGCGAAATGGGTGCCACCTAGATTATACCTGAATTTGCATTTGTAGATTGAAAGTATTAAATTTTCATTTTGTTTTGAATGAACAACGAGATGATAAGTCTCGATTGAAAGGGAGAGTTGTGCCGATGAAGAAAGGATGAGGCGCTAGAGTCCAGGCTCTACTACTGACATAATCGAAAAAAAAAAAAAAAAAAAAAATCCTGCGTGTGTAATATAAATGCACGACTCCCGCCTCTCCAAACTCGATCCTGTTTTTTTCCAAACTATAGATACTCGTCTATTGAAATCAAACTAATCTTTCGATCAATTAATTACTCAAGAATGTCTGCTCCAACGTATGTATCCATTGAGTTACGAGATGACTCTCAATAATAGATGTTCTTTTCCACATAGCAATTGAACATGTCTTACCCCTAGGCTATCCGCAAGTCCGCACTCTCGGCTTTGGGAATGAACCTCGCAACGATCGTGCAAGATACAATTGTGGACGGGTTTAAGTAGTCGATTCGCTTTGCTTCAATCTCAAAAATAATGGGGTCCCAGGAGAGAATAATGACTTTAAGTTCACATCTTACTAACACCGCAAGTGGTGATATCGGTTTGATCGGTTTGGCCGTCATGGGTCAAAACTTGATTTTAAATGCCGCTGATCATGGTTTTACTGTCGTTGCTTACAACAGAACCGTATCTAAAGTGGATGAATTTTTGGACAACGAAGCAAAGGGGAAATCCATCATTGGAGCTCACTCCATTGAGGAACTCTGTGCTAATTTGAAACGCCCCAGAAGAATTGTCCTCTTGGTTAAGGCTGGCAAACCTGTGGATGCTTTCATTGAGCAGTTGTTGCCACATTTGGAGAAGGGCGATATCATCATCGATGGTGGTAACTCCCATTTCCCAGATTCCAACCGTCGTTTCGAGGAATTGAAACAGCAGGGAATTCTCTTTGTTGGATCCGGTGTCTCTGGAGGGGAAGAGGGCGCCCGTCACGGCCCCTCTTTGATGCCTGGTGGTCACCCTGATGCTTGGCCTCATATCAAGGACATTTTTCAATCAATTGCTGCTAAATCTGACGGCGAGCCATGCTGTGACTGGGTCGGAGACGGTGGTGCCGGCCATTATGTTAAGATGGTCCACAATGGTATCGAGTACGGTGACATGCAATTGATTTGTGAGGCATATGATCTCATGAAGAGAGTTGGAAAGTTTTCTGATAAAGAGATTGGAGATGTTTTTGAGAAGTGGAACAAGGGTGTGTTGGACTCTTTCTTGATTGAGATCACTAGGGACATTTTGCACTTCAATGACCCAACCGATGGAAAGCCTGTCGTCGAAAAGATTTTGGACACAGCTGGTCAGAAGGGTACTGGAAAATGGACTGCAATTAATGCTTTGGATTTGGGCATGCCAGTCACCTTGATTGGAGAAGCAGTGTTCTCTAGATGCTTGTCTGCCCTTAAGGAAGAGAGAATCAGAGCCTCTAAGACTTTGGATGGTCCAAGTGTCGAAGGTGACTCTCCAATTACTGATAAGCAAAAATTTGTTGACGATTTGGAGCAAGCTTTGTACGCTTCCAAGATTATTTCTTACGCCCAGGGCTTTATGTTGATCAGAGAAGCTGCCAAGGAATACAACTGGAAGTTGAACAACCCAGCCATTGCGTTGATGTGGAGAGGAGGCTGCATCATTAGATCCGTTTTCTTGGGTGAGATCACTTCAGCTTACAGAGAGAACCCTGATTTGGAGAACTTATTGTTTCACCCATTCTTCAAGGATGCCGTCATCAAGGCGCAACAGGGTTGGAGATCCACTGTTGCAAAGGCCGTTGAGCACGGAGTTCCTGTTCCTGCGTTCACGACTGCCTTATCCTTCTACGATGGTTACAGATCAGCCAAGCTACCAGCAAACTTGTTGCAAGCTCAAAGAGATTACTTTGGTGCGCACACCTTCCAGGTCTTGCCCGGTGAGGAGAACGACTTTTTGAAGAAGGACCAGTGGGTTCACGTCAACTGGACTGGAAGAGGTGGAAATATCTCTGCCTCTACTTACGATGCTTAATATTCTCTTAAATTTCCAAGGTGAACATTTTAGTCAGTAAAAGAATTAGTTCGAAGTTTGATATGTAGATTCTTCCATCGCATATAAGTCCCTCGGAATCGATTCACCAGCTGGGCAAAGTTTGACAATGAAGATAACCCATCACCTACTCAAAGATATTGATTTAATTTATTTAAATGTGACTAATTGGTAGATAAGGGATCCCTTGCATCCCATTCAAGTATTAAGTCATCTTTAGGGAAAATAGTTGCAAATACCCTAATCTTCTCCGACAACGGAGTCACTGTGTGCTTGATTTCACTGTTCATGAGGAATTTGCCCAACATTCCTGTAAACATCATCAAAACGTACACCTTACCAAGGCAAACATGTGGGCCGGTTCCAAAAACCAACCAACTTCTCTTGTCCATATCGCCGGTTGGGTTCTCCCATCTCTCAGGAATAAATGAGTCGGGCTCGGGGTAAACCTCGGGGTCATGGAGAGCAGGATACAAGGTTGGCACGATCATAGAGCCCTTGGGTGCCGTGTAATCCAGCGTTACGGGAAAGCTCTGTTTCACAACATATGGAACCATGAGGACGGGAGGCCTGTAACGTAAAGATTCTTTGACAACAAAGTTTGTGTACTTCATCTCATTAATCATCTCCAAAGTGAGTGGCTTCAGTGGGTCATTTCCCCTCACAAGCAACTGCTCCTCTCTAATCTTTTTGGCGATATCAGGACGATCAGCGACAATTTGGAATAGCCAGCATGCTAACGAAGAAGAAGCGTCCTGAGATGCGAATAGAAAGGTGAAAATTACCTCCGAAATTTCCTTGTTGGAGAAGTCTCTGATGAGAAGCTTTGACTCGGGGTCTTCTTTGTGATTATCCCTAGCCTCTTTCATGAGGTAAATCCACTCATCCATGACACATCCTGGTTTTCCATTGTTTTCATTTATATGCTTTTTTGCCAGTTGGGCACAGCTCTCAAAAATCTTCATAGTGTCATCAGCGATTTTTTTCCCGTACCAGGTCTTCGTGTATGGAATAATAATAGGAAAGTTGACAAGCTCCAAGGCAGCGGTGATCTTGAAATAGTTATCGGCGATTAATGCAATTTGCTCCTCAGTGATATAGTCACCGCAGAAAGTGCGGAGCGACAAAGCACATAGCAATTCTCTGAACTCTGGGAAAAACTTTTTTGGACCATCAAAGCCGATAAATTTATCGAGATAAATATCCATATACTTCTCGAGAACTGGTATATAGATCTCAAGGGCTTTCTGTGAAAACAAGCCGTTCAAAGATCTCCTGTAATCCACATGGGCCTTTCCATCTAAGAAAACCCAGTTTGTGGGACGCAAGATCTTGATAGCAACATCAACAACACATGGTTTGACGTATTTTGGAGAGCTCAAAATTTTCCTTGCCAAATCTCTCGTTGACGCGATCACAACGAACTTATGAAAAATGGATACGCAAGACAAGGGACCTGAATTCCACTTGTCCATATACTCTTCGAACTTGGGGTCCAAGCTCTCTAAGAAGGGTCCAATGATCGGCCAAACTTTGAATCGGGGGCCAGCTATAGTGCCTTTCTTAATCAAATACAGAACTTGGTCATAAACAATAGCACCGAGTGCAACGGTAACTATGATCTGCCACCAAGAGGTTGAGGTCCATACGTTGGTAAACTTTGTTAGGACGGCTCTAGTGGAGCCCTGCTCAATAACGCTCAGGAAAGCTTGAGTGCTGTTGGCGGTGGACATGGGCATTGCAAAAAAAACACTATTAGTTGTATGCTGGGGGGGCCGCACTTACTTTATACGAGTTGGTCGTACAGGCTTTTTTTTAATCTTACAATTTTTAATCTCACTCCATGCATTCTTCCCGCGCCTGCTACGAGCTAAACGAGGAGTGCCAATCATGCGGTACATTTTTCTGATTACTATGACCTACTTATCGTTCGGTGATGAAAACTGACCGATAAATGTCCTCTATCGCGTAAACTGTTATTCGACAGTCAGTTCTCCTTGTTGGAGAAGTTTTTAGTAAATGAGATATTAATTAGATAAAGTAATGTTTACTCTGTTGTCTTCCGATTTGTTTTTTTTAAAATCGCACAGTTCTCTGGTATTGCATGTTCATTCTTTTGCATTTTTGTATTGAAGTTATAGCTCTAATTATCTGTCTCTTGTAAAACCCGAAGTTGATCTATGTTTAGTGATTGGAAAGTTTACATCTTATTACCATGCCATTCTCGATGATCGAAATATTTTCAATATATTACTTTGCCCTTATAGTTTTCGTTTTGAAGCTTTTGTAGTTTTTACACATTTTCGTATCACAAGTACTTTTTGCGCGGAAGTTAAGATGTATGTACTCACTTGTTTTATCATCGCCAACGTGTTCGCTTTTAAGAATTGATGGTTACTAACAAAAAGTGTTGTTCAAATGTGTGCTCAGTTTTCTCCAAGTTCACCACATTGAATAGGATAGCAGTATCACTTCAAAGCCCAGTGGGTCAGTATCAGGTGATCAAGTGAGGGAGTGCGCTTGCAGCACTGTCATTCAGTTCTCTGCGCTCATCGCGATGCATCTAATACATATGAAAAAGAGAAGAGCTGAAGAGGCAGTATACCCGAGTAAACGGCGCTCACCAGGCTCAACGAAAAAGGAAAAGTGGCTGTCCAAGAACTCTTCTGCCCATGAGGGCGAGCCTGCTGAAGATGTGGAAGACATATATGCGAGAAGACAAGATGACACTGGTGCTGAGCTCTTGCACGAGGGATTGCCAATAAAAATGGGAAAAAGACTTCATCGTGTGTCAAGAATAATGGCACAGAAAGAGATCGAAGATTCGGATGAACCCAGCAACCCTCAAAAGCTTCATGTTCAGGAGGACGCTGAGGGGCGGCACTATTCACCTCAGCAAAAGCTATTAACTCTTAAAGAGAATATTGCCAGACTCGCCACGCAATTGCAAGAACAACCGGATGAAAATTCTCACTCTTTGAATGAGTTATGTCGCTATGCATGCTCCGAAGTGGAAGCGGAATGTGTTTTAGCTATTGCAGCTCTCGTACCTGTTTTTAAATCGCTAGCACCATCCTATAAGATTAGAACACTATCCGAGTCAGAGAAAAGAGAGAAAGTTAGTCGAGAAGTTGCGAAGCAAAGGGATTTTGAAGAAAGTTTTGTGAGGTATTACCGAAAGTTTATCGACCGTCTCCAATCGTTGTCTATAGGATCGCAAAAGCCCACAACTTCTTGCTTACTATTGACCACATCGATCACAGCGGCATGCGAATTGTGTATGTCCTCATTAAGATACTTCAACTTCAATGAGGACTTGTTCTCGATTTTGATAAGATGTTTGGGCCGAAAACCTCGAGACATTGATGCAACCAACCAGTTCACACACTGTATCCGCACTATCGAGGCTTTGTTGAAGGATGACGGTGAACAAGGGGAAATTTCGCTTAAAATTACCAGAATTTTAAGCTCAAAGATCAAGAAGGTGAGTTACAGAGTTGACGAGTCAGTGTTCAACGTATTTTTATGTTTGTCAATCTTAAACAACGCCGATCCATTCACCAATAATTCGAATCAACGAACAACAGAAGGTCTACAAAAAAAAAAACGGGTTCATCTTTCGAAGAAAGAAAGAAAAGCCAGAAAGGAAGCTAAAGCAATAGATGAAGAGATGTTAAGGGCGGAGCAAGCAGTCTCGGCCAAAGACCGAGTTCAGTTTCAGGCACAAATTCTTCAGTGTCTTTTCAAGTTATATCTTGAGACACTTCGAGAAAGCTTGCTGAAATCCTCTGATGCTCATCACCTTGTCGCCGCCGTTTTAGAGGGCTTGTCGAGGTTCGGGCCCTTGGCGAATATCGATCTCGTTGGTGATTTCCTTGAAGTTCTCAAGGAACTCATGGATAGAATAATATGGGACCAGGAAGTTGGCAGTATCCACAAGTTTCCAGCAAAAGGAATTTACAGTGCAGAGGATATCAGACAGATTCTCTTGTGTGTTGCAACATCATTTGCTCTCATTTCAAATCACGCGGAACATGGAAAGCTCCCTTTCCCGGTTGATTTATCCAGGTTTGTCGAGGGTCTTTATGCCGTGATCACAGATATCGGCCTCGATGCCGACTTAGAGCTTTCCACCAAATCGCTTAGACTTGAGGACCCTCTTGGAGAAGAATTGGGAGAGGAGAAGCCTGCAGTCAATGTATCCACTAGATCAGAACTTTTGGTGAAATGTTTAGACTTCATCTTTTTCAGATCTAAAAGTGGTTCGAAAACTCGGGTAATGCTCTTTTTAAAGCGACTTTTCATGATGTCCCTTCACACCCCTGAGAAAACTACAAATGCTAATTTTAAATTCATAAGCAAACTTTTGCAGAGATACGGTGATTTTGTTAATACTTTATGGTCAACCGAGGACAAAGTGGAGGATACTGTTCACAAGTTAGGATTCGAACATGACTTGATCGATTGTAACATGAAAACATCGAGTGCGAACAGTGCAATTTTGTGGGAGAATATCCTTTATGAATCTCATTACTGTCAAACGCATCGAGATCTTTCGAGGTCTCTAGCGAAGCTTAGTAAATAAGAAAGCCACTATCGAAGATGTCTAAATCTGTATTCAAAATATGTAAGCTAACAAAGTTCGCGATGACATGTTTCAAACGAGGTCCAATCTTTTATAATTTTCACCTCCATGACTGTAAAAACTCAGCGGTTTGACATCCTTATCGGAAGATTCATTGGCCTTGAGTTGTTGATACATCAATCTTGATTTCTCACGTTCCTTGTAACCATGCAAACATTCAAAGTAATCATCGAAGATGGGCGTGCACTCTTTTTTCGTAGAAGTTTCAGATGAGGTATAGCATGACACAAGCGTTTGGAATTCATAAAAACATTTCCTTGTTCCTCCAGTTCTTGAATAGGGCTGCATTTCAACAAAAGGTAGAAAGTGATGTTTCCTTAATGCTTCGCGAGATTGGCTGAGATTATTGTGCATGACACTACATATTGTGTGTGTTGAATGCTCATACTTACTATTTAGTCATAAGTTGAGCTTATTGAACGTATGCTAACATGCTCCTAATGCATTTTCTCACCTTGTAGTAAGTTGGCCCCACCTGGCCATCTATAACAATATCACCAAGGCCAATATCGCTGCTATCATAGGCATCTGACTTCCTAATGGCGATTGCATCTTCCACAACTAAGGTTCCCTCGCCTTTAAACTCAGCTTCAAATCCAAGAGTCTTCAATTTCTTTTTCAATTCGGGCATTCTTATCAGGCCAATTGCCTGCGTTCCTTCATGTTCTTTGCCGCAAGGGATGGGATCAAGTTCAATTAAATCTTGCGAAGCAGATGAGGCTTTGAGATCGATCAGCACGATAGATTCAGATGAGTTTTCCAGTCCATTTTCGGAGGGTTTGGCACAGACGTCGAAAATTCCAGAAACATATGCTACCTTGTATTTTTTGTCGATAGACCGCCAGCTGAGTTCAGCCCAAAGATCGTCATCGATGGATATCTCAAATTCTCCGGTGCTGACACTATGACCAGTTTTGCCAACTTCGATGGTTGCATTGGGTTTGGCAACACTCACTTGCATCTCCGCTGCTATCGATGACTTAAGAGATTTTTGAGAGAAGAAACTGCTCAGCTTCATGACAACTTCAGATGGTATGGTAGAGCTTGAGAACCCTTCGGAACTCGCAGTTCGTTTGTGCGCTTTAGCAACAAGAGCGGCTCCGTCGATACCAGCTTGTAGCCCCTCCTTAAATGAGTTATCTGGCAATATAATAAGATGAGAAGGTCTGAGCGAAGAAATCACCAAATTCATAGAACGTGCATCTGCATAGCCCGAGAAATCAATGAAGGCTAATCCGCAACGAATCACAATCCCTGTGCGTCTATTCATTCTCACCCTTTTAATAGGGTTGAACGTGGTATCAAGATACTTTCTTAAAATATCGTTGTTCAAAACTTGTTGAGGCGTGAGCTTGCTGTCCACTAGAAACCTCTCTCGATCATTCCTATTCCTCTCCCTTCTTCCATCTACATTGCCCCATTCTCTGCCATGTCCTTCTTCAAACTTCTTCTTGCTTTCAGATATGAGTCTTGAATTCACATTTTGCTCGTCCTCCTTTCTAAATCTTTTGGGGTCAATCACTTCCCCGTAATCATCGACTTTCTTTCGTTTAGAGCCAAGGATCGGGAACATTGCTTGTCTAGGCCGGAATCTCGTGGTGATGCGGAAATCCACAGGCTTATTGTTTTCACATCTTTCGAGAATAAAATCTGTTATGTAACTCTCGTCGATAGTTGGCACAGAAAGCACATTTGGTTGCACGGTCAGTCTCGATGATTGATATGTCTCACCCCCCGTGCTCGAAGCGATAGAAAAATCGTTTTTTGGCGCTTGCGCTTCAATGACATCATGTCCTGGGTCGACCATATCTCCGACAATGTCTTTCAGGTCAGAATGAGTAATGTTGCTAATGTTCGAAGACAGATTATCGAGCGGTAATTCATCAACATCGTCCGACAAATTATCATTTTCCATCTCTTCATCTTCATCAGAGTCATCTGATTGAATACTTGAATGAAGGAGATTCAAAGCCCGCTTAGACTTCATTTTGCTCAAGGCTTTTTGATGCCTGCGACCAGAAACCTCAGCTTGATACGTGGATAGCTCTGTACCTTTCAAGGAGAGTTCATCAAAAAAAAAGTTTGCTGGTATATGCTTTTCAATGGGAACTGGTGTGCCATCTTCTACGACACCGGCATTTTTCTTCGAAACAAGATTATGCCATTCAGAATAGAGCTGCGATGATAACGATTCCTTATTCAGCAGAGCTCCTTTCTCAGTCAATATGATCGTTGTTTTTTCATCCAGACAAAGCAATGAAAGTGCCTTTGTTGAGAGGTCACCGTCTTCCATCTCGACTCCTGAGGCGAACACGATTTTGGGACCAGGGAAGCGAGTAAGCTCGGACGGATCAATAAGGAGATCCACCTTCGAAGGGTCAAATGATGTACCAAAAAACGCTTTATCTTCACTTTGAAACCCTTCGTGGTCCTTCATTACGTTCGAAGCCATCCAATCAGAGAGTCCCGATGCGTAATTTAGCACTTTGGTTCCAGAGTAAGAAAGGAAATAAACAGGTATTGCTGCACCTTGGATTGCAGCTAGATGATGGTCAATGAGATGTAAAATCTCTAGAAATCTTCCTGAAATCGTGACAGGAAAGAGCACTGCACCACCATTTGCCAAAGTAGCATCAACGAGGTTGAGTATTTTTTCAACTCTCCTTTTGTGGGAGAGGGTGGAGCCAAGTTCAGATCCAGTAATGAAAGCAGTCGGCCGACTTAATGAAGAATGTGCATTTCCGGTTGCTCCGGAAAGAAATTGTGCATTGTTGAGAAAAGAATCTCTAGACTGATTCCAACCTGGGGCGTAGATAATCCTTTCGCTTCTTTTAGAAATGAGCCAAAACGATCCACCCAAAGAATGCCCCGCATTGTAGGCGGATAACGTTAAACGATTATCTAAAACACTCACATTCTGTGAGTACTTAATCAGTATAATTTTGTCAAAATATTCATCGATATCACTGACCTCGAAAATTGCGTGGGCCACCGGACCAAGTAGTCCCTTTGCCCTGTAAAACTCGACTGTGGAAACCCTTCCCAATTGGCTGACTGCAACAGTCGAATAAACAGGAATGGTCGCCATGAGGGATTCAAACTTAGAACATAATAAAGCATAACCACCGATGAATTCTGGCGTAGAGTGTGACAAGAGGATTAAGTTGATACCGTTCAAAAACTGTTCCATGAACTCAACATCATTCACATCGTTACCATCCCAACTTGGGTCAGCGATAACCTGAATCTCATTATCAAAAACCAATTTGGAGGCTTTAAAACCACCAAGGTCGGACAGGCTTAAGAGACAGTAATCGAACATGTCTACTTGAAAGGCTCATTGTATCTTGCATTTATTAGAGGTCGTGTATTTATCACTATGTTCGATCAAAATTGATGCTGTGTCGCGTATGATAACTGAGGAGCGTTTCGGCCTGGGTTAAGCCTGGAAGGCCCTGCCTTGTCGAGAATCGATCCAACGAATTTCTTGCTCCAGTTTGATACTCTCCAGACTTCATCATTTCCAGGCGAATCTGGGGTAGATCGAGTGGCTTACTAAGCAACTTCTGATTAAACTTGGCTTGATCGCTAATAGTTTCTCTTCTTGAACGTAAGGTGTTGTTCCTGGATCTTGAAATAGTACCTCTGCGAATGGATTTAAACGCTCTAGAGACCTTGTTATCATCCTGCTGATTATCTGATTCTCTGTCTTCACTAGGCTCTACTGCGTTCTTGACCTTCTCTAAAAGCTCGGTGTCGCCTTCATTTAAGCGTTGTAAAATACGCTGCCTCTCCACATCTTGAAGATCTGTGGGATCGTAATCAGTAGGATAATTTTGGTAAGCACCATCTCTCATTTTCTCACGGATGATATCGACATCCTTGGGCCTAAAATGCCTCATCAAAAAATCGTAGGTAAATCTTGGCCAAACACAAATAATGGTTGCCACAAAATAGCAGCACCAAAATCCAAGGGTTCCGAACAATTGGGGAGCAGCTTTATAGAATTCGCCCACCCACGCTCTCGCCGACCAAACGCCGACCCAGAAGAATACCACCAATGTCGAAAGCGCGTAGAATAGAAGAGATAACCAATCCCACCTATACTGTTGTAATAAAACATAAATGTTGCAACCTGTTACGGAAATGCAACAACACAAAACTCCCATCCAGAATCTATGATCGACCGCCAAACCCTCATGATTTTGAAAAGAAATATAATATAGGAGGTAGGGGAAAAAGAACGCGATCACTGACTGATAAAGCCCATCCATCATATACCAGACGAACTTGAATTGAGACCAGTCCAAACTCAATATGCCTGATCGATAAAGCTGTGGAACGATGAGTGCCACTGCACCACTGACATCTTGATCAAAAATTCCAAGAAAGATAACTGGTAGCGAAGTAAAAGCCAAGTTGTAAAACATCAAAAACGTGTACTCGTAAAGATAAGATCCATCAAAGTCGTTGTAGATGCCAAACCAGAAACATGTAAACGTGAACACGACATTCTTATAGAAAAAGCAGGGAATCATCTCCGCGAGCTTTTTATAAGACCAGTGGCCATGTACGAGCAAAAGCCTCGTGAGGAAGCGAAATTGACCGATGGCATAGTCAGCAGACATTACAGCTTGTCTGCCTTCTTCACCCGCAATTCCCACCCCGACGTTGGCGGCTTGAATCATGGCTACATCGTTGGCTCCGTCACCAATAGCTAACGACATTGCGTTGAGATTTTCCTTCACAACCTGAACGACTTGAGCTTTCTGCGCAGGTGACACACGACAGCAAATTACGGATTTGCAAAGTTTCCCAAGAAGAACGAATTTCTTCTGCAACATCATGTCTTCTGTTCGATCTCCAAACACATGAGTCAAAGCGCCACCATCCACGATCAAAGCTGTATTGGCCTTCGGCATAGATACGTCCTTCTTTGCTTGATTGAGAGCTTCATCAATGTTGGCGTGTGATTGGTCATGTAATCCGGCGACTTCACCAAGGTATTCAGAAAGCAAGTTATCGATGTGATTCACGTTCTCGGGGTCGTCCTCGTTCACACGCACAACGAGAAGTCTCATATCGTTTCCGAGCAAATTGCAAGAGAACCCGATGTTGATAGCAGTTTCAATCCTATCACCAGTCAAAACCCATAGTCTAATTCCAGCCTCACCCAATAATGAAATTGAGTCCGGAACACCCTCTTGTAATCGATCTTCAATTGCCGTTCCACCCAACAACTCCAAGTTGCATTCCAACTCGTCATTGAGGGCATCAATGGCTTCGTCTCTATCATCGTCTATAGAGGAAGATGCTTCCTTGTATCGCAGTAGCCAATCAGTGAAGTCATTTTGATCCAACTCCTTCTGTGCAATGCAGAGTGTACGGAGTCCTTCCTTGGCGAAATCTTCAAGGTGAAGTGCTGTCTTTTTAAGAATTTCGTCCATACTTGCTTCTCGGGACAACCGTTGATATATGACACTGTCTGCGCCTTTACATATCAATAATGTACGCCCATCGTCATCACGCACGATGCACGACATCCTCTTTCTCGCTGAAGTGAATCCAATCAAATGGAGCATCTCGAACCTTTTACGTTCACCATAAATCTCTAATTCAATGCTGGTTCGATTTCTCAGCTTGAAAACAAAACCTAAATCTCTCGCAACAGATACCAATGCAGCTTCATCAGGAGACTCTGCCTTGAACTCATTAAGCTTCTCATCCTCCGCATCTGGTTCAGTAACAACAGTATGGCAGACAGCGAGAGCCAACATAAATTTCTCATTTGATAGTTTGACCTCGTTATTGATCTTGTCTGGAAGAATAGTATCTTCAACATACTGATTGGAAACAAATTTCAACGCTGATTCCCTGAATTGATCATTTTTCACGTAGGCCTCGAGATTATTAACCATCTCAGAACGATCTTTCTCGATCGCCTTTTTCCAACGTTCGGACTCAGCTAATATGTCAACACCACTCCGCTTGTCCATGCCCTGCTTTGCTTCAGTGTACGCGAGGCCATAAGATTTTCCGTTGATGGTGCATTTGCGAAACTCCATAACATTTTGCGTCAATGTTCCTGTCTTATCACTGAAAATGTATGCGATTTGGCCCAAATCATCAGAGATGTTCCATGATTGTGGGATGCAAGGAAAGTCTAGCTTAGGATAATACATCTTAATATCGGAGTGAATGAAGAAGGCTTGTGCCGTCTTTATGATCTCGATGGAGATGTAAAGGGAAATGGGCACCAATGATTGATAAATGATCAAGGCCACAAAAAAGGCAAGAACACCGTTTCCAGCAGATGTCGGAGAATAAGGCTCAAATTCAAAATAACGACGAGATTCGTCCTCACGGTTGTAGAACAACCCATTTATGAGTCCGGAAACAAAGCACAATATGAATAAAACCAAGAAGTTAATGAGCACCAGAAAATTTAGCTCATTGGAAATCCTCGATTTTTTGACAGGGGTGTTTCCACTATTCATGTCCACTTTTGTTTCACTACCTGTGTAAACAACCACACCTATGACCCACTTCGTGTTACGCAAAGCACAACCACGCAAAAGCACATTATCGTAGGTGATCGCCTCCTTTTCATCCGGATTTAGTAAGGTTCCTTGTTCATCATAGTTCTCATAGTGAATGGTACCGCGAAAAGAGTAAAGGTGCGCATTAGGTGGATCACATTCGATCCAGAACTTAGTGTTTCCAAGATCAGTGGAATGCTTGAGATGATTTCGGCCACCACTTTTGAGACAGCTCTTAGTTTTAAGATTTGTCTCGCCATCTAAATTTTTGGTCTCCACATAACAAATTCCATCATCGTCCGAGGTTGATATGATAACCATATCCGCTGGTACGCCCTCATTGGCACGAACTCTGACAAAATCCCCAACATTTACATCCTTCCATCTTCTATTTTTGAATGAGGTTGCATTGTTTGAAGGATCAAGGGCCCTACTTTCCTGCAATTTAGGGTTCAATAGACAGTCTGCCGATGGTTTCGTTGGGGCTCGAAATTTATGCAGCTGAAGCGACTTCCTTGGATTCTGGGAAGTCATAGACGATCGAGGGTGAAAAGAGGAATATGAGCGCTCTGAGTGCACTGTTGAAACTCGCCGCAATTCATTGTCTTTCGCCTGCAATACAGATTGATTGAACTCCTGTTTCTTCTCTTTGCTTGCGAACATATTGATACAAATTCTTTTAAACCACTTGTAAGTTTTGACGGTACCACGGGTGCAGCTCTTTTTGAACTTCCTCCAGGAGCTGACATAGTCGGTAGTAACATTTTTGTTGTGGAGGCCAGTCAACAAATGTATCGGCGAATTATTAAGCTCCGCATCACTAACGACTCTTCTGAAGTCCTCGAACCCGTCTTTGATCGCGGTAATGCAAACAATGACGATCAATGGAACAGCTGCTAGCCCTGGACTTTCCACACCGAAGATTTGAAATGCTCCCAAAATGACAAGGATCAAGAAATAAATATTTGCAATGTTCTCGAACTGATAGAACAAATTCTTGGGAATGAACGAAAGCGGTGTATACTTTGTGGATCTAATTTTGTTTCGTGGCATTTCAAGAAGAGGCATCTGTGTATCTTGATGAACGGAGTCCTCGGGTAAATCCGTGTTAACATAAACTCTTCGAGGAATCTGTGCATAGATCTCTTGCAAGTACGGAGGCCTTGCAGCTAAACCATGATTGAAAAGGAATTTATGGATTCTCGCTTTGAATGATGGCGGGACCGCTGTTTCTAAGTCATGAATGGTACATCTTTCCTTTCCCAATTTGTTGTTATTGACTTGTGGCTGTTCGTTGTGCAGCATTTGAGTAGCATCGGACGAAACCTTCGATTCAGACGTATTGGTCATCCCTGCTTACTCAAGGGTAACCCTAAAGCGACAAGGTTATGATGAGTATTTTTGAAGGAAGCTTAAGGGTTTTTGTAGATCCAACAATTAAAAGAACAAATAACTTGACCGGAAAGTGTTAAATGGATGATTCAACAGAAGAGGCAAAAAAAAAAAAAATTGGTGAGCACTATTGAACTTTACTTTCTGTTAGATTGCCTAGTCGGCTGCCGGAGACAAATATTTCCGCACCCCTGCACCCGTGGGTAAAGTGTTCGTGACAGGTAAAATAATGTACACTTGCGGTATAGCTTAGCTACTACTAATGAAACTAGAGTACGAAGATGAATCATAAGATGTGCTCACTGAGTTCCTCGAATGTTTTGGGAAAAAGTTCCACGCTTTATACTACCTACTCACCAAGTACTGTATCCAGGCGGGTGAAGCGGGCCCTACGGAAGAACAAGAGATTTCGGTACTCGGTACTACTGTCCTACATATTATTCAGCGCCAATGAAATTTTAGTGCGATTAAAAATTCGTTGGAAAAAAAAAAAAAAAAAAAAAACTCAACCAACTACTTGAGATATACAGATATGTCTATCGAAGAAATCCCTCAGGGCTCCGAAGTCAGCATCATCTCTAAAAATGAGAAAAAGGCTAGAGAGATTATTAAAAAGTTCAACTTAAAGCAAATTAAAGGTATTTCCAGAGTGACCTTCAAGCAAAAGGGAAACTTGATTTATGCCATAGACGAGCCAGATGTTTACAAATCTGCAGCTGGCACTTATGTTGTTTTTGGTGAAGCAAAGGTTGATGATATGAACCAACGCATCGCTGAAGCACAGGCCCAACAACAGGCCGCTGCTGCATCTTCGGAAGCTGATGCCGCTGAAGGCTCTACTGACAAGTCTCCAGAGGCCATTACAGCCGACCTTGAGAAAGCTTCTTTGAATAGTGCCAAACCAGAAGAGGTTGATGAAGATGATGTGAACGAGGATGGCTTGGAATCATCTGACATTGATATCATTGTTGAGCAAACTCATGTGTCAAGAGCGAAGGCAATTGCTGCTTTGAGAAAACACAAGAATGATATGGTTAACGCAATTATGGAATTGTCTTAAGTTTTCAATAAATTCTTCTCTTTACCTATTCGCGTCATAATGGACTATTGTAATACACCGCATTTATTCGGAGGCCCTTTCTATAAATGGCAGCTGTGAAAGCTCTGCGGATGGGCTTGAAGTCGACGTTTTCAGAAAGCCAGAGTTGCTTTGGTGACTTAATGCTTTGCGACCATTCAAGCAACCACATTTTCTGCAAATGAAGATGACTCCAGAAGGGTCTTTACAACCCGGAGGAGCGAGACCGTTGTGTGTGAAACATCTCTCACATATCAAGGCATACCGATTTTCCACACTTTCGTTGTGGTCAGATCCGATGATATAATCTAATAATTTATCTTGCAAAGTACGTTGGTCCTGCCTCAACGTGATACTTTTGTTCATAGATTGGGTGGGCTTGTTGCCCGTAAGTGACACATTCGTTTTGCCTTCTTGTGAATTCTCTGATGGGGCGACTGGGCTTTCTTTTCTTGCTCTGCTCGAAGGTTTCATTTTGAGTGGTTGAGGGGCGGAGGCACGAGAGTCGTAACGATTTATTATACCCTGCGTTGCGTCGAAATTTGTTTTCTTTTTGAGATCTTCAAGCTTATTTCTCCTTCCTTCAAGAGAACTTCGTAGAACATTTTTTTGGCGTTTGATGAAAAAGTCGAATAGAATAGTAAGAAGGTATCTCACACATATCGCTGTTACTGGCAACCCAACTGCTATCGAAACACGAGAACGCAAAGCTTTGATCAACAAAAGCATCAAAGACGTTTGGGTTCTCAAGTCATTACCAAGCATGACCATCGTATAAGCGATCCATAGTATATAAAATGCAGCAACATAGTAAGTGAGGTAGCGTTGCACGGCTTTCTTCGTTTTGTTCAATCCATCTATTCTGCTCTGAGTTTCCTGAATTCTAGAGCTAAGTAGCGACAACTCCTTCTCGAAAGCTGCAACATCAAAATCCTGTTTTCCAAGGAAATTGAAAAGACCCATGAATGCAAGATACCCGAGCGCAAGCTATTCCCTGAGTAACTTACTGTTCGCACTGCAGGTAACACACGATTTATGAATAATACCTTCTTGGCTCAGAGAATTTATCAAATACTATCCAAATCTTTTAAGTGTCTCTTTCAATAAGAAGTTGCACAAAGTTTCAACATATTGTTGAGGCACGCTCTAGTAAAGCTTATGGAAGTCATCAAACATCACGAGCTGTAGGCACGAGCCAAGGCACGTGACGTGACCAACTAATCATCTTTAGGTACTGATTAAGAGTAAAAACGAAAAATCATCGGATTCGAAGGATCTCCCTGGCTCCTGCATTTGATAACTGGGCAAGTTTTTCTCATCGTAGTAGTCGTAGTGATTCCTTCAAGGTTCTTCTATTTCGCGATCATTGGAGAAAAAAAGTACATAAAGGGGAGCGTTTTTCTCAGTATTTCTATCACATTAATTAAGGTGGCCTCTTCTAGATGCACAGGACACCCAGCTTGTCATTTTGGGGATAGTTTATAAGATGACATATCGTGCCGGTCTCAGGTCGGTATCCTTGAGAGGTAATTTGACTCCGGAAGCCATTACGTTTATAAAAGCACGACCAGAGATGTTCCTCATATGTCTAAATCACAATGTTCGAGAATGGCTTTTGAATGCCAAACAGATCATACATGTACTTTGTGACTCCGTGACAATCTATGCAACCTTGTTGAATAAGGTCCCCCATTTCGACGACATAACAGCTATGGCAGATAAAAACAAGGCAAATATGAGTCGCCTAGAATACGATATTAACAATATTTTTGTCAAGTCCCTGAACATTTGGGAATGGGAGAATCTTTCATACGAAGAAAGAGTAAAGACTTTCGCTTCAATAGTATTGAGAAGTATCTATGAAGCTGTGGAAGAATTGCGTAAATGTATTGTATGCGTGGAGCTCTTCTTCCTGCAATTTGACAATTTAAGGAAGCTTATTGTGCCGTGTCTCATGATAAACGTCAAAGTGGTACTACGTCTGGTGAAAAAGACAACTTTCTTGCTCGAGACAAAGACAATAGTTGACAGGAAAGATGAAATTTGTTGGGATCCCCTTAAGAAGCGTGCCGATCTCATAAGGATCGAAGATGTAACAGACGGTTTGAGACGTGAACTGCGTGTTTTGGAGACAGTTTTTTTGACGCTAGATTCGTCCTTGAAGAACTATACAGACATACTTCTCGGAAAGCTGATATTAAAGCGCAATATCGATAACGATGAGCGAGAAAGCATCAAACGCAGAACAATTTGCTATCAAGCGGCCGAGCATGTGTTAAGTATTCCTCTCACAGGTGAGCAGCATTCACGTTTGTCGGTCTCCGATATTAGGAAGCAGCTCCTTTATTTCACGTCTCTCACTCTTGCCTTTATGGCATTTGTGCTATACAGGTTTTATAAAATTATAGTAGGTTAAGAGGAATTTAGTTTTGGTCAGATTCATGGATACAAGTAGATTCGAATCTTTTGACAGACAAGCTCCCACGTGACTTCTATACGTAAATTTAAGCTTGGACGCTCCTCCGCGCATTCCTGCTGGACATACACCAAACAATCGCAGAAGCTAGCTGAAGCGATTCTCGGAAGTCCAATATTGAAACTTTGGAGGTCGTTAATTGAGGCCTTAGATATCAGCCGTATTAGCTCCATCAACTCATTCTTCGTGCCGACTCGTGGTTTAGTGCAACTTTCTCATCGAATCCGTCCCTGAGAGTCTTATCATAGCTCTAGTGTCATGTCTTCAAATCCGAACCAAATATATTCAGCCACATATTCAAATGTTCCAGTGTTCGAATTTGTGACATCTGAGGGCCCTATTATGCGCCGAAAATCCGACGGATGGATAAATGCTACTCATATACTCAAAATAGCGAAGTTTCCTAAGGCGAAACGAACGAGGATTCTAGAAAAGGATGTTCAGACTGGTGTTCACGAAAAGGTGCAAGGAGGCTACGGTAAGTATCAGGGCACCTACGTTCCGTTAGATCTGGGTGCCGAAATTGCCCGCATGTTTGGTGTCTACGAGGTTTTGGAGCCAATTTTCAAGTTTGTGTATGTGGAAGGAAAGTCTGATACACCACCACCAGCTCCAAAGCATAATCATGCGTCTGCGTCCAATATTGCTCGAAGACAGCAATCCTTTAAGACGTCAAATGACCATCTACTGCCAAATGACGTGGGCCCTAGGAAGAAATCGAAAGTAGAAGATAACGGTGAGGAGCCTTCTAAAAAAAGAGGTCGTCCAAAGAGAGTACCGCTTCAAGGCAGATATAAACCAGAATTATCATCTAGTCAAACGGTGCCAATTTCTAACCCTAGAGGTCCAAGCATGGGAACATTTTCCTCCAGACAAGATTCTTCCGCCTCCCAAATGATACCATCATTCCCGTCATTAACAAGACAGGACACGGAAAAGGATGCACTTCAAATAATGGCAAGTAATCTCAGCATAAGAAATGATGATTTGGAACTGGACACAAGTGCAGACGAGAGTAATCGTAAAAGACATGATTTACGGGACTCGAGTACGCGGGATGATGATGATGGATTTTTATCAGGAAGAGAGCTCTTTGGCGGGAATGATTCATTCTCAGGTAGGGAATCTTTTGAAAAGCTTTTGGATTTTCATAGGCGAAGCAGAATCCATTCAAGCATGCCGTCTGGTCGCCAGAATTCCCTAAATGGGGTGAACTCATCTTTCAATGGTTTAACACAATATCATCACACCCCGATATCAACGGGCCTTGTCGCTGAGAAGCAGAGTGGTAACGGCCTCTACGATTATTTCACAACGCTTCTTGATTATTTTTTACATGATGACAAAAGCTCGCATACTGAATGTAAAAGCGAGCAAGGTTTACCAGATGAAATATTGAATCCACCTGAACCTTTGAGCGATATCAAAATCAACCAGAGAGTAGACAATGATGGGAATTGTCTACTACACTGGGTATGTGCGATGGCGAACACTACGCTTCTACAGTTTTTGGTCACAAAATTCGGCTCCTATATCGATGTAGGAGCAAAAAACTATTTGGGTGAGAGCCCCTTGATGTTTATGGTTAAGTTCAACAATAGCTTTCAACAGCAAAATTTTATGAAGATCATTGATTTGCTCGAAACGACTATTCAATTAACTGACAACAGGGGCCAGACGGTCTTGCATCACATCGCTAATTCCTGTAAGGCAGGCCACCACAACGAGAGAGATTCTGGCCATCGACGTTTCATGGAGCGATACGCAAACTACTACTTGGAGAAGCTTCTAGACTTTCTTCTGGAAGAGATTGGGTCCAAGAGCACCATAAAGCTTCACTTTGCTGAATTTTTGAATGTTCAAGATCTGGAGGAAAATACAGCATTACATCTATTTGCGTATCATCTCAGCAAAAAGTGCATCAAAACAATGATCCGATTCCACAAGTTGCTCAACTTGGAACTTAAAAATGCTGTGAATCACACGGTGGAGGATTACCTTGCATCTCACAACTATGTACTAAGGATCGAGGATGATGCGCCTGAAGAAAGAAAAGTTTTGAATGTTTCCACAAAGGGTGAAATGGATCTACGGCACGACGATTTTAGTCGCTCTCAAAGCTTCCAATCACAATTGCAAAATACAAAGTTGGAGATCAGTCGTCAAAACGAAGTGTCCAATACTGTGACAGAGAAGCTTAGCGAGTTGGCTTATGCGATTGACCGAGAATTGGGTGCTAAAGACGAGAAACTTTTCAGACTATACAAATGCCTTCGAAAATTCTGCTATGAGAAATTCACCTCACAAAAGGCTAATTTGAAAATATTTAAGCTAGACTATCTTGTGGAGGACATGGAAAAGGAATACGAATCAGGAAAACATATCAATTCAAAGCTTGATGGAGACAACATGGTTTTTAATGCATCCCGAGACTTAATTATCCAAGAGGAGATTGCAAGGCTTTTAAATGATATGTCGTTTCAGTCTTTAATCGCCAGGGAAGACTTGCAACGAATGTGCGAGCAATTCATTATTAGGAGGGAAAAGTTATGTCTGCAGAGACTATGGAATGGTATTGAAACGTCACAGAATCTGGCGAAAGAGAAGAGCAACGACGAACGATTACGTTCCGCGGTTGAACTCCAAGGTGAAATTCAAAGAAGAAGACTCCTTGCTGGGCAAATTTACCATCTCGAAGGTGCCACACCACTAATGAACTGGAATAACGATGACTACAAAGAGAACCAATCTGGCAATACAGACAAAATTGATGAAAGTCTCGCGAAGCTAGAGGGCGTGATGTCTGGAATACCGCGCGAAGATAAGTTGTTCAAGTATTGCAAATTGATAGCCTTGAGTTGCGGTATGTCTATCACGGAAGTGGAGCAGTCCATTGACTTGATTGAGGAATCACTTCTTCGAAACAAGCGTTAGGTTGCAATTTGTTCAATGTACCCAATGCAGCTCTTAACTCGATGTCTGATGAATGGTATTGGTCTTCGAAAGTGTTTTGAGACTGAATACTCTAAGAACGAATTCCATGTTGTATGTATTAAAAGCAAATTGTGGTGTCGGTGCTTACGGAACACTTTCTTGCGATTCTGTCTGTATATAAACCTATATCTAGTGGTCGCAAATGAGATGATAGGGTAATGACGAGTATGAGAACAAACAAGATGACCGCAAACGATATCTCAATTTCGTATGATCTACGGAACCTACCAGATGAGTATCAAATGAACTTTTGCAAGGACCATAACTTGCTTTTGGGCTATGTGACATCGGCGCCGATTTATGAGGACTTCCGAGCAGGACTCTTGAGTCTGCTAGGCGCTCTTGAGCCGAAAATAAAACACCTACTCGTAATGATAAGGGAGTACCTGAATATTTCAACCAGGATTCAGAGCCAAATTATCCTACTTGATCAGATCTTCAAAGAGTTCATCACTTTGGAGACATACCAGTTCCAACTTTTGGCCTCAAACTTCAATCAGAATGTCCTAAGGCAAAAATTAAGAAGCAATACAGAAACAGAGGCTTCAAATATCACCGTAAGTGCCTGTCAAAATGACAGCTCGATGCCTACATTCCTTGGCTCTTTGCACCGATTCAAGGCATCTCGCAAATCGCATCATCTAAGACAAGAGAAGCTACACAGGTGGACGGATGAAAGAGTGAGCGGATTTGTATAGCCGAATTCATTTTAAACGCAGTAAAGCGATTGTAGCAATTTGAACACTGCGCAAACATGCGAGCTCGGAGGTGAGGCGCCGATAACAAAGGATCACAAAAACAACTTTTCAAATTTCAACTCCCATCCTCAGACGGTTTACGCCCCAAATCCTAAACTCTCACCATTTTCTGAACTGTAAATTTTTACCAATTGCGTGGCATCTATTACTACGGCCGGTGCAGCATGTACTACCCAATCAAACTTTAACGGCGCGAGATAATCGGCTCCTGTCGCCGAGCAAGCAAAAGTCCGAAAAAGCCGCGACGTCTTCATAAATTCATTCGTTTCAAACTTGCCTACATTTTCTTCTACAATCTCAGCCCTGTGATGTTTAGAACGAGATTTATAGGCTTTGGTGCCTCGGCAACAGGAAGGTTGGCAATTCGTCGTTCATTTGCATCCTCTCCTCGCCTTGGTAGTGCCGCTCTGCAGAAATCTACTGGGGGTATTTTCAAGAAAACTCTCAAAACCATTGGGTACGGTTCTCTTGCATTCACCTTGGCTTCAATTGGTTATGTGAGCTTTAAAGTTTGGAGGGAATCCTATCCAGAGGAACAACAAAAGCAAGCACCCACCTTTCCAGATGGAAGGAAGAAGAAAACCCTTGTGATCTTGGGATCCGGTTGGGGGTCCATCTCACTTTTGAAGAAGTTAGACACCACGTTGTACAACGTAGTCATTGTCTCGCCACGGAATTACTTTCTTTTCTCACCGTTGCTTCCCTCGTGTCCTACTGGCACAGTTGAAGTTAGGTCGATTATTGAGCCTGTTCGTGCTATCACTAGAAGATGTCCAGGAGAGGTGATCTATTTGGAAGCAGAGGCCACTGATATTGATCCCGTGAATAACCGTCTTACTATCAAACAGCTGACAACGGTTCATTCAGGTCACTCCGGCAAGGACTCAGGTTCTGCTAAGCCCACACTTTCTGAGGACATTATCACGTCTTTGGACTATGACTATCTTGTTGTAGGTGTGGGTGCTCAGCCTTCGACTTTTGGATTGCCAGGTGTGGCTGAGCATTCTACTTTCTTGAAAGAGGTCAGTGATTCGATGAAAATCAGAAGAAGATTGATGGATGTTATTGAGGCCGCGAACATCTTGCCTAAGGATGATCCCGAAAGAAAGAGATTGTGTCATATCGTTGTCTGTGGAGGTGGCCCTACTGGTGTTGAGGTTGCCGGCGAATTGCAGGATTACATTGATCAGGACTTGAAAGCTTGGATGCCCGAGATAGCATCAGAACTCAAGATTACTCTTGTTGAAGCTATGCCCAATGTTTTGAGCATGTTTAACAAAAAGTTGGTGGATTATACTCGCCAAGTAATGATGGATACCAATATTAACTTGTTGTGCAGTCACGTTGTCAAAAAGGTTAATGACAAGACTGTTTATGCTGTCAATAAAGCGGATCCGGATAAGATCACGGAGCTTCCATATGGTATGTTGATCTGGGCAACGGGCAACGCAAAACGCCCAATTATCGGAAATCTCTCTTCTAAAATTGAAGAGCAGAAGAATGCTAAGAAAGGCCTTTTGGTGGACGACAGATTGCTTGTCGACGGAACTGATAACATATGGGCATTGGGTGATTGTACTTTCACCAAATATGCTCCAACTGCTCAAGTTGCTTTTCAACAAGGAATCTTTTTGGCAGAACATTTCCACAGGTTGCATGATGTGGAAGATTTGAAGTATAAGATCTCGAACTCTTCACCTGATGAACGAGTTGATAGGCTCAAGAAGAAGCTTGTGAGAAGCCAGAGCAATCTTCCTCCCTTTGAGTACAATCATCAAGGATCCTTGGCATACATTGGTTCCGAGAGAGCTGTGGCAGACTTGGTTTGGGGTGATTGGTCCAATGTTAGTTCGGGTGGTACCTTCACCTTCTTGTTATGGAGATCAGCTTACATTTACATGTGTCTCTCTGTCAAAAATCAAATCTTAGTTTGCTTCGACTGGATCAAAGTTGGATGGTTTGGCCGTGATATTTCCAAGGAATAAACCATTTCTTTGATTTTTGTTTGGGTGCAAAATGAATTCCTTTTCGGCCCATGTATGACCTACTCTTGTTCAACTGTTTGCAACATACACTTAAAGGACGCTTTCTACAAAACGAAACTTTTGATCGTAGGGTCTTTGTTTTATGCTGCAAAAAGCTTCTACCAATTCGACTCCTCAACTCTATTTCTAGAAACTTTGCAATTCATCACTCGAGGCATCACATTTCTGTGGGATTGTACTCATGGTAAGAAAGGGCGAAGCCATCGATTTTAAATTTATAACATCCTTCACAATTATAAATATTCGTTAAGGGCCGAGATCCTTGCTGCCCGATCCCACGTGTATTGGTAATTCACTTCCTGCAGCGGGCCACTTTTGGTCCCTTGAGCCGCCTCGATAATGTCACTAAGGCATCTCTCGGAAATTGGCGCGCACATTATCTTCAGAGCTTGAAGGGTTTTTACGAGCCTAAGCCAGACATCAAATAAACAGGCTCACCTTGGAGATGATACCCCACATAGCGGCATATATTGATAATGAAATTTGCTAAAGTTTTTCAGCAGACACTCATTGAGGAAGAAATTCCGGATGAGTGGGCAGAGGCTGCTATCCAGTACAAGGTTCTAAAGAAGTGTATCGGAAGGGTGGTGAAAGAGCTAGAGTTTTTGGGATTATCCAAATCAGACGTGAAGCTCTTATTGCAAGACGAAAGTGGAAATGAATCGGTTGAACTTCTCGACGAAGAAACCGTGCCGAACAACCCTGTTATTGCGAAATATCTGTTGGCCAAGTCGAGGAAGTCCAACGAAGTTATTCCTTTTTTGAAAATTTCTGTCAACAACACTCTGATCGACTCAAATCAGTCTCAGAAGACGCTAGAACTTGCTGATGTCATTCGCTCAAAGTTACAACGAGTTTTGGACGCTACTGATGAAGAACATCAATTTGTGGAGATCAGGGAAGACGATGACGGCTTGACTTTATCCCCACAGACCTCTCACGATGAAAATCATATAGTATCTGTGCGGAATAACGAAATTGTCGTCTTGTTGAATTCAGATTTGAAGTTCTTTGGAATGCTCAACACCGAGATTGAAAATTTGGATCAAATTCGGAAGACAGAGGAGGCTAACATTATTCAAGAGATATCGAATGTTTCTGAATCCGTTCTGAGGCTCACAGAAAAAAAAGCTGATCTATACTTATGGCGTGAATTGTTCAAAATTTATCTAGATTCTGAAATATTTTTCCGCTACAACGAGACCTCACTGCAACAATTAGAAAGGAATTCTGATATGATAAAACAGAACTTGGAAGTTTTTTCGGCCAATGTTGCAAAAACCAAGCTTCTCGAGAAAATGGCGAGAAAGAGATCCGTTAACACCTTCGATCGATTTGTGGCGATTAACGAGCGTTTGTTCAAGATCTTGATGTTTCAGTCCATCAATACTACAGCTCTTCGAAAAATTCTAAAAAAGTTTGACAAACAGACAGCTTTCAATGTATCATCCGAGTTTCCGGCCCTCATTTCACAAGATCATGTTTTTATTCATGGATCATCATTAGCTCAGTCGATTTGCTACACTATTCAAACGACGCTTCTCGTTATCGTACCTCAACTAGATGATTATAGTTGTCCAATATGTGTCAGCATTGCCTACAAGCCAATAAGGCTTCTATGTGGTCACCTTTTTTGTGTACGATGTTTGGTAAAGATGAAACAACGAGGAAAGATGGATTGCCCCTTATGCCGACAGTCTAGAGCAATAGCATCTGCTGATTCATCCAATTTGGATTTGGACGCTATGCGCACTATAAAGATGGCATTCCCGGAAGAAGTAAAGGAGAAACTCAAAGAAGCCAACAAGGAGAGATACAATGAAATGGTTGGTCAGCACAAGTCTTGTGAAATAGTTTAGTGTTTTATCTATCAATCCAGAATAAGATATGTAATATAGTCCTCACAAGTAATGGAAAGTGGCCTTAAAGTCCTGGAGCAACATTTGCGCGCCACACAATCAGTCCCTCTAGGATATCACCATGGCTACAGAACTAGACAGATCCGAGAGATATGATCGTCAGCTACGATTATGGGCAAAGGATGGCCAGTCTCGACTCGAGAGAAGTCACGTCTGTCTCATCAACGCTACTCCCACCGGTGCAGAAGCCCTCAAAAACCTCATACTACCGGGTATTGGCGCTTTCACAGTCGTCGACGAAAGGGTAGTGAGCGAAGAGGACTTGAGTGGGAACTTTTTTCTCACGGAAGATGATATTGGGCTTGAAATTGCGTATCAAATGTCACGGCTGCTTCTGGAATTGAACCCAGATGTTGTTTATCGTGCTGTTCCCGAAAGCATTGAAGAATGCTTACTAAATCCAGCGTTCTTCGATGAGTTTGACATAGTGTTGGTCAGTGACTACATTCCACTTTCCGACATGTTGGTATTAAAACAACGATTGTGGAACAAGAACGTGCCCTTGTTGCATGTCAACTCATGTGGCCTCTACGGCACTTTGCAAGTCTTTTGCGAAGAGACTACCATAGTGGAGACCCACGACCCTTCACAGCTATATGACTTGAGGATTGACCAGCCGTGGCCAGAGTTGCAGCAGTATGTCGACTCTTTCAATTTGGATACTTTGGATGATACAGATCATGCACATGTGCCTTACATCGTAATTTTCATTAAAGGCTTGCAAAACTGGAAGAAGGATCATGATGGATGCTCTCCGAAAAACTACGCCGAGAAACGCATATTCAAAGCTGAATACATCGAGAGCCTTTCCCGCAATATCAACCTTGAGGCCAACTTTTTGGAGGCTAGCCTGCAAATACATCGTGCATTGCAGGCGACAGTGGTGCCCAATTATTTAAAAGAGCTCTTCGGAGATAAAAGAATCAGTGATGAAAACTTGAGTGAAGAGACGCCTCTTTTCTGGATGTTTGTCAAGGCCTTGAGCTACTTTGTGGAGAACGAAGGGGCACTACCGCTACCGGGGTCTCTACCAGACATGGTGTCGAGCACTTGCAATTATATCACACTACAACAACTCTACCGCAACAAGGCTTTAAAAGATCAAATGAAATTCGCTGATTTACTCAAGCTGCTCCTCTCAAGAGTTGGTAAAGCTGAAGATGTCTCGATCGATCTGGTTGCCTCGTTCTGCAAAAACTCAGCATTCTTGTATTATTCTAGGGGCTCGAGCGCTTTATTCTCCAACGAACTCAAAAATAAGTTATTGTTTCCAGAAGATAAGTTTAACACTTTGGCAATCCATTATGGAATACATGCCCTACATTCATGGATAACTCGTGGAAAACCAAATTTATTCTCCGGGTATCTAGAATCATTTTCGCACACCCTGGCTATTTTCGACTTGCAATGTTTGCCGGAAAATTGCAAGAAGGTACTCCACGAAGTGTATCAGCATCACACCAAAAACTTTCATGGAACGTGCAGCCTAATGGGTGGAATTGCGAGTCAAGAGATTCTCAAAATTGCAACTGCCCAATATACACCCTTGGACAACCTTGTTATTTTCGACGGCATTAACACCATAAGTGAGAAATGGAAACCATGAAATTATAAATCATCAAATTCTCCTTGCACCCCGGAAGACTTTTTTTTCTTCTTATTCTGTCGCACTATGTCCTTCCAATCAACGGCGAGCTCTTCTTCATCTGAGGGCTCCTCCAATAATTGCTTTTCAATTTCTTCTCGTTTTCGTTTGAGACGCTCATTTCTTTCCGACTTTAGTTCCTTGGAGTCGAGCTTGGACGACCAGGACTTATTCTGCTTGGAAAGGCGCTTCCTTTCTTTTGCGTCCTTTATCATTTTCTGTTTATTCTCCTCCAAAGACTCAAGTCTGGACTTCTCTTTGGCAGCATCAGCGTATGCATATTTGTCCATGTCCAAAGGAATGTCGGTGAGCCATCCATCGATGGGCATAGTATTCTGAGGGATATAACGGGTTTCTGGCATTTTGGGAAGTCTCAACAATCCATGCATTTTCGCTAATCCTAGGAAATCGAGAGACTGTATCCTGAAAATTGATTTTGCAAGATGTTTCAGGTAACTTTTGACGAATGCAACATAAGCTTTGACTGCCAACTCATGATGAGATCTATCGGATAGCATGAATCGTTCCACTTCCTTATAAAACCTTTCATGAAAGGCTGCGTCTAGTTCAAGGGGGATCTCGCTCAAAAAGACTCCTTTGACCTCCATGAAATCAACATAATTTATCTCGTTTCCACCGTCATTAAGGAAAACGATGGAATTGCCCACTTTATTTGCTCTTCCCGTTCTTCCTGCTCTGTGCAAGAAAACATCGGGATCATTAGGAGGATCAAGTTGAATAACAAGGTCAACATCTTGAATATCAATTCCCCTCGCTGCAACATCCGTTGTCAACAAAACATGCTTTTTACTCATAGAGTCACCATCGGTAAAAGCTTTGAGTGTTCGAAGGCGAGCTGTGGTCGATAACTGACCAAACAATGAGTAGAATTTGACATTTTCAAGCCCAGCCTTGTCCACCAGCAGGCACAATTGCAATAATTGATGAAAATATTTGACGGACAAGCATGTAGGAAAATATACCATACATTTTTTGAAGTTATAGTGCTGCACAAGTTTGATGAATGTGGTGAGTTTTTGCTCTGGTTTCACCACGATATACTTCATGGTGAGAGAGGCTGGTGCGGCTGCGACGGACAGCTTTGATTGAACAGCCACTTTTACGGGATTTAACATACCCGTTTTGAAAATCCGATCACCGGAAGCAGATAAAGTGGCCGAAAAGAGGCCAGTTCGCCGTTGTTTTGGCAAATGTCTGAGTATTGAGATTACATCAGTCTCGAAAGACTGGTCGAGTAGTCTATCAGCCTCGTCGAGTATAACAACCTCGACATGAACTGCAGAGATTTTGGGAGTTGATAGGAAATCCAACACTCTTCCTGGAGTGCCAATCACGATGTGAGGTTTTGCTTGATTAAAGCTATCAATATCCTCCCTGGTACTGTTAAGCGAGCCCACAACAAGTTGTGTTTTGATGCTGCTTAGGGAATCAGGAATATTCGTGATAAGCTGGTCGAAGACGGCCTTTATCTGGAAGGCCAATTCTCTAGTTGGCGATAATACCACGGAACATAATGTGCTCTTTTTCAAAGATGTGGGCTCGACATCCTTCTCTGGAATACCATATAAGATACGTGACACATGTTGCAAAACCGGAATCACAAACGCCAATGTCTTTCCCGAACCTGTGACTGACTGTACCACAACGTCCTTATTTCCACTGAGAAGAGGAATGGTAGAGGCTTGAACGGGAGTCATCAGGGAAAACCCGAGAGTTTCAACAGCATCCCTTAGCCATGGATGGAGATCTTTTGTCACATTTTCCCATTCTAGCGACATTACTTTTGTTTCCTCCCGTGTAAAATTCAAGGGGTATTAGCTTCGAGGTGAATCTGCTTAGGCTTTTTTTGCGATGCGCATCGCACCATGATAGTACACATATAATCGATGAAGAGGACCTTACAAAGGATGGCAGAAAACTCGAAAAGAATTGCAAGCTCAAACAAAATAAATTATGAGTCGTGGTCGAAAGCTGAACTCATTCAAAAGATAAGATCCATGGAAGGAGATGAGTTTCACGAGTGTTCAAAGTCCACTGGAAAACCGAAACAAAAACATTTTGATTTCTCCAAGTTCAACACGAGGTTCATTGCATTGAGGTTTGCCTATATGGGGTGGAACTATAACGGGCTCAATTTCCAATATGATCCCACTCCATTACCCACGGTTGAGGAAGCTATACTTGAGGCAATGAAGAAAGCGAAACTAATTATGGACGCTGACCCAGCAGCTTGCGAATTTAGTAGGTGTGGGCGTACTGATAAGGGAGTCAGTGCTTTGAATCAAGTAATATCTTTACGAGTTCGTTCTAATTTAGCATCCCACGAGCAAGCAGAGCGTGCATGCGACGAGAAAGAGCTTCCCTACGTGACAATTCTTAACGCTCTACTTCCGCTAGATATCAGGATAACAGCAGTATGCCTTCGACCACCCGAAGGGTTTGACGCAAGGTTTAGCTGTGTATACAGACATTATAAATACGTCTTCAGCGGTGAAAACCTCAATATCGAGGCCATGACGGAAGCTGCTAGCAAGTTCGAAGGCGAAAATGATTTCCGGAACTTTTGCAAAGTTGATGGATCAAAGCAGATAACTAATCATAGAAGAGTCATACATTCAGCGAAAATATTGCCCTTGCGAGACAATTTCTTTGTTTTTGATCTCAAGGGTTCGGCATTCCTATGGCATCAGGTTCGTTGTATGATGGCTATTTTGTTCCTCACCGGACAAGGCCTTGAAAAACCTTCAATTGTTTCAGATCTAATGGATATCGAAAAGTATCCTAGTCGACCACTATATGATATGGCCCACGATGTGCCTCTAGTTCTATATGACTGCGTCTTTCCGGAGATGGAATGGCTCTCACTTGCCACCGATTTCGGCCCGCAACAACTGTTGAAGTTTCAAAAAGAATGTCAGAAGCTCAACGGTTACGTTGTGGACCAAAAGATTAAATCGCAGATTGTGTCTATGATGAGCGATATCTTTATCAGTGGAAATATTTCGGGGTTGCGTAACACCATGAACCTTGGTGACGGAGTGGGAAGGGCTTATAAGACTTATGTGCCCATCAAGGCTAGACCCCTCGGAGAGACGGTGGAACAACAAAATGCGAAATTTCTCGAGAAGAAGAAAAGAAAAATCGAACAATGAAGGTTATTTGGATATCCATGATGGTTCCCAGTATTGTGTCTCATTAGGGCCTTGCGAGTCCATCCATAAGAATCCGTTCATGATCATCTCATCGATCACAGTTCTCAGACGGACTTTATCCCAACCATAGTTATCACGTAGTAGCCGCACAGTAACGAAACCTCCCATGAACTCACACAATTCGTAAACTTTTTGTTGGTCAGAAGAGATGCTGTTCTTGCCCGATGATGTGATGTGTCTTACCCATCTTTTCTTATTTATTGTAAGTAACTCAAATCCCTCACCTAGACTATTGAGAACATTGAGTGCTTTCACGACATCGTCTTCTGCTACTTTAAGTGGAACACTGTTGCAATCTTCCATTCGCGAGCGTAGTTCCTTCATTGAGATAAGCCCTCCATTGATGTCACGGGTCTGGTGGCATATCTCCACAATTTTTATCGCTAGACCACAAAAGTAGTTATCCTTCTTCTTCAGCCGCAGCTCCAAGAGTATTAGAAGCTCTAAAGCATCAATTCCTATCAGCAGGCAGATGCTGGTGAATTTGGATCGGAATTCAGGATTTGATCTGATGTTGCTGCTATGGTCTACGGCAAAATTGACCACAACAGATTGAAAGACGGATAGCTGAGCAGAGAGCTCGTCAGCATGCTTTTGACTAATCGATTGCCCTAGCTTTGAGTACGCATCCCTATCAGAAGTTAAGCGAGACATTTGCTCAATCCTTTATCTCTACCGCGATAATCAGTAAGGAGCGTTATGTTGAATCTGGTCATTCACGTGAGAAAACAACACGTGAATGTTGTTGACCATGGGGACAATAATTAAATCAGTGGAAGAGTCTTCCAGAATAGGCAGTCTAGTAGGTGTATAGTGGCACTTGGCCATAGCGTGACGGTAGGATAAGATTATAAGATTAATTCATAAAAAAAGTCACTGAGGAGGAACATGTGACCTGTGGTATGTAGTTTTTTCTTTAAGGAAGGAAACCCGAGGATGAAAGAAGTCCAGCTATTTATAGACAGAAGCATACCAAAAATCGGCCAACATAGCCATAGAGGCAGCGTCAAACGTAGAAGACGGTGCTCGTTTGCAGTTTTCAGTGATAATATGCAATACGCATATCTCACTTCAACATGTTAGTAGCCTGCAGGATCAGCTATTTCACAACCTCTTCCGGATTTGCTTGGTTCTAGTCAACTTGAGAGTGAAATTTAGTTGTGTTTTCGTAGATTCTCGGCACGTACATATTTGAAATAGAATTCCTCAGACTCAAAGAAATCTTGAAGTACTGATTCTATTCTTAGCATTGTGGTTATGGTCACTGGGGGCTGCCCAACTTTCGATGTGATGGCTCATAGAACGAAGTGCCCAAGTGATTGACTACTAAACCCTATCGACGTACGCATATAATACATAGTTCGATGCAATGAGACATCATCAGACTGTTCAGAATTCACCATGACTCTTGCAAGCTAAGATAGAGCTTAGCATATCATAAATTCGACCTCGGCACCGCTTCATCCACCCCGCACACAAACAGGTGCGGGCCGTTCGTAGGAGTTTAGAGCCCAGGAAACGCAATTCATACTGCATGAACACGGACGATAAATAGTGCACAACGGTCTGGAAAAGTGTAATCTTCAACAAGATGGGATTGAATGATGATTTGGTGATCAAGGAGACCACTGTGCCTCCGCGTGAAATCAAAGTTAAAATTCCAGGAGGTGTCACCGGAACTCTCGCTATTCCTCATGCTGCCGATATCGATGGGGACGAGAGATATAAATATGCCTCTCCAACCAAACGAGTGGCATTACTTTTGCATGGCCAGGGAGGTCACCGTGACTACTGCTACCAGAAGGTAGTGGCACATAGATTAGCCGCAGAATTAGGCTTGTATTCTTTCAGAATTGATTTCAGAGGTTGTGGAGATTCGGACGACTACGATGATCCCACCCTTGGAAGAACGCTTGAATCCGACACCACCGACATTCATAATTCGGTGATCTACCTTGTTGATGGAGCCAAGAACACACTTGGCATTGATTTCGAGATTGCAGCTTTAATCGGCCATTCTCGTGGCAGCGTGGCCATGTTTCTTTGGGCCATGGAACAGGACAGAATCTTTTCTATAGATCCGCAAAGAGCCATTATAGTTCCAAACCTTATCAACATGTCGGCCAGATTTGAATCAAAAACAGTGTATGACAGATATCCCAGTGAGGACAATAGCTGGGAATACTTGTTGCAAACCGGTCTTCGTTATGGTAAATGGGAAAAGTACAAGATCCCAAAGAACGAGATTGATGAGCTCCTGAAACCTGACTTGACGAAATTAAGAGACCTTTCGCTTAAATGGTCAGTGTTGAGTGTTTATGGAATGGAAGATGATATTATTCCAAGGGTTGATAGTGCTCATTATGCGAATCATCTCAACCGTGGCTTTTATTCCCACGAGCTTCAGTTGATTCCTGGAGCGGACCACAACTTCTACGGAGTTGAACCATTGGAAGATGAAGACGACGCCGATATCATCAATCCCTATAACCTTCCTTTAAACAAGAACAAATTGGTCAACTACAACTACTTGGCTGCCGCCTACATCATGAGGTATCTTCAACCAGAACAGGAGCTGATCAGGTTTCTCTTTTCTTCTAAGCTGATAAATGATGTTTCAAGGTGGAAAACTATCGACGGGATTTCAAACTTCAGAGATATTGGTGGCTGGCGAGTCACGAGTCCTCGCTATCCGATCGATGGTATGAGATCGGCCATTGTTCGCCCAAATTTTATCTATAGATGTGCCAACACAAACCTTGTGACTGCCAAAGGAAAATTATCTTTGAGAGATTTGAAAATTAGAAAGGTATACGACCTTCGTTCTAATCAAGAGTGCGCCAAAGATGGTGTGATCGAAGATTTGGAGGAACTAAACATTGAGAGGGTCTTCAATCCAGTTTTTGCAAACGAAGATGCCTCTCCCCAAGCGCTCGCCCTCAAAACAGCCAACTTACTTACTCATTGGGACACTTATGTGAACATGTACGACAACATGCTTGAGGAAGGATACGCCTCTTTTCAAAAGATGTTTAAGCATATTCGTGATCACCCCAGTGACCCATTTGTTTTCCACTGCACAGCAGGCAAGGACAGGACAGGCGTATTTTGTATGTTGGTCTTGAGATTCGTGGGCGTTGACAAGCACACCATTGCAAGAGAGTACGACTTGACAAGTCATGGATTGAAGCCAGAATATCCCAAGATTGCGAAGGCTTTCCAGGCTGGATTAGAGAAATTCAAGACTAAGATCCTGTTGCACGACTTGGAAATTATGGTTGGTCGTGGACGTAAGGGATGGACTCTTGAAAAGGATGGTTTGCAAAATCTTTTAAGCTCACGCTACGAAGCCATGCTCGCTACGATTGACTTACTTGATGAAAAGTATGGAGGCGTCGTGAATTACATGCAAGAATATCTCAAGTTCACGGAGTCTGATTTGCAAAAGATTTTCTATAACTTAGTGTTTGACGAAGACAAGTTAGCTTGGAGCAAACAGTGGACTGAATCCAAATTTTAGATGCATTTAGTTTCAGCCTTAAATTCACATGATTGGTAATGGCCTTTGGTTAAATGTAAGTTTTTTGTGGACAACATCAATTAGCTTGACATCGTCAGAAGCTGATTCCGCCGTTGTAGAAACTCGTAACACTCCCACCGGCTTTGGGAGATCTTCGATCTTTCCAAGTAGACGCTGCGAATTTCCAATGAACAACGTCACCCTTTGCAGCGAAGCATCGTCAAATATGAGCCTGCCAAACTTGACAGCATCGTGGATTTGGTCTATGATTGCCATATCGTGCTTATCACTGGTCTCATCTTTAGACGGTAGATTTAGTTCACCCTGTATATCCAATAAAAGTAGTCCCATGGAGGAAGAAATCACGCATGAGCTGGTGGGTTTAGCTTCATATTTTGCTGTATTCAACGCCTCACGACCAACTGTACAATCTATCCTGGTGGCTGGCATTGTGAAACTAATATGGTGGACCAGGTAAGAACGCGTAATCAAGTAACATCTTCTGCAGGATGTGCAAGGTGAGAGCTTTACCTGAAGATATGAGACATGACGAAAGACCAGTCAGACGTTAAATATTGCTTCTCCAAGTTTATGTATTTAGTTTTGGTAGCACTGATGATTGGCAGTTCTGATTTATTTAAAGGTGCGGCTTGACCAAACACGAGTTAATGTTTAAAAGTGATACTGGTTGTCCAACGCAGGTTTTCATTGCCACGTATCTCAAATTTATCAGTTTTCATCTTTTTTTTATTCTTTAGCGAACACGGCTAACGGTTTACATCATGTAACCCGATACGGACTGTTCCAAACAAACGGCAAATCAAACGCTTACTACATTATGCCTAATTAATGAAGGGTAATAAAGGATAAAACAAAGTGGCAGTGCCGTGGCTTGATGAAGTGAGGCTTTCCAAGAAACGTAGCTGCGGAAGGATCCACTAGATGTTGATGTTCCAAGTCGGACGACTCAAAAATTGGGATCGCGCGGTGCTATCTATTAACTGCATATTCAGCTCCAATGAAAGGCATTTGATAGCCCTCGAGGGATATTATTCCATACATTTGTTAATTTGAGACCAAAAGAGATGTGAATTACCATCTTTGGTTTATTGAAAGCCTTTTCTATTTTATTATTTGCTGAGCATAGGCGAAAACCAAACATCTGTACTTATATCCTTCATATAAACACGATTCGTGCATGTAGAGTCAGCTGAGTTTCCTCTTTAAGGTAAATGACTTTGTGCCGCACTCATTGATGTAGCCCTTTCTCGATCGGGAAGTTTTCCTTGGGAGATGCCCCAATAGGCAAGTTTCAAGACAACGTGAACAAAGGTAACATGCTGTTTAAATATCCTGCCTAGGCATCTGAAAGTTCAAGCTCTTTACTCCTTTTTATCTGGAGCTGCCGGATTGTTACCCGAAGATCACCATAATACCCCCGCAAACCTACAATAGGGCTTCACAATGACTGTCCAGTCAACTACAGACTTCGATTACAAGCCTGCTACGGCAGGGTTGATGCTATTCTTGAGGTATGTCAATAACAAGCCGGCTGAAGGAACTGGTATTCAACAGCTAGCGAGTCAGGGTCATAACCTTCTAGGGAGCGAGCTTCCGTTGGAATTTCTCAAGTATCAAGTGGGGTACCAGATCAACTTGATCGGAAGCTACCCGACCGACACAGATATCGTACCTAGTGCCATCTTCGTCGCAGCATTTGCAGTCTTGATGTTTTTGCATTTGGGCATCTTCATCGTCAATTGCAGCAGGCACCATTTCTTCTGGGTGTCCTTAGGCTGGGTATTTTATTGTATTCTTCGTTGCCTTGGCTTCGGTTTGAGAATCCCTTTCGGAAAAGACGTCACTCGTGTTCCAACCGGTATCGCTAGTGAGGTTCTTTTAATTCTTCCTTCGATCGTGTTGGTGTCGTTCAACTTGATATTGGCGCAGCGTATTTTCACCTGGCGACACCCCGTCGGTGGTTCCAGAAAGTTGTTCTGGAGCTTTATGATAACATTGTATGTTTTAGTCCTCGGTATTATTGGAATGACAATTGCTTGTGCCGCTATTCCTTACATTCACTTTCTTTCGGAGGGCGTTTACGACTCGTACTTGAAAGTTGTACAAGCCTCATCTGTCTTGATTTTGGCTTACTCGCTTACAGCCATTTCTTTGATTGGTCTTGCGTACTTTTTCAAACCAACGAGAAAGGATGAGAACTTATACACGTACCAACCTTGGTGGATTGAGTCCTTTAGACCAACCTACTTTGTGAAAAAAGGTGCAGTCTACGATGCAGAGGAAACCTTCATGAAGCGTAATCATAATCATAGACACGCCATTCGTGTGATTGCGGCGACGCACCATCACTACAATATGGTCGAAGGTCTCACAAACCAAAGAGGTGATTTGAGCCATAACTACTCCTTGGGTTTGATTGCTATAACTACACTTTTCATTTTTGTTGGTTCTTTGTGCCGACTCATTGTGTGCTTTCAAAACAGGTACACCCGTGATCAAAGCCCCCTCTGTAAACCGGTCGCTATGTATATCTTGTGGGGCTTGATGGAGGTCATTATCAATGTGCTTTACATCGTGGGCAGAGTTGACTTGCGGTTCTACCGTCCAGACATATTGCCTGCCAAGGTTCGTGCCATCATTACTGCGCAGCAGTCTATTGAGCAGAGTGACGCTAGCAGTGAATTCGAGCGTTACTCCTCTGAGGAGGAGATTACGGATTCTGAATCTAGTGAAGGCTTTGACTTAACCCCAGGTGCAAGAAAGGAGGGATTTGTCAAGGATGCCAAAGAGCTCGAGTCAGATGACGACGAGGATTTCCATTTCTGAGGTGATCATCCTCACAATGGAGCATACCAATCCCACGCATAACGAGATTTTTAGATGATACCACGACACCCTAAGCTACTTTCGTTAATTGTTAACAAAAAAGTGCTGGCTCATTTCTGAAAGTCGGCAAATGGCTCTATAGATTTTAATTCTACTACAATGTGGTTGGTCTGGCGATAATATCGTGGACACGTCTGCAGGCTGTCTTTCTTTACCAAATCGAGTAGTTGTCATGTATGTGCGTCATGGAGTCTGCACGTCGGCATGAGATAATCCTTATTACGAGCTCGCCTGGATGCATTCCCCACAAATGGCCTAATATGGGCATGGGCGAAGCGACTTATCCCATTCTTTCGGTATGAATGGGAGGGGACGTTCAGTGAGGAGACTTGGAGAAACTCATATATATAAATATATATATATATATATATATATATATGTATATGATGCAATACTTCATACTTCCTGACATCTTTTGCAAGGAGCCGAATTTCTGAACGAATCATTACTTGACTGTCTCCAGTTAACTTTATAAACATCGGTACCAAAACCTTTTTGCTGCCGAGACCATAGCTGCAAGAGTCCATATTGTTGAGTTTTCACAGTCATGGAGTACGATAATAATGCTCCTGGAGGGCTTATGAAATTCCTATCAGCATGTGTTAACGGCGGTGCTCCAGGAACTGGTATCAAGCAGATTGTTGAAGTTGGTCAGAATCTTATGGGACCACAGTTACCCGATATCCTTATTGAGTACAATGTCGAAACACAGAATGTTTTGATGGGTGGTTACCCAACTGAGTGGGACATAGCTCCGGCAATTGTTTTCACTGTTGTGTTTTTTGTATTCTTAATATTTCACACGGCAATTTTCCTTATCAATTTCTTCCGTGGGCACTACTTTTGGGTGTCTCTTGGTTTCATTGGTTACTGCCTTATGAAAATTCCAGCTTTCGCAATGAGAGCTTACTGGGCCACAGACATCCTAGAAATCAACGTCGGTTTGGCGGGGTCTGTGCTTCAAATTGTGCCCGCATATTTAATCGTATCATTAAATTTGATTTTGACGCAGAGATTGTTTACTTGGCGTCACCCTGTCGGTGGTTCGAGATGGCTTTTCTGGAGCATTATGTTGCTGATGTACTTCTTGGTCTTTGTGTTTATCGCGATTATTGTCACTGCATCATTGGTGCCATATATCCACTTTGTTAGCTACAGCTCATACGAGAAATGGGCCAAGGTTAACCAGGCGTCTGGTGTTATTATCGTCCTTTACGTGATGACTTCGGTTTCTTTGCTTGGATTGTCCTACCTCTTCCCCCAACCAAGAAGGATGAGAACCTCTACACTTACCAGCCATGGTGGATCAAGTCTTTCAGCCCGTTCTATTTCGTTGAGAAAGGAGCAGCTCAAAGAGCTGAATTGTCTTTTATGAGACGTAATCACAACCACAGACACGCTATCAGAGTTATTGCTGCCACTCATCATCACTTCAACATGGTTGAGGGATTGACTAATGAAAGAGGAAGTTTGACCCATAACGTTTCTATGTTTATCATTACGGCAACCACTGCTTTGATTTTGGTTGGTGCTCTTTTAAGATGTATTGTGTTGTTCCAGTTTAAATGGAAGAGATACGAAGACACCATTGCTGAGCCCCTCTTGGGTTACATTACCTGGGGTGTGTTCGAAGCTCTAGTGAACATCATCTATATTGTGGGCAGAGTCGACTTGCGATTCTACAGACCAGACATCTTGCCTCCAGAGGTCAGAGCCATCATTACGGCCGAGCAGAGTTTCTATCCATCTGAGTCAGAAGAAGATGAGGACGACATCTACACTCGTTCGAGTCATGAATCTGATATTTCTGCCGCATCTAAGATCTACTCATCAGATCTGCCTTTGTCCTATGACAAGGTGGAGCCTCCATATCCTACGGACGATGTCGAGGATCTTGATGACGATAGAAAGACAACAGATAGCTCATCCTTCCAATTCCCTCATGAGAAGCAGGATGAAAAGGATACCAAACGTGAGCGAGCTGATGAAGATGACTCAGTATTTCACTTCTAAATGCCTATACTTCATTATAATATATCTATTTGTTCCGACTCATGTTGACTCAAGTAAGTTCAGCCGTTATTGTCTAAACCCAATTCGGCTAATGGTTCACATGAACGACTCAACGGTTTCCCCATTAGGAAAGTAGACTTACCCTATACACAGAACCGAGGCAGCATTGCATAAGTCGAATACAAGATTTAACCGACCACAGTGTTGCAAATTACCACTGCAAGGGCTCAGAAACTCGGGCTTTTGAAATTTCTAGAAACACAAGTCTTTTAATCTACAGCAGACTGTCTATAAATAAGACAAGCAAAGACTAGTCATGTTGTGAGCTCGACCGTTAGGATTTAACACCTTACTTTCGCGCATATTGTTGGCGGAGCTTAGCAAGTTGAACAAAGCGAAACTCACATTTAATGGTTATATCCGCGAGGAATCACTCCCATTGAAACGTAAATCCGCTTTCTCTGTCTTTTCCTATATTAAGTCGGCCATTTCCTCCCATTCTTGGTTTTCCCCAGAAAGAAACTTACAAGCTTAACGCAATGGACTCCCGAGGCTTTGCGACGGACCCGTCCGACTTTTCCAAAAATACAATGGTCGAAGGCATCTTCAAGGTTTTCAGGTACTTCCTTAATCACCCAGCCAGTGGGACTGGTATCATGGAACTTATATCTTACACAAGAAATCTTATCGGCCATGATATGTCGCCACAGCTTGTGAAGTTCGCTTTTGCAGTACAGAATAACCTTTTTGGTGGATACCCACAAGAAAGTGATATAGTGCCCAGTGCTATCATGGTGGCCTTCTTTAGTTCATTTGCACTTGCACATGCACTTATCTTTTTCGTTAATTTTTCGAGAGGCCATTATTTTTGGATATCCATCATGTGGAGTTTTAACTGCATTCTAAGAGTACTTGGATTTGCCCTCCGTATTGTGTGGGTGAAGGATCGTCCTGACGTGCCATCAGCGTTGACAAGTGAGCTTTTCCTCATTTTACCTTCCATCATCTTGGTGACGTTCAACTTGATCTTGGCTCAGAGAATCTTCACATGGAGACATCCAGTTGGTGGTTCCAGAAAGCTTTTCTGGGGCTGTATGCTTACGCTTTATGGTATTGTGTTGATCGTTATTGGTATCACTATTCCATCAGCTTTTATTCAATACATTCACTTCTTGGGTGTGCCAGCTTACGAGCTGTGGAAGAAGGTGAATGCTGCTTCCTCGATTTTGATTATACTTTACTCACTCACATCGATCTCCTTACTTGGCCTTGCTTACTTTTTCCAACCCACGAGAAAGGATGAGCGCTTGTACACATATCAGCCATGGTGGATCGAATCGTTTGGTCCATTCTATTTCGTTAAAAAGCATGCTGCACAGGAAGCTGAAGAGACTTTTATGAAGCGTAATTCGAACCACAGACATGCTATTCGTGTTATTGCCGCCACACATCACCACTACAATATGGTGGAGGGACTTACCAATAAAAGAGGAGAGTTGAAACACAACGTCTCCTTGTTCATTGTCTCAGTCTGTACTATTCTCATTTTCATTGGAGCTGTGCTTAGAAGTGTGACTATCTTCCAAAACCGTATGAACTATTTTAGCAGTTGGGTCTGTGACTACAAAGTCTTGGTTGTTGTATACGGTGGTTTTGAAAGCATCATCAACCTTCTTTACCTCGTTGGTAGAGTGGACCTTAGATTCTACCGTCCAGACGTTCTTCCTGCCAAGGTCAAGGCCATTATTACCGCAGAGCAAAGTTACTTCACCACTCCAGTGGGAAGTGACTCTGAAGATAGCGATGATGTCTACTCAGATACGTCCGATGAAGAGTCTGGGAAGTCTACTGACTCGATCCCATTTAACGACACAGTGACACCCTCTGAGACTGAGAAGCGGAATTCTACCAAGAAAGTCGACAGTCATGAAGGTTTCGAATTCTTCAACAGTGATACTTCGAGCATGAACTCGAACTTCCGCTTCTAAACCAACCATGGTGCAAGACCGCAGCAATTAATCCATTATAACTTATGACCGATACCTGATATTATATTCCAAGTGACCCGAACTCCTCATAATCTTCGTTGCCCCAGATTGGCACCACTATAGAGAGGTCGTTTATGTCTTTTTAATAGAGTTGAAGAATATGATATGAAATAAAAGCAAAAAAAAGAACTTAAACCCACGCCGGGACTCGAACCCGGAATCTTTTGATTAGAAGTCAAATGCGCTAACCATTACGCCACGCAGGCAACACTAGATATGCTAATTTGTCAAGTACCATATGAAATAGCCTATTATCAATACAGGATCTCATCGCACTATATGCAGTATTTGTTCTTCCGCAGCGATCTTTGGCTCTTGCATTGGTGCTCCAAAAAAAAAGCTCCAAGATAAATGGAGCGGTGAAAACAGAAAAAAAAATAAAAAATTCCTAAGATTAAACGACATTAGAGTAAGAGAAATATTGCAATAGGGTTGAAACACTCGCCAGCCCCCACGTGTGCCATGACGACAAAACTATTTGATACGGCTTCTTTGGATCCAACGCAAACGAAAAGTCGTAGCTGTCATTATACACTACAAAATAAATTGAATTCATAAATCATATTATTAAATACTAACGCAACATCTGTTCAACGGCCTCGCGTGTGAACGAATTGTCGCGAACCTGAGCTGTGGTCAACCTATAGGTGACAAATTTTCAAAGCTGGCTTATTTCTTAGAGCACTTGCAGCCGGACTCGGAAGAGCAGGTGCAAGAGGCACAGGAGCAAGCGGAGCAAGGACAAGTAGTAGTTGGAGCCATTGTATAAGATATTTGATTGATGAAAAACAGTTTTATTGGGGGATATTGGACTCCTTATATATTCGTCCATGCGTTCTTTTTGCGGAGCGGCTGCGTTCTTTTTGCGGAGCGGCTGCGTTCTTTTTGCGACCAATCTGCACATAATGCCTTTCTTTGGAATGTGAGTGCTTTCTGCGATCACTTTGCCTGTATATAAGTACTGACTGTCATCGCTGAGGCAATTGTGCCATACAGGCGCATCGAACAGTCTGGGTGCAAAATAGTATCCTTGATCTTAAGCAAGAGATCATGAATTTCGTTGTATGCCGTTAACAGTGTCATGATCCAAATCACGTGCAGATACCATTATTAAGGGCAAGCCGAAAAAGGAAACAGATCGGTGTCATGACGTACAGTAATTCTTGTCATGCGTTTCATGGGGACGCATCGAGAGAGGAAAGAATAAATCCGATATTACTGCGGTTGCAAAATTACCTTTCCCCAGTGTATAGCTTTTAAATGACTCTCTCGATTTCCATCATCTCTGCAATTGACGTCTCATGCTATTTTACATCTTCCTTCTATGGGCAGTGTCGGCTCTTCCGACTCTCACAAACAATACTACTTTGATTCCACTCAAAAATGGGACACTCAATTATATTTCAATTGAAAGGGTGAACACCACTTCGCTGCCTGCCAAGTTCGAAGGATTCTCCGCAGCGGTCGTAAAGCACAATAGTGAAACACCCCCTCGTGTGAAACACTGGACCATCTCGGATTGCGAATCATTTAGCAGACAACAGATGGCAGCAGTTATCAGATACTATCCTTATGTTGAGGTGGTTTGCGAGAAGCAAAACTCGCTATTGTATCCAGCTGTTCTTGATGACAGCCCTACAGGCCCTAAACAACCAGACGCTACTGATTGGCACCTGACCAAGCTTACATCCTATCGATTCAAGGAATTCAAGATTGAGGTCGAAGCCGAAGAAACAGCTTTGAAAATGCCCTTGGCCCAATGCATAGCCTTCAGTCATGAGGAGGCCCCTGCCACTACAGAAGTTCGTCTCACCATCGCTGGTTCACCAAAGGTCACTCCAGGGATTTCTGGGGGGATGCCAATTCCGTATTTTGGAATCAATTCTGGCTTCGCTGCTGGCCTTGGAATTACCGCTTCAATCTACGTAAACCACGCCTGCAACGGAAAAACGGCGCCAGTTAGGCCGTTCATTTCTCTAACGATTATCAAGCTGAGAATTCGCAGCCGCCAGTGGAAAGTCAACTTTCATAGATACAACTTTATCAAAAAGCTGGAATGGGAAGAAGGGGAATTTACCTTGTTGGGTAGGAGAGCGCCCATATTGTCCTGTGTTAGTGAGCTTTACGAACCAGGAGTTTGTGGCTGGACTGACTTTCCCATGGACGATAAACCACAATTATTGCCGGAAATTGATGAAGTGTACGAAATAGCCTAGTCAGCCAAAAGTGGATGGCTTCCTCTGAGAAATTATTTCAATTTGAAAATATGCTCGAAATAAAAAGTAATCAGATATCATATAATTACAGGGCCCAGGTCATCGCTGCATACTATGTAAGTAGTGCCAAAGTAGAAACAAACTGATCCGCCTGGAAGCACATGGAACACATGCGCGCCTTACATATTCATCGAAAAAAGCACCAGTACTCTACTCTCTCCACAAAGATAACATGGATTTCGAGCTAGAACCGACTTTGGAGTCTATCGTGCACCAAGATACCTTGAAATGGGTTTTTGTCGGTGGTAAAGGTGGTGTCGGTAAGACAACCACTTCGTCCTCGATCGCTGTTCAGTTAGCGTTGGCAAACCCAACCGAGCAGTTTTTGCTTATCTCGACTGATCCAGCTCATAATTTGTCTGATGCTTTCTGTCAGAAGTTTGGCAAGGACGCCAGAAAGGTCGAAGGCTTGTCCAACCTTTCGTGTATGGAAATCGACCCCGAGGCCGCCATGAGTGACTTGCAGAATCAGGCTCAACAGTACAATAACGACCCCAACGACCCGTTGAAGAGCATGATGAAAGACATGACCGGCTCTATTCCAGGTATCGATGAAGCCTTGTCGTTCATGGAAGTGTTGAAGCACATCAAGAACCAAAAAGTCGCCTCCGACAAGGAAGACAGCGACTCCATTTCCTACAAGACCATTATTTTCGACACAGCTCCTACAGGACATACATTGAGATTCTTGCAGCTTCCTGCTACTCTCGAGAAGTTGTTGTCGAAATTCAAGGACTTATCGGGCAAATTGGGCCCTATGTTGAGCATGCTCGGCGGCGGTGCTGGCCAACAGCAAGACATCTTTGAGAAATTGAACGAAGTGCAGAGAAATGTCAGTGAAGTCAATGAACAGTTCACCAATCCCGACTTGACGACCTTTGTCTGTGTGTGTATTTCGGAGTTCTTGTCGCTTTATGAGACCGAGCGTATGATTCAAGAGTTGATGAGCTACAACATGGACGTTAACTCGATTGTGGTGAACCAGTTGCTTTTTGCCGAAGAGGATGATTGCAGAAGATGCCAGTCTCGTTGGAAGATGCAGAAGAAGTACTTGGATCAAATGGGAGAGTTGTACGAGGACTATCACTTGGTGAAGATGCCTTTGCTCGGTACCGAGATCAGAGGCGTGGAAAACTTGAAGAAGTTTTCAAAGTTTTTGTTGAAGCCTTACGACCCCAAGGCCGATAAGAGCCTTGTTTTTGAATTAGAGGAAACAAAATAGGGAAGGAATGAAAGTCTAGCTCGTTGTAGGCCGTTGGTAGTCACGTGCCCCAGTTTGCTGTAAAAAGTTTGGGATCATGAAGTAGTTTCGAGCTTCTCGACAAGTTCGCCAATGGCTAGAGGAAACCAGCGAGACTTGGCCAGAGCCAAGAACCAGAAAAAGCAACAAGAATTGGCTAAAAGCCAGAAGAAGGAGGGCGATCCTAAAAAGAGAATGGAGAGTGATGCCGATAAAATGAGAAGAAAACAGGCCGAAGGTATGTATCCATGAAGCAGTTGAGGTACGTAAACTAACAACATAGCTGATGCTAGAAAAGCCGCTGCCGAATTGGAAAAGAGGAAAAAGTAGGACTTCGAAAGAGACACTCGGCTACCAATGTCTAGCCTCCGCAATATGCATCCCACGATTATTTGTAGTAATACACTTGTGCTCAGTAGCTCGTGTAGAGTATACTGATTCAAAAAGAACGGCTTGCGTATCAAATGTAGACTTTGTAGTTGATAGACAAAAACTGGGTATCTCAGTTAATAGTGTACACGCACTCACCCAACTTTAACTACACCTGAAACCAGAATGTTAATCAAGGAAACATACCATGACGTCCCTACGGCGGACGGAACTACGATGCGTTTATTCGTTTTCCACCCTGTCATTCCTAATTATCCAAAAGCCAGGTTCCCAGGTGTGATTGTCTACTCCGAGATTTATCAGGTGACTGGTCCAGTTGCCAGATTTGCCAAAGACATCGCCGGCCAGGGTTTCATTGCCGTTGCTCCCTCAATCTACCACAATTTTGAGTCCCATGAAGCATTGGCCTATGACACCGAGGGTACGGACAAAGGAAACCAGTACAAGATCGAGAAGGAAGTTTCACTGTACGATGAGGACAACAGATTAGCCATTGAGTACTTGCAGCTGCTTCCAACCTTCAATGGTAAGATTGGAGCGACTGGTATGTGCTTGGGAGGCCATTTGGCATTCAGAGCTGCTTTGGACCCAAGAGTCAGTGCTGCTTTTTGCTTTTTTGCAACTGACATTCACAACCATGCCTTGGGTAAAGGCAAGAATGACGACTCATTGAAGAGATCAAAAGAAATCAAAGGTGAATTGATCATGGTATTCGGCGATAAGGATAATCACGTTCCCTTGGAGGGTAGGGATTTGATCAGACTGACATTGCGTAAAAACCCCACGCAGCTCACCTTCATTGAAATCAACGAAGCACAGCATGCTTTTATCAGAGACGAAAACTCGAAGGACCGCTATGACGCTGCTGTGACGGGTTTGTGTTTCCAGTGGTTACTTGAGTTGTTCAACAGAAGATTGAAATTGGACTACGGTGATCACGACGGTAAGGATGTGAAGATCGAAAATGTGTGTTAATCTAGCAAAATGAAAGACTTTTGACATGTTCACGAAATTTGTAATATTTAACGTCCATGAAGAGTGGAGGGTTGTATTCTCTCCACACTCATTAGCCTTGCAGCAATACCCATGAGATTACCTGATCTTATATTTACTTCAAGGTGATTATTTCACAGAGACGGACTAAAATGCCCCAAATTTTCTCTTATTATAATATTGGAATTCCGTAGGCTTGATATACCGTAGAGGATGCCTAGGGCCACTTCCCTTGATATGAGCGCGGCACTACCACACATTGAAAAAGTTTTCTGAGCCTCAATAGCTAACCATCGACTCAACCATATATATCCAACCATGAGACCTATTAAGTTGATGGGACACGAGCGTTCGTTGACGCAGGTCAAATTCAACAGAGAAGGTGATCTTCTTTTCTCTGTCGCCAAGGATTCTTCCGCCTCCATCTGGTACCTGTCCAACGGTGAGAGACTTGGAACCTTGGAGGGTCATCAAGGTACCATCTGGTCGATCGACGTTGACAGCAAGACCTTCTTGTGTGCCACCGGAAGTGCCGATCTTACCATCAGATTGTGGAAGGCCGAGACCGGTGAATGCGTTTACAAGTGGGAGACTTCTTCCCCAGTGAGAAGAGTCGCCTTTTCCCCAGACAACACCAAGCTTTTGGCAGTTACAGACAAGGTCATGGGAAGCAAAGGTGCCATTTCTATCTACAATATCAACCAGGACGATCTTCTGAACCAGCCTGCCGAGCCCAGCCTCGTCATCAACACCAGAGAGGATGCCACCAAGGTCACCGTTGCTGGATGGTCCGCTGAGGGCCAGTACATCATTGCCGGTCACGAAGACGGTTATGTCAGTAAGTATGACGGCAAGACTGGGGAGTTCCTTCAAACAGTCAAGGCTCACGGAATCCACAACGAGGAGAAGATCGTCTCCATCACCGACATCCAGTTTGCCCCAGAGGACAAGCTGTACTTCATCACAGCATCCAAAGACAAGAACGCCACCTTGATCGACGTGGACACCTTCGAGATCATGAAGGTTTACAAGGCTGATGCGCCAATGAACACCGCTGCCATCACCCCCAAGAAGAACTTTGTGATCTTGGGTGGTGGTCAGGAAGCCAGAAATGTCACAACCACGGCAGAGAGTCAGGGTAAGTTTGAGGCTAGATTCTACCACAAGATCTTCACCGAAGAGATTGGCAGAGTGAAGGGTCACTTCGGTCCTTTGAACACTGTCGCTGTTCACCCAGATGGTGTGGGCTATGTGTCTGGAGGAGAGGACGGTTTCATCAGAGTTCACTACTACGACAAACTGTACTTTGACTTCGAGTTTGATGCCGAGAGGACCGAGCGTGTGATGGCCCAGTCTCAGGCCAAGGCTCAGGAGGCATAAGCTCTCACTTTATTTACGGCATATCATCATCTGTATAGTATACTTTATAGTTCTCATTATAATGTCATGGTTACTCATAGGAACTACTTTCCTCGGGAACTACTCATTTTTGTTGACTCATGAATTCGTTATGTAAAAGCACTTGTGTTTAGAAGTTGCCGCTCTTTAATGATAGTAAGTTGTGAACGCATTGTGACTCGTGGGCTGCCTTCGCTGCTGGAGCGGGTATGTTTGTGTCGACTTGGCCCAATGGTTTACGGGCAGCTGGTTTGCCGGAGCTGTTTGATGCCATGAATGTTGGAGTGTTGGCATTGCCAGCGGAAGAGGGTGCCAATTTGAAGGTCATCACTTGGGTAGATGCAGCAGGAGCGGAGCGAACAAACTCGGGCTGTTTCTTGTTGGTGAGGTTCAAGACCAAGTTTCCGTTCTCCTTGGGCTTCTCATCCTCGGCTGCAAGCATCCTCGAAAGCAATGGCACTTTCATGCCCTTCTCCTTCTTCGTTTGCTTCTGAACTAATGAGGGTGTGGAGTATGATCTGATTGGGGACAGTTGGTCCATGACTCTGTGAACAATCTCCTGCGAATGGGACTTCGTCAAGGCAGGCTTGATAGGAGTGCTCTCCACAATTGGCGTAGGAGCAGATTCAGTGGCAGGAGCCGATGCAAGCACAGAGGAGTCTGGGGTAGGAGGCAACTCTGTGATTTCCTTGTCTGTAACCTTGAGACGGCGAAGCGACTGTCTCTTGTTCTGGAACCAGATCTTCACGGCCTTCTCGGTCATGTTAACACGCTTGGAGATATCCGTGCGTCTCATCTTGTTTGGCGTGGAGCCCAACTCAAACTCCAGGTTCAAGATGGCCAATTCGTGTGGAGATGTTCTTCTTCTCTTGCGACGAGCCAAAGAGGCGTTGTCTATGGAAGGCTCCTGTGATGGGTATGTGGCAGGCGAATGACTGATAAATGCAAAGTCCTTTGTGGGAGAGACGGTCGAAGAGGCTTTTCTCTTCGTGGCTGGCTTGACCATCGAGTCGTTGATGCTACTGTTCATGGACGAGTCAGCCTCATAGTCCATTGATGTGTTTGCGGCAGAGCTGGGGCCTGGAGCTGGGGTTGAGCTCGCAGCGGAGGTGTCCAAAGGTGTGAGAAAGTGTTGGTTTTTGGCATTGTATGTTTGGTGCACTTGAGCCGAGCTGGGAACAGCAGTTTCAGACACGGATCTAGGGGAAGCACAAAACGAGGAGTAGAAGGCGTCAAGGAAGTGATGGAAGGTAACTTGGGCCTTTCTGGCTGATTGAGGAGCAGCAGCAAAGGTGGGAGCGAATAAGTGCTTTGTTTGGTGAGGGCGTCTATGGAAGGCAAGGAGGGCTTCTTTGGAGTTTCGACCTTCATGATAACGAGCGTATAGAAATGAGCGGCTAGGTGGTATGGTCGGGCGGTGACAGGCGGCAGCGGGAGTATTTAAAGAAAACCGTGAATAAACAAGCGCCTACCAAACAACACAAAAAAAGTAAAGTCGTGTTTTATGATCTTACCTGATCCACCATTAATTGCAGGCACCGATGCAAGTAATTTCGTTATTTGTTTACCTTTGGAAGCGCGCCTGAGCGTTTGTTCTGGCGTACAGAGCCACTATACCTAGGTTGCGAACAAAGCGTGTATTTTTTCCCGTTTACCGTGAACAATTGATGGCCACATGCCTAGGAATCTCGACAATTTTCCTTAGCATTCAAAAACAGCATATTAGTGGCAGAGAACTTAGTTTACCTGTTTTGGGTAATGTGGGCCATTTGTGCTCTTCACCTCGCTTGCCCAAGGTTACTTCAAGGTGGCCTCGCATTTTCGCTTCGCAGGAGTTTGTTTACCTAAGCATGCCATTAACGTGCGTGGAACGCACGCTATATTGTCGCGTTTGTGTGTGAAAGATATCCTATTCCGTTCGAGCCGCTGGCTAGAAAAGGCACCAAGGGTGAATTATACATGCACATTTGATTGACCAGACCGATCATTCCCGTAGTGTGATGATTTGACATACGGAGCGATGGAGAATGGGGGAATGTTTGGAATTTGATTATTTGTGGGTGATGTTGAGAGACCGATTAATAGTGTGTGGCGGAATGGTGGTTTTAGTGGTTGTTGTTGTTTTTTGTAGTTTGTTTGAGGCTGTGTGGTTTTCGCAGTTTGCAGCCGTTTTGACGTACGAACTTGAAATTGTGAGGCCGTTAGACCCTGAGGGAGATGAAGCAAGAAATTCTAAAAAATACAAAATGTGTATGACTTTTATCAAGAGCGCTGTTGGTTAGGAGAGATAAACGACGAATTAGAGGGAAAAGTTAGAAATGGGGGTATCCGGCTGAAAGTGGTGGGATAGAAGGATTTGCGGCTCACCATGTATCGCTAACGGTCGCAAGACGTAAGTGACGGCATTACAGTATTCAATTGGCTTCATAACACCCATATTTTATGAAACAGCCAGAGCATAGCTGTTACATCACGGAAAGCTTTTTCCAGATCATGGCTCAAGCGATCCATTGTTGAAATGACGTCATAGCATCTAGTAGTGAGTTGAGTCCACGAGAAAACAACAATTGATGTTTGCAGCTTAAAGCGGAGTCAACTAAACACTTCGAAAATCAAAGGCTTCTGGACAATATTGGATCACCCCTATAATAGACGATTGTCCGGGCTTGATTTGCACTGTGCTTCCAGTATTATGGTGCACCTGATTTAAATAGGGTCTAGACGACTTTTATATTTGCCCTCACTTCTACGGTAATTTTTTCATCATTAGTGCTTATTACTACTACTTCTCGACTTCCCTGATCATGTCATGACATTCTGGTATCTATTCTTGGCAAAAAGTCAATTCACCGTGGTGGTCTCCGAGTTTGAAACTAGCAAGCACAATTTGCAGCCAAAATTTGAAAGAAACAAAACTTCATCTTGTGACTCAAAAACCTACTTCCAAATGACACCCTGAAAGCCAAAAACCGGCAATGCCGAAAGGATAAACAGTTTCATCGGCACGTGACCGTCGTTGTAATGAATTTCGGTTGCAACTTGACCTCATCCCATTCCACCCACACAGGTTAATCGCTATGGTTTCGCTTCAAAATGAAAGGAAACCTTTGAGATGGTCCCTAGCGGCGCTTTTGATCTTTGTGGGAGCATTCGCTACCCTACTTTTTTCCAATGAGCTGTGGCTATTTTTGTTGCTGCGTTCTCGTCCGTCACCACTAGAATACACCCAATTGAAGCTTTCTGAAGAAGACAAAGATGAATTGGCAAGACTCGGATTGACGCCAAAAGACCCCGTGGAGGTGAAAAATCCTCTCACCGGAGAGAAGAGAACAATGCATGGAAGATTCCTCCATGTTACCGACTTCCATCCCGACCCTTACTACAAGCCTGGTCTGTCAATTGACAAAATGTGCCATGGCGGTAAAGGTGACGCTAGCAAATACGGTGATGCTATTCTTGGCTGTGATTCTCCTTTAGATTTGGTCCTCGACACCATAGACTGGATTGAGGACAACTTGAAGGACAAGATTGACTTCATCGTGTGGACTGGTGACAATGTTCGTCACGACAACGATAGAGACTATCCTAGATTCGAGAAAGACATTTTTGATTCAAATGAGAAGATTTCAAAAATCATGCATGAGAAGTTCGACATCTTGCCTATTCCCTCTCTCGGAAACAACGATGTCTACCCCCACAATTTGTTCGCTGAGGGCCCCACCCTCCAAACAAGAGAATTTTACAAGATCTGGAGACCATTTGTTCCTCCTCCCCAGCTTCATCTATTCAACAAGGGCGCCTACTTCTTTCAGGAGGTCATTCCTGGTCAGTTGGCTGTCCTTTCCATCAACACTCTTTACTTGTATAAATCAAATCCACTCGTGGACAGCTGTGACAAAAAGAAGGATCCAGGTTACAAGATCTTCAAGTGGTTGGGCTTTGTCTTGAAAGAGATGCGGAGAAGAGGAATGAAGGTTTGGCTCACTGGCCACGTTCCTCCTACACCCAAAAACTACGACATCTCATGTCTTCGTAAATACATCATGTGGACTCATGAGTACAGAGATGTGATCATTGGGGGCTTGTACGGTCACATGAACATTGATCACTGGGTCCCATTGGATGCTAAGATGGCCTATGATTCCTTCGATTCAAAATTCAAAACTTTGATGAGACAGAGCGAGTTCAACACATTCGAAGACGATGAAGAGGATGGAATCACCCTCGAGAAGGTTTACGACGCACTCAATTCTTCTATTCCTCACGACTCAGTCGAGGAAGCACCAGCTTTCGTTGACTTTGCAAGAGATATTCACGTGGAGGCAGGTGTACCAAAAAATAAGGTCAATTATATGAACACCGTCAGGGAAACGATGTATGCGGACATCAAGCGTGCTAAGAAATGTGGTAAGCTTTCTGAAAGATACGCTGTCGCACATGTCACTGCTAGTGTTGTACCAACATTCAACCCGGGATTGAGAGTCTGGGAGTACAATATCACGGACTTGCATAATGTGAAGGCCAATGATTTCGGGTCTTGGGATTCATTCTTCACTCAAATTGACGTTTTGCTCGAGAAGGATGATGGTGCCGACTATCACGACCAATTCGCAACTTTTAGTGATAAGGTTGATGCATTCAAAAAGGACAAGACCATACCGCCAAAGATGCCAAAGAATTTGCCGTTAGGTCCCGCTTATGACAAACAGCTTTTCACGCCTGAGCGTTATGTCCAATACTACCTCGACTTGAAGGGAATTAATGAAGGGAAGAAGAAGTTTGAGTATGAATTTGAATACTCTACCGACAAGTATGACATGAAAGACCTTACCGTCAGTGAATGGCTTGATCTCGGAAGAAGACTAGGTGCTCCAGTGAAACAGGACAGCAAAGAAGTTACTGGAATAGAGTCAAAAAAGAAGGACAAGAAGTTAGAGGTGCTCTGGAAGCAGTTTCTCAAGCACACTTTCGTTGACTCAAACTACGAGAACCTTGACTACGGTATTACTGGTTGATATGTCATTCCACTATACTTAAGTAGTAAGATTATGCAGTTATGAATTAGCAAAATTAAGCCCGTCATTGAAATCGAAGTGCTGGTCCTCCAACTGTTTGTCAATAAGCTCGGTCCAAGGACCAACGAAATCAAGGCCAACATCTCTATTGTTCATCATCCATTCCACAAGTTCACTGTCGCCCAAGAAGTTGAGACCACTACTGCTTGGTTGTGTTGTTGGAGCAGGCTCGTTGCCTAGTGGAACACCTCCTTGCGGTGGATCAGTAATCGCCGATACAAGAGCGGCATTTTGTGGGTAGCTTTGCTCCTGGTAAGCATTGGAATGTTCAGGGGGTTGAACCTCCTCCTTGGCTTCATTCGATTGATCTTGTGTAGCAAGGTCTGGGTCTTCCTCGGTCGCCAGTTGCTTCAACTTGGTCCTCATTTCTGAACATAAGTACATTAAAACATTCGAGTATCTCGTGCAAAGATGAAGCTCGTCTGGTGAGCAGTCTCGCAACGTAATGGCCGCTTTCTGGATGCTATGAACAATGGTGTGCACCGATATTAATGAAAGCGAAAGGATGGTTGCATCGAGATTCTCACTGCTCGTTCCGGTCTCTTCGTCTTTTGAGGAAGACTTGTGAGCTGTGATAGAGAGGTAACATTTCACAATAAAAGCCACAGCACGAACAAGCCTAGTCACCCAACGAACTGGCATGAATCGAAGCATCTTAATCTTGTGAACCCTGTGAATCATCAGGAGAATCTCATTGGCGGCGGTGAAAGCCTGGTCAATATACTTGGCGCTTCGAGAAATCTCATCCAACTTCAAGTTGACCTTGCCGCCCGATGGAGAGGAGTTTTTGGGCGTCGGACTGAGCGCCAAGGAGAAAACGTATAACCTTGCATAGTTGTACTCAAAAACGAAAGATTCTGCCTGAATGTATGCAGCTAGTTTGCTGGCGGTGGCATCGTCACACGAGCTTGGATCGTCAATGTTGTATTGTCGAAGCCATTTGCTTGATGGTGGCTGCATCAAATGTCTGTATTTCCTCGCCCAATTATTGATCATAGGGCTGATTATGTTAAGCACCGCGAGATTCTGACGCTGAGAGAGAGACCCAAGTGGTGCTTTGTAACCATACAAAGATTCGTGACTCAAAGCCATGATTTGTAGTAACTCGATATGGGCCTTCTGTGGCTCAGTGAATGATAAGAAGTTCTCGGCAGTGATTTTCTTCTGCTCGTTTTCGGTCATGTTGAGAACCTTGTACTCGTTGTCCTCTCTCAATTCCATATCGGCTTCTGAGATAGTTCCATGGTCGAGCTCGACATCGGCGAGAGAAGCACTTAACATACTTCTTCGACTCATGTTCATCACACTGTTCATTTCAGCTACGTGTGTAGCCAAAAAGGTTTTTGAACTCACTTCCATGAAACCAGTATCTTGTGCCAAACGGACAGCAGAGCCAATGAGCATCCACGCCATCCTATACGATCTACGTATAGCACCAAGACCAGCTGGCTCATCTGAAGTGGCAGCAGCAACCGAGGAAGCATATGAGAGCGGATTCGAAGACATTGCTGTATCACACGGGTCGTCTGCACGGTTAGCGTAATCCGACCATCTCCAGTGAATAGCACGAGGGTTCCATTCAGTGAAAAGTAAGAATGCAAACACTGTTCCGATGGACCTCGTAGAAGCCTCAGCCCAAACGGTTTGTGAAATAAGCCTTTGGACGTAAAGCCATAACCTGTCATGAACGTCAATGTTTTTAGGTGTTCCGTCAGCTGTGGTGCTATTCAACGTATGGTAACGAGATGAAATCGTGAGGACAGCACAAAGGAGAATAGGGTATCCCGCTAGAACTGAGGGCAGATGCAAAAATTTGGGTATGTGAGGGTAGAAAGGATGCATGGTTGTGAAGAACATTTTGATCAAGTATTCTGCTTCGGATGCCGTGAGGATCCCATCTTCACCGATATAAACGATAGCGTTCAAGTCCAGCGTTCCTCGTGGACGCACATCCGCTTCAGACTCTGCCGGTGGCATGGTGAGACGCTGTGACTGATCTTCAGGCCGGCTGAGATACGATGGCCATTGAGCAGCACCCATGTTGACTGAAGCAGAGGGTGGATTCGAGCTTGAGCCAGAGTTAGAGCTGGAGGTGTTGGCGTTTGTAGAACGGGGAGCAGGACCAGAGTTGCTGTTCCTGTGGCTTGGTGTATCTGATGTCATAGATGACTTTCGAGAGTAGGGCACCAGAGGCAGGTGGATAGGGAAGTTTGGATGGACTTGCGGCAGCCCCGATAAAGTCAGAGTTTGCGCTTGGCCTGGAACCTGAGACCTTTCGCTCAGCACTGGAAACTGAGACGTTTCTTGGAGGTGGTTATACATGCTCCTGCCATCGATCTTGTCCCGCTCGTCAGCCGACGCTATCTTGCCGGCAGCATTCGCCAAAAATACAAGGGCACCCTCCATGGTACTGAAATGCTTTGGGTTGGCCCGATTCTGGTTTTTGCTAGCCGTTTGAGATGCCGAACCTTGAGCGGCTATTCCCGGAGTTCCTGGGGAGGACAGCGACAGCTTCGGTGAATTAGGGCCTCCAGCGGCGGCATGATTTGATGCTTGGCCCAGTCCCATCCGCAACCTTTCCACCGTTCGTTTCTTCGAATCAACAAATACACAGTCTCGGCGTTCCCGCTCACACCGGGCACATTTCCTGTTGGGCAGCAGTAGATCACCCAAATCACACTTGACTTTCCTCACCCGGCAGTTGAGGCAAGCCACGTATGTTCTTTTGAACTTCTTTGGTGCTGGCCCTGCTTCGGAGCCACTGACTGCAGACATGCTCTTGAATATGAGGACGGGTCAAATGCGGGAGAAGTTTGGATTAGCTTTGGGGCATTAAGTTGTAGAGGTTGATGCAGGAGTGGTGAAATTTGCCGAGACCCCACACAAGCACTTTCGGAGCACAATGAGTAGAGTGAGGATGGAGGAGGGATGAATAAGATAGCTTTGGGAGGGTTTTTCGAGATTTTGTCGTTTTCATGGAATCTGAGCGATCAGGACGTTAGGTTGCTCAGAGATTTTGTGATACTGTAGCATAGTGAGAGATTATGGAGGTGCCGTTCATTCCATTTTTGAACGTTGCAATTTGTGAACTTTGCAATTTCTGAACGTTGAAAAGATCCTATAAGAACGGAGAGAAATTTTTAACCTCGATGTTCATTGGCTGGAGGAAGATCAATTGCTGAATCTACGCAGTAGTTCTGTGGAACACTCAAGTGAAACGGAATTGTGAGAGGAAGAGAAGAACGAACATCTATTTTGGTAAAAAAATACAAATAGTTCTTCTACGAGCGCATGTGCCCCAGAAACTTCATCTATTTTGTTGCCTTTCTTCAAAAAAGCAGCGGAATAGGTGGGTCCCTGGGAAATCCCCACCATCCTCAATTGGTCACGCATCCAGCTTCGAAACCAATCACTTCTCAAAGCATCGGGTCATTCATCCCTAGATATTTTCGGAAAGTCCTACCAAATAAATCCATCTTTGGTAACTCCACCAGTGCGTAGCGTCTCGGACCTTCCTCGATATGTAGCGAAGCTTATCATCATGCAGGCCGCACGATGGTTGCAAAATGCTCCTGGAGCAGCCCCCTCTGGGTATATAAACCCCCCGAAAAGTCATAATTTTTCCTTCTTCTTCACCACCACAGAATGACAAGAATGAATCAAACACCAGTTTCGCCAGTTGACACCGCTCGCATCCTTGCCATCTTAGATGCCTCGCAGCCAGAGGTTTCACAAAGAGAGCCCAGAGGTGCTGATATCGCAGCATTTCACAATACGGATAAGTTTTCTACCACCAACTCCAAGAAGAAAACATCTCATTTCACCATGGACGCCTTCAACGCCAAGATGAACGCCCTCAATGCCACTTTCAAGCTCAAGTCTTTCAAGTTGAGAAAGATGAACGACAGCTCCCTCAAGTGGAAGCCCTTAGTCGAAACTGACGCTGCCAGCGTCCACCCCATCACCACTTCCCCCATCCAATCCCCCGAGGCCCAGCCTCCAGCAATTGTTGTCCACGCCGTGGATTACAAAACCATCGCTGCTTGCAGCTATGTGCCTCCATGGGCTGCGGACGCTCCAGAGATTCACAACGGCGTCCCTCACTCGGTGAGCCGGAATTCTGGAGCCCCTCGTGTCGCCCAGGAGGTCAAGAGAAGCCCTTCCGAGTTTGTGAAGGAAGCCGCTTATGTCGAATCGAAGCACTCTTCAAACGCTGAAGTTGCAACCGACAAGGCCTCCTCGCATACACCTCGTGAGTATTTCGCTCAACACTTTGACGCTTCGCCAGAGCAGTTCGCTGCACCGGAAGCACCAACGGGCCCTGGAGTTTCCCAATTCAAGGCCCGTTCAAGACTGTCTACTCCTTTTGTTGAAGAGGTCCCCCCACCTCAAGAGCCCAAGGTTCCACTCAACAAGCGCTTTTCACAAGCAGTCTCTCGAATCACGGCTCGCTGGAGCTACCGTCGCAAGCTCCGCAGAGAGCACCGTCAGGAGGACAGAGCCCTCAAGGCGGTTCAGAACGAGACGAAGCACAAGATCAAGATGGAAAAGCGCAAGCTCAAGCTCATCGAAAAGGAGAAGCAGTTGGACCGCTTGAGGTCGCAATACAAGGCTGCTGTGCACCAAAAGAACCAGCAAGTCCAGAAGCACAAGCAGGCTGCCTACCAGAGAAAGCTTGACGCTGAACAGGCTGCACAAAGAAGAAAGCTAGAGAACTTGGAGTACCAGATGCTCCAGGTGAAGGCTAGCAGAAAGGCTGCTGCCGCCTTGAAGGCTCGTCTTTCTGCAAACCACAAGCACTCTAGCTCGAAGCAGCCTACCCCCAAGGTCTCTCCCCAGACCTCATCCAAGCTTTCCCCCAAGTCGAGTGTTTTCACTTACAAGGAAAGCGTGTCTTCTTCCAAGACATCTGTTGATGGCCATGCTGCGAGACTTTCACAAACTCCCCCAAAGTCCAGCAAGGCTCAGACCCCAGCAGCTCCACACCAACACCTTCCCCTTTTGTTGGTGAACGTTTGCATCAACGAGAAGATTGAGGACAATCCTTGGAACCATGGTGTTGGTGCCGAAGTACGCAGCATGCTTGGAAAGGAGAGACCAGTCCTCAACATTGTTTCGAAGCCCAAGGCTCCCCAGCCGGCTCCACAAAACAAGACCAAGACCCTTACTCTTTCAGTTCAAAAGTTGAAGAGTCCCTTCTTGAAGAAGGCCAGTCTTGTTGTTGACGAGGCTCCTCAAATTACCAAGGAGTCCCTCAAGGAGTCTCCCAAGAAGTCTCCCCAGGCTTCAGCCAAGTCTTCTCTTAAGCCTACTTCCCCCAAGGCTGTCAGGAAGAAGACCCCCTTCTGGTTCACTGAGGAGTACAAGAAGAAGCGTCAAGAGATTGCAAAGAGAGATGAGCCCCCTCGGTTTGCGCCCTCTCAAGCAGAAATTGACAACGCCATCTTGAGCTTCGCTCGTTCCAGACGGTGAACCTTCAACACCACCTACTATTACAAAAAAAAAAAAAAAAAAAAAAACAGAAAAACAGAAAAAGAAGAAAAAAAAAAAAGAAACAGAAAATGACAAAAATAAGAAAAAAATAAATATAATTCAAAAAGCCCGCATCGTAGCAAGTTACCCACCAGCCCTACACTGTGTTCCATTGATATTCATTCTCAATTTGATGTGTCCCATCGTCATAGCAGCCAAACCTATTTCTTCAGCAATTGCAACTTCTTCACCAGATCCTCTAATCCCTTCAACTTCGCCTGCATCTCCTCCAAATCCTGGTTCAACCTGTTTCTCTCCGTGACAATGTTCGTCTCCCACTGTCTGAATCTCTGCTCCTCGGCCTTCACCTGCTCGGTAAAGAACTTCTTCAAAGCGTCTTCCTCCTCCTTGAACTTAGGGTTATGCAAACGACGGGGCTTCTGTCTCGACGAGGTACCGTTCTCGCCCTTGTTCTCCTCGTTCATGTTGCTCAACTTCAACGAGCGGAAAGTCTCAAAGTGGATCTCCTGCGTCGACAAGACCAAGTCCAACATGTTGGTTCTCAACAACAACGAGCGCAACTTTTTGAAATCGCAGTGCTTGTCGTTCTCCACCTCCACAACACCCCATGGGTACTTTCTTCCTCTGACGAAGTTGCCAGGGCTGACCTCGACCTCCTCCTCGGAGCCGATTATGGCAAAAGGCATGGCCTCGATAAGCTGCTTCGAGTGCTCGGCGCTGGCTGGGTCGTCCACATCCATTGGAGGGGTGTATATGTTGATATCCTGGGCCTCAATGACGTCTCTTATTCTGGTCTTGAAGGTCTCCAACTCGGCAGGCGCCAACGTGTCGGCCTTAGCGATCACAGGGATCAAGTTGACTCGCGTCGACAAACGCTTCATGATCTCAATGTCCAAGGGTTTCAACGAGTGGCCGGTGGGGCGGATGAAGTACAAACAGGCGTGAACACGCAAGTCCTTCTTTTCATGACGGTGAGGCTGCTTCTCCTGCTTGACGTACGCCTCGTGCTGGTCATCAATGAAGTCAATAATTGGAGTCCACAGGTCCAAGTTGTTGACGTTGTTACCAAAGCCTGGGGTATCGATGATGTTCAAGCGGATCTTGAAGTTTTTCTCCTCCAAAATGGCACGCACAATAGAAATGTCCACTGTCTGGTGAGCGCTGGTAAATTTGTTGTGTCTTTCGTTAGGGTCGTCGTGGTCTTTCAAGGCTGTCTGGAAAAGGGTGTTGACGAAAGTGGTCTTTCCCAAACCGCTTTCACCAGCCACCATGAGCGTGAAAGTGGCGCCCTGGTTCAGCACGATCTTGTACCTCTGGTCGGGCAAATTGGAGATTCCCACGGGCTCGGCAACAGGCATTTTGTATTGGCGTTGTTTGTTTGAGTTTTTGACAACACTGTTTTTCCACTTTTCGTTGATGCACTCCCACGCGTCGCCTATACACACCAGGAACCTCTATCTCTATTTTTATTCAGCCATTGAAGGGGACAGGTGGAAGTGAAATATAATGTGATATGTGTTCCTTGAAACTGAATTTACTGAATATTATGTGATTGTGTTTGAGGAGATTTTCTGTGTTGTGGGTGAACAAACTAGTGGTGCTTCACGCACAAGGATCACGGAAATAGACCTTCCCTTCTGCGGTAGAACTCATATTTTCGTTGCAACCGTTAAGATGGAATCGGTAAATTGAAAGGTCCAGAGTCTTAGTAAAAAAAAAAAAGTTGATGATACCTTCAATTATCTCGATTGTATGTATTGATACATTTTCGCAGCCAAAAACACTGCGCCACGAGAAACGTAATTCAGGGAGTTGACGAAAGTGATTCACAAGGCGTTTCAAAAAGGAAGAACAATTGTAGAATATTCGAGAAATAGTAAGATAGCCGATGAAAAAAAGTTATAAATCGAGATGTTAGAAGAGCAAACCCCATGTTCTGTTGTTTGCATGAACTCTCTGAAATGCCTGTGATATTGTTTGAACTCTCATCAATGTAACGTAGAACATATGGTCAGCTAGGCATACTGAGTACAATCAACAGCTTGTAGCTAAGTACTCACTCTTAGGTCGATTACAGCAATTTCATCACCTCAATGCTACGTTGTCAATCCACCTACTACATTCCTTCTACACTTTGGTTTTTTGCTTCATTTATTATTTTAGCATCGGCTCATATTCACAATCCCCATAATGGCTCATTTCTCAGTCATTCAAGATATCCGCCGGCTCTCAAACTCGTAAAGCACGTGGGGGACGGAGGACAAAGTATAAGTTACAAAGATAGAGAACTGAACAAGAACAGGAAAGGAGAATGGATAAAAAAACTTTGCGGAATTGCGTGGATCTTCATGCCTCGTCAAGACGAGCTCTCTACTCTTCTTCAGCCTTGGTCTCTGCTGGCTGCTGTTCCTGTTCCTCCTGCTGTGCTGGAGCCTCCGACAAGTCGGTCCACAAGGTCAAGTTATCTCTCAACAACTGCATGATCAAGGTGGAGTCCTTGTATGAGTCCTCAGAGAGAGTCTCCAAGTCAGCAACGGCATCGTCGAAAGCCTGCTTGGCCAAATGGCATGCTCTGTCAGGAGAGTTCAAGATCTCGTAGTAGAAGACGGAGAAGTTCAATGCTAAGCCCAATCTGATAGGGTGAGTTGGTGGCAACTCAGTGACAGCAACATCGGAGGCAGACTTGTAAGACTCCAACGACAAGTCAGCAGCCTCCTTTCTCTTCTCGGAGATGGCAAACTCGGCCAAGTAACGGTGGTAGTCACCCTTCATCTTGTAGTAGAAGACCTTGGACTCACCGGTCTGGGCGGAAGAGATCAAGTGGTCGGACAAGACGGACAAGATGTCTTCACAGATCTTGGTCAATTCAGCCTCAATCTTAGAACGGTACTCTCTGATCAAAGAAACCTGCTGCTCGTTGCCCTTAACTTCTTCTTTCTGCTCAATGGAGGAAACAATTCTCCAAGAAGCACGGCGGGCACCGATGACGTTCTTGTAGGCGACGGACAAAAGGTTACGCTCCTCAACGGACAATTCCTGGCCAGAAGAGGCGACAGCCTTCATGTTTTCAACCATCTCCTCGTAGCGCTCGGCTTGTTCAGCCAACTTGGCGAGGTAGACAGAGTCTTCACGGGAGGCGGGCATTTTCAAGGATCAATATTCTAGGAAGGAGTTAGTAACGAGTTTCCGGGCAAACAGCAACGGCAGAAACTGGCAGGGGGAAGCTTGAAGACAAGGGAGCGGGCGTTGTTCAATGAGGACAACTGATAAAACAGAAATTGATTGGTGGGAGGCCGTGGAATGGGAAGGTTGGTAGGTTTGTTGACAATGAAGAAACAGGTCACCAGAAAAAAATCGACGTGAGAGGTGCGGGCGCCGGTCGTGTCTGGGTGGTGCGGTGTCGGGTGTACGGTTTTTTCCCTCCGTCGTGCGCCCTGTTGCGTGAATCGAATCGCACTGTTCCACACTCAGAATGCACCCCGAGCCCCGTCCGGCGAGCAACACGGCGTGGTGCCGCAGAGCCTTGGCGAAGGGGTGTCAGGGTGTACTGTAGCGTAGGCGATTCAACTCGCGGATGTGTAGATCGGGCGGGGGTGAAGTCATTCCTAATACGCCCTGCCTACGCAAGCGCGAACACCGACAACACCGATACTCAGCCAAGATAGGCAACTCGCCGAAACAGCCCATGGAAATTTTCTAGGAAGCGAGATTGCTTCTATGCATCGACCGTTGGGTGTTTCATATAATTCCTCTCGAATTTCTTCCTTGTCGAGCGGACTATTGCAGTCGCTTCACAGACGAACTGTCGTCTTTGCCAGCGACCAATTCCATTTTCCGTTCTCTCTCTCTAAAAGAAAAAAAACCTCTCCTCGTCATTCACCTACTACGCCCGAAATTCCACGGGTCTCTTCTCCTCAATTTCGATCGCGTCCTTACCGCAAGTTCGGTGGCGTTGTTCGCCTCTCAACCTGATTCACAGCAGAAGCGCCAATTCGACATAAAAACACACGATTGGGTATTTTCCAACGGGGATACAACGCTGCTGGACTCGAATTGGCCTGAATCAGGCTGGATCACGAAAATAGACGCCCTTAAACGGTATTCGATTCGTTCCAGGCTGTATCGACCCATTGGGCGACCACGGTCCGACAAATAGGGGCCAATTAGCTGGGGCGGCATTATTTCCCTGCCTGATGGGCTTTCTCCCAGTTTCTGACATTAAAAATCAATACATACTCAAAAGGTGGAATAAAGAAGGGATCTGTTGGTGAGAGTTTGGAGGTGTTTCTTTTTTCCCACGATTTTTTCCTGTCTTTTGTGAAGGAGGGACAGGGAGCAAAGTGAGGCTAAAAATCTAACTTTGATAGGCGGTGGCCCCACAGGCGAGGCGCTCAATTAGGACCACAAAACGACTTTCTTGGGTGCGGCAACCACCGCCTACTTTCCCCGGCAACCAAGGAAACGGCACTTTTTGAGGCTTTTCAAGAAGATAATTTGAAATTCTTTTCTTTTATTTTGAACCAGGGTCCCTGAATGCCTCGAGGCTCCTGACTAGCCCACGCGACATTTTCTGTCGCGACATTATGGCTTGCTGGCTTGGTCAACAACTACACTATTATGCTGGCGTGGCACTGCCAATTGCCTCAAATTAGCGTCTGGGAATGTCGCGGTCGTAGCGGTATTCATGACGAAATCATTAAATCAAAACCAATTTTGATAAGATCTTAATATAGTTGACTGCTGCAGGTAAGCAAATGCCAGAACTGGCTTCATTCACCGGATTCTACCTTAAAACCCTCTATGCTCCCTTGCAGATTTAAATTCGCAGCCATTTTGGCGTACCGCTTAGGCATAGTCTAAAACGCAAGTGCAGCCACTATCGAGCCACCCATATCTAACATTTTCACAACTTCTCTACATTCACTTCCGCCTGCGTCTCTGTTTATGCTCGTTGCTTTCTATAGTACACTCTAGTCCAACTGCATCGTCTCCTCCAAATGCAAAACGTCCTTGTTCAACTCGTATGGCTGAATCTCCTTCACCTTGATACCAAACCGGCTGTCTTGCATCAATTGACTCAAGGCCTCGACAGTAGGCTGGATGGCTCCACCCACCTGGTATTGCGAGTGAACCCACGACGGCGTAAAGGCTCTGTTTCCTCCTGTCAAACGCACAACGTTGTTTTGGGCATTGTTCAACACAATGGTGGTGGATTCTCTGGCGACAGCGTCAGCGTAGGTGCCGAACTTCAAAAGAGACTTCAACTTGATGGCACTGACTCCCAAAGAAGGCAATGGCACTTCCTTGCCGGGCAAAGTCAACTTGGTTGCGTCAATTCCGTGTCTTCCGGTCTTGTTGTCCAGCGTAAGGATCTTCAGCAATGGCACGTTCTTGACTCTCTGCACTGGCTTGCCTCTCACGAGGTATCTGTTTGTCAATTCACTGAGGCCCAATCTGTGGGTCTTCATCTCCTTCTTGATCTCCTCCAACTGTTTGATGGCATTGCCGGACTCGTGGTCAACAGGGAACGAGTCACAGGTGTGGGTCAACTTGAAGGGGTAAACGGAAAACAGCTTGTCGACAGTGTTGAGCAAGTTTCTGGCTGATCTCAACTTCAACTGATGGGTCACAGCAAAGTCACGGATGAAAATGGTCTTCTTGGCCAATTCGTTCTTGAGGTCGTCGGCATCCTCCAAGGTGATAACACCCTTCTCAAGGTCCTTGACAGAAACCATTTTGATGTCAACGTTGTAGACTTCACCAGCCTCAATGACGAACTCGTCAGTAGGAACAGCCAGCGAGGATTGTGTAGTCATAGCAGCCTCCTTTTTGTCGTGAACAATCAACAGAGTGTAGTTGGTGGTCTTCTTCAAAAGTCTCTCCTCCTGATCGCTCTCACCCCACACGGTTCCCTTGAAATCTCTCTCGGCAACAATACCTTCGGCCTGGCCCGCCAAAAATCTTCTCACTCTACGAACCTTGGAGCCTGGCACAACCACACAGCCAAAGTTCTCAGCTATGCTGTCAACAAGCTCTCTGATGTGGGCACCAGTGATAGCAGAAGCGCCGTTCAAGCCTGGAACAGCAGAAAGCTTCTCTGGCGTCAATGCAAGGCCAAGAAGGGCCACGGTGGCCTCAGTGGCGATGTAGGCGGCAACAATAGCGTCGGCCTTAGGTCCCAAAAGCGGACCCTCGGGCTTCAACTGATTGTCGATCATCACACCTGGTGGGAAAATCACAACGGTATGCGACACCAAGGCAGTGTAACCGTCGATATGGGCACCTGTAGAAATAGTCACAGCATCGCCGGCCAGGAAGGTGTAGTGCTGCTGAGAATCAAGCTCTGGCGAGACATTGGAAACGTAGTCGTTGACATCAATGGTAACTGGGTGAGCCAAGCCCTTCTCTCTGGTCTTTTCCAGGTTGTTGTACAGCTGACCAAGCAACTTCTGTGCCATGGAGTCTCCAAGAACACAGAGCTCTTGCAAACTGTATGGTCTTTCGGTCTTTCCCAAGTGGTAGGAGTCGTTGATGAGTTGGATCAAGTACTTGAGGGTGGTCTGGGCAATGTGACCTGCGGTTCTGTACTTGTCCAAGATATTGTCCGAAAGGACATTTCTCTCTTGGAGGAGAATATTGGCGTCGTCTTGGTGAACTGCCAACTGCATCGTAGATATTGCAAAGAAGGTGGTCTTCGATGTGACTTTTTTAGTGCGATGAGATGCCCTATGTTTTTCGCACCCATGGTCCACCTCATAGTGAAGAGAGAGAGAGAGAGAGAGGTACTTATTAGGTAGGAAGGCGAGGAGAAAATGTTTGAATGAATTTTGCTAGAATGGGTTCTGTTAGCGTTTGCTGAAAATCGAAGAATTGGTGCTTGGCTGATTGAACACCGGTAAAGCTAGACGATTGATCGCAAAAGCCATGTGCCCAAAAACTAAAAGAATTTCAAGTAACTGTAGAGATCAAAGTCGAAATAAAGTAAAGTGTTTGAATATGCCAAGAAAATCAATCTCTCACTTGCTGTTGGTAAAGTATCGTGGCATCGATTTCAATTTCGCAGCCATTTTCGTTAGCGTCTTTTCAAGCTACAGCAATCACGGAAGACTTGAAAAATTCTTTTGAAAAATGGTTTTCATAGACCCATTAGATAAATCCAATACAAAAAAAAAAAAAAAAAAAAAAAAAAAAAAAAAAAAAAAAAAAAAAAAACGCAGACGTTCACGTAGAACTATCTGAATTGATAAGAATCAAAAAATAACGACAACTGCAGGACTCGAACCTGCGCGGGCAAAGCCCAAAAGATTTCTAATCTTTCTCCTTAACCACTCGGACAAGTTGCCTTTGTTGAAGATGTCAAGTACTTGATTAATATATATAAGTTAAATATTTCAGGCAAAAAGGAGGTTAAAAAGAGTTTATTTGTTGGAATAGTAACTTGTAAGTTTTAAAAATGCACACAAGAAGTTGGGCGGTGTAGAGAAATCTGTGGAAATTTTGAGGCGACAATTACGTTTTTTTGGTGCATCCAGTTCTTAAGTAGCTTGAACTTGGAACTAGAAACTTTTTTGAACCTGTCGAAAGGGACAAGAAGGCCTAACTATGATGATATGGACATGAGAAATGGGTCATGACTGCTTAACTAGTCTGTAAATACAAACCTTCGTGTCTCACATGTGAATATTGAAGAAAATAATAAGAAGATCGAGATGCCACGAATGCTTAAGAGATCACTTAACCATATAATTCTGTGTTGTTTGTTTTCATGCAATTTAAATTATATACTCAATCCAACCATCTGAGGAATTTATCAAGCTCCTTCTTGTTTTGCAACACCACAGTAGCAGCACGACTCTGGGCGTTCTTCTTGGAGGCATCATATGCCACACTAAGCACACTGCCCTTAACCTTCAACTCTGCTTTGTACCCGTTCTCTGTGGGAGTTATATCATATGTTGGCGTGAGACCAACCTGTTTGCCAACAAATGCATAGACTTCATTTTTTGAAAACTTGTTAGGTTGAATGCTTTCAGATGCAATGAGCGGAAACACATCCAGTTCACTTGACTGAGTCTTGCTGACCATGGATGCTGAGCGATCGGTCTCCGCCCTCTTTCGACTGAACTTCTCGATTAACGCAGTGTTCTGAAGTGCTGCTTTTGCGGCCCGGAGTCCAGCATCACGATGGTTGGGAGCTTCACCTTCTCCTAAAACCTCACCTTCCATGATGCACTGAACTTTGAAGTGGGAATCAACTCCGTTACCATTGTCGACAACGAGATATTGTGGATGCAGAGCGGCGGATCCCACCAAGGCATAGAGCTCAGCCTTAGCATTGCGGTCGACAGGTGCTTGACCTTCGAGCTCCTTGCCCATTTTCCGAAGCATCTTATCCATGAGAGAGGTGAGCCACATCTGAATCTCCAGGAGATCGTAGCCACGCTCCATTGACAAGGCGCCCACGTAGGCTTCAAAAATATCAGCGTAAACTTTCTGCCTTCCGATGCGTAGCTGCTCTTCGTCGATATTGCAGCGCAACAGAAGGTGGAAGTTGTATGCTTGAGAGAACTCAGCCAATGTTTTGTTGCAAACAAGCGTAGATCTCATTTGCGAAAGTTGGCCTTCTTTTGCGTAGGGGAATCTATCGTACAAGATCCTGGTGACCATGGTGTTGAGGACGGAGTCTCCCAAGAACTCGAGTCTCTCGTTATGCTGAGTGATGATCTCCTTATCATCCAAGTAAGTTTTGTTGGCTGACATGGATTTATGCTGGAAAACCCTTGCTCGAAGAGCCAGGCTTTCGATTTTGGGTAGAGGAATGACGCTGTCGAACTCCTTTTCCTTTTCTTCTGAAGCAGGCTTGACTTGTGGTAACTCACCCCTGGGAGCCTTGGAGACTTCCTGTTTCAGGACGTGAACTTTCTCCTGAAGTATCTGATCAAAGATCGGAAGGCCATTTGCTGCGTACTTCGTTTTTAGAGCTGCAGCCATGCGGACTAGGTTGTTTGTCTTGATCTCACCTTTAGTGAAGTCATCCACATTGGGATTTCTAGACAACGAGTCCAATTCAGCGAGCGTAGGAGCTGCCTCCAAAATCTGTTTAATGTTCTTCTGAAGCATCCGCCCGCTATGTTCAAGCATATTTATCGTTGCATACCCAAAGACAGAATCCAGCTTTGAAGCTGGTTGGCTTCTTTTGGCTGGTGGTTCGGCCAGAGCAGCATCGACCAACAGGCCCAAGAAATCCTCTAGGCTTGCTTTTGACATAAATTCCGAAATTGTGGTGTAATTGTGACAATCAACGGAGGAATCGAAGAAAGAGCTGAAGCTTATGGGATGAGCATCGATATGTAGGCGCCAGTATCAATACCCTGCACGAGCCTCCAGGACACATAACTAGCGAAAGAGATTGGAATTAGGATAGAAGGGTCTTCTAGAGATTCTAACAACCTTCGAGTTAAAGAAGAAAAAGATTTAGGTATTTTAATTTGGTAGAACTTTGGTGGATGTTAAATAGAATTCTCGTTCTCGCAGAAGAACAACCGACTAGGTGCATATTTCCCAAGTACTCGTAAAAATTGAAGCTGAGGAAAAACTCCATCTTGACCTCCAAAAAAGCTATTAAATGCCTAAAAACGTCTTTTAAAGCAAAATAATCCATTCTATTCCTCCTCCAACGATCAGTCAAGCACCACTCCACCAGTCGTGCATACACAAAAAAGAGCGAGCTGAAAATCTATCGCTTTTTAACGCTAGTGCCTTGAAAGACTAACATTTGGCTATGAGACTTGCGCCATTTTCCCTTTTAGGGCGCCTTCGCCAGGCTCTTCCCAAAGTTCCAACGCCTACGGTCCTTTCACCCCTTGCATTTAGAAGCTTGTCTTTATCGCCCAGACTTCTTCAGGTCCAACCCAACGACGACTACGACGCTGCTCAACTCAGCAGAAAAACCACCAAGCATCCGCTTTCAAGAAAAACGTTTTTGATCGACTACTACAAGTACTTGAACGACAACAACCAGATCGTGCTCTATTTGCATCACAATAACTTGGTCAAGAATGACACTCTCAAGGTGAGATCCGAGTTGAAGAAGTTGGGTGTTACAATGACATACTTGCGTAACGCTTTGTACAGAGTTTACCTTCGGTCTGCCCACGAGGAAGATCCTGCTTTGCACAAGAACACCTTGAAAAACAAGAACGTCGAACACCCATTGGCTCCTCTCTTGAACGGACCCAGTGCCGTCATCACCATCAAAGACTGTGATCCGCCAACTGTCGAAAAGGTTGTCAAGCTCTTGAAGTCTCAGGACGAAAAGCTTTTCCTTATTGGTGCTAGAATCGAAGGAAACGTTTACAACGTTGCAGACGTGGACCAGTTCAAGCAGTTGCCTACCAAGGAGCAGTTGCAGGGCCAGTTGGCCGGTGTGTTGACCATCTTGGGTGGAGCTGGTCTTGTAAGAACATTGGAGTCTGCTGGTACTCACATGTACTTGACATTGGAGCAGAGGAGAAAGGACCTTGATCCTGAGGAGAAGAAGGACGAGGAGTAATCGCATTGTAAATAGAAAACGCGAAAATCAGAGGAGGTATGGCGTAGATTGGATGTATTTAAGGTTGTCTTGAGTAAGAATATGACAGAGTCCATGAAAGGACAATCAGGCTGAAGAGTATTAGGTTCGTTAGGTATAATTGTTTAGGACATGTGTAAAATTTGGTTACCATAAAGAGTCTGAAGAGACATGAAATGAACTAAGGCTTCGAACGAATTTTTGTCATTCACCGGATTATGTAAAGCCGTGATAGAGAGATTTTCGCAGCCACTTCAAGGTGAGCCAGGTGGCTGGAACACCGTCACATTCAAATTCAACTTATACCAAAAGTAGCCTCAAACTTTAAATGAAATGACCAAAATCATCCAGTTTTATAATTTTTCCTCCTTCCTCCACCCCACCCACTCCTTCATTACTAGTCAAAATGTGGGATGCTCATCAGCGCTGGGTGCCGGAAAGCTGAAAATCTACTACTTCACCAACCCACTGTTATGTCAGCCGAACTCACAGAAAAAGAAAAGAATGCCTTGATACGAGAGCAGCAGGAGGCAGAGTCGAAGAAAAGGGCTTATAGAGAAAGAAAGCAGGAGGCCAGGGACATTGCTAAGAAGAACCAGGTCAAGTTCGAAAACCAGAACCAAGGGCCTGACTACGATGTTGCCGAAATGCCCAGAAAGAGATTCTACAGACAAAGAGCACACTCCAATCCTTTCTCAGACCACAGTTTAGAGTACCCAAGGGACCCTGATTCCATGGACTGGAAGAAGTTGTACCCTCATTACTACGATGAAGAAACACAGAAGATGACCAAGAATGTGGAGATTGCCGATATTGGCTGTGGATACGGTGGGCTCCTTATAACGTTGGCGAGAGAGTTTCCAGAAGTTTTGAGTTTGGGCATGGAGATTAGAGTGCAAGTGACGCAATATGTTGAAGATAGAATCATCGCTTTGAGAGAGAACAACCAGGCCAATAACGAGTACCAGAATTGTGCTGTCTTGAGAGGCAATGCCATGAAATTTATTCCTAATTTCTTTCACAAAGGACAGTTGCTGAAGATGTTCTTCTGCTTTCCCGATCCACACTTTAAGCAGAGAAAGCACAAGGCCAGAATCATCACGAATACGCTTCTCACGGAGTACGCCTATGTGTTGAGAGAAGGAGGCATTGTCTACACAATCACCGATGTCAAGGATTTGCACGAATGGATGGTGAAGCATTTGGAGGAGCATCCAATGTTCGAGAGAAAGACCAAAGAATGGGAAGAACAAGACAAATGTGCACAATTGATGTGGAACCTGACGGAAGAAGGCCAGAAGGTGACGAGAAACCAGGGAGACAAGTACATAGCATGTTTTGAGAGATTGCCTACGCCCGAGGATTGCGACTAAATCGATACCCGTGCTAGTGCATTCGTATACAACAAAAAGCAGCAATTGCATCAAGAAGCTGCAAGCAAATCATAAATAAACGCCAATTGCAAGAGATAGCTGACGAGGGAGCGACCGCTAGGGGCAGGCCACCTTACAACGCAGCGGTCTCGGTGGAAGCGGGCTCTGGGTCCTCGGAGACAACGCCGGATGGAGTACCAGATGGCACCGATGGGAAAGAAGAGCCGGTTGCGTGAGCAGAGGCAGCGGAACCAGCGCCTTCGAGGGGCTTCTCCACGGCAACAGGCTCGGAGCCAGCGCCGGTGTTGTAGGAGGTGTCGTTGCCGGAACCAACGGTGGAGCCGGCGGTTCTGGTGGGGAACTTGGACTGGATGAAGTCGCCGACAGGGCCGGTCTTCTTGGCCAAGGTGTCCAAGTGAGGAGCGACGGACTTGTGGGCCTGGTCGGTCAACTCGGAGGACTTCTGTCTGACGATCTTGGAGTAGTGGGCAACGGCAGCGTCAATCTCGTCCTTGTTCTGGACGTACAAGAAAGGCACGGTGAAGGCCAAGACAACGGAGACGATGGCAAGGGTGTACAAGGACAAGTAGGAGGTGACGAAGTACAAGACGTACGACACACCGGCAGCCTTCAAGGTCAACTCAATGTCCTGGGCGTAGACAATACGCTGAACCTTGGACTCGGCGCAAGTAGCAAATCTGCCAATGGCAGGCAAGATGGAGTCATTGACAAATTTGGAGTAGGATGGAGCGTGGGCGGTGTACTTGGTGACAAAGCCCTGTCCAGTGACCAATTTGCCCACGTACTCAGCGGCAGCAGAGACCAAGAGGCCAAGGTAAGCAGCGTAAAAGATGTAGTTGATAAAGTTGACCTTGAGGAGCACAAGGCCGAGCAAGAGGCCACCAAACACCTTTCCTGTGGCGACAGGGTCCTTCCAGGTAAGCAAGCTGCAAAGGCTGGAGGAGGAAGGATTGGCCGTGGTCTGGTGGGAGACAGGGGTGGTCTGGGAGGCGTCGGAGGCGCCGTTGAAGTCAAGAGACTCTTGTGGAGAAGACATTGGAAAGAAAAGGGTGGTAGTGAAGGGAGAGAAAATCGCACCGAGGAAAATCAGGAGCAAGCGGGTGCGGCATCACCAAGTATGAGCGAGGTGGCATCCTTGTGCATTGGGTGGCGGGGCAAAAAAAGAGGATTTTATGTTGTTGGAAGGCAAATGGGGTTGAAAATTGTGGAATTTGTATTTTTCACGAAAATCGGCCTCGTTGGCGTGGCCAATGGCCAGTGCTGTTTGGATGAGTAGGCTGATGGTGTCACAAGACAGTGTTGCTCGCCACGCCGACACAGCGGTTATCTGTTTGCTTGCTGAACGGGAGGCAGCGAAGGAGTAGTCAGGCACGAGCGAAGGAATTGGGAGAAAGGCGGGGAATATCGAGATTTGGGGATTTTGAATCATTTTGGTTTTTGATGGCACTTTTTCAGGTGGTTCTTGTTATGCGGTGTGTATGGCGGTTATGGGCCGCAGGGCATCGAATAGGGATTAGTGGAGATGGCATAACTCCTTCGAGGCTTTTGGGAATCTAGTGGATCCACAAATAACAGATGGAAACCGAGAAGGATCAGATCTAAAACGATTCATGAAGTTAATCACCAGCATGTCTCTTTTGTGGCTTCGAAAAATTTTTCACTCCCTGGGTCTGAAACACTGGGGCTGCGAAATGGTTGCAAAATGGTGGCGCCAAGCTGCGCATCCGCATGGTCTCGCCAAACCATCGCAAAGCCTTGAAACCTAAAATGCTTCTGTGGAGTCTCCTGCTTTGATGATCTGTTCTTTTCTGCCATGGAGGCGCCACAGCTATTTTTGCTGTGACCACTTGCCCGATCCGGGTGGAGCCACCGCTAACAATGCTGCCGGGCATCGGAGACAATGGCACAGCATACTGGTACGATGAATCAGGGATTTTGCCATCAAAATAATGGGCCAACCAGGGGTGCCGTTTTGCAGAATCAAATGAAAACGTTATTCAATTAAAAACGTTACTCAATTAAAAACGTTATTTCAAATCACACGGTGCTTCCCCGTCACTCTGATTAGCCTTTCGCTTACAGCCATCGTTACTGTCAACTTCCATTGACAAACATCGCTCAGTGGCTAGCACGGCAGCTCCGTACTCTCTCTCGATCTCGCTCCACAGCGCTCCACTAAATCCTATAGCCATCTGTTCGTACCATTCAGCCGAGGATAAAACTAGACTGGACGTAACGAGCCGGACGAATTGGTCAACTTCAGCCTTGTCAATTGGCCCACTATTGCAAAATCCAGCCAAAGCGCTCACCTGCTGACGTAGCCGGGTCAATCTTTGAATAAAAAGCCCGGAGTTTTGTGCCTGCCAGCGGCATTTTTCAATGTACTGTTCGTAGCAGTAATCGTACTTGTGGCCTCCAAGAAAGTCCAGCCACCAATGGGCGTACCGTAGCTGGTCTTCACAAAAATTTACCACCACGTAGAGCTGTTCCAGAATGGACGTCTCGAGACGTTGCAAATCTGACAAAGGGCCTTGGCGGTTGACAGCTGGTTTGCCTGGATTTGGAGCTTCTTTGAGTCGTTGAAGACGTCCAATTGCCAGCTTCACTTCAGCCCTTCTGGACCCTTTTCGTTGAATTTTTGGCGATTCCTTTCCCGCCTTGGTCGTGGTTATCCGTACATCGCATGCACTGTTCAACGGAACGTTCCAGGGATCGACTTGCCTGAGCTCTTCACTTTTTGGCCTTGGCGGATTCACCATCCGAGAAAATTTCACCATGGCTAGACCGGCCTCATAATTTTCAGTTTCCTGACTCTTGCCTGGTCGACCAGCACCCTTGGCCAATGCAAAAATACCTTGACCGAAATTCTCAATCACCATAGCGAAAACCTGTTCAAGCTGTGTGATTTCATGATCCAGCGCCTTGATCACCTCTGAGATTCTTCGAACTGCGTTGTGGATATCTTCGTTACTGAGTACCACTCGATTGAGTACCTCACAGACTTGAAGCCTGGGATCATCTTGACGATTCGCCACTTCAAATAAAAACAGACTCAACTTTTTGATATAAATAGACACATCATAGGGTAGCTTGGGGTAGTTTGTCGGGGAATCCTTGGGTAAAGTCACCTCTTGTGCGGCCCTCTCAAGGTACTTCACACTCTTAGCCTGACTGACACAAAAGTCATTACAAAGTTCTCGGAAATTCATATTGATAGATAAAAGAAGTGGTTTTGTATATTTTTTCCTCACTTCCCCTGCAATGCCATCTCATGGAGATGTCGCAGAGGTGTTTCAGACTACGGCTCGATTTTTCGCAGCCATTCTGTATGGGGTAATCTGCGAAACTTCGCCAATATCTCTCACTCCATGATTCCTTTACCAATGTAGTCACACATGACCTTGAACTTGTCGTCGGCGTCTTTTAGCTCTTGCTCAAAAATTTCAGTTTCCTCCTTCATGTGAAGCTGTCTTTCGCGAGCCGCCTCCAAAGAACTCAAGTCATTGACACAGATCGGGCACTTTGGATCATTGTCACCATTCTCCGAAGACTCTGGAATATAAGTATTTTCGTTCAAGCAACGCTGATGGTAGGCATGTTTGCATTTGAAGTAGATCACAGGGAACTCGAGATGCAACTCGCAGCCATTGCATTTTGCATTATTCGCAACCACTGGGTTGGAGGTGAGTTCAGTGAGAGCAAGACTGTTCTTGGTGGAGTCCTTCTCGTAGGAAGAGATCAACTTCTCATTGTTGTCGATGTGCTTGTTGGTTTGCTCAAAATGGTCAATCAAGTAGTCTCTGACCATACCAATAGTAGCATTTGGGTTCGGACTTAGGGCTTTGACAATTTCCAATGGCGTGAGGAGCCTATGCTTCTTGATCTTCTCTAGAAGCAAGTGGAATTCCTTTTTCGGTAAATCGTCAATCTTTTCCTGAGACTTGCCCAAGAACTTAAGCATAAGTGCGTACAATTTTGGTTTGTTCTCACCGTGCTTGTGAACAACTTCAAGACATCCATGAATATCACCATCCAACTGACGCGACCGGAATAGCGATTCCTCAAAGTTTTCATTTGTCTCGTTGACAATGTTGATACCGTCCTCGAAGTAGTACATGTGCGAGATCAACAAGGCCTTTGACTTGTCAATGAGATCCTTATTCTCGATGAGTAAGGTTTTTGCCTTTTCGTTCCAATCACTAGCCTGCTGTTGATCTTTTGAAGCCATCGAGAGATAAATCTCAAACAAGGTAATGAGCAAGTCCTGCTTGTCGTTCACATTGCCCTGATACTTATCGAAGGTTTGAAGACATGCTTCAAGAAACACAACAAACTCGCGTTCGTGACCAATAAAGCAGTGGAAAACAAGGCTTGGTCTTGGAGGTAAGTAAGTGGGCTCATCAATCTGAACTTCATCTGCTCCATTAGCCTGCTCCGTCGTTGACCCAGCGAGATAGTTCAAAAAAGCCCCGTAAGAGGAGATTGCAGGGTTGGATTTTTGTTCAACCACATCTGCTGCGACATGAGAGTTCTCAAAAAAGTCCAGCTTCTTGTCGGGTTTGTATTGACCAGTGAAGACGTTGATCAAAAGTTCTGTGGTTTCCATGGGTTTGTACCTGAGAAGCGCCTCCAGGAAGTCGATAAGAATTCGAAGTAATTCGTCAACAGGTAAGGACCTGATATAGGTGATACACTTTTCATGCTGGCCGAGATCATTTAACTGTATGTCCACAATAGTATGTGGTCGATCAAGCTTCAACAATAGTTGGGTAACTTGATGATAATAGCCGCATTCTTTGAAAAGATTTATGAAAAGCGAATAATTCAAGGAGTCGTAGTCAAGTCTAGACTTACTGTCTGTTTGTTTCTCGCCCTCGGGTTTGATTTCAGCAATGAAATTATCGATCTCTTTCGTCATCTTGAGTTTGCAATAACAACAAACTAGCAATGTGACATGGTCGCTATCGGCCAAGCCCAACTTGTGCAATTCAGCCAAGAAGCTGGTCATGTTTTGTATGTTGGAGACTTGCTTGAAACCCATCACAACACTAATGATGAAATCATCCATGTTGTCATCGTCCGCATCGTCTCTTTTAGTTGACTCTTTACTGTAGAATCGAAGACATTGAATGTACTTGTCGATCGCGCCGTCGAAATCTCCTTTTTCATAAAGATGATCACCAAAAAGTCTGTAGATTCTCAAAAGAGTTGAGTCGTCAAGTTGATTTTGTGCAGCGAGGTTGAGTGCAATGCTGAAAAGTTCTCGTTGCAAAATCGTTTCCAATTGCTGGTTGATTGGCTTTTCATGAAGCTTGTACAAAACACCATCTGTGGAAAGCAAAAAGACATTATTGTCGTTGTTAGAGGCAAACACATGGGAAATGGTCAGGTTGGGAATGGTCAAACTGAAAGAAATATGCATGTTTTTTAGGTCCAAGATAAGCAAACGGGTGAGTGTTTTGGAGGTACCACCATCGCTTGTCTCCTCAATTGGACACACTATCAATAAGTAGTCTTTGAAAAGACGGAGAATCTTCTTTTTTGGAACATTGAAATTGATGACGCTAGATCTGCTCACATGGTTGAAGAACTTCAAGTCCTCGGTGTTACCCGTGATCAACTTCGATGACCGATATTCCAAATCAGAGCAGTCAAGGTCAACGCCCTGGTTCTTCGATAACACGCGATGAGGCTTGCCCTGGTTTCTTCCTGTCGTGAGAACTGTGAGAACTTTCGAAATTGTAGTAACGTAGATGATCTCCTCGAATCTGTTAAAGTGGATGCCCGTAATGGGATCAATACTTTCATAGATGACTCTCTGCTTCGCCCCTCGATCCCTGAGCATATCGCCTCGGACAAGAATGACCTTACCGTTGGTGTAGCCGATTGCGACACATGTCAACGAATCGTTGAAAGCAAAACACGAAACAGGGTAGGAGTTGTCTCCCTCGTGAACAAGAACTTTCGTAACAAACTTGTGTTTCATAGCATCGTCGTCGTTGACTGTGCTCGGGCTCAATTGAGTAATCTTGTTGAGATCCCACACCTTTATAACAGCAGGCATGCCCTGAGCTTCTGCCAAGGTCACCAACAAATTCAGGTGAAGCAATGGCTTAGCGAAGGTGATTCTGTATTCTAAATCATAAGCACAGAACAGCCTTATCAGCTGCAACAGTTTCTTGTCGATAAGTCGTATGTAAGCATTCTGATAAGCGAAAACGATATAGGACTGTGACGAGGTGATGGCAGATAACGACGGATCGGAAAAGAGGGGAAACTCCAGCTGATAGTTAGGGTCTCTGATGGGAAGAAAGTCGAAGAGCTGGAACTGGCGCCAGGTCGACGGTAGAGACATGCTGGGATAAGTAGTAGTAACTTGTAGTAGGCATATGTCGCACCCACACACCACTTTGGGTGGTGAGAGTGAAGAGCTGAAGAAATCAGGAAGGGGACCAAGATTTGATAATTGATTTCGATGTTTAAAAAAATGGAGTCTGTAGGGGTATGGGATGAAGACTCGGTACATGATTATCATGTGCGTTGGTACTCAATTACGAATGAAGCTAACGAGGATCCCACCTCGTTCGGTACAAATAATTATCCTTGACAGGTACACGAATCATTGAGGTCAAATAAGGCAGAAAGCAGTGTCCTTGTTCGATTTGTTTATATCTCGATTGCCAGTGTTCCATCGGTTGTCAGTGGTAAGGTAGTCTTCATAGTAGAACCATTTGAGCTTTTGAGAGAGGCACAAATATCCATACGTAGATAGCCACGCAGAACCAATAGATAAAGTAATTTACGGATAGGTGAAGGTTTACCGTAGTCCCATCATAGCAGTGATCACAAATGCATTGAATGGCTGCGAAAAGGACCTGAACCATAGAGCAGAAGACCACTTAACTTCCACGCCAATATCTGAATAGACAACTCATGCATATGTTTCTTTATGTCACAATTGGTTATCCCTTCGCCTCCAAATAAACTTTTTGCTTTCTACCACTCTCTGGATACTACTTAGGAGACCACCGGTGACACCCGTGCACCACATACTTACAACCTCTGCTCAGCTCCATCGCAGATTTTTCTCTGCACTCCACCATCAATTCTTCAACTTCATCCATATCCATAAAACAAGCAATGCTCCCCGGATTGAGCGACCTGTTTTCGCTCGTCGAGCTACCCAGAATCGCCGATGTGCCCAACCACCAGCGCATAGTGCTTCCCCACAGCCAGAAAAGCCTCTCTTTCGAGGAAACCGACTTCATACATTTGGGTATGTCTAAGCTGATAATCTCGAGCTACGTGTTGAAACCCACGCCGAAACTCGTTTGGTCTTTCCCATTGTCGTCTAGTACTCTTGTGGACAGCATGGACGTGAAGGGCGATTTGTATGTTGTGGGACTTAGCGAAAGAAGAAAGCACTTGGTGAAGTTGATCAAAAAGTTCGGAAACGAGGAGTCCAGTACAGCAGAATATCCCGTCACAGCACCTGCAGCGGGAATCATGTTTGGCGAGGACTCCTCCATATACGTGCTTTCCAAAGATGGCTCAGTGGAACATCTCGAATATAAGGAAGCTGAAGCCGATGCAGAGGATCCATCCCACATCTCCTTAAGCAAAGCATCTATGTTGAGCAGCTTGCCTGTGCCCACCAGATCTTCAGTACACAGCGTCATTTACCACACATTCATTTCCGAGCATTCTTTCCAGCACAAGAGCTCTCTTTTGTTCTACATCACTCGTCTGAACAAGTCGAACAAATACACTTGCAGATTGGTCGGCCTTGATGGCGCCAGGACGTTTGAGATCTACAGTATAACATTTGAGAGACCCGGTCTTGACGAGTGCCTCTTCACTTATGCTGACGGCGTATTGTACACATTTGACAAGACCACCAAGTCTGTCTCTTCTGCTTCGCTCATGAAGCCACACAAGACTATCAAACTGGTGACTTTGCAGCCAATTCTTAGTAACTTCAAGGACGAGGAATATGGCTTTTATGCTCCTGCTCCCGAGAGATTGCTTATCTCAGCCCTGTCAAAACTCTTCTTGATCAACTTTAAATACGAGTCGTTGCTTGACAAGTTCCAGCACGATCCTCAGATCAAGTTGCACTTCAACTTTGCATTGCCCACAAAGGGCGACTCAGATATACTGAGCTCCACATATGCCTTGTACTTGGGCTACAACGAAAAGAGAAAAGCCAGCAAGCTTAATTACATCCAGGTTGAGGTTGGCAAAAATACTTTGAGAGAGTCTTTGGGCAAGGCTCTCCAGAAGGATGGACAACAGTTGAAGGTGTACCCTGCCCTTCTGTCCAATAATTTGAAATTAGCCGTGAAGAAGGACACAGCGGAGTTGAACGAGGTGTTTGAGTCTTTGAAGGAAAAGACGGATCCAACAGAATTCAGCAAAGCCGTGATCAAATTCTTCAAGAAGGAAGAATTGAAGGATGGCAAATCCTACTCGCATGCGATCACCGACAAGGTCATTGACTCTGTGTTCTTGAACCGTATTCTTGGTCTCATATTCCAGGTTGACCAAAGAGACAAAACCGTTCAGGTGAAGAACGAGTCTTTCATTCCAGAAACTGCAGTGGCTTACCTTTTGAGTCACCCTCTTTACCCTACAAAATACGCAAATGGTCTTCTTTTGCTTTTCAGCCAGCTCAACGAACCTGAGTTGCTCAAGACTGCCATTGAGAAATGTCCAGCACTTTCAATTGACGATCTCACAAACGAACTCAATAACTTGACGGAATTGGCGGACGAGTTGGACAAGGACTCTGAGAATGCCGGTCTGGCTCAGTTGATCCTTATGTTCTTGAAGTCCACGATCGACAGACTTGTGAAGAACTTCTCTCTTCCACAAATTACCAAGAAGTTGCTGGAAATCTTGACCGCAGAGTACGACGGCTACAGCAAGAAATTGGAGCGTATGCTTGGTGTTTTCATCAACATCAACAGCACGAGCTCCTGGGATTTGGTGCAAGCCGTGATTGATGCCGGTGGACTTTTCAACTGGTCCATTCCAGTAATTGAGAAGCTTGGTTCTCTTATCGACGCCAAAGTTGACTCCCTTGGTGCTAATAGCTACAACTTGACGCTTGTTAACCAGGCATTGCAGGCTGACAGCAACAAGAAACAGAATAAAAAGAAGACAACCAAAGCATCTGTCGTGGACAACATCCACGAAATTGGCACGCAGAAGGAGGAGTTGGATGCTCTCTTGACCATGAGCAACGGCACCACCAACCAGAAGTTGCGTGTGGACGAGGGAATCGAGTTGGCCAAGCGGATTCCAGCTTACTCGAGAGAGAAGTTGGTTTTGTAATGAGTATCATGCATTAATAGACGAAGGACATATGAAGGTGTAGAGGGGGAATGAAAACAAAAGAAATAACAAAAGATATATATTTTGGATCCATGATGATTTTCAGTGTATGGGTAATTATCCTTTGAATTTCGCAGCCACCTATAGATGATCATGTATTCCGTGCCAGACAAGGCCTTAAAGCCACACCGTAATGGCTAAATGTAAAAAGTTCAAGATCCATCAGATTTCGTGTTTCTCTGATTTTCCAAAGTCTACCATACTTTGCTGCCGGATCAACCAGCCGGCCTGCATAGACTGTTCCATTTTCCAGCCACTAGTACCTGAGACAAACCTCATCACAAAGCTACATGACCAAATCAGCCCTTCTGGTGTACCGTTCTGCTCTTCGGGCCACGCGGACAGCCTTTAACGGCGATGCTAAGATTCTCGCAGCCTCCAGACTCAAGATTAGAGAAGGCTACGACAAGAATAGAAACCTCACCGACAAGGATGAGATCAACAAGGCCATCAACGACTTGGACGAGGTGGCCAAATTCCTCGTTAAGAACATCGTTCAGGCCGAGGAGCAGGAGAAGGACCGCTACTACCTCAAGTTCCACAAGGACACTGAGTTGGGCGACAACGCTACCATCAAGCAAAACAACCGAGCCAACATGGGCTCTTTGGCTGGCGCCAAGGTTAGACGTTGCAGCGACAACAAATAATTTGTAAATAGAAAAGGAAAGGGTTTTGGAAGGTGTTCCGATGTAGTGGTGGGGACTTGTAGTGGAGATAACTGGAGAGGATGATGTGTGTTCAGGACTAGGGGAACTAGCCTATTACACTGTTTCATGGGGTTGTGATTTTAAACATTATCGTAATGAAACTGGACGCAATACTTGAAGTGATGGGGAGACGGAATGGATAGACATTGATTATCCTGGGTATCCCAGTCCACTGACTTAAAAGGATGATACACTTCTGCTAGGCACCATGTCTGTTGAGTGGGGACGCGTTAGCTGTATTCATCAAAATCGAATGATAGGTTTAGTTAGTGGAACTGTAAATCGATGATGTCAATATTGAGAAATGATACTCTTTATATGGGTACCTCTTTGGGTATAGTGTTAGTGTAAGGTGAAGAGACCAACTTCCAATTCTAACAGTCCTGAAAAATCTATTCAAGTTTTTGTGTTCCACCCCGTCTCTTTCAACATTTTGTCCATCGGCCCCAGATCAACACTCATGACTCAGATTCATTCATCTAGCGATGATTCCTCAGTAGACCCCTCCACATCTCAAACACCCGACACAAGACACCATAAGCCAAAAGAAAAGACAGAAAGACTCAAATCCCACAAAATCTAACACTAAACCAAAAATCAAAAACCCCGTCCTATTTCACCTCATCCTGCGCCGTTGCCGCTTGCACCCCATTCACCTCCAACGGCTGCGAATTTCACATCAACTACCGCACCTACTCCATCTATGGCACCTAGAGAAGTACTCATTTCCAAAGCGTTGCTGTACCTTCTCCGACACGGCGCAGTCAAAGAAAAACTTCCAATTGACTCCCGCGGCTATGTAGAGCTCACGACAATCCTCAATCACCCTCGAATCAAAACACATCGTGCCACTGTGGAAGAGGTCGAGAAGGTCGTTGCAGAAAACGACAAGAAACGGTTTACCATTGAGACCCGAGCAGACGGAAATCAGTACATCTGCGCCAACCAGGGCCACTCCTTAGACCTGGTGACAGAAGAAAATCTCCAGCCGCTTCCGTACGGAGATATGCCCGACAACGTGTACCATGGAACCTTTGCCAACAAACTAGAGGCTATCAACAGCAGCGGGGGTCTTCTACGTATGAAACGCAACCACATTCATTTTACCTCGGACGCCGAGTGGAGTCAGCTGGGGATCAGAAAGACATGCACGGTTTTGATCTACTTGGACCTCGACAAGTGCAAGGAGCAGGGGCTAGAGTTTTTTCGTTCGGCAAATGGCGTAATCCTTACGAGGGGAGACGAGCGGGGGATGGTTCCAGCGAGCTGTTTCCGGGAGATCAAGCATTTGGCTCAAGTGACCAAGAAGCCCAAAAGCCAAGACTGAGAGGAGACTGAGCGGAGACTTTTAGGTTTAAGTACTGCTTTGGTGTTTTGGTGATAATTTCCTTGATGGTGACCACTGCAACACGTTTAGGTTAGGCTTCCGGAGAAACTGGCCCCAGTGTACAGAGGGATCAACCGAGTGATGGAGTACGAGATAGACCGGGCCCCTCGTCAAGTAAGTTGCAGCTACTTGGGCCAGTAAGGTTTGAGCACCCCCGCTTGTCGAGACCAAGGGGCTGATCCACAAATTTTGCTGTGTTATCGTGGTCTACTTGGTGGATGCTGCCGAGTAGCACAATGTGCTTAACCGGAGTTTGCTGATCATGCAAGGAGGCCCATCTGTGATGAAGAAAAATAGACGACGATCTCGTGACAATGGAGGGAAAGACGATTCGCTCGACTAAATGCTGGGGCGCCGCCTGATCTGGGTCAGGAGGCTTGCAGAGACAATTGGGTGGGCGGTTATCGGTTGGATGTTTCTAGAGCGGCAGGGGTGCAGAGGCAGGGGGTCGTAACCGTTCTAAGCCGGATATTGGTTGACGAAGTTTTTTGGCGACCGATCGCCGACGGGAGTAACTACGTGGAGATGGTGTAAATCCATGGAATAGTGTCACAACGAGGGTGTCAAAGGGGGAAAAAGAGGAGGCCGCATGATTCGGAAGCGGATGGAAAAGTGGGATACCCGCAGAGGCAGGGCTGGAGCGTTTGTCTCGATTTCTGTGCTTGGCTGCCAAGGGACAGGCCCGAGACAATGGCCAACAAAGAGTAAGCTTCGAGAACCACGTCAGGCGGTGTCGAAGGTGAAAAAGAAAAAAGAGGGCCGGGTCGAAAAAACTAGACTGACCCAAAACTTTTTAATTCTTTTTTTGTCATTTTTTGATTAGGCAAAACGTCACGCCAATTTCCCGAAAACGTGCCAGGAAAATCTCAAACGGCCCTAGCACCAGATCGTTTTTTGTTGCCCAATTGTTCCTGGCGTTGGGGCCCTGCCTGAGGCGGCCTGCCTGTGGGTATCGCGCCGGGCGCTTGGTCCCGCGCGGGCTAGACCAAATTCGCAGCCAAAAACGACGGCTCTGGACGGACGAAACGGCCGTTTGTCGGGAATAATCGAAAAGAAGGGATGCTTTTTGTTTGAATTTGCATTGTGCAGAGGGAAGCCCGCTTGATTTAAGCCATCCCAATTTTTTTTTTTGTTGTTTCGTTCGTGTGCGCCGGAATAACCGGTGGGCCTGGGCTTTGCGCTGCTCGCGGGTCTAGAATGGCAGCGGGGGCAACCGAAAGATCGTATAAAGCAGCGATGCCGCCGAAGCTGGCGTTCTCAACGGTAAAAAAAAAAACCACCCTTGAAAGTTCAAAAAAACTTCTTCTAGCAAACAACGGCCTCTTGCGTTCCACCCCCACACTGAAGTCGGCCCCCAGCCTCATCAACCCCAGCCACCAGTCCAGCCGTTTCTCCCACGCATCTCCAGACTCATCAGGCAAATACCTCCCTCTCACAACCGCCACCGAAACCGCAATTCCAGCATCAAAAGGCTCTCCGTTCCCAGAGCCTCCCCTTTCAGCGTTGATTACAGCTGCAGAATACACGAGAGCTCGCTCCGTCGATTGTCTACCCACCTCGGCGCCTCGGGCTCACCCTTTCCCCCACCCCCACGCCGTTTCCTCCTCCACCGTGCCCCAAACAGTATTTGAATATACTCCCATGAACAACGTGAAGCTTCGAACGCATGCTGAACCGCCGCCACCGGCGCCCGATACAAGGATATGCCAGTGGTACTGCTGTGACTGCGGCAAGGCCTACGGGACTCTACGATCAGAAGCATTGGGCGAGTGCAAGCCCCACGAAGTAAACGGCTATTTTGACAACCACCCTGTGGTTGTAGAGCCCGCGTCTCGCTTTACCTGTCTGCGATGCCGCCACATGATGTGTCCGTACTGCTTGAAGCTACGGTATCTGGACCTTTCACCACGGACGTGAGGGCCAGGGAAGCCAGGAGCAGGTTCTGCTGGCAGACAAGACGCCGTATTGGTTTTTGATAGAAGCGCAGTGGCCCATGGCTGCCACGCTACGGCTGTGGTGGACGGTTCTATTCGGCACCCGGCGGTTAAAGCCGGCATTTTGTCGATAAGCACCCGTGGTGCTCACGGCACAATAGACTGTCACATCCGGCCACTACACTACAACGGGTCTCCGGCAACAAGTCCCAGGACCTGGCTCCGGATAATGCTTCCGACCGGCCCCTGACCCTCCTTTGCATTGTTTGTACTATCATATACGTTCTCCACGAAGCTCCACTCTACTCACGCCATGCCGGCGGCCTTAAGGTGTCGCCTAACCGAGCCGCCACTTGCTCTTTTTAGAAAAAACACAATCTCTTTAGTTGTAAATCTCGATCTTTCCGATTCTGAGATAGATCTCCTGGGATGTAGATTTGTGAAGAATCCTGGAGGGGAGTCACTTTGGCCGGTTCCGCAAACCCCACCAATGAACGGCAGAAACACAATACAGATGAAAAATCGTCACCTGTTTGAAGCCTCGTTTCTAGCATTCTGTCACTCTTGCATTGTTCCTGTCTGAATCTGCCGACAGTCCCATGGGTCCAGTAGTTGCAGTAGTTGCAGCCATCTACATGTTATCCACAAAAGCACAGCAATGATTCAAAGAGGTAGACACAAATTTGAAAGATGTCAAGATGATGAAATCCTTTCCCGATGACTCTTCCTGAAGCGGCTGACACGGCTTGGACTTGCCGTGGAACCAACAAAAAGCCCATTCAAGCCACCACTCAGCAAGAGAAGCTGAGGGGCAAAGAGGAGAACGGGCTGGGCTACAGTGGAGCAGAAATGTACCCAAGAAACGAAAAAGAAGCATTTGAGAAACAGCATGCACTTGAAAAAAAAGCATGCTTTTTATCAATTTCCCTCCTTCGGCTCCATCCACTCGCCCATCCTCATGCTCACTTGGCACATCAACAATTTTCATGGACCCTCACAACCTCACCTTCACGCCTCGCTTCCACGACCTCTTTCCTAATCCGTAAAAGCTTTTCTCGTCCTGGCACCTCAATGGCGGTCCTCTCGCTTCGAACCACGTTTTTCTACATTTTTACCTGGGAAAAACTACCCATTATCGAGCACTTCGGCTATTGTCACTGGCCCGTGGTTTCCCGTTTGGGGCCCCATGTGAGAGCGAGTACACCCCCCACTTGTCTGCAGGCGCCGGCCGCCAACACCATCGTTAAAAACTGGGGAACTTCCGCCGATATCTTCCCCTAGGCTATGCGTATTGTTCCTCAGCACAAGCACCAAAAGCTTATTCTCCAGTGCTACCCGCCTGGGAAGCTTAGCGATAAGAAACCCAACCCATCTGAGCTCAGCTACCTTTTGTACTATGCTCTGACTCGCCGTATCAAGTTGGTGAAAGTGGTGGACTTTTTGGAGGCCAAGACGAAACGGGACGTCAAGGGCTCCAAGTCGGGCAACTTGCAGGTCACCTTGGGCATCTTGCTGGCCTTGATTGATAAATGTGCCGACAATTTGAACGCGTTCGCTACCCAGGTGGTGTCGATTTTGCACACCATGCTCCTGGTGAAAGAGTTGCCCTTGTGCAAGCTGCTTGTGTCGACCTACGGCGTGCTTTGCTCGAAGCTCGACGGCGGGCTTTTCACCGGCGACAAGCTGTTTGTGGAGTCTTTCACCAGCTTCACCGATTCCTTTATAACCACAGGTGTCACTCAGCTGAGCGGCTCCACCACCAACAAGGCCGAGTGGCGCCTCGTGGCGCTCTCCACTTCCAAACACGTCTTCAACTGCTTGGGCTTCAACTCCCGCTTGCTGCGCAAGTTCGTCTCCAAATGCGTGCCCTTGTTGGCCGAAACGGTGCTCTCTAACGCTACCCAGGGCACTTTGCTTGCTCGCTTGAACAGTAACTTGAACGTGGAGGACGACAAGTTGCACAGCTTGAACAAGACCGTGACCGCCCGTACGGCAGCCCAGGCCCGTGAGATCGAGGAGCATTTAGAGGCCGACGCCGTTTCCGATCTGGACCTCAACGAGGAGGCCTTGGCGGCACTCAAGGCTCTTTTCAACACCTCCCTCTCCAACCAGATTTCCGAGGCCACCAACGAGGTGGTGGACTTCAACTTTGCCAACTCCTCCCAGACCGAGGTTGACAATTGGGGCATCACTTTCTTGGAAATGTGCGCCTCGTGGATCCCCGTCCAGTTACGTTTCATCGCTTTGCTGACGCTCTTGCACCGCTTGAGCGCTGCTTCGGATAAGACTGACGACAACTCCAAAAACTACCGCGTTTTGGCCCACACGGCAAAGTCCCTCTTGGGCCTTGTTTCCTCCAACTTCAACATGATCGGCCTTTCCATCTCTGACGTGATCCAGCAGTTGCTCACGTTGCAGACAAACTTGCATTTGCTGTTGGCAGACTACTTTGATGCTGCTGAGATCAAGGACTTGAGTAAGATCTACACTCAGTGTGTGTGCAACCTTTCCAGCCATATCTACTACTTTGACCAGGTCCAGGACTCCATCGAAGGTATCTTGATGCAAGTTGACTCTGTCATGCTCCATGCCGACTCGCATAAGACAAGCCGTGTCCAGGAATTGGTTCTCGTGTTGCTCGACAACATCTCCAAGGTGATGAACTTGTTGACTCGCAAGTCGAGCTCCATCACCAGGAACGAGGCCACTTTGGAGAACTGGGACTTGGGATTGCAATTGTTGACCATTGACAAGAGCTACGAAGAGTTTGCCCTGGAGGCTTCCACCGAACAAAAGGCTTCTCTTGAGGCTAAGTTCTTGCAGGTGTTCCATGAATTCTTGGAAATCGAGTTCCTCAAGTCCGGTGGAAAAGCTTCGCCTAGAAAAGCCCTGCCAAAGATTGTCTACTCCGAGAGCAACCTGACCGAGGGACCAGATCGTTTCTTGATTCCCGACTACAACGAGTACATTAGCCATTCGCAAAACTTCCTCATCAACATCCTCGTTCACACTAACGAATACCTCGCATCACCCAGCAGCCCATCCGTCTCCAAATCGCTCTTGAGGACTTTGCAGACGTTGCTCAACGTCACTGGCATCAACTTTGTGCACAATTTCATTCCCTTGTTCCTGTACTGGCAGCTTATCGATGGCACCGGTTCTTCTGTGGAGGTTGAGAAGGACAAGTTCGCCTACCTGTTGTTGAAATCCCTGGTGGAAGTTCTCAACGAGAAGTACGCCGACTTGTTGGAAACCGACCTCACCAAGCTGAGCTTGTGGGATGCCCTCTCGCAGGACATCAACGATAGACAGACGGCCTTGTCAAGCGGCGGCACGTTCAAGACTAGAGTAACCCAGGACTTGATCTACGAGTTTTTCGCTACCACCTCGGTTAGCTCCTACATCAACCCACAAAAGTCTGTGTCGCTCGATGTCAGTAAGATCCACTACGACCACGACTCTCGTGCCAACAGCAAGACACCCAAGACGGAGGAAGCCGACCGTTTCCAGGATGCCCGCGACAGGGTTGACCTGGTCAATGGTAACGGTCTGAGCTTTGGTCTTGGAAACGCCAACGACATTTCGTCTATCCACTCTGGTCTTGCCAACGGACACGCCAAGGGCAATGGCCAGGGAGACTCGCTGGCCCAGGAAACCCTCAACCTGAACAACCTGTTCAACCTACAGCACACGAACAACTACCGGTACTCATTGCTCCCGAAGGTGTCGGACCTCAAAAACACCGTGAACGGACAAACACCAGACGACCGTTTCCTGTTCCAGCAAAACAGCACGCCCCGTTCTGTGCTTCAAAAAAATGCACCTGCTACCGATATGAGGCTGATTCTCAAGTCGCTCCTGAGTGAGGAGGACAAGAACATTGTGGTTTAATATATTTATCTGTCTTCCCCCCCCCCCCCCCACTTCTCTACATTCTCTTTGCCGCACAGGCCTACACTGAATCTGTCATGAGCGTCATATTCCTACTCGTCGTCGTCGCCAAGCGCTTCAAAAGCATTGAAGGTATTAGTCTGTTTGTCGGCGATCGTGTCCCGAGGGTCCACGGCCTTGGACGAGCCCAAGTTCTTGTTGTTGGGTTTCACCTTCACCGCCGTGTCCTTCAACAGCTCTCTGAACTTGTCTCTCTCGTCAGTAGCATCGTCACCAAACGACTTCTTAGGCTTGGTGTAAGTGGCCCATCCGTCCTCATCCACAACCTCGGCGGCCTTCTTACGCAAGTTGGGCTTAGGCTGACCCAGTCTCAGCAATCTTCTTCTGTTCAAGTGGTTGTAAGAACGTTCGTTTCCGCGTTCGTCAATGTAAGTGTCACCGTTAGTCTGTCTGGCTCTCTTCTCGGCGGCAAAGTGTTCTCTCACCAGCTCCACCAAGTCGTTGAAAGCCTCCAAGATCTCCGGCTTGGGCGTGTATGCGAGCTCCTTGGCTTCGAGCATCTGCTCCTCTGAGTACTTGGCCATGATGGATGTGTTGTAGTTGACTGTGGAGAAAATTTTTGCGCGGATAGAACGAGCATAGTCGGGTTAGGGACCAGTGGGTGGAGGGGTCGAGAGAGGTGGATTTTTAAAATTGGGTCAATTGGAGAGTTTGAAATTGTAGGTTTGAGTTGTCAATTGAAGGGTGGCGGGAGGTCTAGGGTGGGGTCGTCTGGTTCACTCGTGTGAGCATAAGAGGGGGGTGTATATGATTGATGGATGGGGGAGAGTAGATGGTGTAGATGGTGTAGAAAACGGAATTGAGCGTGGTTAGCTTGATTTGAGTGAAATGGGAAAGTTTCGTTGATGTGGTTTGGAAGTTGGAGTGTGGTGATTATGGTGTATGACCGAGGGTGGTTCACAAAGATCAGTAATAGCGAGCCGTTGGGATCTAGGGGAAGTGAGTGATTCAGAGAGTGTGGTTACTGATTTTATTCACTAGACTGACTATGGTTTTGTGTTTGCATTTTTGGAGTTCCAGGGGGTTTTGTCAACATCGGGTGTTTCCGAGGACTGGTTGCGAAATATCTACCAAGGTAGGTAAGGTGAGTATGCCCACCTCTTATAAAACTTGACAAATGATAATAATTGATCTATTCGATAGCTATTACACACATTGATGCATGGATTAGGATCCCGTCAATATGGAAACAGCACAAGCTTCAATAAAGCTGACAGGTTTCTGACGGTTCCATGAGTGGCCTATCTATCGGATTTCATACGGTTCATCATTGACGCCTGAGCATAGGCTAAAACTCAAAATACAGTTTTATGAAGTGCCTATCGGCTTGCACCTCTTCACTCTTGTCAAACCGCATTTTGCAACCACTGCACTTCTGGGCCATCGAGAGCGTCCTTGATAAACACCTTTGTTACATCTTTTGAATTGATCTGAATAACAGCCAGCTAGAATTCATTCTCTACAGCTTTAGTTTTGTTTCTTTGAATATATTTTTTTTGAACTGGCGAATTCACCTTCGAGGACCCACAACCTTACTACATCCCTGCGCACCTCATCGCCTGCATTCTCAGCTCATCACAACCATGCCTCTTGCTAAATCACTCAACAAAGTCAGTAAGAAGATCGCTGGGTCCTCGGCAACGCTTCATGCTAAAGGCAGAAAGTTCAAGCAGCTCGGTAGAGCCACCGAGAGAGAAGCCAAGATCAAGGCCAAGAAGCAGAGACACATGGAGCAGAAGAACCACGAGCTTCTCTTCTATTTGCATATCCAAGAGAGCATCAAGGAGAATCCTCAAGAAACTTTTGATTTGCACGAGATTAGGGAAATCGTCAGACAGTGGGTTATTCGTGACGACGAAGAACTTGCAGAGATCGACAAGAACAGAAGACCCGGTAGACCATTGACCAGCAGGCAGCAGCTTCTTAAGGAGAAGAGAAAACACGATGAACACGTTTTCGAAACAGGCCTTCGTACGCCTGATCTTAGAGATAAGGACACTGTGGTGAATGTCAAGAACTGGAACGGAAACGCCGGTGCCAGTACTGCCTGGAAGTTTACCTTGATCACCAAGAACGCAGGCGACGACGAGATGACTAACTAATGTATTCTAACTATAGACTAACGGCTCCAGAACAATCTCTTCCAGAGAGTTGTTTTACCGGCTGGCTCCTCTTGCACGGCATGGTTCTTCTCGTACTCGTCAACGTCAGACTGTTCCATCACTCCGATGTTCTCGCTCGGTGGGAACGCCAACTGGGGTGATGTACCATGCTCAACGTCGTCTAACCAGACATGGAGGCCCAACATAACGACGAACACCATACCGGTGGTGGTGAAGATGGTACGGATCAATTTCCACACCTTGGCACCCTTGGCTGCTAATGGCCTGCTCACAACAACGAGACGGTCATTGTCGCCTCCACCAATCACTCTCCAGTTCTTCTTCTGAAGCTTGTTGATCCTCTTGGACACCTTCTCAAGCACGGATGGGGAAACTCTATTCAAGACAGTGACCATCTCTTCAGGAACATGTTTCGCTCCAAGAGGATTCTCGCGAGAATAGATTGTGTCGCCCGTGGGCGTTACCACAAGGTATTCCATGGCAACGCCCTTTGCGTTTTGCATGGGGTTAAAGAAGTTTTTAGACTCCAAGGTACGGTTGCTCAGGCACTTGCTTTTGCTCCACTCGTAGGCATTTTGTTCACGGAACTTGTTCTCCTCGTTGATGTCCTTGGCTTCCTTTGACGACTTGAGGAAATTTTCCAATGATTCCTTATCGATGGGCTTCGTCGACTTGGACTTGTTGGTGTAAGTATCTCTGATCTTTTGGGCCGTCAAAGAGTTGATAGCAGCGTATTCCTCAGGGTTTTCTTTCTTCAAGTTACTTTCCTCTTGACTCATAGCTGAGGCAAGGGCGTCACGGATAGACGCCTCAACCTTGGGATTGTCCACACCAACATCAGCTGCAGAAGTGTTGCTGTTGAGCAAAGCCAAAACCTCATTTGCATCATTGTACTTGATGGTTTTCTTTGGCTTGGACGAGGTTGTCTTCTCGAGAAAATCAGACATGATGAACTTGTTTCCAGTGGCTTCTGCAGAAGCAATCTTGTTCTTCATGTTGTCAAACACCTTTCTGCTGATCAAGACCGTATCCAAAGCAAAAGTCAGGCCGCCATTGTGTTTCAAGAGCATCCTGATGTTTCTTTGGAGTTTTCCAAGGGTCAAGCGTCTTTCAGGGTCTTCTTCGGAGTTCACCATCTTGTCCAACTCTCTGTGCACTTGATAGGCCGTATGATCGCCAAAATTGGAACCGAGATTAGCTTTCAATTGCTCAAGCTCCTCTGCGTACTCTTCAAGCAAGACATCATCTGGAATCTGCTTGTATGACGAAACCTCGACACTGGACAATTTGGTGGCAGGTTTAGACTTCGAAGTTATTTTAGCTTCGAAGTTGTCAAAAACTTTTTGTGAATAGATAATGGTGTCCAAGATTGCAGTGTTTCCACCATTCCATGCCAAAAGTTTCTTCAATTTGGCGTGGAGCTTGATGAACGAGACCAAGTTGTCTGTGTTGATTTTCAGCGAGGCCAAATTAGCTCCATTGTAGACCTCCTTGGTCCTCCTTTCCATCAAGTCGAGCACTTCAGTGGCAGAAGCATCTTTATAGGGCTTCTGAAGCTCATCTCTGAATAATGAAAGGTGCTCAACAAAATCATGCAAGCCTAACTTCTCTGGGATTTGAACGTAAGGACCAGGTGCGTATAAAGTGTTCTCTGAAGTGGCCGCTTTCTCAGCATCCTGCTGGGCTTTCTTTTCGGCAAGCTTAGCTTCAAGCTTGTCCAATGCAGATTGAGAGTTGATCACCGCATCCAAGATCTCAGTGTTGCCATTGTTGATAGCAAATAGTCTCTTCAAGCGACCACCCATCTTCATGAAAACAGCCCAGTTGGATTTAGACATTCTAGATGCTGGGTTCAGATTCTCGAGGTTCTGCGAGAATTCAGTACACCTACGGTCAACCAAACCGACAATCTCATCTGGAGTGCTGTTTTTGAATGACTTTTTGAGTTCATCATTCCTCAAGATCTCGAGTTCCTTCACGAAGCTGTGGATCTTGAGCTCTTCAGGGATCTGTTGGTAGCCCTTCTCAGCAGGTGCAGCTGAACCTTCTGCAAGTTCGTCTAAGAAATCGGTCTTTGCATTATTAGGCTCGATATTAGCGGCCAAGAGCTCATTAAGCTGACCATACAATCCAGCGTTTTTTAACGTCACAGCAGAGCCAGCAGAATGCTCATTTCTAGAGATAGCATGAGCTATGGCGCTATTGATGTACTTCAAAAGCTTCGGGAAGCCAATGTCAGCATACTTGAAGTTCCGCAAGTCCTTTTGCTTGAAGTCTGCAAGCTCTTTCTTGAAGTCACTGAGACATTTGCCCAGGATCTGCATGACATCAATGCTGACGACCTTTGGCTTGATTTCTTCGAGAGCTGCAATTTCGCCCTTAAGATTAACAACGGTTAAAGATTCGTCTGGGTAGGAAGTTCCTGTGAAAAGGACATGACGCTGCCATGCAACAATCCACTGTGGGTTCAGCAAAAGCTTTTCGAAGATTATAAAGCCTGTGTTAGAAAGTCGAGTGAAGGACACAAGAGCTTCATGGACCTTAGCAGCATCCTCCAAGATCAATGGGCTTGATTTCTCTGCCAATTTATCAATCGCATCCGTCAATTGTTCCAAAGAGACGGCTCTGAGCAGCTCAAACTGAGGCGCCACAGCACGAATGATATGGAAGTTAGAAGTGATACCCAAGATTGTGGCAAGGGAAAAGTCGTAATTTTCGAAAAAGTTTTGCAGCACTAAGTAAGTCGTAACAGGGCTGGCGTCTTTCGTGATAAGAGTCTTCTCGAACTTGGGGTCCTTAAATGCGTCAATTGTAAGTACGCCCCCGCATACTAAGGGCAAGTACGTTTCAATAAAGCTTTCCAAAAGTGCCTTTTCAGTGGAGGTGTAGACGCTTTTCTCGGTCTCGGCAGAAACGGCTGCAAAAGTAAAGTCTGTCTCGCGGAGTCCCACATTAGCAAACACAATGTTCAAGATGTTTCTGCTTGAGTTGCTTATCAAATCGCTGAGCTTCTCGACTTCAGCACTACCAGCTCTGATAGCTTCCTGGAGATCAGCGCTTCTTGGGTTCTTCGCAAGCTTGAGCAATGCTTTAGGAGACACGTCCTTCTTCGAAAGATCCAACAAAATCAGCTTCAAGTGTTTGTAGCGAGAAACGTAGATCAAGACACGGAAGAAATCAGCATCGTAGTTATGAGCCGCTCCGTTGACCTCTAGAAAACGGGAGAACTCGGTAACCAAGACGCCAATCTTGTCGACTATAGGCTGCACCGAAGCAAGCGTATTGAAATCGTACTCTTTCGTCAAAACACTCAATTCCGGAAGGAAATTGCCAATGCCGCTACTCCACAAAGCCGTTTGCACTGATTCTTTTGGAGGGTTCTTCAAGAGGGAGTGCACGGAGGTAGTCAAACTCCGGGAAGTAGAAGGGGCATCTGAAAGCAATGATAAGAACTCGTCAACCATTTCATCCAAGGTCCGGACATTGGCGCCTGCAGCAAGTTCCAAATGGCCCTTGCGGTACAAGCCACGGAAGATGTAGAGCACATTGGAGATCTCCACAGATGTGAGGGTGGAGATGTCAGGGATGGTGTTGGCATAGGAGAGCCTGATAAACGACTCAAGGATTTCCAATTCCTTATGGTACTGCGCCACAAACGCCCATGTAGCGGGAGTTCCACTGGTATCCTCAGCCCGACCACCCTTCTTGCTCAATATCTTATCTACCACTTGAGGGTCATACTTTCCGTTAATTGGAGAGTTTTGATCCAAAACGGTTGGGAATGGAGGCACCAGGGGGTTTTCCGGAGCCGACTTTCGACGTAAAGTGATCAAATCGATCTCAAAGTCTTCAGTTCCGCTGGAGAAGGTGGCATATCCGTGGTTCGGAGATGCTGAAAGATACGGGTACGCGGTCCGGGCGCAATGGAGACCGGAAAGCTTGGTGGCAAAAGGTCGGAAACCTTGTGCACGTAACGCTCTAGCACCAGATCTTCGAATGGAACTCTTGAGCATGCTATGGAAAAAGGAGAATAAAACTGTGGATGATGTAGGTTATCGGATTCAGGGAGTAGGCGCGATAAGGGATAGCACGTGCTGCATCACGTGCCAAGCGTGATACACCAGGTGCGTGGAGACTAGATGTACGGGCGTTTAAATCAGAAGCAGGGTGCACCGGTCTCGGACTGTGGTGTACGGATGTTTCAAGCAACCCTTCGGAGTCCACGGATGGGCCGAAAAGTCGAGGGCTACGAGTATTTCGAATTGTTTTTGTGTTGTATACAAAAAGATCTAGCGATTTGGCCCTCCGAAGTTTGCCGAGCCTCGATGACCATAGAACATATTAATATTCTCGGCTTGTTACCGGGCATTGCTCGATGTCTTCGTATCACGCGATAAAGCGCAATTTGTGACGGTGCATGCACAACCCGCATGACTATCGGTGCAGTAATACATGTCTCGCTAATGCCGCCAAGATGTGACTCCGACTAGCGCTAACAACTGTTAGCGCAGTCAGGAAGCCCTAATGGTGCCCTGCTTGTCGCATAAGCGCTATGCTGAAAAACTTATGTGTTGAATAACCGAAGGGAATGTTTAAGCGGGTCATGCAGCAACGCCCGCCTGTCATGGCGTTCTCCTCCTAGATGCCGTCAACATTCTGGGAAGAACACAGCCGTGGGAATGGAGGCATGCAAATTTGACGGAGAGGAATGAAAGGTGATTTGAAACGCCTCGCAGGACGAGAAGAAACGCATTACGAGAGTGAGGCGGACCGAGGCATATGAGGTGGGAAAAATTAAAGAGGAATACGAGAATTGCTCAAACCGGGCTGGACCATAGGGTCCGGAAACAGGCCGACGCAGCCGAACAAGCCACATTGGACCACATAGACCCAACAGGGCAAGCCGAAAAAAAAAGGCGTGATTGACCGAAAATACTTCATACCCAGACCACGATAATTTCCTGTAAGATCATGTTGGCTAATCGCTTGTTAATCATGGATCGGAGGTGGCCTCGGAAGCTGATTCCTATTTTCTTTCGCTTTGTACCTGATCTCGGAGAAATAAATCGGACGATCTGCACGGCGAGATGCCCTAGTTGCAAAAATAGCGCCGCACTAGCCCTAGGATTATTGGGCAATTTGTAGCAGCCCTAGGTGGAAAATAAAAGTGCCTATGCTGGATCCGCCTGCGGTGCTTCTATGCATTGCGCGTGGAAATAAAAAATTGCTTTTTTCACCGCACCGTTTTTTTTTTTTGCCTGCTGCCTCCGCATGCATGCAGGTCTCGCGTCACTCTCAAGCCCATATCAACCCTGCCTTTCCTACAAGAAACACTCGAGTCTTTTTAGACGCACTTTTCTAGCGAGTTCACTATGAACCAGGCCCTGCCCCCACGCTGCCCCGCCAGTGTGGCGTCCTCAGCCCCTCCCCCACGCCGTCGGCCTCCCTGCCCCCGTTGTCCCCACAACCCCCAGACTTCAGCCATCATCCTTGGATGAATTGCTCGACGACTGTTTCCAGCTTTCCATCGGCCAAAACCACTCCCTATGCGATTCTCGGATCCGCTACGCATCCAGCTTCGACAAGTACTTGACTTCGCTTCATTGCCATGAGAACTTGGCTTTCCTTATGGAGATCTTTAAGTATGAGTACTTCTACGGCAAGATCTTCCCTGAGAACCTTTCACAGTCCCGCTGCCAGGTGGGCCAGACTTCGTCCTCGGCAGCCACTTCGTCATCGTTTTTAAACCGCAGCCTACCGTCGGCCATCGATACGCTTCCGTTTCCTACAAAGCAGATGCGGAGAAAGAGCAGAAGGAGCTCCACTCGGAGCACAGCTTCGCTGATATCTGAATTGCCCTCGGAAGGCAGCGGGTTTGATTTTGGCTTTGACGAGCATCTCCCCACGGAAAATGTCTGGGACAAGCTCAAGGACCAGCACGTGGACAGCACAGACCTGGAGCCCGAGCTGGACTTAGACTCTGAAATCGACAGCAACACTCTACTTCTTGATCAGTGGGACTACATTATGGCTACTTTTGTCAGAAGAGATTCGCCGCAGCAGCTTAATTTGGCTAACCTGACGGTGAAAGAGCTCCTAGAGAAAGACACTCAGGATGTCATTCATAACCCAGCCGTGTTGCTCGAAGCACGCCAGGAAATTATCCAGCTCCTCAGAGAAAACGTCTACGGCCTGTTTCTTTCTCAGCAAAAATCCATATCCAGCTCCAGAGCTACTTCCGCATCGGTATCTCGCGCCCACAGCAGACACCAGAGTCCTCCCGCAGACGAGCCAAGCTTCTTCTGCAACTCTTCTAGCTGTTGTCAAAATAACCGTCTTCTTTCACCCGGCTCTACAGCAGCAGTGTCCCTTGGCAATGGCTCAGCAGGATCGAAAAGCCTGAAGTGCCATTCACCATCTCATTTACAGCACCCACGTGCGTTGAAGAAGACCATCCTGCCAACCAGTCCCTTGGCGGAGCCTCGCAAATCCATCTCCGACCTCAGCCACGAAGTGGTGTCGCCTGTGCCCGTTGTGAAACGCAAAACCCCAAAGTTCTTCCCTCACATTGGCAGCAGCACGCCCTCCGACTCCAGTGGTTCGGACTTCTCTATTTCCAGCATAATCTCGCATTTCAAATCCACAAACCCCGGCACTCCTGCCAACTCACGGAGTATCAACACTTCGCATCCGCAAACGACGTCAGCACTTTCTTCTGGGCTTACACTGCCTGTTATTAGTGAGGCTGACCAGTTGCGGCCATCTTCCACGCTGGAAGCAATCACGCAGACCCAGAGCCATAGCCATCGTTTGGGCAAGCTCTGGAAACGCCGCAAGTGAGTCCAGCACCAGCATCCATGTTTGATTTTGCAGCCATCATTCGCTCACGGCAGCATGATTTATAGACCAACGCCTGAACATGGCAGAGACTTGTAGACAGTAGGCGACGACCAGGAACGGATGGAAAAAGAAAATGAGCTTTTGGAGGTTTAGTATCGGAATTTCTCTTCTATCCATGCCACTGATAAGCGGGAAATAACCGTCGGGACTAAGCCCCAAAGCCGATTTTGCGGTTTAGACTGAGCATATCGAGACTTTTGGCGTTATCATTAAAAACAGATCGTTTTGAATATATATCAAGAGTGTAGGCGAAAATAAATTCGGTGCTCATACTAGGTGGGCCATCAGCCTATGCTACTACATACACCACAGCTCCACCCGTCAATACATTCCACAATCGTCCGAACCACTTTTTTTTTTTTTTTTTCCCCAAATCCCCTCAATCCCCAAAACCCTCTATCCATCCAAATCCCCAATTGGCCTTTTGTACGACCATCGCTTGCTCACCTTGCCATGTGCCACAGTGTCTCACTTCCCCAGGCTCAGCTGTTAGATACATGCCAGCATCTGCACCAGCTTTTGCAGCCAGCCAGCCACACAAATGATGATTTGGCCTGGCCACAAAACCAACTTTCAAACATTGATCATTAAAAAAATATCCAGTGTTTTACTACAGTAACATTTAAGACAACTGAAAACAGAATGGAAATCATCGTCCTCCTCGACTTCCCCTTCGGGAGGACATTACTGTCTCACGTCACTGCGGCAGTGCCATTGTCTACCCTGCCTACCTTATCTGGCTCTCTTCATCGCAAAATAAAAATCACACATTTCTGCAATTTCCCTTTCCAACTATAACCCTAGGCTTCGGCGTCTGCCTCACTGAAATTCCCAGCCTATAGCCACCCTGGGGCTCCCACCTCAGACATATAGATGCGCACGATTGCTCTTATCTTTCTCCACACACCTTATCGCTTTTTCCATGTCTGACGACGAAGACGGGCCTGGGTCACCTGCAGCAGACGATTTGACATACGGACTGCTTTTGCTCGGCCTGGGGAGAAAACTGGTCAATTTGGCCGAAAGAACCGCTCAGCTTCGACGCCGTAATCAGATGGTGGTTGCGAAAGTCCAGGAAACGAAAAGACGCCAGCAGGCCTTGGAGGCTCTTAATTCCGCCGAAATGCTTCTTCTGATGACGAGGGCCAGCGAACGGAGACTGCGCCATTTGGAGCTGGTCCGTGAAAAGGCCAGGATCCTGAGGCTGTTTCTCGAAAAGAGGAACAGCGATCTTCAGGATACGGAGGCATTGGCGTTGTGGGGTGACGCCGACGAGGAAGAGACGCTTGAAGTTCTGGATCCCCTGCTTTTGGTGATCTCACGGGCAGTCAGGCGCTACAAGCTCCGCAAGGCATTGAAGTCCAGACAGTGCCGGTTGTACTTTGACAAGATCCTCCGGTTTGAAGTGCTGTTTTCCGATGCCGTGTTGCTCTTGCGGCTGCCTGCCATTGGCTGCATTGAGAATCTTCTTCACTGTCTAGGATTGCCTGACCTGGGTGATGACAGCTACAAGTGGTTTCTCTACTCCATTGCGTTGATTGGTGACTTCCACGATTCCTTGGGCAGCTCATTCGACATGCACCCGGGCTTCAATGTCAATTTGAAGAAGGCATCGCCTACGTCTGTCCATCTCCCTATCATGCTTTATCACTTGGCGGTCCGTATGTTCTTCATGCTCAGACTGTTCTCCTACAAGGACATTCATCCATTTTCGTGCCGACGTCTCCAGTTTGCCCGCTACTGGCGCTTTTACCATTTTCTATTCGCTATTTATAGAGACAACCACAAGCATGCACTTCGGGAGATTGCAGACGAGGCCTTTTCGATCGCCAGCACTCAACATCGGATTCTAGAAGCATACGACCTTTTGCGGACTGGTGATGGTTCCAAGGACAGAATGCGCTTGTTCAAGTGTACAAGGGCGAATTTGGAGGCTCTCAAAACACCCCAGGAGCTCCCGTGGGCTCTGGTTGGTGTATCGTCGGAAAGCTTTTGCGAGGACTTGAATAGCGTCTCTGGATACTGCAAGTCGCTTAGAGAAAACGCTGGTAACTCGCTCATGTACGATGATAATTTTGCTACAGACACAGAGACGCCATGTGACGAGGCCCAAACGCTTCAGTTTGGTCCAGACGCTTTCACTGTTCCTCCTATGACGTCCATTTCCAACTGGCGTATTCAGTGGTTTGCAAAGTTCAAGAATGAGCTCATGTCCCTGCAGAACACAAATACTCCGGCGAACATTCGTACGGGTTTTGTGAGTTGTGACAGGGCTGGTGAGATCGTGGAACCCCAGGATGTGAAGAGATTTTTCTCTGAAGTTGACCAGGTTGAAGTCAGTGGGAACAATGTGACTTTTGAGAAAAAGGCCCACCGCTTGGTGGCCCGACTCAAGGGGTTGTTCTGCTTCTACTTTGAATTGTGCAAGCACATTGGCAAGGGAAGTCTTCTTCACCATGCTGAGATCAACTATCTAGAGTTGTGTGCATCTTATGAGCTTAAGGTGGAAAAGGAGTCTGACAGACTGGCCCAGAACTATGTGAAGCTTCTTTTGCTTCTTGTGCTTCAGCTTGTAGAGATTGCGGGCTTGAGTAATCCAGAGGCCACACAGCTTGCCGGATCGGTTGATGAACCTAATGACGATTTCCTTGTCCGTTCAAGAATGATGATTGAGGAATTGTTCATAGCAGCTCAGACGTCGTGGACGAACCTCTGCACTTTTCCAACTTCACAAGAGTTCTTCGTCTTTGAGAATGTCATGCAATTGGTGTCCAACGAATCATTCAGAAGGAGCTTGGGTAACGATTTCCCTCACCTTCGCTTCTCAGAATTCTACCACTTCTTATACGAATATGGTAGCCCGCTTTCCCGCGTTTTTGATCCGCTTCTGGTTGTGGCAGCTAAGGAAAGAGGGCTTGTCATTGATGGAGCATCCCGAAATGACAAGGCACGAAACTACTTCCACGAAGCATTCATGCGGTTCTTCTTTGCAGACCTCAGAACATCCAGCGACGAGAGAATGACGGGTTTGCGAAAATGCAAGCTATTTTTCCACTTTGACGACGAAATTCACACAATGCTTGACCAAGCCAGAGGCCTTGTCCTTGCACTGACACTTTCAACCGCTTTGGGCCTTTCACAAGGTGCTGCAAGCGAACTTCATAGATATCTTCAACATCACAATGGACCCACTGGGCTCGAGGTGCCGCATGCCATGACAGATTTCCAGATCTCCTACATTTCAACACAGCTTTGCAAGCTTGATGATGGCGAACCAAACATTATAGACGCTTTCACTGAGAGAATTCAGAAGGCAATGCTCAATGAGCACACGGAGACGATGCTCCGTAAGAACGTGAGGCACTTTACCAGCGATTTGTTGGGCCTCCAGAAACGTATCGGGACCTTCACCAGCTTATTTTACGAGCTCTACTATCCAGTATTGAACTGGATTCATGTCGACTTGGGACTTCCCAAGTGACCGTGCAGCGCTGGCGCTGACTTATTTTGAACTAATTTTGTACCTCACACTAATAAACCATTTCCTTTAAATTGCATCTTGTGTTTTTTCTTTGTTTAGTGTCTCTGCATCTTCCGCCTGACTCATCGTGCATCTCCAACTGATCTCTCACCGCGCTTAGCGCCCAGGTTACTCTAATTGGCCAAAGGGTGGGTAAAATTTATCTCTAGCCGAAAACCCGTGCACCACCATACTTTGGCTTTTTCCACATTGACCGGCTGAACTTCTTCACCACATTTTTTCTTTATCATGTTGCTACTTCGGCAGCCAGCTGTGGCGAGAAGAACGGCCCATATGGCCAAGTGCTTGACGCTGCTGGGGCTTCAGTCCCCTCGGCCTGCTGTGTATAAACAGCTTCCAAGTCAAGGAAGAAGCTTCCACCATTCTCCCATTCATGGATCCACCAGGTCCACTGTTATCCAATTGTTGAACAACATTGGCTCCAAGCGTGAGGTAGAACAGTACTTGAAGTACTTTACGTCCGTTTCGCTGCAGCAGTTTGCTGTTATCAAGGTTGGAGGTGCCATTATCACACAACAGCTTCCTGAGTTGGCGCTGTGTTTGGCATTCTTGTACCATGTTGGTTTGTTTCCAATTGTTTTGCATGGCACGGGGCCTCAGATCAACGAGCTTTTGGAGTTTGAGGGCGTCGAGCCAGAATATATTGATGGTATCCGTGTCACCAACCCCAAGACCATGGAGATTGTGAGAAAGTGCTTTTTGGAGCAGAACTTGAGACTTGTCACTGCTTTGGAAGAGATGGGCGTCCATGCTCGTCCAATCACAACTGGTGTGTTTGGTGCTGACTACTTGGATAAGGACAAGTACCAGTTGGTCGGTAAGATCGACGCTGTGAACAAGCTGCCTGTTGAGGCTGCCATTGACTCTGGTTACTTGCCCATTTTGACTTCCTTGGCCGAGACTCCCTCGGGCCAGTTGTTGAATGTTAACGCTGACGTGGCTGCTTCTGAATTGGCCAGACAATTCGAGCCATTGAAGATTGTGTACTTGAACGAAAAGGGTGGTCTTGTGAACGGTCAGACCAACGAGAAGATCTCTGCCATCAATTTGGACGAGGAGTACGATGACTTGATGAAACAACCATGGGTCAAGTACGGTACCAAGTTGAAGCTCAAGGAGATCCACGATTTGTTGGAGCACTTGCCCAGATCCTCCTCTGTGGCTATTATTGACGTGCACGACTTGCAGAAGGAATTGTTCACCGACTCTGGTGCTGGTACTTTGATCAGAAGAGGTTACAAGTTGATCAACAGAAACTCGTTGAGCGAGTTCTCCAACCCTGACTTGTTGCGTCAAGCTCTCTTGAGAGACCCTCTGGTCAAGTCGGGCAAGATCTCTGTGGCCTCTTACTTGAAGCATTTGGAGAACGTTCCATTCAGATCCTACGGCGACGGTCCTTTGGAAGTTTTGGCAATTGTCACTGAACAGCCTTCTGCCAGCGGTGAGGTTATTCCTAAGTTGGACAAGTTCTTGTCTTCCAGAACCGGCTGGCTCAACAACGTTACCGACAACATTTTCAACGCCATGAGAAAGGACTACACCTCATTGTACTGGGTGGTGAACGAGAATGACGCCAACTTGGCCTGGTACTTCTCCAAGTCTGACGGTTCTTTTGCTAAGAACGGTGAGCTTTTGTTCTGGTACGGCCTCGATACCGACCAGGCTGCTGAGCTCATCAGACAATTCGACGCACACAGAGTTGGTGCTGCCATTTCTTCTGAAAACGACTCCGTTTTCTCCTCTTCTGTGAAAACCCAGAAGAGATCCTTCCACACCAGCACAAGAAGAAGAGCACCCAACTCCACCACCAACCCAAACCCACCAAGAGTCAAGGGCACCAACACCAAGAGAGGTAAGGTTGCTCTTATTGGCGCTAGAGGTTACGTTGGTCAGAACTTGATTTCTCTCATTGACAAGCACCCCCAGTTGGACTTGGCTCTCGTTTCCTCCAGAGAATTGAACGGCCAGAAGCTTGTGGGCTACAACAAGGCCAACATTGTCTACTCCAACTTGCAGACCGAGGACATTTTAGAATTGGAGAAGAACAAGGAGATCGATGTGTGGGTGATGGCTCTTCCCAACGGTGTTTGTAAGCCATTTGTGGAGGCCTTGGAATCTGTTGAGGGTTCTACTTCCAAAATCATTGACTTGTCTGCTGACTACCGTTTCGACACCACCGGTGAGTGGGTATACGGTTTGCCTGAGTTGATCGACAGAAGCGAAATTGCCAATGCCAGAAAAATCTCCAACCCTGGCTGCTATGCTACTGCAGCTCAGGTTGCCATCAACCCATTGGTCAAGTACGCCTCTGGTACTCCCACCGTTTTTGGTGTTTCTGGATACTCTGGTGCCGGAACCAAGCCTTCCAAGAAGAACGACCTTACCTACCTCACTGACAACTTGGTGCCATACTCTTTGACCGACCACATCCACGAAAAAGAGGTGAGCAAGCAGCTTGGCCTTGACATTGCGTTCATTCCCCATGTGGCCCAATGGTTCCAAGGTATTTCAGCCACTGTTTCCATCCCCATCAAGCCTAAGTCCTTGACAGCAAGAGAAATCAGACAAATCTACCAGGAGCGTTTTATGGGCGAGCAGCTCATTGAGGTTTCTGGCGAGTCTCCAGTGGTGAAGGATATCAGCGGCAAGCACGGCGTTGTTGTTGGTGGTTTTGCTGTCAACTCTCAGGAAAACAGAGTTGTCATTGTGGCAACCATTGACAACTTGCTCAAGGGTGCTGCTACCCAGTGTTTGCAGAACATCAACTTGACCATGGGCTACGGCGAGTACGACGGCATCCCCACCAAATAGACATACGTGAGTACACGAAAGGAACTGAGGGAGTGTAGAAGTAGAGACTACGGCTGGAGCAGTGAGCAAAGCGTTTATTGACTTTTTGATTATTGTCTGCCTGAGTCAGTACTGAAGCAGCACTGTTTTTGATTAACGTACTTGGTTACCTTGTAACAGCTTGACATGCCATCGTAACCACAAATGGCATAGGCAGCAAAAATGGGGCTCTTCGAACGCTCCGTAAAATGGCGTCGACCGCTCCTTCTGTCCATTGGTGCCACAGATTCCTTACTTTGGGCCTACTCGTTGCCTCTGCCCCAGGTGGGCCTGGCAGAGGACCCGTTCATCATCTTCTCACGCAACCGTTGGCCTGCAGCGGTGCTTCTAGGGGTCGAGCCCGACGACTGGCTCCGTCCAGGAGCACTGGGGCTGCCCTGGCTTCCGGCAGAAGCCCTCAGTCTCTGGTACATGTCTTGCAACTTGGAGCTCAGCTTTCTTGTGTAGGCGGGCCTTTCGTCCGAGGAGGAGTAGCCACCCAGCGTTGGTCTGGGTCCCGTTTGGCTGGCGGTGGCGGGGTTTGTGGCGGTGTAGTTGGCGCTGTTGTTGGAGTAGTTTGTTGATGCCGAGGGGGTGGAGTTGTAGCTGGCACGCACAGGCTGGTACTTCAGCTGCTCCTGGTAGCTGCCTCTGTAAGGCTGAGCTCCGTTCTGGTTCTTGGTTCCTAGCCATTCCGGGTACCCCTGGCCCTGTTCATCAAAGAACTTGACAAAAGCATTGTGGATAAGAGTGTCGTCTTCTGTCAGGCCGTCTTTTTCTGTGTGCAGCGAGATGGCCATGGTGGAGAATTTCGAGTTGATCTTCGAAATGAAGGATTTGCCGGGAGCGGCATTGGGCTGGTACTGGCTCATGGTGCTGAGGATGGAGTAGTGAGTATGGAGTAGCAGCTTCTGGCATGAGTTCGCAGGGCGGTGCAGGGACTGCTTGTGTGACGTTTCGGGAGGAATGTTGTTCTGGGATTTTTTGAAGATTCCAGAGAGTTTGACATTTGGGTCATGAAGGAAATCTATGTTTTTGGCCTCTTATTCGTCAGTAAAAAGGGTATGTGGTGTGCTTGCCTTGATGTCTCACTCCAGCCATTTGCACCCGCATGGAGTGTCACATTTCGCTTCGATAATTTGTAAAGTAAAGCATGACGGAGTTCGGTTCTGCATGAGATATGAACTTGTTTGTCAACTGTGTCAATCTGGCTCAATGGATGTCACGGAGTGTCTCTGGTGATTGGCTAAATGCGCAAGAGCACTATGTCCCGACGAACCTCACAGCTGTCAGTTCAGTGAAATCAGATTCAGTTAAACTCGATCTTTTACTGATTATGCTGTTCAAACCCTCTAGGTCATCGGTATTGGCAGTCACACGGTAAAATTTGGTGAAGTAGTAGGGAAGTTGAACCATTAAGTATAGAGGTGCTCTGTTACTATATCTGTCGCTTGAATCTCTAGAATATGATTTTTACTTCATAGCCCGCTCTTTATAGAACTTCTTTTCACGCTTGAAGGGACACATGAGCAGTTGTCAATTATTTTCGTTGTTCAATTATTCCCAAAGTACCTAGCTGCTCACTTTGCAGCCAACAGTTTGCAGCCAACATGTAGATATCACCAACACCACCAAAAAATACAACTATCGTGAAAAAAGCGAAAAGCTCAAGCTAGCCTATGTTCTTTTTAAATAATCAAACATCGCTTTCGTTGCCCACCACCAACCGGCCCGCTCACCCCTCCTCTGTTATCGCTGCATCGCTATTCCTACACCATTCTCTACCTCATCGCCATCGAGCATCTCGCATACAAAGTCCACAACAAAGGACCCACCTGGCTTAAGGCAAACATCCAAAACCGGCCTATCTCTTTAATTCCAAAAAAACCATCTTCCGTCACCTCCCACTATCAACATCCCTGGGGAGTGTGTAGATCAAGCTCATCGGTGTGAAAAATTAGTTCCCAGATTCATTAACTACCACAATGCTCCTGCTCCACCGAAGCCTCTGTGCTTCTCTCCGGAGCCCGTTTATTGCTCCTGCCACTCGTGCATTGTCGGTGTCCATGGGCCGTTTCAAAAAGTACGAGATGATCAACAAAACGTACAGTGCGCCAGAGCTTCTCGAGTACAACGATAAGGATATAACCTTGGAGGACCTCGAGAAATTCCCGGCATTCCACAAGAAAATCGCTCATTCTTTCAAAAAACTCGGTTACTCGCTGCTTACGCCCGTCCAGTCCAAATCCATCATCCCCACCTTGTTGGAGGAGAAGGGTGTGGTCTGTAGAGCCAAGACCGGAACCGGTAAGACCATGGCTTTCGTCATTCCTACGCTTCAGACCGCCTTGGACTACCATTTCGAGTCCAAGGAAGGCATGGGCAAAATCCACACCTTGATCATTGCCCCAACTAGAGATTTGGCCATCCAGATCAAGGACGAGTATTTCAAGATCTTGAAGCAAGACAGAAGCTGGAGCAAGATCAACGTCAAGCTTTGCATTGGTGGAAGAAAAGATAGCATCAGGTATGCCCCTGGCGTTCTTGTTGCCACTCCAGGCCGTTTGGAAGCCGAATTGAGAAACCCTCGTGTGGCAGCCTTATTCTCCGACTTGAAGTACAGAGTGTACGACGAAGCCGATCGTTTGTTGGAGACTGGTTTTGAGGAGAGTTTGATGAATATCGACCGTATGCTTAGAGACGCCAGACATAAGGCATTGAACCGTTCGACCAAGATGAAGTCGGTGCTTTTTTCTGCTACCGTCGATGAAAGAGTGGAGGATTTTGCCAGAGCTACCATGGGCGACGAATATCGCTACATCAACTGTGTTCCCGAGAACGAGCCTGAGGCCCACGAGAACATCCACCAAACCTTGGTGAAGACGCACAATTCGTACGAGCTGATGGTTGCTGCTTTCAGCGACATTTTCAGAAACTTCTCCAGCAAGCCCGACTTCAAGGCCATCATGTTCTTGCCCACGAAGTACGGAACCGACTTTGCTTATGACATCTTGCGTCAGGCCAAGCGTTTCGGTCTCATTGAGAAAAAGAATGCTTCTTTATTGAGACTTCACGGTCAGATGACTCAGGGCCAAAGAGACAAGGCTACCGCCGAATTCAGAAGCTGTAAATCTGGCCTTTTGGTTGCAACTGATGTAGCTGCCAGAGGTATGGATTTCAAGAACGTCACCGACGTGATCCAGCTCTGTCCAAGCAGTGAGGTTGCTGATTACGTACACAAAGTTGGCAGAACTGCCAGAGCTGGCTCTAAGGGCAATGCCACGCTTTACTTGTCGCAGGCCGAGGTGCCTTATGCTAATGCTTTGAGCAAAAAATACGGTATCACTTTCGCTAACGAGGTTCGCTATGAGACCATGGATGAAGATGCTCCTGCTTTTGAGAAAATCGCTTTGGAAAAGGAGGATGTCGATGAGTACACTCGTGCCCATCTTGCCTACCTCTCTGGTGTCGTTGCAAAGTACCGTTTAAGATTGGACGATGTGATCAAAAGCGCTCACCACTTGTCCAAGGGTTTGTTGCAGGACGAGAACGCCAAGTTGTCGATCACAGCTACCACTTTCAAACAATTCCGTCTCAGAGACCCATATGAAGAGACCTTCGATGTTCCTGGAGGCATTCCTCACAGTCAGTTCAACGACCGTAGAGGCGGCAAGGGTTTCAAGAATAACAACAAAAGCTACAATCGTTTCGACAATCGCAGCAAACACAGAGGTTACGACGGCAATAGCTTCAGCAACCGCAACAGGTATGGCGACCGTGACCTGGACAGCATCTTTGACAAACGCAGAAATGACCGTCACTCGAAACGGACTTTCAATTCGAGATATTAGATAGACAACAATTCTTGTAAATAGTTATTCAGGTTATCTGGTAAGGGCCTTTTTAGAAGCCACTGTAAACTTTCTTTTTGGTCTGCGCTTTGGACGTCTAGGAGCTTCATCTCCCAAGTCAAACTCTCGTATTATGATGACGTAGACGAGAAGGACCAAGATGAGCAATGTGTCAACGATGATGATTTTCCGTTGAAACCCTAGATCTGAGACCAATGCCTTGTTTCTGCGAACTAGATCACCAAGGACATTGCGAAGAGCCTGCTCCTGTCTCTCTAGAAGACTATTCGATTGTTGATGCGTGAGCTCAAAGGAGCTCTGAAGGTGTTGAACTTGTGCGTTCACAGTATGGTTGAATTTCAGAAGCAAGTTATTGAGCTTGAGAGCATGACGTTTCTCTAGGTTTGTGAAGGCATCTGATAATAGCTTGCTCTGTTCCTCGACATATAGAAGCGAGAGACTGGCGTTTGATTCTAGAAGAGAGAGTCGCTTGACGATGTTCTTAAAAATGGACTCCTGTGTCGTTTTGGCCGTTGACGTGGACTCTGCAATGGAGGAGGTATTAGCAGGGATATTGCAATACTCGCCAGTGCCATTATTGATATCTTTCAAGAACTCGTTGAGTGCAAGATAAGGCGAAAGCGCTTTGCATCCCTCATCATCATCGGTATATTCAAACAAGACGTTAACTGAGGACGCTGCAGGCTCGGAGACCGGCTCCAGCTTTGGGCTATCCTTTTTGACCTCCTCCATCATTGTGGTTCCATGCACCCTGACCACCGATATAGGGCAGTAGAACTCATCTCCATAATGACTCAAAATATCGATCTTCAAGTACCGAGCCCAAATGAGCGGGTTCTCTATATCGAACACTTGAGTATCTCTGATATTCTGAGCTTCAATCTCGCCAAGCACCTGCCAGCTCGAGGAAGGGAATTGATCCGAGACAGAAAAACGGACCCTTTTGAACATGGAGCTGAAAAGCTCGAAATTAGCCATGACAATCGAGCTCACTAAGATATCCTGACAGAGCTCAATAACCACAAACTTGTTGGGAGTAGCACACTTATTCAAAAGGTACAGATCCTTCACTTCGCTCAATATTGCCAGTGCTCCTTTGGCATCGCTATTTGTTTTCATCACAGTAGCAGCACAATCTCCTGAAGCGTAGTTGAACTTGTCTTTGTACGTTTTGCCCTGGTCCTCGACATCCACATCAAGAAGCAGCAGCGACACAATATCCTCCTTTATGGTTTCTAAAGCATTGCCCATGCTTTGTGTAGACGACACTTTTGGCGGTTCCTCTTGGGCCTCTAGTTCTTTCTGTTTCTTCCATTCTTCAAACGAAAGGAAATGACAATCGTCGGAGTAGTTCCCGTGAGCGGAATCCTCAATATCAATAGCTAGTGACTCATTAAGTCCAGAAGGCTCTTCAACAGAAGCCGATTGATCTAGAGACTCTGATGTTCCTTGAGGTGGAGCCTCAGTATCAGCATAAGCAGCCACAATCCATAGTAGCCAGATCCAACGCATTCACAGATATCAGAAATGAATTCCAACTTCAGATTGACCAGATAAAGGGATACAAATTTTAAATGGGTATGCAATCAAGTTACTGGGGTAGTGGATCAAAGTGGTCCCTGATTATGTCCTGTTGATGTATGTGCGAACATCATCGCATAGAAACTACTCATGATCAAGACGTTCAAACTCGACACACGTGCCGATACATCGTCGCTCAAGTTTCCCAAAGAGCTTTTCCTGTATTCAAGGGATATCGACGGCCAATGGCAGACGGACGATACCGTGGCTAAGGAGGAGGCTCTCTCATACTACTACTTTCCAGATTCATACGTCGACAGAAACTTCAATCTCGGAGATGGCGTGAACAAATTTAAGAAGATTCCTGAAGAGCAGAATGTTGCTGATTTTGCCCCATTGCTCACGGCGATCAAGCAGCACGAGCAGCAGACCGGAAAGAAGACCAAAGTCGATATTATCACTTTCAGAGGCATAATGACCAAGCTCTTGACTCTTCCGTACGACACGAAAACACCCGTTCATTTATACGTCATCGGCTACGATGGTCAGCTTTTTATCAAGGCCGATACCGATTACGAGATCAAGCAGAGAGATGCAGAGAAGGAACAGCTAACTGCGTCTGATCCTGAAAAGGCAAAGTACAACGAGACATGCGAATACAGTGGATACAAGTTTGAGGCACTTGCGACATTGCCCAAACCATGGGCTCAGTGTTCACGTGCAATGATCGAAAAGCGTGGTAAGAAGGCGGTGAACAACTACGAGCAGTATATCAGTGTTGTTCGTTCAGGAATCGGCAAGGTGAAGACGCTTTTAGCTGGAGAAGTCGATTGTGTCTGGGACTACGTTCCAACCGAAGAGGACGGCAAAAATGAAACTGTCAAGCATTACGTGGAGTTGAAGACATCGGCAATGGTGGATCTGCCGCACAAAGCCGTGAACTTCGAACGCAAGCTTTTCAGAACATGGGCACAGTGCTTCTTGCTTGGCATTCCCAAGATAGTGTATGGATTCCGTGACCAGAAGCACCTTTTGAAAAACGTGGAAGTTTACAATACCGAAGAAATTCCTTTGTTGATCAAGAACAGTGAGTACCCAAGAGGAACGGTGCAGAAGTTCCACTGTGTTGATGCGCTCAAATGGTACGGTGCTGTATTGGAGTGGCTCACGCAAAGTGTGGATGCTAATGATGAGCTGAAGGCATACAAGATTATTTACGATCCGGGCTCGAGGACGTTTTCGTTGAATGAGTGTATGGGTGACGAGAACAAGAGGTTGAGAAACGGTGAGCTCTTGACGGAAGACTTCAAGGCGTGGAGAGAGCAGTTGAGATGAAGTTGATGGAGAAATTGAAGCAACAGGGTATATAAATGGCCGCTGGCCACTAGGTGGTCTTACATTAATGCATGAGTCTAATGGATGCGATATGGAAGTGTGCTTTAAGAAGGTTGTGTCACAAGGTATGAGATAGCTTAAGCGTGTTCGCCACTAAACACCTGCAAGGAACCTTATCAAGAAATAGAAATTCTTGTCTCAGCCTTCACCGCTCGGAGTCGGAAATACCCCATTCTTCACACACTAATGTTTCGGGAAAGTCCGAGCCCGAGAGCAAGGTTCCGTTTGCCATGCAAAAAATCTAAAACCTCTACGGAAAAGCCCGCTTGCCAAATACCTTAAACTCAAAACCCAGAAACCGGCGCTTTTTGTATCTTTGCTCAAATCTCTCCTGTCAGATCGATGCACCGAAAAAGCTTCAACCGGAAAAACTAGACACCAGCCAATATGAGATATTACAAATGAGGCAATCCAGACCCGCTGACAGATAGATACCGTCTCGCCGCACGCATCGATCTGGCCAATTTTCCACAAATTCCATCATCAATTTTTCATTTGCTTTCCAAGTCACGCCCGCCCGCGCAGCATATCGTTCGATGACGTGAAGCCGTTTTTTCTAGAGCCATGCGTTGAGCAAGTAGTACGTTTGCTGAGGCATCGCATAAAATCCAGAATCGTTTGCAGCCATCAGGCAGATAATGGCAAAGCAGCAACACACCAAAGCTTAAAATCAAGATATTGGGAATTTGTTGACGGGAACATGGCGGCGTGGCTCATGCAAAACGTGCAAAAAGGGCAATAGAGAATTTTTCATTTTGTTTGCCTCGTTGGGAGATTCTTGCTCAGGACCCAAAAAAGGCAGCGTTCCGGGGCTCCAACACGGTGGACAGACAATGGAAAAACGTCCAACAATACATCAACCTTGGTGGACGCTCTACAGTTTAGGAGCTCGTCTAGGAGCCCTTGTAGCTGACAATTCCGCTTCTGTGATTCGCCAAGGCTACTCCACAATTTGAAAAACATCTCCTATGGATTTGCTTTGGGGCCAAAAGCCAGGGACGTAGATCGAGACGAAAATCAATTAGAAATGCCTCTCTCTTTCTACGTTTTTTTTTTTTTTTATTGATCATTATGTAAGACTCCTCTAGACTTGTCCCCTAGATCACCCCATTTTGCAACCATTTGAAAGCACGCTTTACGTCAACTCCTCTGTCCAAAAAACCCGACTCCTATTGGTAAACAAACCTGATCTGGCTTGAAAGGCCACATTTACGTCATGAAGGTCTGGTTTGTCAAGGCCTCGAGTCTCGCCTCGAAACACTCGGTACCCCGGAAGCCACAAGCCCACATGTGGTTGGCAAATTTCCACACCTTCAGAACACATGTCGAAGACTACGACTTCAGAGAAAACGACTACTGTTCAATTCAAATCCACTTAACCAAATCTTTTTTTTTAAACCACTCTCCTTTAATTGTCGTTGTAGAGCGATCCCTTCTCTGGTCTCCTCATGAGGGGATCGGACATATCGCTGCGACTTCTGGCTTGACGTGCCGCGGCTTCAGCTCGGTGAACGTCGAGCTATCTCGCCACCCAAACCCGCTAGAAAAATTCTGAAAACACCACTGTGATCAGCGGCATCACTTTCGGCGACACTTTTTTCTCCTAAACCAATTGCACCAAACCTCGTCCATCTAGCCCTCCGTCATGCCCCTCCCACATGTCTTATAAAAAGAAGGAACCCCATTGGCTGCGGCGCGCTTACTAACATACCCCAGTCTGGCTTGGGCCGTGGCTCTTTGCTGAGGGTACTGTCTCTACATGCAGTACACAGATATCCCACGGCTGCGGCCGCAATGGTACTCCCCCATGTCTCAGGGTCCACGGTATATAAGGCCGGGGAAATCCGCAATTGGGGTGCCCATATCCACTTTTTTCTTGATCGACAAAAATGGCCCCTGTTTACACCAACTCCAACGGTTGCCCAATCCCTGAACCTTTCGCCACCCAGAGGGTCGGCCAGCACGGTCCTTTGCTTTTGCAAGACTTCAACCTTATCGACTCTCTTGCCCACTTTGACAGAGAGAGAATTCCAGAGAGAGTTGTCCACGCCAAGGGTTCCGGTGCCTACGGTGTCTTTGAGGTGACTGACGACATCACTGACATCTGTTCTTCCAAGATGTTTGACACCATTGGTAAGAAGACCAGAACCTTCACCAGATTCTCCACCGTCGGTGGTGAGTCCGGTTCTGCTGATGCTGCCAGAGACCCAAGAGGTTTCTCCACCAAGTTCTACACTGAGGAGGGTAACTTGGACTGGGTTTACAACAACACCCCAGTTTTCTTCATCAGAGACCCATCTAAGTTCCCCCACTTCATCCACACCCAGAAGAGAAACCCAGAGACTCACTTGAAGGACGCCAACATGTTCTGGGACTACTTGACCAGCAATCCTGAGTCCATCCACCAGGTTGTGATTTTGTTCTCTGACCGTGGTACCCCAGCCTCTTACAGAGAGATGAACGGTTACTCCGGCCACACCTACAAGTGGTCTACTAAGAACGGTGACTGGAAGTACGTCCAGGTTCACTTGATCTCTGACCAGGGTAACAAGGGTTTGACTAACGAGGAGGCTGGCCATCTTTCTGGTGCCAACCCAGACCACGCTCAGGAGGACTTGTTCGTTAACATTGCCAAGGGTAACTTCCCATCCTGGACTGCTTACATCCAGACTATGACTGCCGAGGAGGCCAAGAAGGCTCCATTCTCTGTCTTTGACTTGACCAAGGTCTGGCCACACAAGGACTACCCAATGAGAAGATTCGGTAAGTTGACCTTGAACGAGAACCCAAAGAACTACTTTGCTGAGGTTGAGCAGGCTGCTTTCTCCCCATCCCACTCTGTTCCATACCAGGAGCCATCTGCTGACCCAGTCTTGCAGTCGAGATTGTTCTCTTACCCAGACACCCACAGACACAGATTGGGTGTTAACTACACTCAGATCCCAGTTAACTGCCCAGTCACTGGTGCTGTCTACAACCCTCACATGAGAGACGGTTCCATGACCGTGAACGGTAATTTGGGCTCCAAGCCTAACTACATTGCCACCTCGGAGCCAATTGAGTTCCGTGAGTTCAGCCAACAGCAGGACCAGGAGGTGTGGACCGGTGCCGCATGCCCATTCCACTGGAAGGCTACTGACGGTGAGTACACCCAGGCTACTGCTTTGTACCACACCCTTGCCAAGTACCCTAACCAGCAAAAGAACTTGGCTCACAATGTCGCTGTCCACGTTTCTGCTGCTGACGCTCCAATCCAGGACCGTGTCTTCGAGATGTTCTCCAAGGTGCACCCAGACCTTGGTGCTGCCATCAAGAAGGAGGCCTTGGAGCTCTCTCCACGTAAGTAAGCCATCATTTATGTTGACGTGAATAATGCATGAAATTCAGAATACCATTTGTAACTTTTGTCTGCTGACTGGCTCCGGGCTACCGGTTGTAGTGCGGGGTGAAGAACTCACATGAAGATAACGCTGCATGTAGCCGCACGCATCCCCACGCTTACTCAATAGATGCGGGGGCTGTTATTGGCTATGAGAAGTCGTGTGTGGCACATAAGACTCGTAGTGAAACCAGGCGGAGTAGAGATGGTGATGGATGAAGCTGAATTCACACGGCCTGGAAAATAAGAGGAATCTCGGGATAATATTAGGCAGGCCAAAGAACCGTACATGCCAATTTTTAAGGGTATACACGAGAATTAAACATTCGGCTAAACTTGTTCACGGTGAGCTCGCAACCGAGGAACAGCCCAGATTGGCTACATTTACTTGACTTTTCCGTCGGATTGCCGAAACCCCAGTAAAATGTGGCTTCTCTACGGAGCCAATGAGAGAAGGTTTTGAACTGCTATAGTTATACGTGGGACCTTCGTAAATTGATGGAATATGCCAAAGGTTAGTATTGGTTGAGGCAGACCGTTTTGGGTGCAAAACGTCCACAACGGTTATTTTTGATGCATAATAGGGAGGTTTCGGTGAAACTATTCATTACAGGTTTCAACAATAGGTTAGGTCGCCTATACATGGTCGATTTGGTTAAGATGGCTACCAAATGCACACCCAGTGGTAGCAGTACCACACTAGGCACACATAAAAAGACTTGATTAGCTCGAAGTAGCATCTCTAGTAAATTCAGCGGAAAAGCATGAAAGCATGGTCATCCAATTGATCACCAAACCACTTTCCAAAACAAGTATAGGTGAACATCCAGTTAACCAGGGAATTCGCCTAGGAACACGCTTGGGAACTCCTACAATGCTTCCCGGACCTTTAACTTAGCTTACTGCGTCTCTCGATTTCTTTACTTTTACGAGTATGGAAGGGATTGACAAGGTCACTGTCAGGTAATTTACGGTATCTGAACGATAAGAGATATGCATCATTTAGCAAATTACCTGACAATGTAAAGGGGATCAAGAGATTCATTTTAATGGTCCAAGTAAGCCTAATCCATGTCCTCTCAATTTACAAAGCGAGGAACTCATGTCCTAGTGTGACACCAAAGATACTAATGATACGCCTGAGCATGCTTATATAGTAGTCCTCAACTCATACACTGCAGCAGTGAAGCGAGTAGCCTATGGAAGCTCAAACTCATTATTCACATAATTTTCAATAATTGCCTTCACCCTCAATAAACTTAAACGTAAGAAATCATTCGATTCACTTCTACAACATTCTCTAACCGGTTTGTGTATTCTGTTCGTGGCGTTAGGTAGCCGGCCCGTACCACAAATTCCCTATAATATACCTTTAATGATTGGGGCTAAAGCGTTCCGCTCAGTCGTTTCTCTCAACTATCTATCTCCTGAAACCTTGGTGTCTTAAAGCTTGGTGGTGTTGCAAGAGGTACACTGACAGGAGGAACCGCATTTGCAAGAAGCACCACAGCATCCCTTCTTTGGGGTCTCCAGCTTGGCGGCGGTTTCGTTTCTGACAGGAGCAGTGGTTTGTTTAGTGGAGCAGCACATTGTTACTGGAAGGAAAAAAAAAAGCTGGGGCACTCTGGGGTATTTATACTTTCAGATAAGGCACTGCGCTAGATGCGGTACCCCGAAGCGAAGGCGCTTTCCTGATGCGGGAGGTCGTCGCGGTCCCCCATCGGCTGATTTGAAGAAACGGTTATGAGAATTCCATGAGCGGGATATAAGTAGGGGAGGGTTTGCTTTCAAAATTAAAGATTTGAGGATTCGTTTGGAGTTTTTGTTGATATGGTGGGTCGAAATGTGTAGGGGGTGTTTTGGTTTGCGATAGATAGCGGTAACTGCCTTTCGCAGCCAGTTGATGATAATCTACAAAACTTGATGATCCACAAAACTACAAAAAGAAAAGGACCCTATCACGGGGCGACTTTGTGACTGGCGATAGACTTTTTCATTCACTTCGTGGATCCAAGGCGAAATTTTATACTATTCTCCACGACAAGATTTACGCATTACGTCAATCCTCTTACCTACCGTATATCCAACACACCCGGCTATCGGTAGACCAGCTAAAACCGATAAATAAAGTACGGGCTCTTGTCACCCATCTTCATGAGTTCCTCTGGAGTAAGTTGGTCGTATTTGCCCTCTGCAATCTCCCTCTTTCTCTTTTTGTTAACATACCAGTATCTTGCAGCCACGCCAGAGGTCAAAAGAAGACCCATACCTGCAAATCCCACACCCAATCCATGACCTAACTTGTAGTAAGGCGAGTCCTGTGCTCTGTACAAGTTCGAAGCAATGACACCACTGAAGTTTCCGAGACCGATCTGTAAAGCAATGCCAATTGCTCTTTTGTAGGAACCTGACAAATTGTTGGCAAGCCAAATCACACAAAGCGGCAAACCAGCACATCCGATAGCGATAGGGTAAACGCCAGCGTAAACGGCACCGGGTTTGCTGACTGGATCGCTTCCCAAACACACTGCAAATCCAATAGCAATGCAAACGAAATCGAAAAGCATGAATGGGGATCTCACACCCATTCTGCCAGAAATGTAGGCCTGGATCACACACCAAATGGATGCAACAACGTAGGGCGGAACCGCCAAAAGCTGAGATTCGGTGGTGCTGTAGCCCAAACTGAAGATAATAGTAGGACCAAAAAGAGCCACAGCGTTAAGTGGAACGTTGATACCGTAGATGATCAAAAGCTGGCACCAGACCTGCCAGTCCTTGAAAGCAGCCCAAATGTAAGATTTATCACGGGAATCGTCTTCAGCCAAAGTAGGCACTGGAGCCTCGTCACCAGTGATTTTGTTGGTGTCGGCGTTGGTGGAGTATTTGACTTTGTGAACAATGAAACGGCGTTCCTTTTCAGAGAGGAACTTGCAGTCCTTGGGGTAAGAAGGAAAGCACCAGTAGGAACCAACACCCACAACGAAAGTAAGCAAACCTTCGAGAATGAAAATCCATCTCCATCCCTCGTAGCCTCCTACTCCGTCCATCTGAGCAATAGCCGCAGCCAAAAGACCAGAAAACGCACCAGCGGAAGTAGCAGCGCTGAAGAAAATGGCCTGTCTGACGAGAATCTCTTTTTTGGAGTAGTACATCGACAAAAGGTAGGAAATACCTGGGTAGAGTGGCGCCTCAAAAATACCCAAAAGCGCTCTGGTGGCCAAGAGCTGGTCGTAGTTCTTCACGGTTCCCATCAAGGTCATGACGATCGACCAGAGCACCATGGTCGTAGGGATGTAGATGTTAGGCTTCACACGGTGCAAAATGATATTGGAAGGCACCTCCAAAACAGCGTAAAAGACAAAGAATATCAATAAGGCCATGTTGAACTGGTTGCCCACGAGCCCCAAGTCCTCCGGGAGCCCTTCGATTTTGGCATTTCCGATATTCGTTCTGTCCAAGAAACTAAGCAAGTACAATACCGAAAAAAGCGGGAGAATTCGGTAGTCGATTCTGCGGCGCAACTTCTGCTCGTCGATATCTGAGAAGTCCTCCTCGGGCGAGCTTCCTATGGACTCTGTGGAGACGTAGTTCTTCTTTTCGTTCGAGGCAACCGAGGCAACCTCGGTAGTGTTTTCCAACATGGTGGATGAAAAGTGCCAGGCACAACGGCTGGCTTTATAGTAAGCCATTTGCTGGAGGATTCACCCGCCGGAGCAGAGGTGCAGATTCCGAAAGTTAGTTATTTCCCAACGGGGCCAAGAACGCCGTATCGAGTTTGCAGCCATTATTCGTGGCATACCGCGACCGGCATTGGATTAGATAGTGTTTTTTGATTCGGCGAGTGATGAGTCTGGTGATGTCACGAATTCTTCATCTTTCCTTTTTTGTTTTTCTTCTATTTTCTTCATATTTCAAATTACTCTTTATTCGCAGATGGAGGCCTCGTCAGCGGGAGAATCGTAAAGATTCCTGTTTGCGGTCCCTGCGGCTGGCTCGCCTAATCTCGCACAATAGCCATCATCGAGACAATCGATAGCGGTGATCTTTTAAAACTCGTCATTCTTATTTTTTTTTTCTTATTGTTCTGCAAATCGCTATTTCTCATTTTTTTCATCGACGATGGTCTTGCCAAATCTGGGTGGGCCGATTTAGAGTGGCTTGGGACCCAGAAAAAGAGTACCGCCTAGCGTCCAGAGCTCTCATTCTCCCCCACTGCCTACTTCGGCCCCTCAGCGCAAGCGAATCGCCAAGCATCGATGTCCGCATATCTCCATCGGAGTCGTCCCTCTGGCAGCGCATTCAACGAGCAAAGTGGATTAATTTCAACAAACTGATCGTTGGTAAATTGTAAGAATTGCATCAGCGGAAGACTATAATCCGATTGAGCGGCTGGCCTCAGAAATTGCGTTTTTGGTAGGTCCCGTAGGAGACCGTTGGCTTGGCGCTATTAGGGCGGTGTTGCTGCAACGGTCCGAATTTACGGAGGGGGAGTCATTGTAGTGTAAGGCAGTGCGAGCCAGGTGAGGTGAATGGCTTCTCCTCAGTAGCTTCCATTCGTCCCTTGCACGGCTGTCCTCGGAACCAGTTAAGAGATAAAAATATACTTGAAAAGTAGAAGGTTTTGAAGTAAGGACTGGCTAGACATTTGGACCCCTGACGGGGCGCTACTGCTTATATACTTTTTAAATACTTTTCAAAACAACGGACGAACTCCGATTTTTCCGATGGCTCTGCAGCAGGCACAGACAACGATTCTGGACCACTGCCGCTTGGAAAAATTCCTGAAAATTGGACTTTGCTCTCGATCCGGCTGTCGTATTTCTTCCCCTCTTGGACCTAAATGGCGGCGCTCCAGGACGGCGCGGGAGCATCAGTTGAGGTCCCCTCCTGCTTATATCCTGGAGCCTTTCAGGACTTAAGAATTCTCCACTCAACGGTTGCTGCGGCTGCACCTATCGAACGATAATGATAAGAGTGAAAAGTGGGTTTATGGACAAAGAGAGGGAATTATTTGATGAATTTATTAGTGGTGGTTTTCAAAAAGACCGTGCGTCTGTGGCATTGAAGATCATCTCGGTAGGAAGCTTATTTGGTGGGGTCGCAGGAACGAGATCCTGCCGTAGGTGAGGCACAAGTGGGGGAGCTAAGCTGTGACGCTCCGGGAACGATTTCTTTGAAGTTAGCTATTAGATGCTTCGGAGAGGCCATTACGTTTAAAAAAACTATTTGGAATAACCTGGCTAAAGCTGTAGGGACAGATGCTCGCTTGCAGTGTCGACTATTCTTTATCGTGGTGATGCTGGAGATAGCGTTGGTTCGACAATTTACTCTACTTCTGACAAGAATTTGCTTCGGTTTTTTTATTTTTAGTGTTCAGTGGCTTGCAGCTGGATTGAATATCTAGGTTTGTGCTAAGGTAAGTGACGAAATAAGGCGAGTGACAAATTAGCAATTGCTGCGAAAATTGAGTATCTCAAGACGCTGGGCCTTGAGTACGCATCTTCAACCATCTGCAATGCAATGTGAAAACGGCTTCAAATTAAATACTCAAGTCTGATCTAGAGCCAAAACACTGCCTTAAAAGTCCAGCTTTCATGGCAAATAAATGCTGCCAGATGAACCTGCCTCGATCCTTCGCTCACAGCTTAGCCACCTACTAGCGACGGCTTGGCCTCCAGCCTCCAGCGCAGCCTCAGTGACCACAAAACCGCCTTTCAGCCGTTTCACCCTCACCAGCTCAGGCCGGCAAATCTTAAACTTCCTTTTTTTTTTTCAGAAATCGTCATCAACCCTTCAGGCCCAGGAACGCGATTCCTGAATGCTGAGGACTCACCGACGCACCAATCAAAGCACTGGCGGACGATCTCCAGCCAAATCCGCTGTACCAATCCCCATTTCACCAAAAAACCCCCCATTCAGCTCAACCTCACCTCCTTTTCACACTCCCAAGAATGCAACACGGCCTCCGCTGCACCGTGCCAGACAATACCCAAACAATGTTCAATGTTCGGTTGTCAATGCCGCTGTCAAGCCCAGGCCCCGGCTCTAGAACCCCTTCAATGAATTTCAACAGTCTGCCCGGCGTGACGGTATGGCTCCATTCCAATTCCGTACGTTTCTCTGCATCTTCTGTGCATTGCACCCACTGCGATAATTAGCAACCATGCCCTGCACTGGTGGACGCTCCAGTGACTTTTTCATGTTCACCTGCACAGCCAGACCATGATCACACCGAATAAACGCTGTACCTCGACGTGTGGGACAACAAGGAGCTGGTTACCTGGGGATTGGCTAGTCGGGGTTGAAGATTTTCGATTTGTAGTGTAGACTTCTGACTTTCGACTTTCGGCTTCCAACTGTAGAGGGCCCTGCAGCTCCGGGTTTTCCAGAATTTTCACCGCGCCAGCCCAGTGGAAATTCACATTCCAGATCGCTGGAAAGCGGGCACCACGGCCAGACGGCCTGGGATTGAAAACTGCCTCCAAAACCGTCATTTCTCCATCGCGTCCCGTTCTCAAAATAGCAGCAGCTCTCGTCTGGGCTATGCTGCCGCCGTGGTGTTGAAATCCGTTTTCTCAGCCCTGCGCAGTCCCCTATTCTGGACCCTAGGTGCAAAGAGCATCGTAGCAGAACCAGGTACGAGGTTGGTCGATTTTGACAAAATCACGTTTCTTCCATCCAAGAAAAGGACGCCCACCGCCTCGTTTTCTGTCGTCTCCACAATACCTGTCGCCATTGTGGGTTCTTCTTCACTCCTCCATTGTCCTCGACCGCAGCACAGTTGCTCCTGGTTCCTGGTCTTGGCTGCGAAACGAAAAAGTCGGTTTTACTGAATCCACGATGATGCTGATGGAACGAAAAACACACATCTAATTCACCTCATCATCCCGAAGACTCTCCCAACCTCTTCTATTTTTAAATCAAATCCAACAGCCCTCCGGCTATTTTCCTTCTTTGGGCCGCCCATGCAGAAGTGTCTCATGCAGCAACCGCGCCCCGCGGTGACCCGGCTGGGGTATATAAGAACCCGATTCGCAGCCATCACCCTCCACCAAACCATCTATATCTTATACCATGGCTGAAATTGTTTCTGGAATCGGAGGCCTCGTCAACACCGTCACCTCGGGCGCCGTGGGCGCCGCCACTGCTCTCACCGGCAACGCCGTCTCCATCGGTGAACAAGTCACTTCTAGAGGAGGCCAGTTTGCTACAGACGTGACTTCTGGTGCCGTTGGTGCTTTCGGTACTGTCACTTCTGGCGCTGTGGGCGCTTTTGACACGGTCACCTCGGGCGCTGTTTCCCAGGCGGACCAGATCACTTCGCGTGCTGGCTCTGTGGCTCTGGGTGCCGCCACTGCCGGTAAGTCTGGTTCCTCGAGCGCCTCCACCGCTCTCTCGTCGCTTAATTCCGAGCTCAACTCCTTGACAAGCTCCTTCGTTTCGGGCGCTTCTTCTGTCGCTTCCCTGGGCTCGGCGGGTGCTTCTTCTGGCTCTTCCTCGGCGTCCTCCAGATCGTCTTCGGGTTCCGCCTCGGGCTCTGCCTCCACTTCGGGGTCTTCCTCCAGCGGCTCTTCCTCGTCTTCTGGCGACAGTGCCGCTGCTGGCCTCGACATTGCTGGCTCGTGGAAGAAGAGCGCTGCCGTTGCTGCTCTTGTCGGCTGTTCCTTCCTTTTGTCCTTGTAGACGTGACGACAGACACTTAATATGAAAATGAATAAAATGAACTGATATGAAGACTTGTAGGATGGGTTCTGCCCTTACGCGTCGGTCTGGCGATCACGGCATGGGGTACATTATGGTGGGGTACATTATGGTGGGGTACATTCTGGTGAAGCCATAGTGCGGTGCTGGGTGGACCTTTCGATTTTTCACATTTTCGACTTTTGCCATTTTCGACTTTTCACATTTTCGATTTCCCCATATTTTGCTTTTGAGTTTCAACTGAGTAGTTCGGTGAATTTCATGAATCCCCAGCTTCTCCGGATTTCGCTCAACTCCACACGCAAAATACACGCCTGGCATGGTTTCCATTTCAGTGATATTCCCGAGTATTGCGCTGCAGCCGATTTAACCTTCACACTGGCGATATACAGACCTTGAGCTCAATTTCAAAATCCATTAAAGTTCAATCCACAAAATCGGAACACCACACTTTCGTGACCAACGGTCTCAATCTATATCCATCTCTGGATCCTGCGCCAGTGAGATACTCATTGCATCCAACGCGGCAGACAGAAATACCGTGGTACGCAAGACGTCAAAGCCTGATATCTTTGTAGCATCCTCAACTTTCCATTTTACCTTTATTTTGGCCTTTACTTTGACCTCAAAATTCCTTCACTTTCTCCATTTTATCACCTTCAAAGACCAGCCTGCCAAGGCTACTGGTTCCGCCAAGTATAAGTATCGATCAGGCCGATTCGCAGCCACCATTCCACCGCGGTCTAGAAAGCTAAGCACGGCGGAAGCGTAAATAGGCTGACAGAATAGGAGAGACGAGGCCCGAAAAAAGCCAGACCCACCGTGTCGCCAGAAAGCCACCACATTCACGGTGACAGCGAGCGGCTGACCCGTCTGGAAGATGTATCAGAGGGAGAGGTTTGCAAGGTCAAGAACTTGCCGATTATAGTTCATCAAAAACCTAATAGCTTATCGAATAGTGACAAAAATAACTTTCGGGATTTTCCAACACTGCCCCGTCATGGCCTGAGACCAAGCAAGAAATGGCTGCAACTCATGGTTTCCTTCCATGGCAAGTGGCTGCAAACCGAGACGCAGCGATCCCTCCCCGGCTTCTATGACGCAATGGGCCAACCAGAAACGGCTCCGGCAATCCGATTTGCAAATATCACAACTCTGCGCCTCCTTGTCGATTGCTGGATCCTCCATGGGCCCAGTGGTGCTCCTGCATCACTTGCTCCTCAAAGCGAAAACACAAATATCCAGCATCCGCGGCCTCCACACACCGTCGTTGGCTGTGTTCTAAGCCGGACCCACTCTGCCGGAAGGACGGCGAGAGCAAGCACTACATTTGCTTGAATTTTGTATTTGGTTATCAAAAAAAACATTCATCGAAGACTAGAAATGCCCTCGCCAGGAATTCGCTTTTTTGTCTAGTTGGGTTGGTCGCTTTGGCACATTTGGCGCCGTTTTTGGAAAATATCACCGCGAAAACCCTGGGATTCCTGGCTCGAACGACACAGCCTAGCACTCGCAACGTCGGGATGTGACAATCTTTTTTTGGCGCGTTCCCCTGCGCCAGGGGCACAGATCGAGCGCGAGATCTGGAAACACTGAGAACAGCGGGTTTTGAAAAGTCGAAATGTGGTTTTCGATGTGGTTTTTCGATAAAAGTGATAGCAGATTCTTATCAGATTTAATCTGCTAGCACCAAAATCTTACCTCCTAAATCCCCCCATCAACTGACGTCGAGTGCAGACGCTGGAGCGGCTGTGGGCTGTGCGATATGCAGACTGCATTCTTATGGCTGCAAAACTCCCAGGCACAAACTATATAAGGCGGCTGTTTTCCCACCACTTTTCATCTCCACAACCATGGGTTTGAACGCTATCAACTACGAAATCTCCGATGCTGCGGGCGCCGCTCCCGCCCCTACTGCCTCCTCCCTCGGTGCGGGTGCTGGCTCCAACGGTCAGGCTGGTTCTGATTCTGGCCTTGGTGGTGCCGGTGGTTCTGGTGGTGCTGGTGTTGGTGATGCTGCTGCTTCTGGCGACACTCTTGCTGCCTCTGGCGCTGCTGGTATTGGCTCCCAGGCTACTGCTGCCGCCGAGTCTTTGGTTGGCGGTGCCTCCGGTGCTGGTGCTTCTGGCGCTGCTGCTGCTACTGGTATTTCTGCCATTGCTGGTGCTCCAGGTGCCGCTGCTTCTGGTGCTTCTGGTGCCGGTGCCGCTGGCGCTTCCGGTGCTTCTGGTATCGGTGCTGCTGGCGCTTCCGGTGCTTCTGCCATCGCTGGCTCCTTGACTTCTGGTGCCGGTGCCATCGGTGCTTCTGCTACCTCCGGTGCTGCTGGTGCCTCCGGTGCCTCGGGCGCTGCTGCTGCCTCTGGCGCTTCTGGCGCTGCCGGTGCCTCTGGCGCTTCTGGCGCTGCCGGTGCTTCTGGTGCTTCTGGCTCTGCTGGCGGCATTGCTACCATGTCTGACTCTGAAGAGAGTGGCTCTGCTTCTTCTGGTGGCTCTTCTGCCTCTGGCTCCGGTGGCGCTGGTGGTTCCGGTGCCTCTGGCTCTGCTTCCGCTTCCGGCTCCGGCTCCGGCTCTTCTGCTTCTGGTACCAAGTCTGGCTCTTCTGCCTCTGGTTCCTCCGGCTCTGGCTCTGGCTCTGGCAGCTCTTCTTCGGGCTCCGGTGGCTCCAACTCCAGCTCTTCGGGCGACTCCGGCGCCGCTGCTGTTTTCGATCAGGCCTCCTGGAAGAAGGGTGCCGCTGTTATGGCTATTGTGGGCTGCACCTTCGTTTTCAACTTGTAATAAGAGTACTAGAAAAATGTTTATAAGCCGGGCTTAATTGAACTTTAATGATGGAACAAGTGTAGTCGCGTCCTCCTCTTCAAAATCGTATCTTCACACTTCTTCGGATGAGTCCCTCAAACGCTTGAGCCGAAGCATTCTTTCCAACGGAATTCGGATATAGAGCTTTTCAGGGGTTTCCTTGCTTTGCGGCTTCTGTGGGGCATTCTGGGGTTTTGCCGCAGGGGTTCCTATATGTCTTGATGTCAGCTTCTGTGACAGAAAACGGTGCAGCAGCTGAAAGGTGCCCTTTGGAGTTTTCAGGTTTTTGATTCCCAGGTGCTCTTTTTTGTGATTTTTGATGGAGAAACTAAGATATAACTTCTTTTGGTCTTCTGGAGGGTTGGTTTCCGTGGTCTTTTTTTCAAGTCGAGGCAGTCTCTTAGTATAAGCTGTGGTTGTAGTCTGAGCGGTCGCCATGGCAATGATGTTATTTGTATTTAAGTTAAAGTAAGCAAAGTGATAGCAAGTTGTAGCAAAATGATAGCAAAGGAAGAGGAATAGGAGTAGTGAGGAGAGTAGGATTGTTGGTTGGTGAGGATGATTTCACAAACGGTAGTTGCAAAAGTTTCCTATTTCGAGAGAACGTGAGCGTTTCAGGAAGAAGACCCCCAGACCTCACCGAAATATTATCAACCACAAAAATAAATGATAATTGGAAGTTGGCTTTTGTTAGTGCTTTAGGTTTTGTGGAGGCCTCTTGCAAATGTTCCATAGGCGAGTAACCTCCACCTCAGTTTGACATTTTTATCGTTGCTTTTTTCTATCATTTTTTCGATTCGTTGCTTCAAAGCTTTTGTTTTTCTTCCTCAAGCAACGGAAGAAATGACCATTTCATTATGCATTTTTGACATTTCCTATGTTCGTGAGGCGCTCCTATCAATCTACACATGTACCACCATCACAGAACCGCAACGCCAAATCCAAGACTTTGTCTTCTCGAACAAAATTTCCATCGTTTCATCGAATCCCTAGATTTCTATCTTTTTCCCATTTACATTCCCCCTGTCTGTCACCTATGTCACCCATGTCTCTGGTGATGCGTAGTTACCTGCATTGAGATGAGCATCACCATCTTGCAACTACTCATCCTCCAGTTTCCAACATGGACCGTCCTGCCAGAGTGCAGGTCAATCCGGATGATATACCGGACGATGACAAGCCGCCACAAACCGGTCACACTTTCAATATCTGGTACCTCCAATGGGCCGGTGGAGATCGGTCTTCCAATGTTACTCAGCGACTGAAGACTCGAGTCAAGATCCTGGAAGACTCCGGATACACCAGGGCCAAGGATGGGAAACTGCCCCTCTGTTTGTTTTTCGCCCGTGGCTGCTGTTATAAAGGAAAGTCCTGCCAATTTTTGCATAGACTACCGCTTCCAACAGATCCAGCAATACCATCACAGGACTGTTTTGGCAGGGACAAAACAGCTGACTACAAGGATAACATGAGTGGTGTCGGGCTGTTCAACAAGGTCAACAAAACGCTCTATGCTGCGGGTCTTCATGTCAACGATGAGATCGAGGAAACTCTTGCCAACCAGTTCGGGGAGTTCGGGTCCATAGATAAGATACGTGTTTTGAGGAGCAAAGCATGTGCGTTTATCTCCTTCAAATACGAGCTGGAAGCTCAGTTTGCCAAGGAGGCCATGGATGGGCAGACTATGGATGGTAATGATACTTTGACAGTGAGGTGGGCCAACGACGATCCAAATCCAAACGCACAGCAACTGACGAAGCGGTCAGCCGATGACGCGGCGTTGGATACGGTAAAGCGGTTGCTAGCGGAGGAGCCCAAGAAGAAGAAAACTCAGCCCCTCCAAAGAAGAAGCCTCCCAAAGAGGAACCTGTTGCATCTGAAAAGGATGTTCTGGACGAGGAGGAGATAGTGGAGGAGGAGCCTACTAGTTCTCGAAGGCTTCTAGGCACCGCAAGATTGGCTGCACTTGGAAGGTTGCAAAAGTCTGGAAAACCCAATAGCACCGACAGTTCAACAAACGGTGGAAACGACGCAAACACCTCCAACGCACCACCTTCCAATGGAGCATCCAATGGAGCACCCAGCATAAAGCCTGATTTGGATTCACCTGTCCAGGCTACATCAGCATCTCAATCGCATTTTGGGGGTTACGGCAGTAGCGATGAGGACTAAGCAGAAGTGAGATACCTTGTTGCTTCTCTCAACCAGTCTGGCACACGCTTGCCGCCCCTGCTCAAGAACTTCTTGAGCTCTATAAAAGTATCCTTATCGCCGTCATCAATGAAGGTGTAACTGGCACCATGCTCGCCTGCACGGCCGGTACGACCGATTCTGTGAATGTACTCTTCGAACTTGTTGCTCATTTGAAAATTGACCACAAGCGAAACGTGTGGAATATCGATACCTCTGGCTGCAACATCTGTGGCTATGAGAATGGAGGCAGCCTTGGAACGGAACTTTTCTATTGCGGTTTCTCTGGCCTCTTGTGATTTCGAACCGTGGATGGTGACCACGTTTTTGAGGTTTTTGTCTGCCAAATCCTCGGCCAACAGCTCAACCACTCGTTTATAGTTGGCGAAAATAATGACAGAAAAGTTGGGGCCCTTCTTGTGTTTCTCCAACAACTGGACAAGCTTTTGTAGTCTGGTAGCATCGACCTCCTGTTTGTCCGAAAGTGCTGGACCCATGTATTCGAATTGCTGGTCGATGGTGTCCACGAGCTCGTTGGCGTTGCCAATAAAGAGGAATCCGGGATCGACCAAGTAATTCTTCGTCATTTTCTCAATAGTCGGCGTGATTGTTGCAGTGAACATAACAGTAGTTCTTTTCTGAACTCTCAAAATCCTCAGATCAATGCTCTGCTGTAGATGTTCGCTTGTTGGCAAGTATTTGAGAATTTGGTTGAGTGACTTTTCAAAGCCCATGTCGATCATCTTGTCTGCTTCGTCCATAGTTACATGGTAGCACTTGTCTAGGCTGATGATGCCACGCTCGAGAGAGTCAACAAGTCTACCGGGCGTGGCCACCACAATGTGAACACCGTTTCTAAGCGAATGAATGGTCTCCTCGTACTTGTGTCCACCGATTATCGTAATAACAGAAAGATTCAAGCGATCTGCAAACTTCTGTGTTTCCTTGGCAATCTGAAGAGCAAGCTCTCGAGTAGGAGCCAAAATAAGCCCTAGCGTCTTGTTGCTATTGGCTTCCTGGGTGTGTTCGTGTTTCATGTACTCGGGCTCGATGTTTAAGATGTACAGAAGAAGCGGGATCACAAACGCTAGCGTTTTACCAGAACCTGTTTCGGCCACACCCACCACATCCCTGTTTCCTAGCACAAGTGGCAATGCAGCTCTCTGAATAGGCGTGGGTTCCTTGTACTTAAGGTGGTTGACTAGTACATCCAACACATTCTCGGGTATTCTTGAGTCCTCGTTCCAGAATCGTAGAGGAAGGTCAATGTCTTTTCCCTTGCTCGATATGTTGTAGTCGTCTCTGAATATCCGCCAGTCTCGTGCTGTCATATCTGCTAGAGCCTTCTGGGACCAGTGTTTCTCAGGTATAGCTTCAGTTAAGGGTCTAGTGGGCTCGATGGTCACCAACGGCAGATAATTGGCAGACGTGTCATCCTCGTCGTCCCAGTCAAAGTTGTACTTTGGTGCTTTCTTCGCTTTCTTCTCCTCGGGTTCTGCTTCTGGTTCAGACTGGCTTTGTATACGTCTTTTCTTCTGGACTGAAACCGCTGGAGCTGTCTTTTTCTTCAATTGTAGACGCTGCTTCTTCAGAAGAAAACGAGGTTTCCCTGCCTCCTCGCTTTGCTTGATCAAATCCTCCACAGAAACAGGCCGTGACATGGATATCTAGTTGTAGTTGAGATCGATGGTGCGAATAATGTGGGGCATCACCAGAACGAGATGAGCTGTGGTAAAGAGGAAATTTCAAGAGATTTAATTAAATTCAGAGCATTCTTTAGATTTGAGAGTGATTCCCAGTCCGTTGGCTAATAATTTCGAAATCGGGGTCCGAATGGAAAAGTGCTTATAATGGCTGCAAACCAATATGGTCTAGGTTACCCTAACACTTGAGCTAGTTTAAAGCATCTACATTGAACTTAGTTTACAAAACGTCTAGACTACCCTCTCTCATGGCATTCACATCAGTGAAATCACAAATCACATACAAGCAGTCTCTATCACCATGGCATTAATAAATAGTCTAGGTCCGGCGCTTTCTGTAAAAGGCAGCGACAGCAATTATCACCACCACAAGAAACAACGCAAGCGGCCCGGTCACACCAAACGTGTGGTCGTAACACTTGTACCCTTGGTTGCACACAAGTTCACCGTTCTCCACCTCGGAGTGTTTATCGTAGTTGTATCCAAAGAACTTTGTGAACATCGTGAGGCCAGGCACCGTCGAGGAGTACATGATTCCCCAAAGAAGGGAGTAATTCTTCATGGAGAAGAGGTCCGCAATAATGGCCGGCAACGATGTGAAGCCAAACCCGTAGGCGTAACCGATAAGCGACGATATAAAAGCCAATCGGATGTTGCACAGCCAAATCAGCAGCGAGTACCGCTCAATAGGGAAGATAAGTGCAGAGTGACCAGCACCCATAAGCACAAGAGCAAGGACGAGCACAGAATGACGTTTCCAGCCATGGCGGTTAACAAGGTAGTCGGCAAAAGGACCTGAGGTAAGGCGTCCAGTAAAAGAGCCGATAGCAATGACAGATACATGGAGAGCCTGGAGAGAGCTGAAGGAAGGAATGTCTGCGACGTTTTCCGCCTTGATTTGTGCGTGTGTGAAGTAGTAGTGGATAGCTTTGAGAATGTAGCCCACCGAGTAGATGTACATCTGGCCAAGGCCCTGGAACACGGCAATAAGCGCAAAGTGGGACCAAAATACACTGTGAGTCAAAATTTCCTTAAGTTCGAGGTGGTGGTATGGGCCAACAGGGGTGGCTTCTGGAGCCATTGAAGCTGGTTCACCCACAGGTCCCTCTGCTTCATCTAAAAGCTGAGAGAATTCTTCTCCAACCTTCTGGGCCTCGTGGCCAGGAATTCGGATAAAAATGACTCCCACAAACTGCATCACAAAAGACGAAACGGCCAAAACAAGGAGAAACGCTCCCACATCGCCATGGAGGATGTGAGAACAAACGAACGAGTACAACAAACTTGCGATGGCAAACAGCGCAATAGGCACGCTCTGCGCCAGTCCTTTCCATTTTGGAGAATTCACCGTGACCGCTTTTATCGCTGCAAAGTAGCTAGCGGTAGAACCAGCTCCAACAAGGAACATCGCCAGAATAAGCATCCAATGAGCAGCATCCTCGCCCAGAAGATAAAGCGAACGGAGCCAGTAGTAACCAGACGAAACTAACAACCATCCGCTGGCCACAGGGTACTGAGAACCAAAAGTGTCGGTGACATAACCTCCTATCAATCCACCCAAAGCGGAACCCACAGTAGCGGAAATACTTAGGTTTGCCGCCAGCGACGAGTCAAGGTGACATTGTGCTGCGAGCTGAGGCCCATAAACAGAATATACAAAAAGGGCACCTGAAGAAAGCCCCACGGGGATGGAGGAAGCAATAACCAGAGCCATAGCGGAATTCGACTGGATGGGTTTTCAGCACTGAGTCGGGTGTGGTGTTTCTGATTTGACTCAGTTTATTGCTGAGGGTCTAGCGTTCAATGTGAATGAACTATGAGTGGTCTGAGCGATATTGACCTATTCTTGTGAAAATTGTAGAAAGAAGTGTGGTTGTAGTGATAGAGCGCGCCGTTGATTTTGAGCAACGAGGGGTGGTGTGGATCAGAGTCAACGGAGGGGTCCGTAAGATGAAAGGGTTTTGGATTTTCACTGAATCTTGAACATTCAGATAAAAAGTGTTTGCGTGTTTGTTTGGTTGCAAAACGGTTGCTAAGTGTGGTGCAGCGTGAGGCTTTTCTTGAAGTCTATTTACGGGGTCTCTGCAAGGAAGCCGAATTTGCCGACATGACAGGCTTCTGGGGTAAGAAAGGGAACAGCGAGTATGAAAATCTTCTTTGCTTGAATGGACTAATAAAATCTGAATTTACTAAGATCTGGTAGAGGGAATTGGTGGTAGTGTGGAGAAGTACGCAAACGCCAGGGCACATAGGTGGTTTCGATACTTCCTCAAATGGGACAGCTTCTTCGGTGTTGAATAAAACGTCAAAGAAAAAAGATGTAGTAAATATAAGTACTGCTGTTTCGGTCTGGGAGATTGGTGAAAGCAGCCAACAGTGATGAACTGTGGGGTACCAGCGACATCTCAAGGCCTAAACAATTAAGATGTGGTCCTACTTAGTAAATTTCCCACCTATACATTCAATTTTCACTTCCTATTTAGGTGCTGTTTTGAAGCACCATTCTAACTTATTAGATACAAGGGTGATGTCGCTGATGTCAGACAGTGTGTAGCAATTTGCAACCAAAATGTCGCAGCACAAGAGGTCGATCTACTCACCCCACGGAAGTTCATTCATAAGAAAAGCTGGGCAGTCTCTTTACCTCAAGAGACTCGTTGTTTGAAGGATTCTTCTTTTGGGCTGATTTTTTCAAAAGCTGGCTAAACCGCCATGGGGTACACTTTTCAATCCTGCAAGTCACCCTTAGCTCCGATCCACTTCAGCCACACATACTCACTACTGACAAGAAGAAAACTGGCACGTTCTGAGCAATCGCTCATCCCGAAATCATCACCAAAATTGAAATACACAGCCGTAAGTGGCAGACGACCGGCTATGGCCGGTCCGTGGTCACGTGATCAGTTTTCACGGTCGTGCGCATCCATGGTGTCGAGAAAATTTCAATGCTTCCAAAAAACCCACAATCTCTAACCCACAGAATGCCAATTGATCCAGAGAAGTTAGCCAAGTTGCAAAAATCCAACCCCAAGAAGGTTGGTGGTGCCAGAGTCAAGGCCAAGAAGGTCGTCAAGGAGGTGGACGACGTCAAGCTCGTCGAGACCTTGGGCAAGTTGAAAGCCACCAAGGTCGAGGGCGTCGAGGAAGCCAACTTCTTCAAGGACAATGGCAAGGTTTTGCACTTCAACAGAGTCGGTGTCCAGGCTGCTTCCCTGAGCAACACTTTTGCCTTCACCGGTTACCCCCAGGAGAAGGACATCACCCAGTTGATTCCAGGTATCTTGCCTCAGTTGGGTGCTGAGAACTTGGAGGCCTTGAGAAAGTTGGCTGAGCAGATCCAGGGTGGTAAGGCTCCTACCGAGTTGAACGCCGGTGCCGAGGGTGCTGACGAGGACATTCCAGACTTGGTCCAGGGCGAGAAGTTCGACGATGTCGAGTAAGGAAGATGTACATACGAGGTGCAGGGCCCCGGGTTCTGGCGTAGCATTAATTCACGAGATGCAGCATGGAGAGATTGTAGAAGGATGATGGAGGAGATGTCTGGGTTGGAGGGGAGTTGGGTTGTAGGTGGAAACCGTAGATCGCTTAGCGAATGATCAGCGAACAATCGCCAACGTTTGAAATACATTCGGTTGGGTAGGAACAAAAGTATTTTGGCAGTATGATGATTTTTGATTGGATGGATTTTTGATTCTTCAATGCCGAGTCAAAGATATGGACAATGTGCCTGGACTAATGCTTCTCGCCCATCTATTGGTTCATAGGGCGCTGATCATATAATGGTGATTTTGCAACCAAAAGAACATGAAAGCCATATTATAGCTTTTATTGAAAATTTCCAAACTCAAATACTTCCCTTCCACTTGAAGTCTTTCCCTGTAATTGCTTTCCTTAGTTTTATAAGGCAACGATCCACCCTACAACTTTCTCTCTACTCAAATGCTCATTAATTACAAATCCTATGGGTTGTGGTCGCCGGCGTTATGTATCGAGATGTCCAGCTCAGCCTTGACATCCACAAGGTCCAGCACATCAATGCAAGCGTCCACGCTCAAACCCTTGGTGACCTCCTTCAAACGCTGGTTCTGCGCCCGAATCTTCTCCAACTCCTGGATGTATTTCTCCTCTGGACCGGTGATGTACTGGCCGGTGAAAACACCCACTTCGAATGTCAGCGTCTTTTCGCTTGAGCAGCAGTCCACCAAGTCTTGAAGATCCTGATAGAAGACGTTGTCGGCGCCAATGACCTCGGCGATCTCCTCTTCCGTTCTGTCGAATCCCACAAGCGCCTTGGTGTCGGCCAAATCAATACCGTAGATGTGGTTGAAACGGATTGGAGGAGCACAAGAGGCAATCATGACCTTCTTGGCGCCGGCCTCACGGGCCATCTGGATGATCTCCTTCGAGGTGGTACCTCTGACAATGGAGTCGTCCACCAAAAGCACGTTTCTGCCCTTGAACTCGGACTCCATGGCGTTCAACTTTCTTCTCACACTCAGGCGTCTTTCCTGCTGGTTGGGCATAATGAATGTACGGCCAATGTATCTATTTTTGACGAAACCCTCTCTGTAAGGAATGTTCAAGGAGACAGCACACTGCAAAGCAGAGGTACGCGAGGTGTCTGGAACAGGAATCACCACATCGATCTCACCCAAAACGTCGTGGTTGGGGAAGCTCTTTCTAATTTTGGTGGCCAAACGGTTGCCCATCTCGATTCTGGATCTGTAAACGGAAACGCCGTCCAAAACGGAGTCTGGTCTGGCGAAGTACACGTACTCAAAGATATCTGGCGAGAAGACCTTTGGTTCCACCACCTGTCTGAATTCGGGCTTGTTGTTGGCGTCAGGCGCCTTGGGGATGATGACGGCCTCACCGGGAGCAATGTCTCTAAACTTGTTGTAACCGTGAGCCTTCAAAACCACAGACTCAGAGGCAAGCATGTAGTCAGAAGAACCATCCTCGTTCTCTCTCTCACCAAACAAAAGCGGACGGATACCGTTGGGGTCACGGAAACCAATGACACCGTAACCGGCAAGCATGGCGGTACACGTGTAGGCGCCTCTCACAAACTCCATGGTGGAGGTCAAAGCAGCAAAGAGATCCTGGTTGTTCACACGGCTCTTGTTGGACTTGTCCAACTCGGACGCAAAAATGTTCAACAAAAGCTCCGAATCGGAATCGGTGTTGATGTGTCTGTGCACGGTCTCGTCCAAGTACTTCCTCAACTCCAGCGAGTTGACCAAGTTACCGTTGTGAGACATGCAAATACCATAAGGCGAGTTGACGTAAAACGGCTGGGCCTCGCTGCCGGCACTGGAACCGGCAGTCGGGTATCTCAAGTGAGTGATTCCCATGTTGCCCACCAAGTTGACCATTCTCAGCTGGGTGAAAACGTCTCTGGCCATTCCGTTTCCTTTGCACTGGTAGAAACGGCCTCGGGCTCCACAGGTAACGATACCTGCGGCGTCCTGGCCTCTGTGCTGGAGGAACATGGCGCCTTCGAAGAGCTCGGAGGCGACATTGTTCTTCTGGTTCGCTAGCACGACCGCCAATATTCCACACATGTTAAGAAGAGATGAGCTGAAGAGATGAGACGGAGTCAGAAGTCGCGAAAACCTGGAGATGAGGGTACAATGGAAAAACCGACGAAAAAGAAACCCGCAGCTTTTTGGGTTCTACTCTTAATGGCTTTTGTATTTTGATTGTGCATTTGAACGTAATTTTTAGAGGAGTTGTCTTTTTATTGACCTGATGGAACTTTTCGTGATGGGTCGCTGACTGTTTCGCAGCCGTTGGGATCGAATTAGCCAGCCCAGATAAATTACATAATTCGCAGCCACACGGTCAGATATCGCGCTGAGTCAGTGGATGACGATTGAAAGTTCTTAACGATTTGTTATATTTCGATATGATGCGTAACAATTTGTTATATTTCGATATGATGAGGAATGTTTTTCTGAATTGGTCTGATATTTTCTGTGGCTCTTGACCGTGAATAAGCGGCATGCTGGAAAACGGCTTTTCTAGGACCAATAGAAAATGAGAAGGTAGAGTCTACGACAAGTTCCGCAAACATGCACCAGCTTGTGAAACCAAGCCTTTAAATTGAAGAATTATTTATAAGTGACTCAATGGTGATCGACCTCTCCATCAAATCAAAGTACGCATCTACAATCCTGAAAATGAAATAATAAAACAAAACTATGAAATGAAGACACCATATGAATACAACCCAAATTCGGATGTCCAGTGATGTGAAAATAAAATCTATAACTGGAGCGGAACATCCCAAACAAAGCATCAGCTGAAACTGAAATCGTAACTCGTTAATGTAGGCACAGGAAAGTGAATGCAACTGGTAAGTTGTGAATGACTTGTGTTGAACTGGGCGGCATGGCCGGCCGGCCATGGCCCGTCGTTATGTGAACATGCTAGTTTCTTGACAGTAGACTCGTGCTGTCATCCTGTGAACCATCGATTCTTAGATACGGTTGTAATGCGCTTTGGGGAACTCTCCAGGGTGGAGATCGAGGCGATGAGTTGCCTGGGAGAAGATAAACTTTTTTTCTTTTTTTTTGTATGATTTTTTTGATTTTTTTTCTTTTTTTATTTTGGATTTTTTAATTCGTAACTGATTCTTCGCATTTAGGTCGTCAGTTCCCGGTGTCACTCTAAATCCTTGACACCATAGATATTCAAATGGGAATGACGCATAGCCTGGGCCGTCTATTGTTTCTGAGCCTGGCCATTGAATTGCTGTGGGTGACCGTTAAACTGAGGTGGTCCTTGCATGTGGGGTGGGTAACCGTATTGCGGTGGGAACTGACCGTATTGAGGGTATTGGGGCATGCCTTGTGGAGCCTGCTGGCCGTTAAATTGATGGCCCTGTGGTGGCTGTTGAGGCTGCTGCGGCGTCTGTGACTGCTGTTGTTGCTGTGGAACTGGTACTTGTTGGAACTGCTGAGGAGGGAGTTGTTGAGGAATACCTTGTGGCACACCTTGGGGCACTTGCGGCTGACCTTGGTACTCGTAGCCGTTCTTTCTGGAATCCTTGGTCTTGGGCAACTCGTCAAGCTTGAATGGCTTAGGGATTGTCTCCTCGTTCTCGTTGACGTAAAGAGACTTGTCGATGTTGGCTGGAATAGGCTTGATCTCAGTGCCCAACTCTTGCTCGATCTTGTACAAGTTGTATCTGTCATTCCAGGACATCAAGTTGATGGCCAAACCCAAGTGGCCGAATCTTCCTGAACGACCGATTCTGTGCAAGTATGTCTCGGCGGTTTTGGGGAAGTCAAAGTTGATGACGACGTTGACGGCTTGCACATCGATACCTCTGGTCAACAAGTCGGAACATACCAAGTTACGGACCTTGCCCTGTCTAAATTCGTGGAAAACCTTGTTTCTAGCGGACTGTGGCATTTTAGCGTGGGAGTAGTAACACGAGTAACCCAACTCCGTGATCTTTTTGGCCAATAACTCGACTCTGTTAGTGGAGTTACAGAAGATAATGGACTGGTTGATTTGCAACTTGCTGAAAAGAGTGTTCAAGCAGTGCAACTTTTGCTTTTCCTCAACGAAAGCGTAGAATTGAGAAATACCTCTCAAGGTCAACTCGTCCATCAAGTTGATCTCATAAGGCTTCGTCAAGTGCTTGTCCATGAAAGACTTGACGGCGTAGGGGAAGGTAGCGGAGAATAAGAGCGACTGTCTGCCAGCGGGGAAAAATGAAAGAATCTGTTCAATGACGTTTCTGAACTCTCTCAGCAACATCTTGTCGGCCTCATCCATAACGAAAAGAGGACATTCAGACAAGTCGGCGATATCTCTCGAGGCCAAATCCAAAACACGGCCTGGGGTACCCACGAGAACGTGGACGGTTTCGTTCAATCTCAAAATGTCGTCTTGCAAGTTGGTACCACCGGTGGTTACCATGCACTGAATGCCCAAATGCTTGCCCAAGGTTCTGACGACCTGGGAGGTCTGCAAGGCCAATTCTCTGGTGGGGACAAGGATCAAGGCCTGGATTTTATTAAGCTTAGGCTTCACTTGTTGCAAGGAAGGAATCACGAAAGACGCGGTTTTACCTGTACCATTCTTGGCTCTAGCCAAAATATCTCTGCCTGCAAGGGCCATAGGAATGGACTCTTCTTGAATTGGGGAGGGCTTCTCGAAACCAGCTTCAAAGATGCCCATTAACAATTCTCTCTTCAAGTTAAAATCCTCGAAAGTTTTGCCGTGTGTCGTTAACACGTCTTCTGTTTGAACTCTGGTGTCCTTCGCAGGAACATTTAGGTTGGTTTTCCAATCTGACATTGTGTATGGGGGCTTATTATATGAATTTAGGTGTAGATGAGAATCGAGGTGGTGTTCGTTGAAATCTTTCTGTAAGGTGGTGCGTGCACGCCCTTGACATCCAGACACCTGGGCCGAAAGCAGCCCCTTAAGGGACTGTTATTCCAGGTATATGGTGAAATCTTGGGGAATTCTCGGAAATCTAAGGTGAAGCTTCCAAGCCTTTATGTGGTTTTTGTTATTTTCGAAAGTTTTGAACAAATCGGGATATGAAGGGTGGCTGCGAAAACCTTCCTTCGGTCTATCTACAAGGATAAGGGCTTAGAGAAGATCTGTTTATGTTTCGTTTTTCATGGTGGCAAATAAGACGGAAATAGGCCAATCTTGCGAATTTAGGCTTTTTAAGTTGTATAGATGGATTTTGAAATTTGGTTTTCGTGGTTTACGATTTTCAACTTTTACGGAAAGTACTCACGGACCCGAAGTTTTTCACCGTATAGCTGATATAAACATATTTGTGAATACACAAGACGCCAAAAATTTCGTTTGAACCATTGACCTCACAATGATTGAAACTGCCTTATCACACAACTGAGTTCTCAATTTGAAATTCTTCAATATCGACTCAATGGCTTGGAGTTGATGGAATATATAGATGATACACATCGGAAACCAGTTTTGACGGAAAGACCTGGAGGCCACATCCTGATCTCATATTATGAGATCGTTCTGACCCCACCTCATGGCTTTTATCGATTTAATAGCTATTAGCTCTTGAGATGCCCTCCCTTCGACTAATCTCTCAGCTCTACATCAACACCACCTACCCTAACCGACTTCCCAGTAAATGTCCATTCTCTATAATTGTATTTCAACCCTTTTCAAACACCTTCACAAACCCCTAAACAAACCCCACCCTTTTGGAGCACTCATTCATCTCCATCACTCTCCTTCCATTTCTTCACACCGTCCATGACTTCTCCATCGGGCTTCAGCAAAAAGTCAACCATCTGCTTCTCCACACCGGCATTTTCAAGCTTCCGGCGCATCTGCTGCATCACAGCCTGCTCGTTCGTCCTGATTAGCACCTGCTTCCTCACCATCTCATCCTGGCTCAAGTTGAAAGGATAGATGCAACTTTCACTGACACAAACCAAAACCGCAACATCCGGAGAAACGAGATTCTGCCGTAGCTCCGAGCAGCACAACGGGCAAATCATGTAAAAAAAGTGAAACTCAGATCCTGGTGTGTAGCAAGTAGATGAGCATCGCACTGCGAACTTACTAGTACTGATACCACCACCATGAAATTATCACCAGAAAAAGTCCGGGACTTGCAGAGTTCCACGGCCAATGTCAGGAATATCTGTATTTTGGCACACGTGGATCACGGAAAGACGTCTTTGAGCGACTCTCTCTTGGCCACAAACGGAATTATATCACAGAGAATGGCAGGCAAGGTCAGGTACTTGGACTCCAGAGAAGACGAGCAACTAAGAGGCATTACCATGGAGCTGTCGGCAATTTCGCTATATTTCAGGGTCATGAGAAAGAAGGAGGGTTCGGAGGAGGCCGAGGTCAAGGAGCATCTCATCAATCTTATTGATCTGCCTGGTCATATTGATTTCTCCTCTGAGGTGTCCACCGCCTCTCGTTTGTGTGATGGAGCTGTTGTTTTGGTGGATGTTGTTGAAGGCGTTTGCTCTCAGACGGTCAATGTGCTTAGACAGTGCTGGGTGGACCGTTTGAAGCCGCTTTTGGTGCTTAACAAGATGGATCGGTTGATCACAGAATTGCAGTTTTCGCCACTCGAGGCGTACCAGCACTTGCTGCGGCTTGTCGAGCAGGTGAACTCCGTAATTGGTTCATTCTACGCTGGCGACCGAATGGAAGACGATATGAAGTGGAGAGAGGCTGGAGCTGAAGGGGAGTTTGTAGAGAAGTCCGATCTGGATCTCTACTTTTCTTCCGAGAACAACAATGTCATTTTCGCTTCGGCCGTGGACGGCTGGGCATTTTCTATCAACACTTTTGCACGCATATACCTGGCCAAACTAGGCTTTTCCCATGCAGCCTTGTCCAAGACGCTATGGGGTGATTTCTACTTGGACATGAAGAACAAGAAGGTGATTCCGGGGCTGAAGTTGAAACCATCCCAGTCTTCGCTCAAGCCGCTTTTTGTCTCGTTGGTGTTGGAACAGATCTGGAATATCTACGACGCCTGTGTTTTGAATAGAGACGACGAGAAGCTCGAAAAGATCACCAGCAAACTCGGCTCCAAGCTCTCACCTCGTGATTTGCGTTCTACAGACTACAAGGCGTTGCTTAATCTGATCATGTCGCAATGGATACCTTTGAGTCATGCCCTTCTTGGTGCCGTGATTGAGTACTTGCCCAATCCATCTGTTGCTCAGGAGCTGAGAATGGAGAAGATCTTGGATGAGTGCATCTACAGCGCTGTTCCTGAAACCACGAAGGAGCAGTTGCTTGATGCTGGTTTCAAGAAGGCGCTAGAGGCGTGTGACTCGAATTCAGCCGATTCACATACCCTCGCATACATTTCCAAGATGCTCTCGATTCCCAATGCTGAGCTTCCAAAGGAAGCCACCATTGTTCCTAGTGCCGAAGAACTCCAAGAAAGAAGCCGAAAGGCTCGTGAAATCGCCAAAAAAGCTTCGGATGCTGCTGCTGCTTTGGCTGATGCCCGTTTGGAACAAGAAGACGGCGGTGAAATATACCTCGAAACCAAGCCAGATCAGTTCCAGTGGGAGTTCGAGGAGGATCCCGATGAAGAGGAGGAAACTGAGGTGGAGAAGGAAACGCTTATTGCTTTCACAAGAGTTTACTCCGGTAAGTTATCTCGTGGTCAGAGGGTTTGTGTGGTGGGTCCAAAATATGACCCAGCTTTGGGCAAAAACCACCCGTCCAACATTGAGCAGCTCCGTGAGGATGTTGAAATCCAGGATCTCCTTCTAATTATGGGTCGTGAGTTCGTCAGAGTCGACTCCGTTCCTGCTGGTAACATTGTTGGATTGGTGGGTTTGGGAGACCTCGTGCTCAAGAATGCTACCATCATGTCTGAGGTGCCTGAGGAGAAACCATACCTTAATTTTGCCTCTACAGCCACCTTGATCCACAACAAGCCTATCATGAGAGTGGCCATTGAGCCTGACAATTTGCTTAAGTTGTACAAGCTCGAGAAGGGATTGGAGTTGCTTACCAAAGCTGATCCTGTTCTTGAGTGGTACATTGATGACGATTCCGGTGAACTTATCGTGTGTGTAGCTGGTGAGCTTCATCTTGAAAGATGTCTCAAAGACCTTGAAACCCGTTTTGCGCCTGGGTGTGAGGTGGTTATCAAGGAGCCTGTCATTCCTTTTAGAGAAGGCTTGAATGCTGACGCCAAGCCGTCAATCACAAAGGAGGAGCTCGAAAACGACAGTGAGGCTGAAGAGGAGGAAGTTGAAGAGGATGAGGTTGATTTGCAAATTGACGTTTTCCCGTTGCCTGATGAGGTGACAAGCTTTTTGACAAAGAGCGAGCTTGAGATCAAGGAGTTGGTGAACTCTAGACTCTCCAACAACCCAGAGGATTTCGAGAAGCATGTTACCTCGTTTCATGAAAAGATTGTCGCTGTTCTTGAGCAGCATCCTCTTCCTCGTGAGGTGCTCGATATCTTCAAGTCAGTGACGGCTTTTGTGGACAATATCATCAGTTTTGGACCGAAACGAGTTGGTGCTAACGTTTTTGTGGAGGCACCCTCGAATGGCCAACAATTCCGCAGAGTTCTAGCCAAAGAGAATGAAGAGGCCAAACGGTTTGAATTTGAGTCTAACGTTCTAGGAGGTTTCCAATTGGCAATGCATGAAGGACCACTTTGCTCCGAGCCCATTCAAGGCACGATTGTGGTTCTTCAAAAATCCTACAGACCCGACACCGAGGAGGTTTTGCTTAATTTGGCAGGAAGAATCCTCAAACAGACTAAGCAGCTCATCCACAAGGGCTTCCTTCTCAATGCTCCAAGGCTCTTCCTCGCCATGTACACCTGTGAAATCCAGACTTCGCCAGAGGTGCTCGGAAAGGTGTACGTTGTGATTCAAAAAAGAGGAGGCTCCATCATTTCTGAAGAGATGAAAGAGGGCACACCTTTCTTCACGATCAATGCTCGAATTCCCGTTGTTGAGGCGTTTGGATTTTCTGAAGAAATCCGTAAAAGAACGTCCGGTGCCGCAAGTCCCCAGCTTGTGTTTGACGGCTTCGACATGCTAGACATTGATCCGTTCTGGGTGCCTCATACTGAAGAAGAGCTCGAAGAGCTTGGAACATTTGCCGAGAGAGAGAATGTCGCCAGAAGGTACATGAACAACATCAGAAGAAGAAAGGGACTTTTCGTGGATGAAAAAGTTGTCCAGAATGCCGAAAAGCAAAGGACATTGAAAAAAGACTAAGTAGTATATTTCTCAACACCGGTGGTTGATCCTCCATCACGGTTGCAAATGTGCGCTGCGCACCTGAATAAAAAAATTAACTAAGAACAGAAATCCCCATACTTAAACCAGACACTTATGAGTACCGAAGAGGCCGTTTCCGGCCCGCATAAAACACCAGAGAAGCCTCTGGAAGCACAGCGAAAGCTGGATACACAGAGAAAATTGGAATTCATCTCGATGGTCAGGCGAAACATGGAGAATAGAAAGATGCAAGATTCAAGCAATGGCAACTTTCTGCCGTTTCCCAAGGAAGAAAACCCGTTTAAAATGGGCTTTGGGCTCGAGGAAATCAAGCTAATAAAGCAGGAGATGGAGAAGATGATCCTGACGATTGGCCTCAAGGATGTGGTGAGTCTACGTGATACAGATGAGATCATGAAGCTTCAGCGGAAGATCGCCGAGGTTGAAGCAGAGAGACAGAACGAGGGGGTTTCTCTCTTTACGGCACAAAGGACGAAGAAGGGCTCCACGAAGGCAACGTGGACGAATACGAGGACTACGAGGATCTAGAACAAGACGACTACGACATTGGAGAAATCCAGGGGGACCCCGAGTTTCTGTACGACTACGGGCCCACGCATCATATTGAAGTGGAGCTTTCGGACGGACCGGCGGGAGAACACAGAAATAGAGACGACGAGCCGTCGTGTGAGTTCACGTTTGAGTACGACAGAAACGGCAAGCTTGTGCCCACATACTGCAACGTGGAGGAGCAGCTTCGTTTCATGAACTTGCGAGAAAAGCAGGGCCATGTGGAGGCGCCCGTGGAGGAAACGGGGAAGAAAAAGAAGAAAAAGAGCAGCAAGAAGAAGAAAAAGGCAGCACAGACGCCCCAGCGCAGCGTCGACGAGAACACGGGGTGTCTATTTTGCCAGTACGAGGCGTTTTTTGGCGTCAAGCCGGTGCACATGATGCGGTGGTACGACCAGAAAGTGATGAACGAGGAGAGACACCGACAAAAGGTGAGGGAGAAGCTCGAAAAGGCAAAGGTGAGGGCGCTTCGGAGGCAGCAGCCTGACTATCATGAAGAGGTGCAAGACGATGCCGAGGACCTGGACGGCAGCCGAACCACCGTCGTGGACCAGGGTAACGAACACTAACTTATATAACGATTAACGAATGTCCAAGGACCAGGAGGGTGTAGCGGTGGAGAAGGAGGGAGGTGAGGGATAGAACGAATGGAGTGAATGAGGTAAAAATTGAAGATGAAGAAAGCTAGGGTTGTGAGGAGTGGGTATTTGTGAGACAACCGTGCTAGTGTAAGTGCATGAGAAGCTTTGAAGTACCCACAAGTTCGGGCAAAAGCCAGTGCTTTGAAAAAGCCAACTTCATATAATTGAAAGACTAGAGGCTTCATCCCTAAACTTCTCTACTAAATACCACTGACTGCTCATTAACGTTGGAACTATGAGCACCAATCAATCCTAGGCTAGTGAGACCAGTGGGGACACCAGATACGATATTGCAATCAACCCGTCATTTCAAAGAGCAATTGAGGCAAATTTTACTTGACCAAGTACGTCATCAACATAATTTCCTCATCCCTTTAATACTTTCTCTCTCCTCCCTTGTAGTCGACATCCCACCAGCTTTGCACCCATTTGGTGCGAATATCAACACCAACTACACCTTCTACCTTCTACAAACAAACCATGTTTGCCAAATCCGCTACGCCGGCCACGCCCGTCAACAGACCCAAGTCCCATATCAACGACTCCGTCACGTGGGTCAAGGAATGGTACAATCCGCTTGAATACGGCTCTGGTGGACCTGCCTCTTTGAAATTGAAGGGCTGGGTCAAAACCAACGCTGCTAGTGCTGAAAACGCTGCTCCTGACGTCGACCCTGCAGGATTATTGAACTTGGAGGCCAGCAAGTACTTGCAAGATCCTGTTGTGGTGGAGGTTGTTCAGGAAGTGCCTGAGGACCCTGAGCAGAACAAGGACTTGAGACTGGCCTTGAGCATGGACAAGAAGGACGACCAGATTTCGTCTCTTTCGGGTTTGGGCATGTGAAGAAGGAAAAGCTTGTGTATATTAGGAATAAAGTTATCGTTACTGTGCTGTAGGAGATGAATGCATTATGGGCATGGGATGGACGCTTGATGGGATCTATATCAAAGGCGTTTCAGAAACAGCGCTACACAGAAGGTGCATTGCCCGTCTTGAGACCAAGGAAACAAACAGACGCTCTCGCCTCTTGAACGAGGCTCTTGAGCTCAGTGTCCTTGTCAAATGTCCATACCTGCTCTGGATCGTCAACCTGTTTTCCCTGTTTTTGCATCCAGCTGTACTTCAGCTTTGTCAGTTGAAGCTTCTGGATTTTCGGACTGACGTTGCTACCGCCAATGACGATAAATGTACTATTTTCAGGCAAAGACTCCCATACCTTGTTCAACTGCTCATCTAGCTTGGCCTTCTGCTCGTCATCACCTCCTTTCGGGTACTCAGAAAGCTTGCAGAATATAACTTTGCTGTTTTTGGTGGCCTCGTCTATCTTTTCAACCAACAAATCATCACTGCTCTCCACAACCTGCTTAATAGTATCTGCATGGACGGAAGTGATACCCCATTCAGTCATAGACTTGTCGAGGATCGCTACGGGCTTGTCTCCTTCCTTCTCAATTCTCAACGAAATGGGCTCAGAGTCGGGCTCCTGGCCAAATAAGGGACCTTTGCTGAGCTTCAACTTGACCAAATCCAAGCATGCAATGGAGTCCTCCACTGAGGAATGCCCTTTACCCTCGGCTTCTCCGGCCTGGATCTTACGTCCAAGGTAGGTCTCTGCAAGCCACTTGAGACTCGCTTTGAATGGCTTTTTGCGTGTATGGTCGTAGATCACGCAAGTGTCGACGATTTTGGGATGGCACATTTTCAAGACATTGAGGTCAAACAGAAGCGAGTGGCCGACGAGAATGTCTGATGATGAGATAGTCTGTAGAAGCTTTTCTCGAACCTGCTGCTGTGTGGTTGTAGCCTTATCCATGATGTCTTCGGTAATACCAGAGAACTTTGTAGCGTAATCTATGATCTCCTTCTCAGGCTTCACAAACTCATCGTAAACCACGTTGTTGTCGTAATCAACGATAGAGATCCTAGCCAACTGGCTTCCTTCCTTGGTCTGACAGAACTCACAGTCTAATGCAAAAATCTTGGGCTCGTGGTCCAACTGTTTAGTCTCAAACCAATCGTCCGGGAGTTCATGGCCAGAGCCAGGAAAATGCTTGAAGTCGTGGTCCATCCAATCTGGCATCTTCACGAATAAGCTCTCGATGGCGACTGGTGTATTCAGCAGCTGTTCCATCATGTCGTCTTTGGACTTTCTGGTGATCTTTACGTTGATCAACGTTCGTTCGATTGAAAACACCTCATTGGCCTTTCCCGGAAGCCTTAAAGGGATAATATCCTTGAATTTGGACTCAAAAAAGGGGAGTTTCGTGGCCTTAGAGCTATCAAGCTTCAGAACCTTCTCTGTTTGACCAAAGTCGTCCATGACAAGCCCTGGAATCAAGCACACCACAACATTCGGCACCTTCTCCTTGTGCTTCACTTCAAACTCCTTGAGCGAAGGTACACTTCCTCCTGCTAGATCAATGGCAAGGGACCTGATGGCTGGAAGCACTAAGTGATCGTTCTTCACTGTGATCTCTGGCGGTGCAAGCATCTTTTTAAGTTTTCGTTTGTGGGTTTTTTGCTTTTTCTGTTTGGGCTGAGATTCGAGGGAATCTGCCCTTTTTATACTCTCAAGTGGGGCTTCTGGGGTGAGATCAGCACTCATGGAACATGCGTAGTTGAGGTGCTTGATATCGCGAATCGATGCCCTGAAATGTAGAGGTATGTCTGAGACAAAAACATGTAGTTTTAGAGTGCAAAAAAGCAAATCAATTCTTCAGTGGCACTTTTAAAGTCTATTCTATTCCCGAAAGTTTACAAATCGTTAGTTTTCACAGAATCACTTGCTTCTTGACGGTATTCTGTGTCATGGTTGCAAAAAATCCTGATGCGGATGAAAAAGGCAGTATGATCCCGGCACAAGGCCAGGCCGAAAGAGTGATGCACGTAAAGCAGTTTCTTCCCTATTCAATCAAAAAGAAAGATCAATGCAGAGCCAATTTTGGCCAAATTTATCAAGTTGTCAGATAGTCCTCACTTCTTGAGAACAGCCTCCAACTGCTTGATTGCATCATCGTAGGTCAATGGCGGAGGTCTCTCAGGTTTTGGCGGCTCCTCCTCAAAACCCACAAGCTTCTTGGCTTTACTCACAAACTCATCGGGATTGCCCTCGATATAAGCCTCGTAGAGATCCTCAAACTCATCCATCTTCACCTCCTCGTCAATTAAATCCCAACCCTCTCTTTTAGCAATCAGCCTGGCGATCATCTGGACTTTGGTCCACAGGTCCCAGCCAAGAGCGAGTTGTTGATGCAAGTCAATGTTGTCCGATACCTGCTCACCATTGGGCGAGAAGATATGCTGCTCTCCCTCCTTAAGCCCTCCTTTAAGCGACAGAACCAAAAGTTGACATGTGCTTGGATCTTCAAACTCTTCCAATTTTCCCGAAAGCGCTCCGTAGTAAGCGCCATGCTTCAAGGCAAGGTATCGTAGGAGCTGCTGGACACCCGTATTCGCCTCCAGAAGGTGATCTTGCACTTCCGTAGCATCGAAAACATAGATTGTTTCAAATCCAAAAATTCTATCGGCCTGACCCTGGGGTAGTCTGACTTCAAAGTCTGTATTCACGACTCCATTGGTCCTGTTTGCAGTGGCCTGGGCCAAATGCCGCTTATAATGCATTTTGTAGTCTTCAAGCCTTTGCTTGGCCCTTTCTGCTTCACTACACTCATACAAGAGCTTTGAAGCCTCGAGTAGAGCAGGCAATTGCTTGTAGATAAGCACAACGATGGTATTCTTGTAGTCACCAAGTAGCTTGCGGATGTACCTCAGAAGAAGGTCAAAGTTGTATATAATGTAGAAATCTGTGTCATCAGTGTAATTGTATCTGATTGCCTCTCCTGGCTGCAGGGTGCAGTGGATAACGAGAACTAGGTTCTTCATGGAGTAGTTGATGGTGTGCGTAGAGGTCAAACACCGGACATAAGATCAACACGTGGACTACAGACAAATCATAAAGTAATTGAAAAAAAAGGTATATATATCAGCCCTAGGTGCCCAAATCACGTCTCAATTAATATTTATATCCTTGGTTTGGCGTCTTCTGGGGACCAACGGACCACATCCGTGCACCATCACCAACCATATCAGTGTGCCACTACTTCTAAAAAAACAAGCCTTTCAGTTGTACCCCACAAAATGGCACCCAACGGCACCAACGGCACGGCCCGGTCCAAAAAGTCAGGTGAAGGTGACGGCTTCTACAATTCGCTTGTCAAGGGCGACGTGGAAGTGCCGGACGAAAAGGTTATTGATGAGATATTCACCGAGAGAACTACCAAGCATGCGGATGACGCCATAGATTACGAGGATATCGACGAATTGGCGGACGAGGATGACGACTTGGATGCCGTTCCTGGCGCCGAGGATTCCAATAATAATTTTACCGTTGATGGACTAGACGAAGAGGAGGATCTACAGAACCAGGCAAACGACCAGTTTGATGCATTCTTTGGTGACGACGATAAGCCTGGCGATGATGGAGATATCGAGATTCCAGGCGGCGATATGGGCATGCTTGACGATATGAACAATCAGTTTGGTTTTGAGGACGACGGTCTTAACGATCTCGAGTTGGGGTTCGAGGACGAGGACATGATGGTTGACCAAAGGATCCCGAAGAAGAGGAAATCTCCAGAAGAGCTAGCGGCCAAGAGATCCAAGCTCCAGAAACTCGTCAAGGATATGGAGTCACGCCAAAAATCACGTATGGTGGCCAAACACTTCCCAGACTATCAACCAGACAAGCCGGTCAATTTCCACACCATGTCGCTTCCGGCACCAAAATACTACAAACATCTCCGGCCGGCTCTTGCATTCAGAAGCAACATCAAGCCCCTAATACCGATGAAGCTCAGTTTGGAAGTGGCGCCGGACCAAAAGAAAGCATTCAAGTCAAAGAGAGGAGTGACGAAAGATCAATCACAGAAGCATGGCGTTGTCGAAATCACAGAGAAAGACTTAGAACTAATAGCTGACTTTGAGAGCAACAAGGAAAACTCCGTCAGCGTCAAGCTTTTGCCATTTATAAGCTCAGATGGCGTGGAGTACGACAAGTTTGCGGAGTTCAGTAAGGACCTCGTTCTTGCCAGTGCCGACTGGGATGACGCCTCTATCTTGGATGCCGGTGATTCCGATAAAGAAACTACGAAGACCAATGGTATCTCAAGCGACAAGTTTGTGGATGATGACTTCTTCTACGACGATGAGAACATTTTCAATGGCCAAGCAGCTCCAGAGAAGTTTGAGCTCAATATGAATGACCCTAATCTTTTGTTCGTGCCAGACAAGAAGAAGGCTGACCATTCTAAATCTAAGGCCGTCATTCCTACAGACTTGAAGCATTTGCATATGAAGTTCAACATCTCGAACGACAAGCAGTACGAGATCTTGCGCAACAACTATAATACCAAGGTGAGATCGCAATTGAGTAACTTGAATATCGAGCACTCCGTTCCTGCCATGCGTTTACAAACACCATACTACAAGATCAAGTTGTCTACTGAGGAGGCCAGAGCTTACCACAGAGCCAAGTTCCAAGTCAGGCAAGGTTCATTGATCTGCTTCTCCAAACTCAAGGTCCGGAAGAAGAAGAAGGATAAGGGAAAGACTCAAACAGAAATCTTCAAGAAGACGTCAGACCTAACAGCTGTGGACTCGTCGCCTTTGATTGCTATGGAATATTCTGAGGAATATCCTAGCATTTTGTCTAACTTCGGCATGGGCAGTAAATTGATCAACTACTACAGAAAAGAAAAGGAGGAAGACAACCTGAGGCCGAAGGCGCCTCTCGGAGAAACGCATGTTCTTGGTGTGGAGGATCGGTCGCCATTCTGGAACTTTGGTCATGTTGCTAAGGGTGACTTTGTTCCTACCTTGTACAATAACATGATCAGAGCCCCCATCTTCAAGCAAGAGCCCAAAAGCACAGACTTTCTTCTTATCAGATCGCTGGGATGTGGTAATCATCAGAGACATTACTTGCGTGCTATCAATCATTTATTTGCTGTCGGTAATGTATTCCCAGCGGTCGAGGTACCGGCACCACACTCCAGAAAGGTCACCAACACATCCAAGAATAGATTGAAGATGATCGTTTACCGTACCATGAACAAAAATGGAAATGCTCGTCTTTCGGTGAAGGATATCTCGCTGCACTTTCCAGATCAGAATGATATGCAAAATAGACAAAGGTTGAAGGAGTTCATGGAGTACCAGAGAAAAGGTGATGATCAAGGTTTCTGGAAGATTAAAAACATGGATGTTGTTCCCACCGAGGAGGAGGTCAGGGCTATGATTACGCCCGAGGACGCTACCCTCTTGGATAGTATGCAACATGGCGCCCAGGTTCTTGACGATATTGACTCGTTGTACAATGACGATTCTAGGAAGCAAGATCTCAGGAGAGAGAAGAGAGAAAAGGAGGGTAGCAAAGAGACTGAAGATCATGAGAATGAAGAGAAGGAGAAGGCCGAGAGAAAGAGAAAGGAAAGAGATGGCGAGACAGACGAGACGATTGACGAGGGTCTTTCGCCATGGAGTCTTTCAAGAAGCTTCATCATCTCGAACCAGACGAAGGCCATGCTCCAGCTCAATGGTGAAGGAGACCCCAGTGGAATTGGTCTTGGATTCTCGTTCTTACGTGCCACTCAAAAACACGGTTTCAGACCTCTCATTCCACCTCCAAAGGACACTGTGCCCAAGAATACCACGGCCGCATATCAACAGAAGCTTTATGAGCAGGAGGTATCTAGAATCTGGTATTCTCAGAGAAGTTCGTTGACGGTCGACAACAGAGAAGGTCACAATCTTGACGACATCTACAGGGAATACAGACCGCTCGATCACAAGGATTATATGAAGCAGAAGTTTGCGAAGGAGAAAGAAGAAAAGGTCAAGCAAGAGGGTGTTCAGTCTGCTAGAAGAAATGTGTTGAAGATCACGCGTCTCGTGAGAGACGAGAACGACGTTGTTCAGAGAAAAGTGGAGTTTGTTACCGACCCTCGTCTCATCAAAGCTTACATCAAGCGCAAGAAGCAGATTGAGGGCGACAAGATGTCGATGGTCAACGCCAATGAGATTTTGCCAACCAACGACATCGAAATGAACAAGATTAGAAGAAAGGCCTTGGAGGAGAAGATTGCCAACTTGCAGAAAAGAGCTAAGCTCAGTAAAGGAAGAAAGCCAAACAAGGATCCCCTTCATCTCGCTGCTGCCGCAGGAGGTACAATCATTGATGCCAACACCGTCATGTTGCCAGACGGATCGTACGCATTTGGAGGCAAGGGTATTGGTAAGGGTAAAAGTAAGACGAGAAGATGTGCCTCGTGTGGTGCTTTTGGTCATATCAGAACGAACAAGACCTGTCCATTATACGAAGCCACCAAGGGAGGAACCATCAAGATTCCACCTGAACAGAAGGATATCATCATGGCGCAGTTCAGGGCGAAGGAGGGCAATACAGAGGGCTCTGATCCTACAAGCAATACGGCCCAGTCGCTGCCGCAACCAGCACCACCATTCTGATCACATTCACAATTCATTAAAGGCGTAATAGGGAATATACTAACACCAAAACCTATAGATCCGGTACCAGAAGCTCTTGGATGCTATGCGGGCTCTATCTTCGGCGATCTCCTGTTTCAAAACTTCCACGTTGATTTCTCTTCTCCCAGTGTCAAGGTCCACTTCTTCTAAGGGAATGAGCCATTGATTGAGAGTTCCTTTGTATACTTTGAAACCCACACACAATACAATCAACAAGGGTAAGGAAAGACAACTTTTGAAGAAAGATTCAACATCAGCAGAGGAGCCAAGTGGCCAGATGGCAGTCCAAATCAAGCCAATCACAATCAAAATCAAGATGATCATACCGAAAAGAGAACCCCAGATTCCCAATGGAGACACAAAAATGACCTCATCAGTGTTACGACCCTGGGCATGCAAAGCCCATCTGAAACGCAAATGGGTGAAGCAAATGGCGATCCAGGTGAAAAAGGCAGCCAAGGAGCAGACAGAGAAAAGCCAGGTGAACACTTCCGACTGGTTTTCAGATGATGCAAGGAAACCCAAGAGTCCAAAAGCGTTGGTGATGAGAATGGCCACTAGAGGTCTTCCTGATCTGTCAATGTAACCGATACATCTTGGAAGCAAGCCCTGGACGGCAAGGGAGGCCAAAGAACGAGAACATCCATAAACCGAGGAAGCACCCACCGAAACCACAGCAACAAGAATCACAGCGTTCATGATATCTGGCAATACGTTGATACCTCCGTTGTTGATGGCAATGACAAACGGAGAAGCAGCAATATCCTCGCTGGAAGAGCCATTGAGCAATCTTTCGTCGGTATAAGGCACAAGGCAGCCAATGACAACGGCCGTGGTGACATAGAAAAGGGTGATTCTCCAGAAAACCTGCTTGGTGGCTCTGGGCAAGGCTTTTCTTGGGTTGGCTGTTTCGGAAGCTGCCAATGCCACAAGCTCCACACCTCCAAACGAGAATGCTGCTGAAATAAAAGCAGAACACACACCTTTGAAGCCGTGGTTGAAAGAACCAGGATTGTGCCAGTACCGAGAGCCAATATAGCCCTGGTCGCCCACACCGCAGATGATACAGATACCGGCGATGATGAAGCCGATAACGGCGAGAACCTTGATGATGGAAAGCACAAACTCCACTTCACCGTATCCTTTCACACCGAAAAGATTGATGGACGAGATACCCACAAGGAAAACAGCCACCCACACGGCAGGATTCACCGTATCGTTCCAATAACTGATGGTCAAAGAGCACGCCACCAACTCGGAAGGAAACGAGATCAACCACGACACCGAGTACATGAGACCCAAGGTGAAACCCCAAGCTGGATCGACAAACCTGGAAAAGAAGGCGTTGAACGAACCGGAAACAGGAAACTGCACCGACATCTCGCCCAACGCCATCACCACGGCAAAAAGAGAATAACCCACCAAAATGTACGAAAGCAACACGCCTGCTGGCCCACCTGTGGCCAAAGCGTAGCCCGATCCCACAAAAAGACCGGTACCGATGGAACCTCCAATGGCGATCATCTGAAGATGTCTTGCCTTAAGACGGCGGGCCAACGGATGGCGGGACGTGGCATAAATGGACTTTTCCAAGTCCGTCATGTTCAGCGTGTCGACGCCATCTTCTTCGAGGTTGATGGGCTTGAACGAGTCGATGGCTCTCTTGAAGAAGGACCTGTCATCGTAGTAGGACGAAATGGACGAAGTCTGCGAGACTTGGTCATGGAACGCTCCGCTGGAGCCTTTCTCCGAAGAATGCCCAATTTCAGCCATGGCGATGAATTTAGCAGAACAGCGGTATTTAAGGATCCGATAAGAATGGGTGCAATATGCGTGCACGGGCGCTGCACGGAATGCGTAGAGACATAACGCCCTGCGTTGTGCGTCGAGCCACACTAGTTTCAGAAAAGCGCCGTGGCTCGGGTTGCAGTGATGATTTTGGAGAATAAAGGTGGGAGGGTCTGAAATAGATGGTTTCTTCTATATGGCCTTCTTTTTCGCTAAGTATGCAAGTTTACGGCGTCAATGGCACGGCTGTGGCGTGCAGACAGCAAACGTGCTTAGGCGATGAGAGAGGAGGGGCACCACTTAATTGAAGAGAGAGACAGGGCCAAAAGTGAAGAACCTTCAATTTACAAATTTCATGTTGTCTCGTCAACTCTCGCCTCGTCCTGCCCCTCAGCCACAAGCTAAACGTTTTCGTGGTTGCAGGATCAGGATTTGCATCGATTTGGACCAATAGAGGCAGGGTGGCTGACTCGCGTGAGGAATGGTCGACAAGAATAAGCCGTTTCAGCACACGATGCCCGAGGCTTCTAAGCGATTCGGTTGGCTGTTTCAGTTTTTGCTCCTTGTTTCTCCCTATGTCTCGGAATTGCGTTCTTTCTAGGTTTTCCAGGTCTCATAACCCAAATCCTCATAACCTGAAAATTTTGCGGCCTCGACTCTGCGGCAATACGGAGGCATGCAGAACGCTTGAAACGGGCCAAAATACCCATGGCGTCTTTTATTAACGGCGGGAGGTCAGGTGACGAGATGGGCCTTGGACCGTTTCGGCTATGCGGGTGTCCAGCCTCACAACGTTGCATTTACGGCACAAAACGCCTTGCGATGTGACATTTGATGAAGTGAAGGGTTATGAGGTGGAATTGAGATGTTGTTGAAGGTCGAAATCTTCACGATGGTTTAGATTGTGGCTTTGGAAAGCGCCGTTTACACAACTTCTGAAAATTAAAGCTTCGTCTGAATGCGGCGCCCGGAAGGTCTACGCGATCGTCTAGACGACGAGAGAGGCTTATTGGGAATGGGAGAGGCCCGGTGTTTGGAAAAGGTACAATTTCAGCTGTGGTTTCCACGATTGAGGTCTCGGGTGTGTCAAAGGAAGTCCGAACCCGACGATCTCCGGGTCACCAACCGTGACTCAAAGAATAAGCAAGCGGAGTCTAAATATACTTTAGTGACTGAATCACCGGCTGAGTCACAGCTTGGAACGTCTAACCACACAGCTACAATCCTCTGCCTGTCTCAATCGTCTACTGGTTTTGCCAGGACCTACACTCTTTTCACATATTTGTATATTGCTATGCGCTCAGACCGACGCCTGCGTTGGTGGGTGCAAGATCTTGACATTTTCGTAGTTCTTGTCAGCCGTGACGTAGATCTTTCTGAAAGACGACCGCTGGTAGTAGTTCTTGACCATGTATGCGACACCGCAGCCGTACAAGGCGCCTCCAACAAGTAATGCGTGCTTTGGGTTAATCATTTTTGAATATATGTTCTTGAATTTGTGATTTGTAATGGTTTAGAAAAAAAATCCTCACGGCATGCTTTTATAGGTGTTGCGGGGCACTGGTGGGACGATATGGGTAACACCACTTTCTGCCAAGTTTCGCAGCCATGTCAGGCTTCTAGAAGAACTTGGATGCGATTATGTGGAGAAGCAGTTATGGGTACTGATTGGACAATCTACAATCGGTGGATGCAAAGCAAACAATTGATATTTCACCAATTTTTCAAAAGTTCATTCTGGGAACTTCGAACCCTTTTTTCCTTTTGGCTGGTCTACAGGGCGGGAAAAAAGTTGCACCACTTGTCACGGTTTCTCGGTTAAACTCGCGCCATAATAAATCGAATTCTCTGGTCAGCTATTGGAGGACGGAAAAAGTAGGGCCCGTTAGGGGCGTGGACGAATTAAATTGATAAAGTGAAGACTATACTTTTATTTTGTGGTGACTGAAATCAGGCGGAGACGTCTGGTGATGTATGGAGTGACCGCATTGTGACCATGAGGAGTTTCAAGGTGGAGGGGAGGCCCCTGAGTAGATAAGCTTTCAGGGGGAAGCAGGCATAAAACATTGTTTAGAGTTTCTGTGCTCGTGCTTGGTCACATATAGGGAAGTTGCACTGAATGCAATGGTTGGGTCTTTCGCAGCCATTCTGCAACCATGCTCTTGCAGCCATTTTGCATCCATACATTAACCCACAAACTAAATCTCCTACGAGTTGAAAACGATCGATGTGCTTTTATAAATACTGCGTTCCTGGTGCCGGACCGTGGATTCTGCTTTTTTTACTGCGGTCTTAGTACGTCCTGATACTATCGCTGGTGGGTAACACAGGAAGAAACTGACCAACTATCATCATGGGAATGTCGAAAAGATCCCGCTTGACCGTCCAGGCCGAGCAAAACTCGATATAATCATAATCCCTGATTCTTGTGTTTGTCCGAGCAATTCTTTCATGTTCCGTAAACCGCTTTATGAGCTTACAACGAGTGACAATGGTAGAGTGAAGGTTTCCCACTGCTACCGATTTGAACAAGCGGAAGTACTCCACGATCGACTCGTCGTCGTACATGAGCTCGATGATAAACGTACGCTTCGAGAGAATGTCGGACGATCTGAGACCAAGAAGGTTGACCAAATCATTAGATATACTGACAATCTCGCCCGTACGACGCCAGATGATTGTAGGGGAAGCATTCAACTTTGAAAGATTCTCGTAATCTAGCAAGCACCGCTGGAACGACATTTCCAAGAACTGGAAATCAAACGGCTTGAAAAGCGACTTGTGGGCACTGATAAACGTAGGTCTGTACGAGGCAATGAGCTTCAAGATTATTAGTAGGTTGTTGCGTTTTCTAGCGTTTTCCTCCGGCAGCGCATCCGTATCGCTTAATGCAAAGCGTTTCTTTAAAAAAAAGGTGAGCGAGTGGTATGACGACGGGTAGTCGAAACCAATGATTTTGTTGGAATAGATATCTTGCACCGTTTGGTAGATATGGTGAGAAAGCAAAGGCAGCACGTACTGGGCCTCTGTGGCTTTGGCAAACTGGAGCGAAAAATCCAGGCCCGAATCGTCATCTCTAGCGTCCCCCAACGCAATAAACGGCCTGCTTTCTCTGTCTGTATCGTGGTCAGATACAATGTTTGGTGAGACCATCGGAGGTGGCATATTGAGATTGTCAAACGACAGCGACGGCAGCAGCGGCTTCAGGATCAAGTCGCCAAGCATCATGTACTCCTGGTTGAGGAAATTGGAGTTGAAGTTCGTTGAAGGCGTCAGTCCACTGGAATCCTTCCCTAGTGCCAGTTCGATGCTTTCTGCGAGGTTCATGCTGTAGGACCTGCTGTGGAGATTGTGGAGGTCAAACTCGGGTTCTTGTTTCGGCTGGGTCACCTGGGGTCTGTCTGGCTCCGGCGGCGTCATGTACTTTGCCTTTTTTCGAACCACATCCTGGCAATCATTGGCGATACCTCGTTTGATGCAATTCTGACACGGTCTTGTGTTGGAGCACTGGAGGTGCTTGGAATGGCAGAACGTGCAGGCTCTGGAGGCAGGTCTCCTGGCCTTTTTCTCCTGGGGTGTGAGTCGCCTGGTCATGGTGTTGGTGATGGTGTAATTGAAAAATGCTGGGGAAGAATCCGGGGTACCCCGGGGCGATCGGGTCCCGGGGATGCAGGAAGCGAGTGGCCAGAACAGTGTGGTGTTTTTTGGCCCCCAGGGAGCGTATTGCAAAAGAATAAGAGGAGAAATACAATCTAGAGTTGGTGTTTGCTTGTTTGGGTGGTTTTGTTTGGTTTTTTATTGATGGTGATGTGGTTGTGGCTGTGTATGGGTGGCTCACCCTTGTGTATAGCCGATTGGTTAGGACCTCTTGATCTAGGTGATTTGATGAAATAAAAGAAAAATCTTTTATAAATCAAAAAGTCTAAGCCATCTGGTAAAAATCCACGCCAACATTCTCGGAACCTAGGGTGGTAAGCCTGGAACCGTGTGTGTTCGCTTATGGTCTAGCCATCCTCGGTGCCGGACCTGCTGATTCCATCAACTTCGAAACAGAAGCAGAAGAGATGATTTGGGGATATTCGAACAGGCACATTGATAAAAGATCCCAAAAAGCTCGAAATCTTCAAAATTTTTCACAAAGTCACCTCCACCTTGAGCACCCTTGCCTCTATGTGCTCGGTCCTGGAGAGTCCCGGGTAAGCGAGGTGGGGCGCGGAGCGGGGCATTTGCAGCCATTGATTCTTCACCAAACGTCTAAGGAATCTATTTCTATATAATGTAATTCACCAGAAACTTAAAGCTTGGGACGCACGTACCTGTAGTGGTACAAGTTCTCCACGTCCACGGCCTCCAAGAACTTCCACTGCTCTTCGAAGATCTTCTTCCTGTCGTTGCCGTACTTGACCTCAGGGAAGTTCTTGCGAGCTTCTTCGGTGAACTTGGCCCGCTTGTCGATAAAGTCGATCCACAACCTCACCAGCTCGAGGGGCTGTTCGCCGTGAACCAAGTGGCCTCCCTTGGGGATGTCGGCGGTCTCAAGAAGGTGTTCAGGCACTTCCTCTCGGATCCAGTCCACAGACTCCCTAGGGGTCCACGTGGCGTCGGCACCGGTGATGTGGTAGAAGGGAATCTGGAGGTCTTTCAAAATGGTCATGCCTTTTTCGGCAGAGTAAGAGACGCCGCAGTAGGTTGCAACCTGGTGTCTTCTCTCAGCCTTGATGCGAACGGTTCCGTCCTTGTTGACAACCAACTCGTCGTCCAAAAACCCGTCAAGCACGTTCTTCTCCATCACATTGTAAAAAGTCTTTTTCCTCAAGTGCTCGTGCGCTGCTTCCACAGATGGGTACTCGTTGACAATGAACTTACCCGCCTTGATCATACGCTTGAAGAACCACTCGTTCAAAGCCTGGGTGTACTGAACCACAGGCTCCACCAGGATAATCGAATCAAAGAGCTGTGGCTCAAGGTAACCCGCCCAGAGCACAGCAAAGCCTCCCAAGGAGTGGCCCACTAGGATATTTCTAGTCCATCCGTCTGGGGTGAAATCACCTGTTTCTCTGATTTCGTGCTTCACCACTTCAACCAAGTCACGGCCGCCGTCACACCAGTCTGCCGTCCAGCCGATCTTCTCCCTGTTGAGTTCAGCAGAGTCTCCATGAGAGAAGAAGTCCACAGCAACGATATTGTTGAGTTTCCACGACGTGTACTTCTCGCTGGCCTCGTAGAGCTTTTGAATGTGGTAGTTCCACGTACCCTTGTTCATTCCCGAGCCGTGGGCGAACACGAGGTTGATTTTGGTGGTTTCCTTGGGAATAGGCTGCTTTGGAGTGAACTTGTTATAGACAAGCTTGATTTTGTCTGTGGGCAAGGTGGTGGATCCCGGAGCACGGGGGAACACGCCATCGGATACCTTCTTTTCGACAGTATACATTTCTGGCATTTTCTATGGATTTGGTGTGAATAAATAGGGAAGAATAAGTGTGGTAGGGAATCGAAATTGTGGGGCTGACACCGCGGCTCAAGTACCCCAGTTTTTCCACCAATTATCCGAGGCAATCTGAGTGCATCAGGGAAAGAAGTCATAAGGTCATTTTCATTGAAGAGATGTCAAAAAGAAGATTAGAGAAATGGCTTTGATGAGGTTTTTGGTCTATTGGCGAAGGAGGACCGGATGCTGGAGTGATCTGAAGATCTCAACATTACGCCTATTATGTACTGAAAAGACAAGTACACAATATCGCTGACCAGCGAAGATGAGACAAGTATACAATTTCGCTACCAGCGAAGAACCGACAAGAATTTTCGGATTCTCCGCTAAAGCTGCCTTCATTGTTTCGTAGAATGGAGACTTCGGGCGCCCACGTGAAAATGGTGAGCAGTGATGGTTATGATTCCGGAGGAGATGCACAATCAGGGATTTTAGTAAATGAAATCCGGGTTTAACTTGGAGTCAGGTGCTGGACTTGAAGGACTACTTTCAGGTCAATTTTGTGACAATGCAACGTCCAACGTCTTTGTTAGTACGCAGTATTTTGCAACCATTATGAGGAAGTGGTTTCACCCTGCGACGTAGGTTGATGTCTATGGTGGATGGGGAGGTGGTTTGTTGCTATTTTATATTGTTTTATTGAGCTGGAGAAGATACTTCATTTTGGCTTCGTGTTGTCTCTGGAAAATAACCAGGGGTCAAGTACAGTAAGGGTCTAGATGTACTTCTGAGATTCGCTATACCCGTCTCTTGCCAACAAGATGTATAAAAAGTCTTCAATGTATTTCAAAGAATCTTTTTCTTCGTCTTTCTATCTTTTGCTTATATGATACCAAAGCGCAAGATCTCCAATGAAACAGATAACCATAAACCTCACCACTCCGAGCCTGAAAACGCATTTTGGGTCAAAAATCTCTCAGCCCAGTACAATCCCTTCCTTCTTATTGCAATATATATACCCTCTCCTCCAAATACCCCATATTCATAATTCTTAGCTTACACCGTGTAGCAGCCATAATACACCCACACCCGTGCACCGCTTACATATCGCCTTCTTCACTCACCAGATCACTATACTACCCCATGAGTAGCCAAGACGATGTATGTACAAACAATTTTTCATATTTTCCAATTCATTCTAACTTTTTAAGATCCGTGCTAAGCGATTGGCTCGTTTGGCGGCGCTCCAGCAGTCGTCCCAGCAAGATCAAACAACCAGATCTGAAAGTCCCAAAGCAGATCCACCAAAGAAGCAGCCAGAACCGGTCAAAAAGGCCCCAGAACAGCCAAAGCCTTCTCCTGTTCAGAAGAGGGCTGCGGAGGAGCCGCTGGCTGCTGCAAAACCGCAGAAACAGACTCCTCCTGTGGAATCTACATTGCTGACTCCAGAGTTGGTGGATAAATGGCTTCGAGCTGAAATCCCTAGAATGTTTGGGGTCGACCTTAACAAGCTTTCTGATTTGGGCTCCTCGGGCCAGCTTTCTGCTGAATCCATCGAGGATGTCTTTGTGGAGATTTTGACTGACATGGGTACCCCAAGCTCCACTTTGCCTATAGTGTACCTTCACGACGTATACAAGAAGTCGTTTCAGTTGAAACGTATTTTGCCCAAGAAAGATAAGATTTACGAGCAGAAATTGGCCATCGTCAGCACTATAGTCAACTTCTGTGCCTCGTATGGTCTTATCTGCTTCCAGATCCCAGAAATGGTCCTCAACAACGACATAGAAAAGTCCATCGACACCTTCATCGACCGCAGCGACATGAGCCCCTTCTTGGTCGATATCATTCATAAGTCCATCGAGCTGGACTACCTTTTGGACTTGATGAGCTTGCTTTTGCCTACAATCAGTGCCAAGTTACATGGTCTCAATCTCCAGAGACCTGAATACAGCAAGTACCTTTCTATTTGGGAGAACTTGGTTTCTGTCAAGCCTGTGGCTGCAATCTTCTCTCAAGTCGATGGGTTTGCCCCTCCAGATCCGACTAAAGGTCTAGATTTCGAACACAAAACATTGTTGGGTTCTTTCTTGAGACTATCTCCTCTTGCCGGTGAAGTGGCTGCCTTCTATTTTGCTGGCGGCTCCAAATCAGATGCTCTGCTTGAGCTCTCCCCAGCTCAGTTACTTCCGCTATTCTCCTCTGCTCAAAATGAAATGAAGGTGGTTTTCGACAGAATCTGGTTCATCATGGATAAGCTTATCCGTGGATCGCCTCGGACAAGACAGGATATCATGAAGTGGTTTGCCGACTTGGTGAATGTGTCACACTTGAGAACTGGTTCTCATGCTAAAGCTAACAAGTTGCCTAGTGACGGATTCATGTTCAACATCTCCTATCTCTTGATCCGTCTCAGTATGCCATTCTTGGACTACCCCATGTTTTCTAAACTTGACAAGATTGATCCTGACTATTTTGGTCCAAAAAACAAGTTGTTGAATGTCAAGGAGGATGCCAGAATGTATGCGTCCAGCTCGGAAGCTGATGAGTACTACAGTGACGCCATGGAGACAGAAACTAACTTCATCTCAGACTGCTTCTACTTGGCTTTGACCTACATGGAATACGGTATCGGTGGTATGATCACTCAACATGGAAGATTGAAGAATGAGTTGAAGAGGTCGACCGAGATGCTTGCAAGAATGCAACGTGATCCTGCTGCCAGAGGCATGTTGCCACGTATTACCGAATTTGTCAACACCTCTCGTTGCAGAGTGTATGCGATTGATGCTGTGTCTCTCGATCAAAATGTCAACCTGGAGATCTTTGACTTTGTCATTGGTGCTTCCCAATTCATGGCTCGTACCATCGACCCACAACACAAGCACCCCTTCCCCAGACTTGAGGTTCCCATTTTCCAAATTGAAAGAGTCAGTCAATTGGATGACCATGACTTTTTGAAGACCAAAACGCCCGTGCCATGGAAATACTTCCCTGAGTACATGTTGCTGGGCCTAATCAACTACTGCAAGTTTATCAGCAGATACGGCTCGAACGCATTAATGACCAACGAAGAGAAGCTCTCTGTATTTGTTGAATTTGCTACAATCTTGTTGAGATGTCCCGAGCTCATTGGTAACCCACATATGAAGGGAAGTATCGTTGAGATCTTCTTTGGTGGATCGCTTCCAATGAGAAACGGGTCTCCAGGATATATGGCCAGCATTTTCAACACAAACAAGTTGGTTTTGAACAACCTTCTTTACTCGCTTTTGGACATCTACGTGATGATCGAGAAGACTGGTGCTTCCTCGCAATTCTACGATAAGTTCAACAGCAGATTCTACATCTCGATGATTATAGAAGAGTTGTGGCAGAATGATCACTACAGGAAACAATTGACAGACTACCTGAGGCATAATGTTGAGTTTTTCATCCGTTTCATTGCACGTATGTTGAACGATACGACATTCTTGATCGACGAGGCCTTCAACTCGCTTAACTCCATTCACAACTTGCAAGTCGAGTTGAATGCCAGAGAAGCTGGAAGTGAAGGAAACACCGATGAGTTTGGTACCACTGAGGAACTCGAAGGAAACTTGCTGACGGAGGAATCTAAAGCTAAATCGTACATGGGTTTGGCAAATCAAACCATGAAGTTATTCAAGCTTTTTACAAAGCAGGTGCCTGAGGGTTTCACCATCGGTGAGCTCGTGGACCGTCTTGCCGGTATGATGGACTACAACTTGTCGCTCTTGGTGGGTCCAAAATGTTCCAGCTTGAAGGTGAAGGAGCCCGAGAAGTATGACTTTGATCCTAAGAAGACCTTGGCTGACATTTGCGAAGTCTACGCAAACTTGAGTGGAGAAAGCAAGTTCAAACAGGCTGTGGCCAGGGACGGCAGATCCTTCGATGTCAAGTGGTTCGAAAAGGCCAAGAACATCTTGACCACCAAAACCACAGTTGACGATGCGCTAATCCGAGACTTTTACCTGTTTGGTCTTGCGGCAGAGCAGGAGAGAGTCGCCTACGAACAGGAAGAAATGGAGTTGGGCGAAGTACCAGAAGAGTTGTTAGATCCATTGATGTTCACCTTGATGGAGGATCCTGTGATCTTGCCAGGATCCAGAGTCACCATGGACCGGTCTACCGTCAAGGCACATCTATTGAGTGACCCAACCGATCCATTCAACAGAATGCCCCTCAAGCTCGAAGACGTCATTGACGATGTCGAGATGCGGGAAAAAGTGGCCCAGTTCAAGCAGGGCAAGAGGCCCGCCTAAGGTCTACAGCAGCAATACACGAATATTACCATTACGTTATTTAAGCCTTGATAGCGTAAACTCTCTTTGGGAAAGCAGCTCTTCTCTTTCTCTCTCTTGGAGTGATTCTAGCAGCGTCCTCCTTAGACAAGGCTCTTCTCAAAGCTCTGGTCTTCTTCTCTCTCAAGTCCTTTGGAATGAGCTTCTTGTCAGCGTAGAAAGCTCTGACGTTCTCTCTTTGGAGAGCGTTGATGACAGTCAAAACTCTGGCAATGTCCTTTCTGACAACACCAATCTGAGGAACAGCTGGTCTGGTCAACTTCTGGACCTTGAGAGAAGCAAGCTCCTGCTTCAACTCGAGCAACTGCTGCTCCAACTGCTCCTTAGACTTAGTTCTCAATTCGGCAACCTTAACTCCGGCCTGGTTGTTAGTAATGTGTTTATGGAAGAGTCTTCTGCACTTTGGATGGGATAGATGAAAGTGTTTTTCAGGAGGAAAAGTGATGGCGTTTTAGATTATTGTAAAGTGAGTGTCTCCCGTGGGATCGGGATGGTTTGCTTTGTGGATGTTGGGGACATATTTCGATATTACGTTCTTCAGGTTTGATGACTTGTAACTGGGTGTCTAGACGGTGATTTTGAGCGGGAATAACATCTTTCGATTTGGAATGAAATGGGCTATACGGTGTGCTTGGGGTGACTCGGGTGTTTCGTTGTGTTTCGGCGGCACATACCATTGTGTTGTGTATTAGTCTGCGGTAAAGAGAAGATTTCTGAAGAAATTTTTTTTCAGAGTGGATGGCAGTGAGGAGGTACTGCAGATGGCACCTCTAAGCTCGCCAACCTGTTGTGTTAACTATGGGGCCGCACTATGTGGGTGTACGGATGTCTTGGGTTGAATGACATCACGTGCTCACGGGGCTCGAGCCCTAGTCGGATCAGCGCTCGGATCATGCTCGATCAGGCATCAGTGGCCTACATGAATCGAAATATTCATCACCAGATGAACCTTATCTACAACAAACTTTTGATTACAATTCCATGCGTTCTATACCCGTGGGGCACAAAAAGTAAATAAGCATGACTTCATAGCGAAGCGACAAGTAAAAGAGTAGGACATCGTAGGCAGAAGAAATACAGGTCACCGTTGCCGCCACCCTTCCGGGTTCCTCTAGGAAACCCTAGTGGGCAATTACGAGGAGTTCTTCAAGTTAGTGGACAACCATTCCAAACCCTCGTACAAACCGTCACCGGTGGTAGCACAGGTGGACTGGATGAACCAAGGTCTCTGTCTGATGGAATGCAAGCCCAACTTCTCGGTGATCTCGGCGGCGTTCATGGCGTTTGGCAAGTCCTGCTTGTTGGCAAAGACCAAGAGCAAGGCGTCTCTCAACTCGTCCTCGTTGAGCATCTGCTGCAACTCCTCTCTGGCTTCGGCAATACGGTCTCTGTCGTTGGAGTCGACAACGAAAATGATGCCCTGGGTGTTCTGGAAGTAGTATCTCCACAAAGGTCTGATCTTGTCCTGTCCACCGACATCCCACACAGTGAAGGAAATGTTCTTGTACTCAACGGTCTCCACGTTGAAACCGATGGTGGGGATGGTGGTAACAATCTCACCAAGCTTCAATTTGTACAAGATGGTGGTCTTACCGGCGGCATCCAAACCAACCATCAATATTCTCATCTCTTTGTTGCCAAAGAGGTTGCTGAACAACTTACTGAACGACAATCCCATGGTGAACTGAGGGGCGAATCTGTTTGGAATTGGGCAGGGGCTTTGCAACAAGGTACTTCTAAAAACTTAAAATCCTTTTGATTTTAAGATCGATCTGTGAGAAGGCGGTGCTGCAGTGATTTCTGAAGAAAGGAAGGTCCCGCTGTTGTGGAGTTTTATTGTCGGATGGGAAAACTGAACAGCAAATCGCGCCAAGTGACGGGTCGTGCTGCGCACACAAAAGCACGCCCGGGGCCTTTGGGCACCGTTTGGCACAGCCCGGGAGATTTGAAATAAAAAAGAGAAAGTGTGGGTGGCCGGGGAAATACGTGGCCTTGCTTTCATGCTAAAAAATGTGTATTTTTTCGGGTGGGACCCTCTGCTATTTATACCCGTGTGCTCGGTCTCCTCTCCTGCAACGGGACGTCAACACTGAGGAAGTGACAAGTAAACAGAAACGGTAAACAAGAAAGTTTTGGTGAAAAATTTGGAATCTTGTTTTTCGAATCAGCGATTTCATCTTTTTCCGTTTTTAGAAATTCAAATTATACTATGGTCTGCTACGGTAAGCGTGTGGACCGCGTTGGGTGCAAACGAACGGCAATACGACACTACACCATTGGGCAGGAACGACAGTGCTCAAGGCCAGGGTCCAATTCTTGGATTTCATGAAAATCAAAAGTCATATTGAGTTTAATAAAATGAAGTTGGATGTTTTTTTCAGTATTTTTTTCTGAATCAGGAAGGTGGTGGTTGGCTGCGAAAAACGGCTTCGTGCATTGTAGCCGAGACAACGGTGATCAGAGGTGGGGAGCTGGGTGTGAAGATAAAATTGAAGCGTTTAAGGTATATTGAGTAATTTAAGGTTATCCTGCTATGAATTTTATGAAATTGTGCTCTGACGCTTTGTGTTGTTATTCTATGTCACCGTCCTCGGAACCAGCGGCATTGCGTGATCTCACGAATCGTCAAACCAACGATCAAGCCAACGACCGTGGCTTTTTGAAGAGCTTTTGAGTATCGTGTTTTTACAATAAACGAAAGTCTTTGTTTAAAAATGCTTGTGCCAGTGTGTTTCCTTGGATCTTAACTACTGAAATGCAAGTGAACTGCTTATACCGTAGTCTGGGCTACTCTTTCTTAATGACTTTTTCACCTGTGTCTTGATAAAAATAGAGCTGAACTTTTCGTTTTTCTTCGATATGCGTTCTCCTGAAATCATCTAGGTTAAAGAGATATTCATACCACTTCAAAGCAAACACTGATATTTCCAGGTAAATGATCAAAATAATTCTGTTTTTGTTCTATTCTTTTTCTTTGGGCTTTAAAATTCATAAAACACGTCTCGTTAAATTTTTTGCTCTATTTAACTTTTTATTTGGCCTGGAACTGTTCCTCATTCTTTGGTTTTAATCTTTTTCGCAGCCATTCACACACCCTACAAATTGAACATAACATGATTAAATTGACCACTAGCTATAAATTCAAGAAATTGTTCTTCAGAGTTTGAACACTGAGTAGAAAGACCAGCAAGCATAATGTAAAACCCTTCAATTCGACAAATCCGTGGTTTATCACCTTGAGGTAATGTTTCAGCCGCACCGCATAACGCTACACATCTATTCTACAACATCCTTCATAACTGATGCATTTCTATGACGATATTAGTTGCTTATGTTGACACCTAGGTATCCATTATTAATCTATCTGACGATCTGTTGACCGCCCCCATGACCTAGCACTCTTCTGGCAATTGCCTCACCATACTATAGGGATAAGCACATCACGACATGCAAGGAAGCCCGAAGGGCCCCTCAGCATAGGCTGGGAACACAGCCTGACCTACTTACCCACATTCATCTTGCAGTTTGCGAATTGGCGCAACGCACGGATAAAGACAGGGTAGTTGACGCTGTCGTTGTCCGCATCCCAGTACAACTCGCTCAAACGCAAGTGCCATGGGGGGTAATCATGCAAATCCAAGACAGGGTCGAAACAAATGAGCAAGTCTGGCTCCGGGCCCACAAGCTCGTTGAGTTCCTCGTCGATCAACTGCACGGTGATATCTTTAACCGACAACTCGTGGTTGGCTGTGAGTTCGCTCATGGTTTTGGTGAGCTCCACGATCGTGGGCTTGCCGTCCACACGCGAGAGCAACGCGATGTCCAACGCAGGTTGGCTCTCCGACGTGTCTCCCAGGGTCACGGTTGTATTTGAATGAGGCACTCTCAAGGTGAAAGCAGGCGTAGGCACGCCAAAGTAAGCACGGAGGTTCTTCTGGATGTACCTCTCCAACTCGCCCAAATTAGGCTTGACGGCACCTGTCTCCTCGTAGATGGTCAAGCTAGGGATACCAGCGCTCAAGCACCACGCGGCGAGTTCAGAGATATCGGATACGGCACCTTCGATACCGCCGTTCTCGTCGTCCTCGCTACGCATGCTGATGATACAACTAAGCCTCTTGGGGATTTTGGCCAACTGGGTCACGTCGTTGCGGATCACCAGGGGCAGCTTGTTCGGGTAGTAGGTGATCAGGAGAAGACGAAGGTATGCCTTGTGGTAGGTGTATTCGAGATTTCGTATGATGGACATGAGGAAAAACACTGCAAGGAGGATCATATGGCTGGCGTGGTGCTGTGCCCACAGCACGGCTTTGCTAACTTCCAAGGCCATGTTGGTGGGAAAGGAAGGGAAACTGCTGGTATTATATAGTGGGATGTGGTGTACGGGTGCACCATTCAGGGACTGCCGTTTCAGGTGTCTCTTTCGATAAAAATTGTTCAGGGGTGGAGTTTTGAAATTTGCAGCGGCGGCCAATGTTTGAGAATTCAACGCTTTGTGGTTATTATGTAAAGGGGGCTGAAACTTCTGGGGTGGTGTTTCAGGAGATGGCTGCGAAAAAGTGTCATGGAACCCGAGGATCTCGGTAGCTGAGGGGAGTTTCAAGGAAGGTGGATTCTTGTCGAAATGTGGATTTTTTTGATGTACTCTGAAAAATTTCAGGATACAAGATGTTTGGAGTAAGGAAGTTGAGTCACATTTGGAAATATTACGATTGTACATTATCTGGGGCTCTACGGTCCATTTTATACGTAGTAAGTTCAGTAGCATGAATTCAGGGGGCACACGGTACAATTATTCAAATACAGATTTCTCCAAGCCGACAAAGATTCAAAGCAAATTAATGAAACACCAGAAATTTACCCCCAATTCTGCTTCTGCCTGATTGCCTCACCTCACCTCACGCTTCAGTATCATCAATTACACCACCAAAATCCCACCACCACCGCAATTGAATAAAGAACCCACCTTGACTTTTTTTTTTATTATTCGTAAGAATCCAGGAAATTCATGAAATAAAATAATCCCAACCCACTCCTCCTTATCTACCCTCATTGCTCATGCTATCCCTATTCGCAGCCATAGACAACCCACCTCCATCAACCCACCAAAACATCCAAGCCAATGATCGTTCAATTACCCAATTTCCTGAAACAAAGGCAATCAAACAAAAATCAATATAAAAAAAAAACCACATTTTTCTGCCGTGTTGAGAAACCCCACTGGGGCAACTCCTCCCATATCCAGGTCCTGCACGTTTGCTTGCCATCAACTACTCCTCCTCCTCATGTCCAAAAGAGTTCTTGACAGAATCAGCAGCCTTGCCCTTCCTGCAGGTCTTGCCTTTGCTGTGCTTCAGCTGGCCATGTACGACGTTGAAGGCGGCAAAAGAGCAGTCATTTTTGACCGTCTTAGCGGTGTCAAATCCAGGGTCATTGGTGAGGGTACCCATTTTGTCATTCCTTGGTTGCAGAAGCCAATTATCTACGATGTGCGTACGAAACCCAAGACCATCGCCACCACAACGGGTTCCAAGGATCTTCAGAACGTCAGCTTGACCCTCAGGGTGTTGCACAGACCAGAGGTGTTGAACCTCCCTAAAATCTACCAGACTTTGGGATTGGACTACGACGAGAGGGTGTTGCCTGCCATTGGTAACGAGATCTTGAAGAGTATTGTGGCGCAGTTTGACGCTGCCGAATTGATCACCCAGCGTGAGGTGGTGAGTGCCAGAATCCGCCAGGAGCTCTCCAGAAGAGCCAACGAGTTCAACATTCGTTTGGAGGATGTCCTGATCACGCACATGACTTTCGGCAAGGAGTTCACCAAGGCCGTTGAGCAGAAGCAGATTGCCCAGCAGGACGCCGAGAGAGCCAAGTTCTTGGTTGACAGAGCCGAGCAGGAAAGAAAGGCTTCCGTTATCCGTGCTGAGGGTGAGGCCGAGGCCGCCGAGACTGTTTCCAAAGCATTGGCCAAGGCCGGTGACGGTCTCCTTATGATCAGACGTTTGGACGCCTCGAGGGAGATTGCTCTGACCTTGGCTTCCTCGTCAAACGTTTCCTACTTGCCTTCTGGCAAGGCTGGCGAGGACTCCAAGAACAGCTTGTTGTTGAACGTTGGTCGCTAGTTGCGGCTGCTTACCTACGTGGCCCGAGGGCCTGCTTTGTCCCTGTGAATAGAAAATTTTTTTTCTCTATATGCTGATTTGCACCGCTTCGTCGTAGAGACCTGGGGTGGTGGCACCCAGACGAACAAGCAGCTCCACGTCGGCCACTTCCTTGGCGCAAAGACTGGTCAAGTTGAGGATATCGCTTGGAGTGCTTCCCACCACAATGTCGTCCTCCACTCTCACACCAATACCCTGATAGTGCTTGGGCCATTTGTCGTTGTAGGGCACGTAAATGCCAGGTTCAATCGTGATGACATTGCCTTTACGTAAACGGCCAAAACGAGAAACTGAGGGTGTATCGTGGAGATCAAGGCCAAGATGGTGGCCAATGTAGTGTGGGAAGAGCTCTCTTGAAACGTCAGATCTTGACAAGTTTGAGAAGCCAGGAAGAGAACGGAGCTCCAGAAGCAATGTCGTCACGGAAAGCTCATGAACGTCGTGGAGCGACATGCCGTAGTTTTCGTTACATTGGTCAATGCAAATTCGGTTGGTGTTGAGCACCGCGGTGTAGATATCTCTTTGAGGATCAGAAAAGCCGTTTGGTGAATTGGGCCATGTACGGGAAATGTCGGCACAGTATCCACCTAGTTTTCCACCAGCATCAACAAATACCGTTTCGTCTTTATAGAGAATATCGTCGTTGCGTGTGTAATGAATGGTCAAAGCATTGGGGCCACTGGCAACCACCGGAATGTATGCTTCTCGGTCACAACCACCTCTCACAAAAGCGTATTCTAGATATTTGGCAAGAAGCTTTTCTGTGACAAACGGTTCCAGACTCACCTGAGCCATGGCGGTGTTGAACGCTCTACTGGAGATTTGACCAGCTTTGTGCATCACCTTGATTTCGGCAGGCGATTTAATTGCTCTGTGCTGCGCCAAAACCAGCTTCAACGATTTCACGGATTTTCCACGGAGCATCTCGTCGATGGAGTCGCTTTGGCGGTGGTAGCCTAGACTGAAGAAGTTGCCGAATTTGGACAGTTTGGCGCCTTTGCTCTTGCTGTCAAAGTAGATATGGTCGTTTCGTTTCACGATACCCTTGAGGTAGGCATCAAGGCGGTTGATCTCAACAACCTCGTCTGCGTTGAAGTAATCGTAGGCACCTTCAAGTCCTGTTCTGGCACCTTCCCAGAGCTCTGTGGCTGGGCTTTTGGGAGGAACCAACATGTGGAATACAACATCATCGTCGTTTCTGTTGTCTGCAACCTTTTCGATCACGGCGACCGAATCGGGCTCAAGCCATCCGGTGAGGTAGTATAGGTCTGTGTCTTGTTGGAAGTGGTAAAATACCGAGCCGGAGCTGTGAACAACGTTGTTTCCAGCCACAATCACCGCTGAACGTATAGGAAGATCTTTAGCGAGACGCATCCGGCGATCGTAGTACTCCAATGCCGTGATTCCTGGAGTTAGGAAGCCTGGTTCGGGTAGGTAGTGTGGTCTTGTTTCGTGCATTGGCTGGCCCGTTTTATACGGGATTACCAGCGGAGGCCGAGTTGCATAGCTGTGGCTGAGACGTGCCCAGTTGAGACGGCACACGCTCCGCAATCTCATGTTTGATGGTGTCTTAGTAGTTGTGGATGCGAATTTTCACTTGATGATAAGGCATAGAACCCCACATCACCAACTCCCCAGCAACCAGGATCAAAACGATGCTTGTTTTGGACCCACACAAGGGGTTCCTGTTTGTTCCTAGCCAACATACGAGCCGGGAAAAGGTCCACAGCAACGGCTTTGACCAGCTTAATTGGGATGAGCACTTGCCGGTTGAGGAGTCTGATACTACTCCAGAGACCGATACTCATCGGGAGGAAGACGGTCTGAGCCCTAGAAAGCTTTCAAGAAAGATGCGTAAGGAATTGAAACAGCAGAAGAAGGCAAGCGCCCGGAAACTCAGGAACGCCAGAAACGAGGTTGCTGAGACTTTCACTGATCAAGACTTCAACGAGTACACAGCGAAGCATCAAATCAAAAAGATCCACGACAAGATCTTGAAGAAGAAAACTCTGTCTGACCCCACGGACTTCAAGGTGCTCCATTATGAGTCGATTGCTTTTTTCAAGTCTGACGTGGATTATCTTGTGCCTGGGGAGTGGCTCAATGATAACAATATTGCGCTCGTGTATGAGTTGCTCACGCATTTGTTTTTGAAAGAAGCGCCCTTCGGCCACCAAATCCTTTTACTTTATCCTTCGCTCGTTCAATTGTTCTTGCACTACCCTGTAGTGGAAGAGGTTCTGTCGATCTTGCCTCAGAAGGAGTTGGCCAAAGCAAAGTTCTTGTTCATTCCTTTTAATTTCATTGAAAGCACCATTGACTTGGAGAACGCCAACAACGGAGATCATTGGGCATTGTGTGTTTTGAGCATCATGGAGAAACGATTGTACGTTTTCGACTCGATGTCTTCTGAGGACGATCACGAAGGAGAAGAGCTTCTTGGCCAACTTGCCAAGCGTCTCCAGACTGCCATATTTAAACCCACCGATACACTCAACGTTATGAAGATGCCATGCGACCAGCAGGATAACTTTGACGATTGCGGTGTTTTTTGCATAATGTTTACCGTGTACCTTGTGTCACAGTTAATCTCCGAAGAGCCCTTTGAAGTTGACGTTAGAAACGTTATTTTCAACGCACTCAGTGGGCGCTTGTTTATGATGGAGTTGGTGTACAAGCTTTCACAAGGATATTGATCATGATTCGAAGTGTTTTTTCATGAGCAACGATTTGAGCATACTGGCGGAAGCCTCTGCCCGAACCTCGTGTGTGAGCTCCTCCACGCTGGTTTGAAGATCAATTTTATCCGCATCAGGCGACAACTTGTAGCAGAACAGGTCGGTCGCAGATTCATAGACTATACTAGACTCTCCCGCACTTAATACAGAGACCAAGAGAAGCAACTTGTTGGAGACATCATCGTAGATGGCCGAGCCAGGTGCGTAGCCAAGCATGGCTAATAGCTTTTCCCGCAGTATACGTTTCGTGAGTGAAAGAATCAACAAAAAGGCTTTCTGGTCGATGAGACGACAGAGACGTTCAAAAAAGCTTTCCTTTTCATCCGGCAAAGCAAACCCTAGACAAGCATGAAGTCTCTTTAGAAGCTCTTCGTCACTCAAAGAGACCTTGGCTGCGTGAAACTCACCGTTGGATAGAAGAGTAAGAACATCGAAGACCCTCAGCTCTAGGGATCCTGCCTTTTCAGTAAAAGCGTCCACTAGCGCCTCATTCAGATTAAAGTTGAGGTCTTTAAACGGTCTCGTGGCAATTGAAGCCACCGCATACATCAACAAAGTCTCAGATCCAAGATCCAAGCATTCTAGTGGCAGGATGTGCTCGTACAACCTGTCAAACTCGGCAATAAATACGTGAAACTTGCCCTGGGTGAACTTTGCTAGCGCACAGAGCCACTGCACCAAGTTGTAGTACTGTAATTCCGGCTGAATTGAGTTCACAACCGCCTCTGGCTTGTCCTCAAGCGACTTGAACAAAAACGAGCAGCGGGTGTGGTAAGTATGGGTCCGTTTCTCGATAGATGCAATATTTCGTGGTCCCGAAGGCCCACTATATGGCTCGTCACTTTCGTGTTTCACTTTTTTCGCCAGTTCAAACCACCAGTGACCGAATATCAATGCCACCGTTTGGTAGAAGAGGTGTTCGAAAAACCTGTTTTCCGTAAATCCCTGAAGGCTGGTAACCTGGCCGGGAAACTGTACGATATTCTCTAGCTTGCCCAAGTAGAACTGGACCATGCGGAAGTCACACTGGATCACCAGAACGGCCAAGATCTGCTTGAACTCGTCGACAACCTTCTGCTTATCTGTGGAAGCAGCCTCGTCCACCTCGACCAAAAAAGACGTGTTTGGGTGGTTTCCGTCCACTTTTCTTGCCCATTCGCTGGTGAATTGGGCCGCCTCGGGCCGATCTCGGACGTATTCTTGGAAACTTGTGTACATTGGATGAAGCGCCTGATAGTGATCCATGATCTGGAGGGCCTCAAGGGCAATTGCAGAGAGCTCTTCATTGGAGAAGGCTTCCGGCAGGCTGAATTTCAGAGCCAAGAAATGCACCTTGAGAAAGCCGGCGTCCATAGTTTGTGGTGGGTTTTGATCGTTCGAAGGTGTTTCTGGGGTAGTTGATAATGAGTACAGGATTGCGGGCTGGTTTGGGTGATGGGATATGGGGCAGGGAGGTTGTAGATTTGGGTTCCATTAATCAAGTAGATCAATAATGAGGAGTACACTTTGTTATTACTTCCCTTCGTTTTTGAACAATGTATAACCTTGAGTGGCGGGCTCAAATTGTAGTTGATGGATTTCGCAGCCAAGCTTGATATGATATTGGGGGCGGAAAGTGATAATTGTATGACAAACAGGGGAATCTGGATAAGATGAAGGTAGTGATATCTTTACAGAAACCACGAATATGAATTGGTCAGCGGGCCAATTGGCATTATGTGACTGAATTCCATGCCCAAAACTCGTACCTAACACTATTACCATTCCTCGAACTTCAGAAGTCTATAAATTAGAGATATCCTAATAGTCGTGGATCGTTCTTGAGGCGATGATTCCATATCCTCCTTACTTCATACCTACCGCGTCTCTCCTTATCCTCCTACAATATACAACCTCACTAACCAATCCCAATTATCCATTAGTTATATCCATCCGGGGCTTTGCCCAATTAGTTCCAACGCTTCATACCCACCTCCTATATCAACAACAGACTCGTCGAGTAGGACGAGCAGATGTGATACAAGATGGATGCCATCCCCCAACTGAAAGGGATCCACGTGCTCATGGCCAAAGCACCGGCTCTGTAAATGGCCGCTAGAAGAAGCCCAATAATCGCCCCCAGCATGAATCCCTGTGAAACTCCAGCCACCAAGTACAGAAAAGCAACAATCACCAGTTGCACCACCACGGCTTTCTTCTTGGAAGCCACGATCTGGCGCTCTCGATACGCTCGGAGATTCATGGAAAGTGCCGCAGCCATGCCAACGAGAAAATACGCTCCGCTGAAGAAAATGATCACCCAGTAAACGGTGAACTTCCAGATGTCTATGGAGTAATATAGAAACAGCTCATTGTAGCGGGGCAGGGTGCCTCCTAGGGGCCAGAAAATGGCAGGGAATTTCGGGGTCAGGTAGCCGATCGGCACGTCCAGCGAGCTGACGAAAACCTTCATAAAACTGTGAAGTTTTGTTGTAGATGTGGTTCTGAAATATGAGCCTTGATACTGTAGTGAGGTGTTGGTAGTGCATACGAGGTGATATATAGACAGATCGGTGCCTAGCTCTTCTCCCTATATAAGATGCAATTCCTCATTTTTTTTTTTTAAAATAAGAAAACACAATTAGTTGGCTGTGGCCCACTTTACGTTCCTTTCACAATTTCACTAGAACTTGTTGAAATGTCGATACACTTCTGAGGACACTTCTGACGATGTCATTCCTACTACTCCGAGGTCGCTTGGATGCTTTAATGACATTGAACTTATTAAGCGGATCCACAAGGTTACGTCCCAAAACAAAGGTTATGTAGAGACGTAGAATAGAGAGCATGTTCTCACTAGAGACTGTCTCGTTAAATTGATGTCAAAGCCTCCATGTACATCACTATGAGGCATCACTCAGATTGAAACTACGAATTGCTGCCGTAACACCATTAAAATGCCGATCAAGAAAAAATCATGTTTTTGTCAATTGAATACCATTTCCTCTTTGGTCCAAGTTAATGAGTATGTGATGTCTCGCTTACAACTTACAACTTCACTAGACACCAACACCACACGCCCACAACAACAATTAGACTTTCAGGCAATAAATTAGCCAGTGAATCCTCTAAGATCCTCAATGCATGTAATTTCCCAATTCAAGGGGAACATATTGCCATTTTGACTATGATCACGTGACCATATAAGAATCTCCCGATTCCTCTTGACCCTGTCAACTTTCATTATCATTTTAAATTGATTTCCAGATACTAACTAGAACTCTTTCTATTCCGCCAAAAAACATCCCTAATATCCCGTGGGAGTGCCAGGGTAAAGTGCATACCTCCTACTTCAGGCCTGCACACGTATCGCCACTTCAACACCAACTACTACTTCATGTCCAGATACGACTCCAGAACAACCATCTTCTCGCCTGATGGGCGTCTTCACCAAGTGGAGTATGCGCAGGAAGCCATCTCCAACGCCGGCACCGCCATTGGCATTTTGTCTCTGGAAGGTGTGGTGTTAGCTTGTGAGAAAAAGTTCACCTCCAAGTTGCTTGATAACGACGGAAGCGCAGAGAAGTTGTACATATTGAACGACCAGATGATGTGTGCTGTTGCGGGCATGACGGCCGATGCATCGATTCTTGTCAACAATGCCAGGGTGACGGCTCAGAGATACTTGAAAACATACAATGAGGAGATCCCCTGTGAGCTTCTTATAAAACGGGTTTGTGACGTCAAGCAAGGTTACACGCAGCACGGTGGTTTGCGTCCCTTTGGCGTTTCTTTTATCTACGCTGGTTACGACGATATCCACAAGTACCAGTTGTTCACATCCAACCCCAGTGGTAACTACTCCGGCTGGAAGGCCATTTCCATCGGCGCCAACAACTCCGCCGCACAGACGTTGTTGAAGAAGGACTACAAGGACGAGATGCTGTTAAAGGAGGCGTGTGAGTTGGCGGTGAAGGTGCTTTCGAAGACGATGGATGCGTCTAACATGAACAGCGAGAAGTTGGAGTTTGCCACGTTGAGCGGTGGTGGCGAGAAGCCTGCTGTGTTGAGGAAGATTTGGAACGACGCCGAGATTGACGAGTTGATCAAGGTGTCTGGTGTCTTGGAGAAGGCCGATGAGGAGTAGGTCCTCGTACATACATCACTAGAAGAAGCGTAATGACGGAGTGTAGGAAGGAGATGGCCGATGGAAAGGATGCTAGTGGAGGGCTAATGTAGGCTCGTCATGGGAATTAAAAAATGGGTCATTTGGTGTTAAAGTGATGATCTTACAAGATAACACCGATTTGTTGCTCAAGGTGTAAATGAGTATGTTTGAAAATTTCAATGACCACAATTGAAATTTACCAAAACAGGACAATGGATTGATTATTTGGGGCTTGAAATACTGCTTTCAAAAGTTGGGGACTTTAAAATAAGAGATAAGCCTAGCACCAACCCCAAGACAATTCTTCCCTATTTTCGTAATTAGAATACTTCAAGAGGGGACAAACGAAGAAGACTTCAGACTGGTTCTCGACGATAATGACTTTTGAAAGACAGTGGTATTCGCCTTTCAAGACATCTACTCTTCGAATTCCATGCACCGATGAACTACAAACCATACTATCGATTACGTTTCTGTTTTACAACATTTGTAACCTCCAGGAACATTATGCTTCTGCTAAAACAATAAAATAAAAATCGCTTACGATTGTATCCTCCTAACCCTTCTTCTTACTATGAATCTCCTACCCTCTATGGCTGCGAAAACCACCCCATATTCCACTTCATCAACTGTCCAACAAACCAAAAAAGCAGCAAAAATACCATAAACCAACCCAACCTTACCCTTCACAAAAACAAAATCACAAATCCAAAAAATCAAAAAATCCACCCCGACCACCCCACCGTGTGCACCCACACCATCGTGAGCGCTCACTAAATGAACCGCAACAACCATGAGCTTCTTTCAATTGGGGCTTCCGGCCAAAACACTACGGGAAATCCGGGCCACAAACACCATTCTGGCTCGGCTACACGACCAGTTGAACAAATTACATGAAGAAACGGCGTTTTTTCTCCAAACTGCCCAGGCTCCAGAAGATCCAACGGAGATCCAGCAGTTGTTCCAGGACTTCTACTTCTTGGTGGCGGCCAAGACAGCCAAGTTTCCGGAAATCCACCTCAGCAAGTTGAAGGCGTTTGCTTTGAAGCTTGATGATTTGACGCCTACTAGCGAAATCGACTCTGCTTTGATCCACTTGGTAGACAGGTACTTGGTGGTTCTAGGGGCCCACGAATTGGCCAACTCCTTGATTTACAAGACCATTGTTTTGACCAGTCAAAGCAACTACTGGGACGACGTGAAGCTGCTGACTTACGGGAAGGTCTGTTTCGGTGTACAGACGTTGCCTTATAGACTCTACGATTTCACTTCCAGGGGCGTGAACAACACGGTCTTCTCTCAAAGCCAGAGTGGCATCGTGGCGAGAATCAAGAGCTCCTTCTACGCCCTCTGGAACACATTCAGCAAAATGGCAGCCCAGACAGCGGCCCACTTGAACAGGAACTTCGTCTTAAGAGGATCTAAGCTTCGTTTCTTGAAAGTGCCGCTTTCGTACATCGACACCGAGATCAAGGAAAAGAAGGAAGCTGTCCAGGCGCAATTGGACATCCACTACGGCCAGTTGGGCTTGTTCATCAACAGTTTGCCTGTGGATATCGAGCTTTTGGGCAAACTTCTCGAGTGCAAACCAGAAAGAAGTGAAGTGCTTCAGAAAATCGAAGATAACGCAGAAAGCACTTCAGAGTATAAGGCTACCCGCCCTCCAGGTTTGGTAGCCCGCTACTGGCCTGTGCTTCTTTTGTTGGTCAAGTATGGTCCATCTACAACAACCTCCATCTACCAGAACCGTCTTGCCATTGTGGACTGGATCAGGCTCAATTTAGTGGACACCGTGGTTGGGTTTTGGAAAAATTGGGTCGTCAAGCCTGTCTGGGACATGTTGGCGATACTCCGTTCAGACGACACCATGACGATCACATCGAAAGAGTCCCTCCAGTCTGACCTCAACTCGTTGGAGCGGATGGTGACTGACTTCATGAAAGACAATGGCATGACCGTGAACTTGGAGCAGGTCCATAGGGAGGTCGCCCAAGGCGATTTGACGGTTATGATGTCGCAATACGAAAAGGAAATCAAGACGCCGTACAAGCTGATTATCCAGGGTCTGTTAATCCGGTCGATTTTGATTCAGATCCAAAAGACCAAGGTTGACGGCGCCATTGCAATCAGCGGTATCGACAAATTGCTCAAGCTGCAGCAGTTGCTTTTCGGTATGCTTTCTGTGCTGCCTTCCCTTTTCATTCTTTACCAAGCCAACCTGGCCCTTCACAGAGAAGGATATTCCAGCAAGAGCCAGCGTATCATGTGCTTGAAGAGCCTCAATCTGGTGGGTGCCTTGGTGAACAGAGAGGGACAGGACGATAAGCTTATCGGAGATGGAAAGCTTTTTGTCGAGACAATCAACCTTACGCTTCTCCTGAGAAAAATCATCCCCAGCAAGCTCCAAGAAGACTGGCTCAGAGATCTCAATGAGCTTATGGTGGCCAGTGCAGAGGACAAAGAACGTGCCAGTCGTGCCGTGGAGCGGATTTGGTCAATGTACCTGCCATTCTTCAGGCGGGGGATCTAGAGAAGATACAAGATTTGCGTCTTCAGCATTCCCCTCGATCGAAGCTTCCATGACAGCATGAGGTTGCAGTTTTCCGAGCGGATTGGCATGAAGTGGTGGATTCCATGCCCGTAATTCCACATCTTGCCAAGAGAGGAAATATCGTTCGGGCGGTGTCTACAATTGATTTGGCAAAGCGGTAACTCCATGATCAAATATTCCGCTGAATTAGTCGCTGAACTTGCAGAATAATTATCTGACAGTGCCGCATTATTCGAATTATTTGTTGAATGATTTTATCCCACCAAATCATGTGGACCCTTTGCTGACATTATTTGCGACATGTGAGCCCTGGACTAAAGGAATGCCCAGGAGGGGAGCTAAAACAGCAAAGCAAAGCAAAGCAGGCTGAGGCCGGTGATCAGGCAGCGATGCACAGATTCCTAAAGCAGTAGAGAGCTTCACCAGTCAAGGAGCCCATGGAAAAGAGACTTCTGACTTCTGAAGCATGCTTTTCGTGAAAACGACATTTGGTTGACATTTGAGGAGGGGTCATCAAAGCTGGTCTAAAGCTACAATGGGCGGGGCCCAGTAAGAACCAGCTAGGTTGCAAAAGAAAGTTTCAAAAGAAAAAAAAAAAAAAAATACCAACTCCAAGCAAGTGTGGCTCACAAGAGGGTCGGGGCTCGTTCCGAAAATGCACCCTGGCACCCCGGCTGCCGCACAATACAATCAAAGAAGGTCATTGTCAAGCGGGGGCAAGTGTCCATTCAGGCTGAGGCCCATGGAATGAAGAGGCGGCTGTCAAAAACGGAAAACTTCCTATGGTACGGCTGCAGAATAGGAGGCTTCAATGGAGGGGAGTCCGAGGGGATGGGAGGGGAGATGACAATAGAGCAGCAAAGCGAGAGGCAGCGCTGCAGTATGTGAGTGAAGTTGATGCGATTGCAGCGAGAGGGAGGAAAATACGGAAGCGCTGAAACGCAGAAGAAAAACAAAAAAAATACCAAATTTAATTCCGACGGGAAATTCCCTTCTTTTATGCCAAGCAGTGTGCGTCGCTGGGACTGGCTGCGAAAAAAAAAGAAGTGGACTGGATCTGGCAACGTCCCAAACCGGCAATAGGCAACCCGTCCACCCACGCCCTGAAGTTAGCAGCATCAACGCTAAAACAAAAAAGAAAACTAAAATGACGGAAGCAACTTCAATTAAATTGAATATTATTTTGCCGCTCAAGTGACGTCCCCTTAACCGCTTGGCAGACCGGGGGGTAAAACTCCGAAAATTCGACCCCACCATATAACCCACCGTCCTGTCGCAGTGCTCGACTCTGGCCCTAGCAAGCTGTTTGCGGGGAACACTGACAGATATAAGGACCTCCACCGCCGCCTTCGCACAACCAGTTCGTTTTCTGGACTTTCACCGTTTTACACTTTTTGGGTACTCTGCTGCCTAAAGCCTGTCTCCGTAACTACGCTGTCTCCGGCCTCGCTAGAGTCAGTGCACAAAAGCTCCTCCCAAGATTCCCCATCCGTATGTGCTCACGATGGCTCGTTCGGCAGACGAGCCAGAAACCGAATCTACGCCTCGTGCCATGCTAGACCAAAACGACCTGGCCTCGCTTTCGTCGCTGGGGTTCCACAATGCCACCACTTTCCCGCCATTGGCCCACGGCGGCTATGGCACCAAAACGGCCACCGGGAACCTGCGCATCTTCAATTGCAAACACTGCCAGCGGGCCTTCACCCGTGAAGAGCACCTCACCAGACACATTCTACTGACTCACAACAAGCTCAAGCCCTACATCTGCGGCATCTGCCTGCGCCCGTTCTCTAGACGGGACTTGCTACTACGGCACGCCAAAAACCTCCACCAAGGTTCGGAGGTGGCGGTTCTGCGGATCCGCAAGTCGTGCAAAAAGGCGCCCGAGGAGGACGACGATAAGGACAAGGACGACCAGCGGATGAAGATGTCTGTCAATATGTTGGTATCATGATCCTTCGGAAACGAAGCGGGTGGTATCACCAGGACCAGGTGCGGCTGCAACTGCTGTGACGTTGCAATCGCCGATGTTTAGCTGGGCCCACGCCGGTGTGCTCTCCTATTCGACCCCTCCTCTAGCATCCCTCCACGTCAAGAAATGCCCTGCGGCCCGACGGACCGGACTGGCGCTGGAAGTCTTTTTCCAGGTATTTCCCCCATTACTGCTTTTGGGCAGCAAATCTCTCCGCTGCAAGAATGCAGTCACGTGACGCGACAGCTCAAAAAAAAAAAAAAAAAATTAACAGGCAGGGAAACAAGAAAATTTACGTTGAGCGCGGTGGGGATGCAAAAGGGGAAGTTCGGAGTTTTTGAGCCGCCCCGGCGATGCAAGATCCCTTCCGAAATACCCACCAGGGGTCGAAATTTCCTCCCACAAGCAAACATCGTTCAGGCCACTTTTTCGCTCGCACGGCGGCTATCGTGCACAAATTATGTGCCACTGCCAATAATGGCGACTCCGCTCCGTATATTCCCCGCTACAGCCATCGCCTGTTGCTCCATTTGCAGCCAATGGGGGGAAGAGCACCCGTGGAGCCATTATTTTCTCTCTACTTCTCTGGGAAGGCTGGCTGGGGTGCTCGTGTGACTCCAGCAGCTCGTAAGCATAGCTTGATTTATTAATATATTCGGTTTTTGGAACATGCGTAAAACCTCGTAAAATTGTTGGGTCGATCTCGGATAGGGCCCAATTGGGTACCAAGCCAACAGAAAACATTTCTTGTCCCCTCAAAAGCTTGGTATATCAATAGGGGGATCCTCTTGATTCTTCTTTACACATTGTACCATGAAGTGGAGCGTCTTTCTACGTTCTGTCAGATTGAGGAAAAGGAGGAACTTCAATACCATTTGTTCCGTTTTCATGATTTCTTGGTGAGGTCTTTTCAATGAGGTTACGAAATTTATAGTGCAATACAATGAATGACGATTGATGAAAGAATCAGTAATGGCGATTGGAGAGTGGGGGGGTAATGGTGATGATCAGGGGTGGTGGATTGCGTTTGGAATTTTGTGGATTTCCTGTGGATTTCCGATGTATTGGGGTTTAGAAGCAATTGAGCATAAATGGGGTCTAATTGTGTTCATCGATTTGATATAATCGACTGGGTGTCGTTGATGGATGGATCGTCTGCTGCCCCAGGTGCATTAACATCGACGATCAATTGAAGTTGCATCTGCTTTGAGGACCCTTTTTGTCAAAATGAGTTACCCCTGAGCCACTGTCTAAATCAGGCTTGATGAGGATAAGGGTCGGAAGCTTTTGAAAAACATTATATGGTTATGACTTACAGCATATTGACGCTTGCTGGAGTCGACGTTCGACAAATGGATGTCTTGGCAGTCTCTCATTAACTATGCTAATGAAAAAGGAAATTTTAGAGACTAAGATTTGCTGTTCCGCAACCTTCAACTTTTGTGTTGATAACAAGGAGGCAATACATCCAATGATTTGTCTGACTTGAACGAAGGTGTGGAAGACACTTCTCCGGCAGTATCCAAATCCAAAAACCATCGCCCACCATAAAGCTCAATGCGAGATTCATTGTCGCTCTTTGACATTGATCTTGATCCTTTGACAATATTGCCTGAGGATTGGTGGTGTCTTTATAAAGGGCATTCACAAATGCTTGTCAGTTTCGTGTCAATATCGGTGTTAGACCATCGGGACACCACAGACCCTCCAAAATAACTGATTCGAAAATTTAAAGAAGTACCAAATTTGTGGGTTGTTAGAGATCTTGCGGAGTTTCCACTGCATGGCGACCCAGAATGAGGTACAATGGTGTCGCTAGACCAACCAAATGCCTAGACCTCCCTAATTTTTAAAAATGAAAAAGCATCAAACTCCTCACAATCTCATCTTCATAGAAATAAAAAACTCCACCTTGTTCGACTACATCTCCATCACCACACCCTCACCTCTCCAGCCTTGCAGATTATCAACATCGCGGTTTGCAACCAAAACCACCTTCAATTCACCATGGCGGCTGGAAATGCCCTTTTTGTGTACTCTGTGCCGGAAACGCCGTGGCACGTGGTGGTGACGGACCAAAGCCGGCATTTCTACTTCAATTCGGCCACGAAAGCGTCGGTGTGGCAGATCACGGAAACCGATGAGGGAGTACTGGAAAAGATCGATTACAACCAATTGGCTGTGCTTTTCGCCAAATCTCGTGGCTGGGCGCCCAGGGAGAAAGGGCGGCCGCGGAAGGAGGTGAAGAAGGCTGAAAATGAGGAAATTGTTGAGGAGGTGGAGGAAAAGGTGGAGGAGATGGAGAACCCTGAAAGTGAAGAGGAGGAGGAACACGTGGAGCCAGAGGTACCTCACGACTTGATTGGGTCGATTGTGGCGGATGCAGGGCCAGTTGAAGAGGAAGAAGAGGAGAAAGAGACCAAGGAGCAAGCTGGAGGATTGGGTATTCTTCAAGGTTACGGAAGTGACTCTGAAGAGGAGGCCGAGAGTCCAAAAGAAGTTAACGATCCAGAGGAAGCTGACCAGGCAAATGATGTCGCGGAATCTGAAGAGGACGTCAATGCCGGGCTAGAGCTCGGAATTCTGGAGGACGAAGGTGAAGATGATTCTGAAGAAGATTCCAAATCTGCCTTTAAGGAACTACTATCGCAGCATCAGGGCACTTTCTCCAAGTTCGACCCGTGGTTTCTTGTGGCCGAGGAGCTTGTTTCCGTTTTGGCGCAGGAGCCGGCTTTCTATACGCTTCTGGACGAAACCAAGGAGGCTATTTTCAATGAATGGGTTGCTGAACAAGGTGAGTCGAGAAGCGGCATATACCCCACGCAAGTCTTACACTTCTTTCAATCACTCCAGGAGCACAAAAGCGAAATACGAAAGTTGCCCTATGTTCAATTCAAGGACCAGTTTCCCATAGACTCTGAGGTCGAGGATCAGGACAAGCTATACAGACAGTTTCGGGCCACCTTGGTGGAATTCGCAGAATACGAAAAGCAGCTTAAGAAGAGCGGCTACAAGGGCGAGAATCTCAAGGTGAAGCGAGTCGCCGAATTTGTGGCTGCCGAGTTAAAGGGATTGGAAATTGCACATCAAGAGCACGAGCTGCAGGCAGATCTGTTCTTTGAAAAGTGGCTGGATCTTTGTAACCACTTTGACTTGCCCCAATCCATGGTGGAGAGCCCGATGAATTTCATTCTTGGCGACGAGAAGAGGTACATTTGTTATAGAGATGCCTTGAGGAAGTGAGACATCGGGAATGCTCATGGGCACTTGGCGGTTGTCTCTCAGAAGCATAATCATTCCAAACAAATTCATTCGACGATATGCTGTTGTCGTTAGGTGGAAGTAGTTTAAAGTGGTTGGTCATCACCACTGATATGGTCCATCCTAGCCCCATGTCATGTAGTATAGAAATAGAAAAATAATCTGTAACGTCGATAAATACTCGAATAAAGAAAATTGACAGAGTTTTGTTTCGATTCAATAAATCCATGATTCCGTGACTTCTTTGACTCACATTCACCGGCTCCAACTTCATCAACCTGCACAGGTTATTCCCCATACTATCACCTACCCGACCTCAATTGCCCAATCACCCACAACTGCAACGTCCCATTTGATCGACATAACTGTAACGTTGCACTCAAATCTCCCTAATCAGAAGAGCATTGATTCAGCATGTCCCGCGTGGCAGTCACAGGAATCGGTTTGGTGACTCCTCTAGGTATCGGTACCCAGTCATCCTGGAACAATCTCATAAAAGGCGCCTCTGGGCTCATTTCTACAAAACAACTACCCGACTACAAAGAAGGCTGGGATAAGGTTCCGTCCAAAGTGGTTGGAAAAGTGCAAAACTGGGATCCAGACAGATGTGCTGATAAGGACGCTAGAAGATGGGCCCTTTTCACTCAATACGGAATTGTCGCTACTCAGGAGGCCCTTGAAGATTCCAAATTGGATTTAAAAAGCATAGACAGAAGCAAGATGGGTGTGGCGGTCGGTTCAGGAATTGGCCTGTTTGAGGATGCCTACAACAACTCGGTAGCATTCCACGAAAAGGGCTACAAAAGGGTCCAGCCGCTCTTTATTCCGAAACTTCTCAACAACATGGCCGCTGGAAACATCTCCATAAAGTACGACCTTCGAGGTCCTCTCCATTCAGTGTCTACAGCCTGTGCTACAGGTTTAAACGCTATAGGTGATGCCTATAATTTCATACACAATGGTTATGCTGATGCAATGGTCTGTGGAGGTCTGGAAGCGTCCATTCACCCGCTAGCATTAGCCGGTTTTGCTAGAGCTCGTTCTGTGGTGACTGAATATGAAGATGAACCTTGGAAAGCCTCGAGGCCTTTTGATAGAGATAGAAACGGTTTCGTGCTCAGTGAAGGATGTGGCATTTTAGTTTTGGAGAATATGGAAATGGCCAAAAAAAGGGGAGCTAAGATTTATGCAGAGGTTTCTGGTTACGGTTTATCTGGAGATGCCAACCATATCACTGCACCTTTGGAAACTGGAGATGGAGCGTTTGCAGCCATGAAAATGGCACTTGAAAGAGCCAAAGTCGATCCATCTCAGGTCGACTACGTCAATGCCCACGCCACTCTGACGGTGATTGGCGACCGGGCCGAAAACCACGCAATACTGACTTTATTTGCTAAAAACTCTAACCTTGCCGTGTCCTCGACGAAATCGTCCATCGGCCACTTGCTCGGCGCTGCGGGAGCGGTCGAGGCGGCCTTTACGTTGAAGGCAATTGAAACGGGGCTCGTGCCGCCCACTCTTAATTTACAAAATGTTGGTCGCCACAAGGACGATGACCCGACACAGTTCACATTCGACTATGTTGCCAACGAGGCCAAGGAGAGGCTGGTGCACCACGGCTTGTGCAACTCGTTCGGGTTTGGTGGCGTGAATAGCTCAGTTCTCTTCAGCAAACCTTGAGCTCCACCCTTCTTCATTTTCATTTTTTCATTTTTTTTTTTTTTTCTTTTGCTCTTTATAGTGAAATCAATCAAGCGAAGGACTGGAAATCATGCTTAACACCCAACAACCTTGTTCTTTGGGAACGTGAAGCCGGCCATCTCCCACGATGTGTGGTTGTTGTTGTAGTAGGCATCCTTGTGGTTCTCAATGTACTCGGTGGTTGGGTAGCCGTCAGGGTCACAAGTCATGCTGATGGAATTTGGAGGCTGGTAGATTCTCACGTAATCCACTCTCATGTGCGATGGGAAAATGAGGGAAGGCCAGTCAATGTAAGCCCACGAGTTGGAGATACCCAAGTTGATAACGATGGCCATGGGCTCCTTGGAAATTCTTCTCCAACCAATGTTACCGTTAGGGCTCAAGGCCCACGCGTGCAAGGTGAAAGCAGCACCTTCCTTGCCCTTACCGACATACCAGGTGATGTAACCATCGTCATTGTCGCTCATGTACTCGTATCCGTACTCCTGGAACTTACCAGCACCCTCACCACGCTCGTACCAGGTGGTGTTCAAGGTGACAAGACCGGACACGGCCTGCTGGAATGGACCACCAGTGTAGGTGTTCATGGCACAGACCTCGTTGTTGTGAATCTCAATGAAACTGTAGTCTGGGTAATACCACACATCGTATGGAGCAATTTGGTACGACATGGACACCACACCGGTCTTAAGGGTGTCATCAATGGAACCCTCAATGATATCAATCTCAGGAGCACCACGACCCGTGCCGGCGTTGGGGTGGTCCTGACCCGAACACGTGCAAGCATTCAACTTTTGACCTGGCAAGTAGGAGATACCATCTGGCGACGACTGGTTAGCGGTGATACCGGCGTCACACGAGTCGTAAGTATAAGGCCAAACACCCTCAGTAGAAGCCAAGTAACCTGGACGGGCCAAGTTACCCAAAGTCCAAAGACCAGGCCAGAGACCCAACTTGTGACCGTAGTTAGGCAAGTTAACCGACGTGACAATAAGACCCTCAGAGAAACACATCTTGTTCCACGACTGAAGCATAGCCGATCTGTAGAACAAGTCGTGGTTCTTGTAGGCGTCCAAGGTGATGTGAAGGGTACCGTTGGAGGTGGTGGCAGCGTCAGGGTCATACCACTCCAAATCCTGAGTGGCCTGGTAGTGGATGTCCACCGCCTGGAAAAACTGGTCATCTCCGTCGTAGAAAGTTCTGCCTTCGGCGTTGAACTCGTCCGAGAAAGTCAAGACCCACTCATCGCCGTTGGAGCTAACTCTAGTGTGCTCGTCCTCTGGGGTGTCAGGGTCGATCAAAGACGTTCTGATGGCGCTGGAGAGCGGGTAGGTGTAGGGGGTCAAAACCTCGTAGGACTCTGGCTTGTAAGGGTTGGTGACGCCCGAAAAGGTGAGCACGGGAATAAGAATGAAGACAGCGATGGCACCGAGCAAAAGAAGAATGAAGCCTAGGAGACCAAAACCCACGCGTCTGTCCATGTGCTTGAGATCGTACCAGAACCTATTCTTGTCGTATGCAGCGTCGGCGATGGGGTCTGGGTTGTGCAAGTAGTCGTCCGGTTCCTTTTCATCAATGTGAAGAGGGAACTGGTCAGCAGGGTACCCACCGAACGGGGAAAGGTCCACTTTGGCCAAAAAAGGGTCCAGCACGTTCTCGCCGTTGCTGGAGGTGGTTTCCAGGCCATTCTGGGTCAACTGCGTGTACTGGGAGTGGGATCTCTTGAACTGCTCCAGAAGCGATGTCAGGGAGTGTTCTCTCAGGTTGGCAAGACTAGGGTACCTGTTGAACTCAGTGGGAGCGACCAAGTTGCCCTGCTGGGAAGGCAGCGACATGGGGCGGGTGTTTCTGTCGACGTAGTAGCCGTTGTAGCTGTTTCTGTTGGAGTCATCCACGGGAGAGTGTTGGAGCAACTCATCCAGAGCAGCTTCATCAAAATGGCTCAGATCGTACAGACCCAGTCCGTCGTCAAAGGGGTTACGAGGGCTGTCCACGTATCCGTTGTTGGTTAAGTCACGGTGGGACATGGGAAAAGATGGCGTAGTGTTTAATGGATCAGAAGGAAGTTTTGATGGTTTATTTTCGGCTGTGCGCGGTATAAATAGACCCTGGCGTTATGGCTTTGTGGAATGGGGATATGTGGGGATGGTTTCGGCGCCAGCGATGAACGAATGAAGATTTGAACTTTCTTAGATCTGAAACCACAAAAAAAAAAGAAGTTGTGGAAGAAGTTGGTGTAGCTTTTTGGAGGCTGAAGGAGGCAAGCAAGACTTGGCTGCCAAGACCAGGCGCGACGATGAAGCAAGGCTTGATTCCGGCAGGTCAGTGCACAGAAGGCATGGTGGGCACAAAAGACGAAGATTTGTTTAAATACAAAAAATAACAAAAAGATGAAATTTGAATCCTTTCACTTTTCCTTCTTTTACTTTTTCTTCTTTTCGTCTTTTGTTGTTTTGATTCTGGTGGTATGCCGCTGCGCAAGGACAAGGCGCGAGAATCGCCAGATTTAGCCGCTTGCGCACCAGATGAAGCGCAGAAAGCGAGAAACGGCTCAACCAAAGGCAGATTTTGCTGTGGGCTGGAAATTTTTGGAAAATACCGAAAAACAGCTTCTTCGAAAATGTCCACTTTTCGGGGGCCGCCACGGCAATCGTCCGCTTTTTTCATTGGCCGAGCCTATACTTTATTTTCTGCGGTGATGGCTGCGAATGCAGCTGCGCCCGAGTCGGTTACTGCGGCACACAAAGACGATGAGCTCCTAAAATTATCAGATCTGGGGGTTGAAAGCCGCCAAAACCACAATATTTAGGGAATCTGCCAAAAATCAGCGAATCCTCCAATCATCGAGTTTCTTCCTCCGGGTACCTGTCTCAGCCTCTGTGCTGTACGCAGGACGGCTGGAGCAACCCATGGACCACGAAGCCTTGACGTCTGGTGACGGGGTGATTTAATCAGATTTGGGCGATTCGGGATATTTTTGGCGAAATCCTGAAAATCAGCGTTTTTCCAGTTTCTCCGTTCTTCCGTTGAATTGTATACCCAGCGAGGCGAAGCAGCGCGAGACCTGCCAAATTTGTCTAAACAAAGCAGACAGAAAACGGCACCATCCACGGCACTGAAACCACAGCCTGGAAAATGAGCACTGACCAGTAGCGCTGGCATTTGAGCTTTTGAGCTTTGAAGCGGCATTTGGAATTTTGGCATTTCTTGCTTCTGCCTGAAAAGTCGTTTTCCAAAATGAAATTCATCTTGGTGGTTCTTCAGGCTGTCTTCCATGTGGACCTGGTGGCTGCGAAAAACACAGAACCTCTGCTTTTGCAACCAAATCATCAAACTTAATCCTCAAACTTTGATCAAACTCTGATCAAACATCTAACACTTATCGGCGATCTTGTTACGGGGCACCTTGTTGCCCGTCTCGGACCAAAGCGTCAAGTTGCTGTTCATGTATGCGTTCAAGTGCAGCTCGATATAGTCAGTGGTTGGGTAGTCCTCGGGATCACAGGTCACGCTGATCTGGTCCTCAGGCTGGTACAATCTAATGTAGTCCACCCGGAGACGAGCAGGGAAAACCATCGAGGGCCAGTCAATGTATGCCCACGAGTTGGAAATACCAAGGTTCATCACCACAGACATGGGCTCCTTGGAAAGTCTTCTCCAGCCGACATTTCCGTTTGGTCCAAGCGCTTTGGCGTGAACGGTAAGCGTGGGGTCCTCGCCAACGTACCAGGTCAAATGCCCGTCTTCATTGTCGTTGAGGTACTCGTATCCGTACACCTGGAAATGGCCAGCACCTTCTCCACGCTCGTACCAAGTGTTGTTAAGCGTGGTGACACCCGAAACAGCCTGCTGGAGCGGACCACCAGTGTAAACGTTAGCACTGGTGACTTCTGGGTTGTGGATTTCCAAGTAGTTGTAGTCTGGCATGTACCAGATATCCATCGGGGCGATCTGGTAGGATTGGGACGCCAAACCAACCTTCAAGGCGTCGGTGTCGGTTTCCGCTTCGATGATATCGATTTCGGGTGCTCCACGGCCGGTTCCGGCGTTAGGGTGGTCTTCTCCAGAACATGTACATGCGTTAAGCCTCTGGCCTGGAAGATAGGAAATTCCGTCTGGAGAGGACTGGTTGGCGGTGATACCGGCATCACAGGAATCGTAAGTGTATGGCCATAAGCCCTCTGTGGATGCTCTGTAACCTGGACGGCCCAAATTGCCCATAGTCCAGAGACCGGGCCAAAGACCACCTTTAGCACCGTAGTTGGGAAGCTGGGCCGAAATCAAAATCATACCTTGAGTGTAGCACATCTTGTTCCACGACTGCACCATTCCGGAGCGGTAGTACAAGTTGTGGTTCTTGTAGGCGTCCATCTGGGAAATAAGCGTACCGTTAGCGGTAGTAACAGCATCGGGATCGTACCATTCCAAGTCCTCGGTACCACTGTAGTGGATATCCACCGCCTGGAAAAACTGGTCGTCTCCGTCGTAGAAAGTTCTGCCTTCGGCGCTGAATTCATCCGAGAAAACCAACTTCCATTTGTCGCCGTTTTTGTTTTTCTTGTACAAGGCGTCTTCTGGAGTGTCTGGATCGACCAAATTTGTTCTGATGGCGCTCGAAAGCGGGTACTTGTAAGGAGACAAGAGCTCGTAGTGTTCGGGGTGGTAGGGGTGGGTGACACCAGAGTAGAAGAAAACAGGCAAAAGCACGAAAATGACAATGGCTCCGAGAAGCAAGAAAAGCACACCAAAGGCGCCTCCGGCAGCACGCTTATCCATGGTTTTCAAGTCATACCAGAATCTGTTCTTATCGTATGCGGCGTCGGCAATAGGATCCGGGTTGTGCAAGTAGTCGTCTGGTTCTTTTTCATCGATACTGAGAGGAAATGACAGAGCAGGGTAGCCGCCAAAAGGCGAGAAGTCGACATTTGCCATAAACGGATTCAGGCTTTTCATCAGCGCATCGTCCTCAGGCGTACCCAGATCCAGCCCGACATTAGGCAGGTATTCTTGTCTCATTTGAGACGCCAAGGAAGTCAGCGAAACGACTCTCGATCCTGTCATCAGCGGGTACCTGTCAAACTCAGGCGGCATTTGAAGCCCTGCCTGTGCCTGATCCAGCGAGCTGTGACCCAGCAATAAGTTGGCAGAAGTGTCGTTGGAGTAGTATCCCGAAGCAGCACCTAAGCGGTTTCCGTACTGGCTTGGGCTGTGCTGCAACTGCTCCAGAGAGGCAAAAGACGAGTTGGAGTCTCTGGAGTTGTTTTCGTTGTCTAGCTCGGAAGTAAACGGGTTCTGTGGTGTTTCGTAACCCAGCAGGGGACCGTTGAAAGTGAGATCACGAACCATCTTGGGATAGCTTATCGTCTAGGGTTCCTGGTCAAAAAAGCTTAAAGTTGCAAATCTGCGGACAAGAAAAAAAGACTGCGTTGACAGTTGTGGATTTTCTTGTGTGGAGGTTAGGCGATGCTTTAGTGGTCTTGGCGCTGAAGAAATTGCAGCAAAAGTGAGGTAATTAATGCAGCAGGGGACTTGGGGTCCTGTGGATTCGCCTGATCTGGCAGGGTGGGTTTGGTTCGACTGGGAGGAAAAGAACGTGTTGTTTGTAGAAAGCAGCAACGGGCGGCTAGGCACGGGAGTTTACTTTTTTTTTATTTTTGGTTTTTTTTAGGCTGCCTCGGATCGGGCACTTGCTGCTGCTGCTGCACCTCTAAGCAGGGATACACGCCCTGAAAGTCGGCATTTTTCCTGCACACCGGCCCTATGTGCCTGAATTTTCTACCAGACCCCCGACACAAGCCCTTCAATTTTTACACTACGCTTTTAATTTGGCAAAATCTGCTTCGGCGCGTCCACACAGCCTCCTAATGGTTCAGGCCGTTTTGCAGTTTCGCACGAAAACCTCCTTCAGGACTGTACACAGTCTGCACTGCCGAGCCGAACACAATCGGTTTGACAGCTTTTTGGCATATTTCCCGACGCGAAAGCGTGAAGTTTTTCCGGCGCGGCCGCCAATATCTACTGGATTGACTTTGAAGAGTAAAATTTTAAAAAATTGTGGAGATGTGAAAATTGGAATGTGGTGGTGGTGAACGCGGCTACTGTAGATTAGTAGGAGGCGGCGCGAGCGGTGGCTCTGCTACATCTCAAATAGTGTAGTCAAACAGCGGCTGTGTCTCAATGTAGTATGAAAAATAAAGCTGGTGCGATCACGTGGAAACAGCTGGTCCTGGGCTGTGTGAGCTGGGGTTGTAAGATCTCACTGAAGGGTCTTTAAGATCTTGAAATTCACATGTTATGCTTTTCAATAGCATGTTAAGTGGGCAAATTGTACCTGGTTTGGGCGAGATGCTACAGTAATGGTGCGTCTGTGCATTCCCAGTAATAGCGTGGAAAGTGTAGTTGGATCTTCTTACCAAAATCAGACTTCAGATCTGTATCTCAGAATGATCCTTCAAGTTTTAATCACTACAATGGTTCTTTTTTTCAGAGGTTGGCAACGTTGCTGTGTACCTGACGCTACCGTGGCTGGTTGGGGCTGAGTAGACTATTTGGCTTTACTCTGAAGCTAATTATACTTTTTGAAATCTTCTTCCAATTTGAATATCTTCATGGATGTTTTTCTCTCAGTATTTTTAGTCGGCGGATTTATTTTTCGTGGTGCAATTCATCTGATTTCTGCAAAATCCCAGTAGTCTCGCACAAATTAGTGGACTCACATGGACCATAAGGAAAACAACAGCGAATTTGCAAAACCCATGAATTCAACAAAATAACTAATAACCACCCTACATTTCTCTCATTCTGTCACCGTAAACACCTGCCGAGCAGTATCTAAGATAGACTTCTTCACGGGAATGAAATCAAACCCTAGAATCAGTCTCGTCGTTGAATTATCAAAACCAGCTTTTCGACTTTGCTCTCTTCTATCTATTCCAGGGCACCCCGCCGGTAGCAGAGCCGACAAACCAGGATTTGATCGAATTACTTCAAAAATGGCCTGTTGAGAGATTGGACCAGCTGCCAAAAGCAACCTTCTATTTTTGGCCTCTTCCTTTTCAAAAGCCACGATATGTGCCTTTGCAACGTCTCTCGCATCTACTCCAAATGCACTGATTTGTCCGGTATCCTCCATAGTCAAAAAGCCTCTCATAATTTCCCCAGATCTGTCTAGTTCAGAAACAAAGTCGGTCGGCAGCGGACCTATAATGCAAACTGGGTTGATGGTCGTGATGGAAAACGAGCGATTCTGGAAATTAATAAAATCCCAGGCGACCTTTTCGGAAAATGTCTTTGCTCCAGCATAACCCAAAGAGGGACTCTTCAAAGCGTTATCCCAGGAAGTGGGGTTCCATGATGTCTCGTCTATAGTTCTGCCTGCCTCGTTTTCCATTTCCTCAGAAGCCATAGCGGCATACGATGATGTGATAACCACTCTTTTTATGTTTGGTCCGTGATCTCGAATAGACAGAAGGGCGTTGTTGGTACCGTGGATTGCTGGCATGAGTAGCTCTCTTTCGATGTCATTGACTGGATGAGGTCCTGGGGAAGCCATATGAATAAAAACGGAGGCATCTTGGTGATTTTTGACAAATTCGTCAAAGGCGCCCATTCGGCCTATTTCCTCCACTATCTCATAGGTAAATTTGGTGGAGTAATGTGTAACTTTTCTTGCGTATTCGCCTCTTTCTATGCTTCTCACAGATCCAACCACTAGGTAGCCTATTTCAAGAAGCTGCTGAATAGTGTGTAAGGCTACGAAACCAGAGGCTCCAGAAACGAGCACCTTTGTCGGCACATCATGGGTCATAGTGGCATTTTAAAATACGGTAGGATACTTATACTTACGAGCTTCTCGATCTGAAGCTTATGTGGTTTATTAGGTAAGCGCATCTTTGTTCAAGCACAAACGCTTACATGCGGCGTGCCATCAACTGATTCGTTGTATACGGTTTATTGGATCCGATATAAGCCAGGGTGCTTTTTAGAGTTACGAGAATGAGGAGAAAGAGGCACAAAGATGTGGGAGTACCAGATATTCCACTACTAAGTTACTGGTACAAAGTCGGAGTTCTTTACGTTGTTGATGAAAAAGCAAAAAAAGAAAACTCAGCCATTATTCGCTCCAAAAGTTGCCTGGCCAAACGTGGTTGCAATTCTAGAAATAGTGCCGTGTCTTTTTTTGGAACACAAGCCTTACGATGGTTGAGATGCCCTGACGCATGATTGTTTACGTTACAGCATCCATTATGCCCAGATTGATCCATGTGCTTGAAAAAGGTCATATAACCTCTCTATATTTTGTGGGTAAAGGTGGCACGCCAATGAGACAATCAATCTTGAGCTTCCTCAAACCGTGCCAACTTACGTCCTCTACACTTCCATTCAAATCCTGCTAGCTTCTAACTTCTTTCATTCAACATTACTTACAACGGCTGGTGCTTGGAGTTGAGGTCGTTGGTCTTGAGCTTATCCTCGACTTCAAGAATCTGCTTGGCGCTGTCTTTGATGGACTGCTCAACAGAGATCAACTCAAAACCCAAGATCTTTCTGGTCTTGTCGTTGTTCAAAGTGGCTCTCGTCTTGACCTCCTCTCTGTCAGAACCGGGGTTTCCAATAGGAACATGCTGGGCTTCACTGGGGAACTCGACGTGCAAAACGTCCAAGATGGTCTGCTGGGTGAACAGACCCGAGTTCAAAAGCAATCTCTGGTTCTTGGCCTCGTCCCTCTCAAAAGCAACAAGGTGGGCCTTGGCAACATCACGAACATCCACAGCAGAAGCGTTCACTGGGTTGACCTTCTCCTCGGTGCCCTTGATCTTCAAGATGCTGTTGATGAGCTCGGAGGAGGTGTTCAATTGAGTGGTTTTGAAAGAACTGGATGGCTGGGGACCGAAGACGTAGGTTGGGTTGACGGTGGAAATGACAAAGTTGGGCTTCTCTTCCTTGACAAAGTCCCAGGCGGCCTTTTCGGCAAAAGTCTTGGAACCGTAGTAACCGGCAACAGCGTTTTCAAGAGACTGCTCCCAGGTGATGTTGTTCCATGAAGACTCATCGTAGGTCTTGTCAGCCTGAGCATCCTGTTCAGCAGAAGCAATAGCAGCGTAGGAGGAGGTGACAACCACTCTCTTGATGCCGGAACCGTTCTTCTTGATCGACTTCAAGGCGTTTTTGGTACCGTTGACGGCAGGCAAAAGCAAGTCGTTTTCGATGTTGATGGCATTGAAGTGGAATGGAGAAGCGGTGTGCAAGAAAACGGTGGCTTCGGGGTGTTTCTTGACGAATTCGTCAAAAGCGCCTTCTTTCTCGATATCCTCGACGATTTCGTAGGAGAATTTCTCGGGGTTGCCAGACTCTTTCTTGACGTACTCACCCTTCTCGCTGGATCTCACAGATCCAATGACGGAGTAGCCTTTCTTGATAAGTTCCTGAACAGTGTGCAAGGCAATGAAGCCGGAGGCGCCGGAAATAAGGACGGTGGTGGACATTTTGGTATTCAATGGCGAAAAATCCAGGGTGATCTCGCCGCTTTATAGTCCACAGCAACTGCATCAGCAAACTGTGGTTTTGCAGCCATGGACCGCCTAACGCTTGCTTGCAGGTGCATCGACAGCTGTTCCTGACGTAATTGAAGCGGCGGTCCACCTTGAAAAAACGCTTGCTAAAGCTGCTTACTTAGCAACTTTCCATTGTGCATCGGGCCGGACTTTTTCGGTTGCGTGGGTCTCTTGGATTTAGGCGCTGGACAGTGGAAGCGTTTGGAAAGCGTTTGGAAAGCGGTTGGAAAAGCAATGGGCCTTTTGCTTGAGCCGCTGGGCAGGTGTTGAAGATTGAGGCGTGGAGTGACTTTGGCGAAGGCAAGTGTGGGTGATGCTGGGTTGAATTAGTTGATCTGGATGGTATTCAGTGGTTTGGATGGTTTGGGCCTTTTGAGGAGGATATACGGGTGATTGGATTTGGCGTGTAAGCATTTCGGACTTCCACGGGGAGCTTTCGTACGCTGCTAGTTCAATTGAAGGGCTGACCATTTGTGGATTGTCGGTGTAGCAAATGGAATAAGGAGGCGACAGTTTTTCCGGCGGACAAAGTCGGGAATGGCATGTACTTTGGAATGCAGTGAAATGTCCGTGGAAAATGTAAATTAAGGTTCTGCCAATGCCCGAAATCCTTTGTTCCTACCGGTTTTCATGTGGGCTCTTCCGCAAGGTACCGAGAATATCACAGCTATTAGCAAGCCCAACACGCTATCTAAACAGGAATCGAGCAAATGCTCATTTTGTCTTCGAAAAACCCCCTCAAGGTTTAAAACCAAAAATTCATGTAGTTCGTCTTGGTTCCCGGTCAGCTCGTCTATTGAGATACTTGTACAGCCACAGTTGCAAACGCAAACTTGCAAACTTATGGAACTCGAATTCTGGGTATAATCAAGAACTCACAATCAAAACATTGATGATCTCAATATGCTCTTACTTTCGACATCATTGCAACGAATTCCCGCCTTGACAACGGTACATATGGTCCATTTCGCAGCCACAACGCAGAGTAGCTTATCAGACAATACACCCTACAAAATGACTCCCAATATGACCTAATAGAAACAACCCCCATAATAAACTCTTCCCATCCATTTACTGAAATCTACTCCCCTCCATGCCCAATGGCACATACCCCTGCTTCACTCCGATAAGCCTACATATAGCTGCAGCGCTATCAGTGACCCACATAATCAGAAACACCATCAACACATCCACTACACCCCCACAAAAACACCCATCATGTCATTCTACGAAGGAATTGGCTCTTCCCGCCACAAAGACCACCAAAACCAGTCCGACACGTTTTTGTCCCGCGTCTTTGGCCTCCATTCCATTTACAACAATCTTCCCGAGAACTACAACTACTACGGTCACGAGATCGAGCAGCTCGAGGAGTCCAGGCCGGCTGAAACCGGGCCTGTTCCGCTTCTGGACTCAGAAAATGCAGAACAGCCGCCATTGGCCGAGCCTCTTCTCCAGCTGGAACTGGATCTGGACCTCTCTCTGGATTCTGAAGATGAAAGCCAGCAGCTGCCGTTTTTAGCCCCCAGACTGCTGGTGAATGCTAGCAAGACAGATCAGCATGCACACGTGAAATGGGGTACCGACGTGAACCGATACGGCAAGGATAGCGAAGAAGCTCTGGGATCGAAAGGCCGTTTTACGCTGTCTGGGAGACTCTTCTCTAGAGGACCCAGGAGGAGCTTTTGCCTATGTACAACGTGAATGACGCGGCTTTGCAGCATAGACGGGAACCTCGAGCTGAGCCTACTCCGTCGTTCCACACTCAGTACCAGAAAAAGAACCTCAACAGGGTGCTGATTCCTCCAAGAGAGAGAGCCCTCTATCTCTGGGCCAATATCGTCAATATGGACGAGTTTCTTATTGATATTTACTACTACTACCGTGGCAAGGGCTTTGGCAATATCATCGCTGGACGCTGTGTTGACATCTTCATCCTTGTGTTCATTTTGTCCTTCACCACGTTCCTCAAGTGGGGCATAGACTACGACTTGTTCTTCAACAGGTGGTCGTCTCACCTGGAGGTCTCCATCACCTTGCTGGACTTGGTGATCAAGGGCTTCTTCTGGTCGAGGGTGCCGTTCTCAGTGAAGGTTCTCTTGTTCGGCTTTTTTTGTTATATTGTGCTTCGAATTGTGCAGTTGTACTTCGACTATCGGTACAAATTGCAAGAGCTTCGGAACTTCTATGCTCAGCTTCTAAACATCCACAGCGAGCAGGAGCTACTGACCATTCTGTGGTCCTCGATCGTCGAGAGCCTCATGCTGTTGAAGGACTACAACTCCTTGACGTCAACCACACCCAATCTCCCGCCTCACTACGTCAATGACCTCAGTTCAAAGGTCAGACTCAACGCTCACGATATTGCCAATCGAATCATGAGAAAGGAAAACTACATGATAGCATTGATCAACAAGGATGTCCTAGATTTGGCCATTCCAATGCCGTCATTCCTAGGCAACATTTTCTCCAGCAAGGCTGTGCTTACAAGAACCTTGGAGTGGAACCTCAAGCTTTGCATCAACAACTTCATCTTCAACGACAGCGGACAGATCAAGCAGGCTATCTTGAAGGAGGGTTCCAGAAATAGTCTCTCACAGGAGCTTAGTGCCCGCTTCAAGATGGCTGCCCTAATCAACCTTTTTCTCTGTCCTTTCATCGTGATCTACTTCGTGTTGTTGTACTTTTTCAGGTACTTCAACGAGTACAAGTCGAATCCATCTTCGCTCGTTGGATTGAGGCAGTACACTCCCTGGGCAGAATGGAAGCTCCGTGAATTCAATGAGCTTCCCCATTTTTTTATGAAAAGATTGCAACTCTCCATTGGACCTGCAAGCACCTACATCAACCAGTTTCCCAGCAGCTTCTTGGTAGTGAACGGCATGACCTTGGTGAACTTTGTTTCCGGTGCCATCACAGCTGTATTGGTGATTATGGGTTTGCTTTTCGACGATGAAGAGCACAACTTCTGGTCCTTTGAGCTTTCTCAAAACAGAACCTCACTCTTCTACATCAGTATCTTCGGTACGCTTTGGGCTATTACTGCGAACTCTCTTAACAATTCCACAGTTTCAAACTCAGCCGAAAGCTTGAATCAAGGTGCTACCTTTTTCTACGACCCTGAAGCCAGCTTGCGTTATGTGTCACAGTTTACCCACTACTTGCCAAGCTCATGGAATGGAAGGTTGCACTCAGTTGAGGTTAAGACTGAATTCTGCGAGCTCTACAGCTTAAAGATCATCATCATTCTCAACGAGATATTGAGTTTGATCTTGACGCCGTTCGTGCTCTGGTTCAAGGTGTCCAGTAACTCGAGTGCCATCATCGACTTCTTCAGAGACTACTCCATCCATGTGGATGGGTTGGGTTACGTATGCTACTTTGCAATGTTCAACTTTGAAGAAAAGGACAAGAACATGATGCACAACATGAACAAGAAGAAGCAAAGAAGACACGAGTCTAGGGTCAAGAAGGAGTCTAGAGATAAAGCCAAACACTCCGATCTGGAAGTATCGAGCGACGACATGAGTGACCCTGATCTCAACAGCTACTACCAGGATGACAAGATGATCAAGTCATACATGTACTTCCTCGAGAGCTATGGAAATGGCGATCCCAAAAAGACGAGACAGCCTCAACGTGCGCAGCAGCTCAACAGCAGCCGGTATCCACGTGCTGCTCCATCGCCTAAAGAAGGACCATCTTCATCGTTGCACATGTCCAAGGGTCAATGGAACGGTCTGGCTTTGGACAGTGTATACGAGTCCAATTATGCTCTAGGCGAAACAAGTACTCATAGCGAGCCGCAGAGCCGAAAAGGCGTTTTGGGCATGATCAACCAGTTTTCCAAACAGCAGGCAGGTCGATAAACTGGTAGGTGGTTGTTGATAAGGGTGCGCTGCACAAAAAAGTATCGAAATTTTGAGCAGAGCATCGCATCGCGCATACTAAAGATACAACCCCAAAGGCTACGACATACATAAATCATGGCAGGTTCTCAGCTCGAACAGTTGAAGGCTGCCCTTAAATCCAAAGGCCTCGTAGGGCAGACGAATGTGAAGAAGAAGAACAAAAAAGCAGCCCCTTCTGAGACAAGAAAGGATCAGGAAGAGAAGAAGAGGGCCCTTGGAAAGATCCATGACGAGTTCAACCTTTTCGATAACCGCATCAACAGAGCAAAGCATGACTATACAATTATCCAGGGCGGCAAGTTTGTCAAGGCCGGCTCGAGGCAGCATAACGATACTGCCAAGTCCAGGTCTGGAGTTGAGCAGGCCATGAAGTTGAACTACGACGCTGACAAGAAGCTTCGAAACCGTGCTGGTGGCCTTGTTGATCGCAGATTCGGTGAAAAGAACAAGAACTTGACCGAAGAAGAGAAGATGTTGGAGAGATTCACCAAAGAAAGGCAAAGTTCGTCTAAGAAGAACGTATTCTCCTTGGGAAGCGACGACGAGTACGATGACGACGATGATCTCGCCCTCACACATTCCGGTAAAGCCATTTCGTTCGAGCAGGACTTCGACGAGGGCGACTTGGGTGTTCCTGAGAAGAGGTATGTCGATGAGGACAGTGAGCAGCCGCCTAAGAAGAAGTCCAAGAAGGACGTCATGGCCGAGATCATCGCCAAATCCAAGTTCTACAAGAAGCAAAGACAAATGGAGTTTCAGAAGACGCAGGATGAGATCATGGACTTGGACGACGAGTTTGGTGATATCATTGGCGACTTGCATAAGCTGACGCCCAAGGGCAATGCCTTCAAGCCAAAGTCACAGGAAGACATCGAGTACGATAATAAGGTCAGAGAGTTGACGTACGACAGAAGAGCAGTCCCAGCAGACAGAACCAAGACTGCTGAGGAGCTTGCAGCTGAGCATAGCGAAAAGATGAAGAAGCTTGAGGCAGACAGGTTGAAGAGAATGGATGGCTTGAACGAAGACAGAGCTGCTGATGCCGATGACTTGGATGATGATTTCTGGGAGAATGACAGTGAGAAGGAAGATGAGGAAGAAGCTAGTGGCAGCGAGAGCGAGTCTGAAGAATCGGAGTCTGAAAGACGTCAAAGAAAGGCTCCATCTGTTAGCATGCCTCCTGGCCACCCTCAATTTGCCGAAAATGTCAAGAACATGAAGGGAGATCAGGTCATTGAGCACATCAAGAAGATCAGCGAAGTGTACCATCCACGTCTTGCCGAGGGCAATAAAGAGAAGATGGACAACTTTGTGGGTATCATCTTTGAGCACATTTTGCATATCTCCAACGAGGAAGTGGTGGATTCCAAGCTAGTGGACGACTTGACCAAGCTTCTCAGGACTATGGCCGAAAAGTATAACCAAGCATTGGTTGAGACTGTCAGACTGACCATCGATGATATCAAAGAGAGAGTTCTCAAGAACGAACTTCGGAAAGGTGACCTCGTCTGCTTTGTCGTTCTCGGCTATCTCTTTTCGGCTTCCGACCACTACCACCTTGTCATTACCCCTGCATTGATCGTCATGAACCAATTCCTCAACAACGAGATTGGTCAAACTAACGTCGACAACATCGGCAAAGGATTGTTTTTCTGCGACGTCCTTTTACAATACCAGTCATTTGCCAAGCGTTACGACCCTGAGATTGTGATGTTTTTGGAGAGAGCTCTCCTTTTCCTTCTCCCTGAACCCAAAAAGCTCGTGGAAACGCTTTCCGCCAGAAAGGTTGACGGTAAGACGAACCTCAGCAAAAAGTTTCATCCCAAATCCTCACCCGAGCGCCTCCAGGTTCTGGAAATCTTCAAATCTCCAACGGACGAGATGAAGTTCCACTTGATTGGCCGTGCATTTGCCATCATTGACCGTCTCATGAACCTCTGGAAAGAGAAGTCTGCATTTTTGGAGGTTTTGCGTCCTCTCGTGCACATCACGAAACATGCATCGAGATACTACAGCAGCCAGCTTCCGCAGTTGCAGAACATGCTTGAGAGAATGGGCAAGCTTGAAACCAACCTCAGCAAGAGCCGTAAGCCATTGACGTTGCAGGAGCACAGACAATTGGCCATCAAGACGTTTGCACCTAAGTTCGAGGAGAACTTCAACCCCGACAAGAAGCTGTACGACGAAAACAGAGACAGACAAGAGTTGAACAAGATGAAGGCGCAGATCAAGAAGGAGAAGAAGGGTGCGCTCAAGGATCTCCGGAAGCAGACCAGATTCACTGCCAGACAGCAGATCAGCGAGAAGAAGGACATGTACTCCACCTACCACAAGAAGATGGCCAACATTGTCAACACCATCTCGACGGAAGAGGGTGCCGAACGGAATCTGTACGAAAGAGAGCGCAAGAAGCGTGCCAACCAGAAATAGGTCATATTATAGAGAAGGTCATGGACAAGGTGTAGAGGTGCATGCATCGAAGAATCTCCAAATTGAGAGAAGGATCGGAAGTATGTCATAACATTCCTGGACTGCGTCCGGTGAAAAATGGAAAAACACAAACCAAAACAAAGCTAAGCCGAGCGAAGAATGCACCGGTTTGAAAACAGCCAAGGCCAAAAAGTAGCAATTTTAGAAAATTGATGGAGATTCTTGAATACGACAATTTGAATCCTGTGATTTTAGAAATTCAAAGTAGGTAATGGAGGTCCGTTGGATATGGCACTTTCGCCGAGAAATAGACATATAACGGTCTCTTATTGTACCTCGGCTTTTTCACAGCCGTCGCATTGCAGCTGTGGGATGAATGTGAAAATGGTTGTTTTGATGGTTCGGTAGAAGAAATGAAAAATTGGTTAATCGTGTTTGAAGATCGACTTTCTCTGTTTACTTTTCTAGGTTGATGATTCTGAGATCCATGCAATTTGGTGCCCACCCGTCACAACGGAAACGTTTCTAAAACTGAGTACCAAGTTGGGCCTGAATCAAGAAGTCAAAAGATTAAAAACAAGCTGTTTATGGGAAGTAGCTCTAGAAGTAATTGTAAAGCACCTCACCAAGCAGTAGTATGAGCAATAGTAACATACTCAAGGGTAAGATACGCCTAGTCCTTAAAATAACAGTCCATTCGACCATTTAACAAAAACACACAAAAGCGTCACTCGTCATACACGAAGTAAGCCAAAGTCCGAAAATCACAACTCTACTACTGTAACCAGCACGGTCAGGCCGGATCTTGATCACCGAGATGCCTTTAACTTTCACCCACACTCCATTAAAAAAAATAACAATACATTCATTCAAAAAAATCGGACACGAAAAGACTAATATCTGTCAATTGAGTCCACAGACCTCATGGTTCGTCTACACCTCGAGGGGCATCTACTTGCATGGAGCTGCGATGACGTCGACGCAATTGACTAACCATGACGAATTGTGGATTATCAGAAGCATCAGTCGTTGCTTCCCAATTGACAAGGATACACTTTCGCTGATTTAGTAAAGTCAATGTTTGGGGCACTTATGTGGTCCTCAATACACCTTGCTCATCGAGCAATCACATGTACATCTCAACCGTTGAACAATAAACATCAATTGAGCAGTCAATTGACACATTGAGATAAGCTGACCTTGTTCTTCTACACTCTCTAACTGGTACATCGTCAATTAGATACATACAGACTGGGCCTGAACAACCAGCTCTTCGGCAAGTGCACCCGTCAGTCTCATGCTGTGGACTTGTCAAAACGTATATTAGCGGCGAGCCGTATATTACATGTCTAGCAAACCTAGACCTGGGAGACGGAAGGCACACCGACGCCTCTGGAGCGGGAAGAGGAGCCGAAAAGACCGCCCTTGCCAATGGAAATGCCCGAGAAAACCGACGAGGCCAAGAAGATGAAAAACGAAAAGTAGAGGAAAGCAACAGAGGCCTGGGCCTTTCTGCATCTGCCCGCCAGGCCCTGGGTAATGTTGTTGCTGTCCAAGTAGTCCAGGTTGTTACACGAGTGGACATTGATGCCGGCAGCAATGGCGGTGGCAGCGGCAAAAGTGAAGACAGTGTTCAAAAAGTCAAAAGTGAACAAAATCACTGGCCAGGCGAGGGCAGCAATGAAGTAGGCAACAAGACCATAAAGCGAGGAGAACAAGATGCCAAAAGCAGCGGCGAAAACAGCAAAGTTCACCTGGGGGTTGGATTGCCAGTCAGTGGTGGCGGCAAGAGAGCCGGTCAAACCAAGGGCAATGACAAGGAAGACAAAGTTGACGATACGCAAGACGGCGTCACCGATAGCCAACATGGTTAGATTTTTGGTATTAAAAGGGTATTGGAAAAGAAAGTGTAAGTGAGGGAGGGGCCGGGGATGGGAGTTTTATATAGGGAGGTCACAGCAATTGTTAAGTCACAGCAATGGGGAAGATGAAGGGTGCGTTATGCATGAAGAAGGGCCGGTTTCCGGAACGGGGTGTTGATGTTTTCGCTCAAAGCGGACGGGCCGGCTGAGGCCGGGGGGCACACCGGGGGTACCACCGAGGGTCGCAGGTGGTAGGAGCCGGGGGTACTGCCGACTACCCGTAGTATGCGCGCCATGTGACTCGGTCACGTGCCCTGCACGTGACTGCCCTCGGGCGAGCAAACCCCCACCGGCCGAGCCGGCCCTCTTAGCAAGTTTGGCCGGTTATGTTGCGAAGGCCATAAAGTCCCAATCGGGCTAATTATCTGTGGCGGTGAAGAAAACGTCATGGCAAACGGCGCCGCAAGAAAGATGCAAAAACGTGAAAGTCGATGGCAATTGAGGTGTGGTGGGCTAGATCGCACGGCTGAGGGAAAGGTGGACGATGTTTCAGGATGAAACGGCAGTCAGAGATGTGAAACGGGGTCAGAGATGTGAAACGGGGTCAGAGACGTGAAACGGGGAGTTCCAGGAGTAGAGGCGTTAAGGAGGGTCGATTCAAGCGGGTTCGGCCTCTCCAATTGGGTGGGCCGGCTACAGAGCATAATATCGTTTTTGAATATTATTATTGATGGCCAGGAAGCCGAAGTACTCCGAAAAGTCACCTAATTCAATTCAAACTATTGCAATTGCCCTAGACCCACACGAACCTCGATTGTCTTGAACCTGGCCAACCTTGCATCTGAACCGCTGCAGCGCTATCTATGATCAGCGTAGAGCCTCCTCGAAAACGAAACGTTATCCGTAGAATCCGTATCCGGTGAAGCCGTGATCCATCCTTAGATTCCAACACTTTTATTTTATTCCTCGATAGAATGCCCCGCTCTCGCATGTCTCAGACTTGGCGAATGCTCAGACAAGAAATCGAACCTCGAGAAGCGGTTGTACATGGGCATTGAAGCAGATTGCTTAAGCTGAGACACAAAATTGCTAAACCCTTTTCAAAGATTCAGACTGTTGTTTCAAATGCTTTGCTTTTGTCACGTATTGTCAGCCGCGTGGTAGCAACTCCTCCGGTTGCTCAGGACCCTCGGATTCAGCAGTAGCAAAAACCGGTCCCACCACCTGATGGGTCACCCAAACCTTATTGCTAAATTTTCCGAGATCGTATTGAGTCACGTCCTGCTGAGCGGCAGTGAAAATAAAAACTCGTTTTCAACATCATCGCCAAGTGAAGCGTTGCAGTGTTCATTGGTTGGAGGCTTCCTTCTGCTTGGCATAACAGATTCTTCAAAAATTGCACCTACACCTACCACCTGACTTCGTCGTACATTCGTTAAACCCCAAACTTTCTCGTTTATGTCCTCTCTTCAAAGTACCGTCTGACACCCTCGGGCGCCACATCTGCCGGTCTATCTCCCGACCCTGTCTCTGCATCCTTGTTGGCACCCAATTCCACCAAAAGCACCCCGACATCACCGTGGCCCTCGGCCAAAGCATGGTGCAAGGGCGTCCACCCGTCTTTTTCCGTGGCATTGATATTAGCCTTGGCCTCCACCAAAAGCTTCACCTCCACAGCGCTCCCAATGGCTGCAGCTCGATGAAGCGGTGTTTGACCCCGAGAGTCTCTGGCACGTGCCAGCGCCTTGTATTGCTGTAGAAGCTTTTTCACCAATTCGTAGTGGTTCTTACTCACGGCAATGTGGAGCCCAGTGACTCCCGTGGTCGTTGCAAGGTTGATATCTGGCTGGGGCTCATGTGACATGAGTTTGTCTAGCACCGGCTCGTTACCTACACCACAAAGAATGTGTATAGGTGTCCAGCCGCCATCATCGACCAAATCGTCGATATCAACGTTTTTCATGTGGGGCAAGATCAAGTCCACGATCTTCTCGTTCCCCATGGCACACGCCCAATGTAAAGGAGTACGACCATCGGAGTCCTTGGAAACAGCCAATTTGCCGTTTTCGGCAAGAAGCCCTTCCACAATCAAAGGTTTATTATCACGAGCGGCCTCGTGAACAGGGAAAGATTCGGAATTCATGCTTATTTTGCAGCCAATTGATGGGTACAAGGTGCTTAGTCCGAAGGCGAGGTGAGGCTAGTTGACACCCGTGCACCATGTAAATGGCCTCATTTCGAGCAAACTGGGTAAAACATTCATATACTCACTCGGTTCCTGGCCCTGTATACAGTCAGTCATTCACCAGCAACCACTACCAAAACGAATTTATTAAGTTCCTGGCAGGCACGAAGCGTCGAAGGCAAGATAATGCAGGTCTGATCCAGACGTGGTGTTACCGGTCGGCCAACGTGACCGGAAGTCGTCTATGACGAACCGGTGGGGGAACAATAATGTTAGCAGCAAGCGATGTGACCGTCGAGCCCTCGGTGCGCAGTGACCGGAACACACCTTGCACTGTCGTCAGACGCCCCCGGCTGCAAGCGCACCGGGGGGTGCATACCGGGGGGCTCAAGCCGACCGTTCACGAAGACCGGTCCTTCGAGCACGAAAACAACGAAAATGGCTAGAGCCAAAACCACCACTTCCAGCAGACACTTGACCGAGAGCCATGGCCCAATTGACTGGAAAACCCGTCTTAATCCCGCCGGCTTTACTACAAGACCGGCGGTTGGTTCCGGTAGACATCCGCGGCACGTGAGCAATGCGCATTTTAATCATTCCGCATCACGTCATTAAGCCCAATGGAGCGGAAGTGAGCCGCTTTTCCCGGAGTCATGCTCACGGAGACAAAGGTCTGACTTATGTAAAGTCGGAAAGCCAAGCATGCGTTTGGTGAAAACCGGAGCCAAGCGAGTTTCTGTGGCGAATTTTACCGCCTGGAAGCTTGCCTTTTGCTGCCATACGTTTGCTCAAGGGGCTGCTGAGCGCTGTATGCGCCGCTTTCCATTTTCGGCATGGAACAAACCCAAACAAGAAGGGAATTTGAGAACCTAATGCGGCATGACAATAGCACCTGGAGCGAAGAAGCGGCAACCAGCATATGTGCAGTCCTTCTTCGACGCCGCCCGCTGTGGAAGAAACATTCACTGGATTATGAATTAGTGCGCATTCGGCACACCCGTACATCCCACACCCAACGTTCCCTGTGTAGACGCCTCACTGAGCGTCTGTTTTGGAATCCTGTCAAAAGGTAAACAAGGTATCGTCGCTCAATAAGTATAATAGAAAAATATGCAAGCGAACAAAACACTCTCAGCGTCGCTTGCGCGCATCCCAGTGAACCACAGTATATTTTGCCGGCCTTACCAAGCCTTGCTTATTTGTTTTTGTGTTTTTCTGAATATGATGTAACTTGTTTGACATGGCGCCAATTCCAGGTCCATATACACTGTATACCCCAATGTTTCCACTGTATACCTCCATGTTTGGGTTTGTAAAATTTCACCTTGCTGTGCAGCGGCTCTTTATCTTTTCCGGTTCTGCCTTTTTGGGATCAATGCAAACCATGCTTATCTTTGGTCCACGCTCAGGGGCGTGTTTTCGTCTGCATACCCAGATCCAGTCGTTCGGATCCAGTCTTCTATCCTGATTTGGCTTTCTGGCGGAACTTTATGTAGCGAGAAGGCCTCATTGAAAGCCTAATTTTGCTTCGCTAGACCTGATCTTTGGGGTCTGAAATGTCCTTTTCTTGAGGAGCAGCCCCCTCTTCGTCCTCTTCATCGTCACTGTCTGAATCACTTGGGGACTGGCAAAAAACAGCGCCGCATTAACCAAACCACCTTTTTTGCCAATACCGTCCTGAAGGGCGTTACTTGAGAAGGAGCTGGTGTGATTCGAAGTGCCAGCCTCGCTCAGCTGGCGCTTTTTGTCATTCAACTTGAAAAGCCTGTGAGTTGAGGCTGATGTATGCGATGAATCGGTCCGCCTCATGGCATCGCCAGACTGCTCTCTCAACGCAAGAATGTATTTTTGGTAGTCTGTAACCCCTGGAGTGGACATGGTAGAATCGGCACTGGACTCGCCAGAGGTGTTGCTAAGAGTAGGCGCCAACATATTATCATGAGCCACAAGATGCACGTTGTTAGGTGTTTTTCTCTGTCTGAGATCGGCCATCTCCACGCTGGTGTCTGTGTTGAAACCATTAGGGTCTCCAGTCGATGGAGACGATGTTTCTTTTCCGCCTGTATTGACCGCTGTGGATGTACCATTGGGCATTGTGGAGTAGTCGATAGCACGACTCACAAACTTGGTGGAGACCCTAGAGTTTTCACAGTTCATGTACATGAAGTCGACTTCCTCCAACTTAAGGCCCTTTGTCTCGTAGACCATAAAGTAAACGAAAACCACGCCAAAGGCGTTGAAGCCGCCCCAGATGAAGAAGATCTTGTTGCCCAATGCTGCCGTGTGCTGACCTGTATCAATAAGATACGGAGTAATAAATGCACACACAAAATTCACCAACCAGTTGGTGGCAACAGTGATGGCGATGGCTTTTTGACGAATACTGATGCTGAACATATCTGCGGAAAGGGCCCATGTACAACCACCCCAGGAGGAGGCAAAGCAGGCAATAAAACAGCAGGAGAAGACGATGCTGACAATGGAACGTGTTTGCTGGGCCTGGACCAGTACACCGACTATGGCAATGATGAAGTTGCTGACGCTCATGGAGCATCCGCCCCACATCAACAACTTCCGTCGTCCGACGACTTCAATCAAAACGATTCCTGGAATCGTGAACACCACGTTCACCAAGTATGTAAAGAAAGACATGAGGTAGTAGTTCCCAACACCCGTGTTGGAGAAAAAATTGACCCCGTAGTAGAAAATGAAGTTGATTCCCAGACACTGCTGGAAAGCGTGCACGCCCATGCCTGTGGCCATGCGTAGTTTCTGCTTGTGGCGACCTCCGCCCAGGCGGAAGCAGTCCAAAACAGAGGTTTTGCCGAAACTCATTTCGTAATCGTAGTTGGCCTTGATCTCGACCAACTCCTCGATGAGATCGGCGTCGTCGTCCGGAAGCCGTCGGAGCTTACTGAGACTCTTGAGGGCAAGCTGGAGATTGTCTTTTTGAACGTAGAAACGAGGACTCTCGGGAAGAAAAAGCATACCCACGCAGAGAGCCACCGACCATGCAAACTGGATCCCGATCGGGATTCTGTAACTAGCAGAGCTCTGGATCCGTCGCGTGCCTTGGCAGATGGCCAGGGCTATAAGAAGCCCCCATGTGATAGCCCACTGGTATGTGAAAACGATAGAACCTCTGACCCATTTGGGCGAGGCTTCAGCTTGGTACAACGGCACGATAGCAGAAAGAATACCAACAGAAAGCCCAGAAACGCCTCTTCCAGCGCATAGGAGCCCCACGTCGGTTGCTGAAACCTGGAGGATGTTGCCGATGTTAAAAAGGATCGCCAGAGATACAATGATAGACAGTTTCCGGCCGTACGTGTCTGAAATCAACGGCGCCACGAGAGCACCGAAGAATGTCCCCAACAGCAATATCGCCGTGATGAGAGCCCTTTCGTGGGTACTAAACTCGCCCTTCTGCAGCGGAATATGGGCTTTCACGTATTGCATTTCCAAGATATCGTTGATGAGCCCGGTATCGTAACCGTACAAAAAGCCGCCCACAGCAGCCACCAAACCGACAATTATGGCCAGCTGCAGCAGCAGTTTCTGGCGGAGGTGGCGTAGATGTTCCTCTTCTGAGGAGATGCTATTTGTCTGAAGAATCGGTAGCGTCATTGTCGGCACATTTAGGGAGGGCTGTTTTGAGTTAAGGCGGGGTGTTTTATGGTTTTGTTTCGAACCGAGTCTGTGTATTTAAGGTTCTGTGCTGTATTGTGTGGAAAAGGATCCAGGTATGTAGCTCTGTGGGGTGGTGAAAAGATCAGTGAGGGAGTACATAGTGCGATGGTGATAAGATATGGGTTTGTGGTTTCCGGGATCAGAACTTGATGTGTTTTGGATGTAGAGGGGGTTTTTGGAATTTCTTTTATTGAGAGGATTTCTCAAACTTTTCTGATCTATAATATGTCTGGTTGTGGTGGATTGGTGGAGACCTAGGGAGGGGTAGGTGGTGGTGAAGTTGGCCGAGGAGAATAAAACGGAGGTTTTTTCTGGAACCCTCGGGCGGCATGAAAAAGGGTTTCTAGAATATGGCGAATTTGAATTTAGGGCACTTTCCGGTGGTGGTGGCTGTTTTTGTAAAGTGACTCATGCGCCAGATAAGGCGTTTGCGAGATTGAGGAGTATCACCGAAAAAGGCGCCATACAAGGACGGTTTTTGATGATAAGTTTGAAATTTCGATTTCTGTTGATTTTTTGGCCAAATTTTTCTATAGAAGGCCTTCAGCAGACTACTACGATGTAAATGCAATCGAGCGATTAGGTGAGGTCTGGCCCCTGTGATCTCGGTAAGCACCATCACCAGAAAAGTTCGTGGTTTTTCGAGCCATTATATTTCAAATGTTTTAGAAAGGGCTATCATTGGCTACTCCGAATGCTAAAATGATCTTAGTATGATATTATGGTATCCTAGGTCCTGACCAACGTGAGTATCAGCTATCCTATGTATTGTACTCTGGATTCCGCTCTACACTACCAAGGCTAAAGCTTAATCTGTATCTCTCAATGCCAAAATATAATAAATACCTCCAATCCATGGTCTTTGGTGCTCCATAATCTCAAAAACCCCAACCCATATTGATAAGACCCTTGGGAAGTAATGCGTGTGATTTTCATTGCATCGTATATTGAATACCTTCGAGTCTCCCGATCCTCGCTGTATTGTTACTTCCGCTTTCATCTCGCATTAACAATAGTCGTTCTATGAGATGAGGATTTTGTGATCTAAATTGTACCCTAAATTCCGCTTTCGCAGCCATTCCATGATACACCCTGAATTCCAAATTACACAAGATCAGTGAAGATAAAGGTCCCATCGTGTGACCGTGAAACGTTATTTCTTTTGCTCATCTCTGAGTTAGCCTATTGTGGCTTTGCGATTTAGACTTTTGATGATGCAGAAGAACTAGACAGTGCATGGACGATATTGTTGACATCAAATTCAATATCCTTTCTTTCCTTATACCCTTCTCCTACAACTTTATTCACACTCAGCTGATGCTGCTATTCTACTATACAAGTGTCTCAGGACACATAGTGAGACACGGTTCCTAATGCATTTCCCGTTGCGGTTAGTTGTCAATAAAATACACCAACGTCCAGGCGGCGCCGGCAGCGACAGAGCCAATGGCCACCATTTGAAGACCCTCCAAGATCTTCCGGCGGTAGCCACAGTCCTCTCCAAGAGAGACAATGGTCTTGACGTAGCCGAATATGAACAAGGTGATAAGCATGACAATGACAGAGATGATGAGCCCCGTTTTCACGACGGAGGTGAAGAAATATGGGATCAAAGGCACAAAACCGCCGAAAAAGTAGCCCAGGCCAATGGTCAAGGCACTGGTGAACTCACGACCCTCAGCGGGGGCTTCCAAGCCCTTGCCAAAGCGAATGACAAAGTCAATGAGGTTTTTGGGGCTCAGGTCCAAATCCTTGAGGAATGATGCGATGGTGGTTTCGGAGGCGCCAAGCTCCAACATGATCTCGGCGGCGTCCTGGTTAATGAGCTCGGGCTTCTTGAAAAATTCGAGCTTCTCCTTCTTGACTTCAGACTTGTAGTAGTCGCCTTCCGACTTGGCAGCAAGATAGCCTCCAAGTCCCATGGAAATGGCTCCCGATACCAATTCGGCCATACCACCTGTGATGACGATTTTGGAGGAGCCCAAAGACGAAAGACCTGCGGTCAACGCAAAAGGAACAGTCAAGCCGTCAGAAAGACCAATGATAATGTCACTCATGACTCTAGGGTCAAAGCTGGAAATGAAGCCGTGGTTCGACAGTTCTTCATCATCAGACACATTGTGGCTTTTCACAGCGTTTCCAATAGCCTCTTCGTTGGCCACTTCTTGTGCACGGTCAGAAGAGTTGGTGGCACCGTAAGGGGATTGGTTGTTGTCCAAAAGCCTCTCAGCTCTGGCCAACTCCTCATCGGATTGGTCAGGTTCGAAGAGCTTGCTGACTGCTTTTTTCGCTTGCACCAACATTAAAAGATACTTGTGACTTTTTTTTTTTTTCTAAATGGCGCCGCTTCTTTGACTTTGGGGTTGCGCAAACTTATATAGAAGCAACGTTCAGGCACTGGGCTGCTGTCGTACTGCATAAACAGCCCCAGGTGCATCCCAGATAGTGTCTTAGGAACTCTGGCACCGCGCCTGTCAGTATGCGCTGACAAACAAACGAGCCGTGATTGGCCCGCTTATCTTAGGTCTGCATATAGTGAAATGGTGGTTTCCCCACACAGGCATTTTTCACGACATCGCAGCACACGGCGGTAATCCAAACGCTGCATTTTTTGCCATGCTTTAAAAGAGGGGCTCCTTGGCCGCCTCAAAGCTGACAAAATGCATATGCCCGAACTCGGAGTATATGGTATCCTGCATATAAGCCGCGAGCATTCCCAATGCTACCCTGATAACGGCTGACACACCCGTACCTCTCGATTCATGCCTGGTCTTTTCACTGTGGATAAGCAGTGTGTGGCTGCGTTTGTAAGCGGCCAAATTTCCAAGCTGACAAAGCGCCTTCTCTAATTGGTCCAACCCCGCAGTTGAACGAAAACAAACAGAGTCAGACAAAGGCACAAAAAATCTTAAAGGAGGTGTTCCAAGCTTTATTTGATTCGAAGTTTCTTGTTAATTTCCACTTTGAGCCATTCTTCTCCAGGGATACCTCGAGCTCAAGATGGGCTATTTCTGCATGCGAGAAAGATTCACTAGATCGTAGGCATTTTGCAGCCAGTGCGCCATCGAGGCATACCGGTAAAAAATAATGACATAAGCATTTTTTGTACTTCTGATTGGTCTCTGCTGAGGTGAAAACTCTGTCGAGGAAACTAGATTTCACCGATTGGTCAAGGGAGAAGCAAGGTGGTCGTTTGAGAAGAATTATCGTTTACTGGAATCAGATTCGTAGTACACTTTTTTGAGATAAATTTGTAGCCAGAATGAGTCAAGCATATCGATTGAGATGAGCATGCTGAACTTGTCTGATAGTGAATAGCGGTAGCTTTCAAAGTTACTTCGCCATCCCTGAATATACTGCATTCGTCAATAAACTCTATGGACTCTCTAGACCCACATGGGTATACGGCTGGCTGCATGTAGGAGAATCATCATCGGGTGAATTTTGGTTCTACAGAGTATGTCCACAGCATTTTTGGAATATCCTTCAAAGAATTGGTGTGGAAAGGAATCTGATGAATTTTGACGACCAATGTGGATGGGCATGTATGATGGTGAGGTTCGAGATCCATCTTTCTCATATCGCATGTTATCATTCTGTGAAATGCATGTATAAGGGAATTTTTGAAGCTTTGAGCTTTCTGCTTTTGACGCTAGTACTTTTTGCTTACTCGAGTTGCTTTTTTTGACATGATTGTGTTTGGTCTTTAATTTCAAATTTGGAAACAGCAATGGATATTGGGTGCAAAATGTTGAGAGAAATGCAGAGTCGTAAAAAAAGCGACATCATTATAACCAACCTAAGTGGAAATAATGGCAGACTTGCTAGTTTTTCTCTAAGTAACTTCACTCTTCCATGCAGCTGTGTTCTCTCATCACGAAGATGTCTTGCATTGTCATGCGAGCACCATAGGGCAACTCTTGTGGAAGGAACACAGGAGACCATGAATACAGAATTTTCAGTCTCTTTTGAATTTCTTTTAAGACACTTCGAGCAAAGTTTGGTCTACCTTCTGTGGACTACTACCGACCTTTTGAAATGAGCTTACTGTGAGCTGCTAGAGTAGTTATTATATTACACATTGCAGAATGTCACAGAATTATGTGAAAATTGCAAGAAAATATCACTAATGCTTTTGCTTGCATGACCACGGAGTTCATTTATAATATAAGGCTGACAATAGTTGCCTCAGCTTTATTCCCCAGAATTTGTACCAATGAACTCGACAAGCTTACATATCATTCAAAGGAAAAAGCCTCATGAAGGCATTATCCTTGCGGTTTCATATGAAATGGAAAACCGTCCCTCCAATTACATCTCACACGAGACTTTTGCGTGTAGAGTAGATGGAGAGTTATGGGGGTGAGTTCTCTCAATCTTCGTGAAGTTTCACCAGTGCCTCCAGATGTTCTTGAAGAGATGAAGAAGAATGAAGGCATGCTGAGCTTCGGCAAATCGTTAGATTTGACTGATGACAGAGGAAGGATAGTTTATTGTTTCACCAGAATGAACCAGCTTCTCACAAACCACTTTCCTTTTTTGAAAGGTTCGAAGAAGGATTCTATTGTGGGCATTCGTTGCCTTCAGGTCAGAGACGACCTTGTTCCCCTTGATGTCGGTGTGACCCCCTTAAGAGCCAAAAGCTCACCAGATACGCTGGAAAAGCTGGGGACTCTTGGGATTCTGGAGGATTTCGTCGACATTCAGAAAGAGGATACGATCAATGTAGAGCTCTTGGCGACATACAAGCCGCCTGAACAGTATGAGCTAATACTGCCTGGGAATATGGTGAAAAGCGGTTCATGTTTGAGTGATTTTGTTCAACTTGAGCTCAAGCAGACTAACACGTTTTTCTGTTCCTGTCACGGTGATATTTCCATAAACCACATTACTATTATTCTAGAGGAGCATCTGAGATTCCAGCACATAGCGCTGAAGGGTTGCTGTGTAACCGAGGATGTTCAAACAGTGGTCTTGAAAGACTCAAGCATCAACAATTTCATCTCCCACACTGACTTCAAGAATATCGGAACTGGGTTTTTCTATTTTCCAAAAGTGTCAATGTACAATTGCAACCTTCCAAATATTGGGCCCACCTACAGTTCGAACAAGTGCACTAGGAGTTATGTCATTCGATTCAATATCGATTTGGAATGTGGGTCGAAAAAGTGTTCGAAACATATCTCTACAACAATGGAAATTGCAGTTGCTACAGAGGTTGATCTGGCGGAGCCCATTCTTCAAATTCAAAAGAAGCAAGATGTGATGTTAGTTGAGAAATTCAAATTGGATTCTGATCTTGCGCAGAATGCTATTCAATATTGCATCGCAAGGCGAGACGAGATGACGTTGGACATGATTAGTTTTCACATTTCCTCTGTTGTTGAAGGCGATAAGGCTTTGGTAATAGCCACCTTAAACACAACTGACTGCTATGGCATGCAAAGTGAAAGAAAGGTGAAAGCGATCGAGTCAAGTGAAGTTCTAGCGTTGTATCCGAGAAAAGGGGTTTGGACAGTCAATGCTGCAATGTTGACTACTTCAATTGCTGGTATTCCGGGACGGATGTTTCAAGTTTCCAGGTTCGTGAATGTTTTTGATGAATTTCGGTTCTCAAACTCATACGGTTCCAGAGAGGGTCGCTATTCCTTCTTGTCTGATTATCGAGGAGTACTTACGGCTGGCCCAGGAATGACTCTCGATTCAACAATGACATTCAAATTCATTTCAAGTTGCCGTTCCTTTGTTTCAATTTACTTCAGCAATCTTGAAGTTATTCTTGGTCAGCAGACTGTGAAGCTCAACAAGAATTGCAGAGAAGCCTTTCACAAAGAGTACAAGTTGCATAGCGAACATGCTAAACATGTGAGTTTCCGAGAAATTGACGAAAACGGGCAAAAAAGTTTCTTGTTTGAAGGATTACTCGAAGGCTGCAAGATCCCGAATGTCTTGCCCTCCACCCTTTCCGACTGTTTCAACAAGAGCTACAAACTCAATGTTAGCTTGGAGGTGCATGCAAACGCATTGGGCTCTGGTGGCTATTTGGAGAGGATTGATTGTAAAGTTTCGGAAAGTATTGATGTTCTCATGGGCATCAATGAATGTTATCGTCTAATGGAGAAAGAAGGACACGAAAAAACCTATATTAACTAGACATCGGAAGCTGCAGTACCTTTGCAACCTTCAGTGAAGGGATGAAAAGGGTATTCTAGGGGCCCCCGGTCCTTTCGTTGGACAAGCGCTGATGTTCGCTCAACTAAATTCTATTTTGTGTCGACATTAGGAACTCTTGGAAGTGAACTTAACTCAGATGCTGATGAAATTGTGCCATGGAGTTGACTTCTTATTAAAGGTAGTCAGTGAGTTTTAAAGAACCTGCCAAGCTTTGACATGAGAAGATTCTTGTACCATAGATTTTACATCTCAGAATGAGAACGAGGTATTCATGATTTGGGGATCTGTTTCATGTTGAATCATGTTGAAGGGCCTGGTTGGGTGACGTGACTCTTCCTTGATAACTCTCATAAGATTCACGACTTCCATCGCCTTGAATCGATCCTTCAAATGCAGCGGTGGCCGTTCCAGTGGGAACATTTGGTTTTAAAGAGGGATGTACAAGGCTTTTTTTGGGATAATTTTTTAAAGAGTAGGTGTGGAGGGGAATCTGATGGATTTTGTGGATGGGCATGTATGTTGGTGAGGTTTGAGATCCATCCTTCTCATATTGCATGCTATCCTTCAGTGAAATGCATGTATAAGCAAGTTTCTGAAAGTCCTATGGTTGTTGCTTTTGTCGCTGGTACTTTTTGCTTACTCGAATTGCTTTTTTTGACATGATTGTATTTGGGCTTTGATTTCAAATTTGGAAACAGCAATGACTAATTGGTGCAAAATGTTGAGAAAAATGTAGAGTCGTGAAAAAAGCGCCATCATTTCACCCAACCAGAAATCGGAACAATGGCAAACTTGCTAGCCTCTCTCTTCGTAACGTCACTTTTCCATGCAGCTGTGTTCTCTCATAACGAAGATGTTTTGCATTGTCATGCGAGCACCATAGGGCAACTCTTGTGGAAGAAACAGAACCATGATTTCAGAGTCTCCAGTCTCTTGCCAATCTCTTCAAAGGTACCTCGAGCAAAGTTTGGTCTACTGTGGGACTACTACCGACCCTTTGAAATGAGCATACTGTGAGCAAATAGAGTAGTTATTATATTACACATTGCAGAATGTCTCGAAATTATTGGGACGCAAGAAAATATCATTATGCTTTTGCTTGCATGATCACGGAGTCCACCATGATGTTAAACTGGCAAAGTTGCCTCAGTTTTCATTTCCCAGTTTGTACCAATGAACTCGACAAGCTTACACATCATTGAAAGAGAAAGGATTTTTAACGGCATTAACCTTGCAATTATTACTGAGGTAGATGATCGCCCTTCAAACTACATTTCACACGAGACTTTTGTATGTAAGGTAGATGGAGAAGGTTGGTCGGTTAGCACTCTAAACCTTCGTGACATTTCAGCAGTCCCTCAAGATGTTCTTGAAGAGATGAAGAAGAATGAAGGCATACTGAGGTTTGGCAAATGGCCAGATTTGACTGATGACAGAGGAAGGATAGTTTATTGTTTCACCAGAATGAACCAGCTTCTAACCAACCACTTTCCTCCTTCGAAAGACTTGAAAAAGGATTCTCTTGTAGGCGTCCGCTGCCTTCAAATCAGAGACGACCTTGTTCCCCTTGATGTTGGTGTGACTCCATTAAGAGCCAGAAGCTCACTCAATACGCTGGATAGGCTGTATGCTCCAGAAGCTTTCGTTGATGTAACGGTAGAAAAGTCCATCGAAGTGGAACTTTTGGCAAAATACAAGCCTCCCAAACAGTATGAGCTAGTGCTGCCTGGAAACTTGGTGAAAAGCGGTTCATTTTTGAAGGACTTCGTTCAACTTGAGCTCAAGCTGACCAACACATTTTTCTGTTCCTGTGAAGGTGACGTCTTCATAAAACATATCACCATTATTCTAGAGGAGCATTTTAGATATCAGCACCTAGAGCTGAAGGGGTGCTGTGTATCCGAGGAAGTTCGGACAGTGGTCTTGAAAGACTCAAGCATCAACTATTCCATCTTCCATGCTGACTTTGAGAATACCGTAAATGGGTGTCTGTTTGTTCCAAAAGATTTGTTGCACGATTGCAACCTTCCAAATATTGGGCCCTCCTTCAGTTCGAACGAATGTACCCGAGGTTACGCAATTCGGTTCGATATCGATCTAGAATGTGCATCAAAGAAGTGTGCCCAGCGTATTTTCACTGTCATGGAAATTGCAGTTGCTACAGAGGTTGATCTGTCAGAGCCCATTCTCCAAGTTCATAAGAAGCAAGATGTGACGTTAGTTGAGAAATTCCCCTTGAACTCCAATCTCGCAGAGAATGCTATCCAGTATTGCTTTAAAAAGCGAGATGAGATGAAATTGGACTGTATTAGTTTTCATCTTTCCTCTGTTGTTGAAGGCGATAAGGCTTTGGTAATAGCCACCTTACATACAACTGACTGCTATGACATGCACAGTGAACGGAAGGTAAAAGAGTTAGAGTCAAGTGAAGGTCTAGCCTTGTATCCAAGAAAAGGAGTGTGGACGGTCAATGCAGCAGTTTTGACTACCTCAATTGCTGGCATTCCGGGACGGATGTTCCAAGTTTCAAAATTTGTGAATGCTTTTGATGACTTCCGATTTTCAAATAACTATGGTTCCAGAGAGGGTTGCTATTTCTTCCTGTCTGACCATCGAGGAGTACTTATGGCTGGCCCTGGAATGACTCTCGATTCAACAATCACGTTCAAATTCACTTCAAATCAACGTCCAGGTACGATTTACTTTAGCAATCTTGAAGTTATTCTAGGTCAGCAGACTGTGATGCTCAACAAGACTTGCAGAGAAGCCGTCCACAAAGAGTACAAATTGCATAGCAGAAATGGTAAACGTCTAAGTTTCCGAGAAGTTGACGAAAACGGGCAGAAGAGTTTCGTATTTGAAGGATTACTTGAAGGCTGCAAGATCCCGAATGTCTTGCCCTCCACCCATTCCAACGATTTACACAAGGGCTACAAACTTAATGTAAGCATAGAGGCACATGGAGTTACATTGGGTTCTGGTGGCTGTATGGAGAGGATTGATTGTAAAGTCTCGGAGAGTATTGAAGTCCTCATGGGCATCAATGAGTGTTACCGTCTAGTGAGAAAAGAAGGACACGAAAAAACCTATATTAAGTAGATAACGGAAGCTTCAGTAACCTTTGCAAACTCCAGTAAAAAGTTCAAAGGGTGCTTTGGGAGGCCTCCGGCCCTTTCGTTGGACAAGCGCTGATGTTCGCTCAAATAAATTCTATTTTTGTGTCGACATTAGGAACTCTTGGAAGTGAACTTAACTCAGATGCTGATGAAATTGTGCCGTGGAGTTGACTTCTTATTAAAGGTAGTCAGTGAGTTTTAAAGAACCTGCCAAGCTTTGACATGAGAAGATTCTCGTACCATAGTCGGCGTGTGCGCTTCTGTTGTAACAGTGGTCAATCGCAACGACGTCGAGGACGTAGTGGCCAAGAATTGAGAGAAAAGTAGGAAGAATGTACTTTTCAAATTGCAGTTTGTCAAGTGTCAACGACTCTTGGACACCCTTGATGAATTGCGCCAAAGGATTTTCCGGAACATGGGGCTTTGATTCGGAAGTAAAGCTCAGATACTCCATGCCCAGATTAGTGGCAGTTGCGAAGGTAATGAAGTTGTCGGTCGAAATTTGTTGGTTTGTGAGAGAAGGAGTATTAACACTGGTGCTAGATCCTTGTTGGGAGTCCAGATCATTCAGTTTCAGAGCCAGAGTCGAGGTAGAGGAAAATGCCCACCAGCCAAGTAAACCTGAGAAGAACATGGAGAAAACAAGCGAAGTACGACGATTTATCGGTAGTCGATATTTCGGGCTTTCGGGACGGCATCATTTTGGTATATCTGATATTCATGATTGTTGTGGAAGAAAAGAGTAGTAAAGGGGGGGAGCGGCTCTGGGGTTGGCTGCAAAAAACACTGAAATCGCGTCATGCCTCCTCGAGTACCACCAATATCTAACTCATAAATGTCGTCCGTGGCTACGTTGGGGCATTGCTTCGAAAGCAAAGGAATCTGCATTTTCAAAATGGGACTCTAGCTCGTACATCTAGGTTCAGCTCATGTAGTATGGTGGTTCTATAGCAAGATTCAGTGACAATCTCAGTAGCATCAAGGAGTCACCTCAGATAGTAGACAGAAGAAGTGATTCTCCTTTGGCTCAATATGGCAAGTCTTACATCTGCGATAATTGGCAGCGTCCGGGTGTCATCAGCAGCATTGGGTTCCTCGATGGGTCTGTTCATGAGAGTTGCACCATGAGAGGCGGATCCTGAGGGTCTTTCAAAGCCTGCTATCAACTTATTAGAACAGAAGTACATCTAGTACTCAAATGGAGAGCCTGGTGCATTGGTGCTGCCCAATAGCTCTGCGGACTTTTACGTTCACCTTATTTTACGGCTCACAGGGAGCCTGGATCCTCGAATGCTCCTAGATCCTCGAATTATCCTGGATCTGCTTCACTGTATCCACAATGACCTTTTCAAAAGGCACAAAGTCGAACTGAAGCAAATCCCTGCTTCTGCCGTTCCTCTTCTCAGCCATGTGTGCAACGTCCTGCGGCCCATTGCCTGGTTTGCCCTTTGGAATTGCCAAACCCGGAAAGTTCTTGTGTATAGCATCAAGCATCATCTGGACGCTGAAGTTGCCGTTGGTCATGTAGAGCCTCTTTCCGGCAGTTTCGTCTTTCTGGAACGCAAGCAAATGCGCCCTGGCAACGTCTCTCACGTCGATAAACCCGCCGGTGTCGTTTGACCAATCGTCGCCCTCCTTCAACTTGAGCAACCCACGGATCATCTCGTTGGACGTGTTCAACTTGCCCTCTGCCTCGTTGTCGAAGGCCTGGGGTCCGAAAACGTAGACGGGATTGATAGCGGTGGTCTCTGGAAAAGGATCCATTTTTGCATACTTCCACGCTGTCCTCTCTGCAAACGTTTTGGCTCCGTAGTAGGCGCTGATGGGGTCCTTTATGGCCTCCTCGTAGGTGATGGTATTCCACGATGATTCGTCGAACTTCAAGCCTGTAGTTTGTTCGCCTTCGGCCGAATACAATGCTGCATCGCTTGACGTGATCACCACTCTCTGGACGCTTTCGTTTCCGTTTCGAATCTGCTTCAGAATCGCCTCAAACACGCTCTCAGTGCCTCTGATCGCTGGAATCACCAAATCGTGCTCGGGATCCTCCGTGTCATAGAAAAACGGCGACGCCGTGTGAAGAACAACATCCAAGTTCTGATGCTTGTCAAAAACAGCGTCAAACGCGTTGGCTTTGCTGATATCTGGAACCAACTCGTACTCAAAAGAGCCACCCAAACCGTCCACGTTTTTCTTCAATCTGTCTCCCTTGGCCGCCAGACGAACAGTGCCAACGACCTTGTACCCCTCCTTCACCAATTGCTTCACAATGTGCTGTGCTATAAAGCCCGAGGCTCCAGTCACCAAAACAGTCTGGTTCATAGTTGCAACTTCAAGGTGCGCACTGTGATAAGATAAGCGACCGACGTATTGGATTGCCAATTTGGTCTGGGTGGTTTGGGTGGAGGAATCTTGATGTCCAGGTTTTGTGGAGATAGTGGTGGGACTAGGGTTTTGGGTTTTGGACTTTCGTAGTTCACCGTACTGGATTCGATGAGAATGGATTTTTCAGTGCATCCGAGGGTGATATCTAGCACGAAGCACAAAGTCAGGAAAAGTCGGGCTGATTTGTAGTCTCTTCGTCTTTAGAATTTATTGAAGAGTGCTTTCAGAAAAAATGGTCATTTGGCAATATGGGTACTTGCCGCTATGAACTGTGGTATCACTGCTGCTAGTTTAGCACCACGAGGTCCAACACTGAATTCTCCATATCATTATTTCTTCCAGCCTTTCCATGTTTTTTCCTCGTCCATATAAAAGAACTATCTTTGAATCGATTTTAGTCACTCCATTCAAATAGGTCTCCCTACTATCTTATCTAGAGGCCTCCCTACTATCTTATCTCACGGCTTACCTACCCACTCAACCAAACCACCAATTGACCTTCAATTCTCTTACTAACCCAAGTCTTCAACTTCTTGATCCTCACTCTCTACTTCACCACCTAATTGACTTCTGAGTTGACTCGTTTACCCACCTGGCTCCCCATCTGACCACCCACCCTTAGCGGCTTTGGCTGCGAAACCTAGATCCCATTACCACCCACATGGCACATCCACAAAACCAAACCGCCAGAGCCTCCTCGATCACCAAATCCAATAAAAGGCATTCTTCTTAAAACGAACTTAAACTTCCCGTTTCCTTACATTTTTTGTCCCGCTACATCGTTACTAAAACACCCCTCCCCATTGGTCTGACTCACAGATAGCGCACTCGCGCTTATCAGTACCTGATCCGTTTGCAACCATTTCCTACTACTCTCTTCATGTACATCCCAAACCACTACAACGAGGACCGCTGGGAGCAGAAGGAGCTGCTTATCGTGCACCACCCGCTAGGCACTTTGGTCACTTTTGACCAGAAAATCATCGCCAACCATGTTCCGTTCTTTCTCCACACCGATAAGGAAACTGGAAAACGCTATCTTCAAGCACACTTGGCGAAGAAGAACCACCAGATCCCGCTGCTCCAGGAAAACGATCACGTTTTGGTGATCTTCCAATCGCCCGACTCCTACATATCGCCCTCGTATTATCCGGAAAAGCAGAAGACTCACAAGTTCGTCCCCACATGGGACTTTGCCTCGCTCCATGTCTACGGAAAATCCAGAATTGTGGATGATTTTGACTTTGTCAGACAGCAGTTGGTGAATTTCACCAATCAGAACGAGTCGGCCCGTGAAAAGCCCTGGAAGGTGACGGATGCTCCTGAAGGGTACCTCAAGATCATGCAAAAGGCCATCACGGGGCTTGAAATCGAGATTACTGAAACAGAGTGTAAGTACAAGTTTGAGCAGAAAATGGCACAGGAGAACATCGACGGAGTTGTGGCTGGGTTGGCTCACGATGGTGTGGCTGAGGTCTCCAACTTGGTGAAGCAGACCAACAGCTAGAACAGAGGTTTACAGACATGGAGGATTGGAGTTTTCGAAGATGTGACTAAGGATTCGATCTTAGACGGTGTATGTGCATATATTACAATTCGACTGCTTTACAGCTATGGGGCAGGGCTTATGGCGTGAGCTATCGTCGTATATCTAAGCGACGCTGCAACCACCTCACCTCGTCGTTAATAGAGAGCTATGTAAAAGCAAAGAGCTCGTATCTCTTTCCCTAACGTGTATTGTCCTTCGGACTGACTTCGTCAGCGGTTTTCGTCTAACCTTTATTTGCGATCATCGCTGGCCCAGCAGCATCTTCGTCCTCGCCTCTGCAACCTAGTAAGGGTTGAATCTGCTACCACGGAAGCCACCGCCGCCACGGAATCCACGACCACGGCTTCTGAAATTTCCTCTGCCACGGATTCCACGGCCTCTGCCACGGCCCCTCACGAAAGAAGGCACGTTGGTTCTCTTCAAACTCACTTTGAGCGGTCTGCCACGGAACTCAGAGCCGTCTTGCGTCGCCACGGCCTTGTGGGCACCCTCGGCTGTTTCAAACTCCAAGTAGGCGAAACCTTTGGGCTGTCCTGTGATCTTGTTCGTTTGAATGGTCAATCTTTCCACCACGCCGCAAGAGGCAAAATGCAGCTGCAACTCCATTGGCACCGTGCCGTAGTCCACATTGCCAATGTACACTGACCTGGAATCAATTTCAGCCTGAATGGCCGCTTTTTCAGCTCCCTCAGGATCGTTTGAACGAAGAGCAGCTCCTGCCTGTGCATTAAGCTCATTCAAAGCATCAGCTTCTTTTTCTGTCTGCTGTAACCTCTCTTCAGGCGAGAGCTGTTTACCTTGCTCTGCTTGTAGTTCTTCACCCTGTTGCTGCTCGTAGTTGTCGATATCAATGTCCTCTTGCATGGCATCGTCTCGCGTAACATTGGCCTGCTGATCCAATTGAACAGGTTCCGACATTGTCTCTGTGATTAGTCAGTTGAAAAAGTAGTAGTTGGTTACGCGAGATTGCGATTTTTAATGCCCCACTGGTTACGTGCGGCTACACGCAGGCCAGAGCGTTATCAACGGTTTTCAACTCCACAGTTACACCGGTGGGAGGTTTCTGTCTCTCGTAAAAGACAGCTTATTGGCTTTGATGGTTCTCGGAGTCGATGCCGGAATTGGTTTGGGTCGCTGGCTAGGACTCGAACTGGAGATGTCTTCTCTGATAGTGCCGTACCCGCGGCGTCCTTTCTTTCTGAGTCCTGAGGCCAGTAGTAACGATTCGGTTTCGTCTCTGTTGAGATCGTCGTCACTTTCGTATCCATTGTCGTAGCCGGCGTTGGTGTCCTCGTCTGACGTCACACGCATAAATGTCGAACCAGGCGGCGTGGGGAATCCAGTAGGTGAATTCAACGGTTTTGGCTGCTGTCTAGGTCGATTACCGAGGAACACCATGATCGATGTGAAAAGAGTTCCGACGAGGAGAACGCCGAAAAGCACTCCAATGGCCACACTGAACCAGCCAATGTGGACATGAAGGAAATCATCGTCATGCGAGAACCAGGCCAAATTCAACGGCTTGTCAATCAAGAAAACACAGCTGGCGTTGCTGTTGACAGATGTGCAGCCGTGAGTCACAATCTTGACCTCCTTGTCCTTGTTGTAGCCAAAGAGTTCAGTACGGTTGGTCCTCAATCTAAGGTAGGTCTTGCCGGTATCGAAATTCTTGCGACAATCAAAGACACCGTCGGAGCGGTTCGTCTGGATAGTGAAGGTCAGGTTTGTTTCAAAATGTTGAGATACGCAGTGCTTGAGAGTTCGGGCGTCCTCGTTATGCAATAAATGGAGCTGTAGAAATTCCGGAAGATGAACAAAATCCTTGGTGACATTCATGGATTCAAGTGACTCTGGGCGTGGGGCAAGGATTGAGTAGTCGGTAGCAAACTCTTTCTTGCCAAGCCCCAAAGCATCTCTTAATTCTGGAAACACAGAAATAAGGGACGTGATTGAAAAGCGCTCCTTCTTACCCTCAGTGGTCTCAAGCAAGTCCCGGAAGGAGACGTAGAAGTCCTGGGGAAGCATGAGCTTATTAGTAATGTGAATCACACCCTGGTTGAAAAGAACGTCGGAGTTAAGGGGCACTGAGAGAGGTGTGTCGTTAAGCTTGATAATGTGGTTGAAATCTCCAGTGCGGTAGCTCTCGCTGATGTTGATGGCGTCACCTCGGAGGGTCTTGGCGATTCTAGATGTTTCAATGTCGTCGTCGAGGCCAAAATCAGAATAAATAAGATCCTCAATGAAGAGTCCCTTGAGCACATCCTTCATTTTCTTGGGATGTGCTTCCAAAAACTTGAGAACAAGTCCAAGGTTCTTGATGGAGGCATCGTGTCGATCTTGTACACCAGAAAGGGGTTCCCATATGGTATGACCACACGGCAAGATTATGGAGTAACCCTTTCTGTTTTGCTTCACCGAATTGAGACCATGTTTGCTCAAATGCTCCAAGGTCCACATGCAAAATTCCTTGTCAATCTCAATGTGCTCCAAGCGACCGTTAACAGCGCCTTCAGTGAGGAGATCTGCCAATGTATGTTTAAGTGAGGAAGGCGGCTCGAGTGTTTTATCTCCAATGTAGATGGATGTATTTCCAGCAGCAATATGAGGCTGTCCAAACGCATTAATGTCGTTATTGAAGGTAGTCACAGCTTTTCCATTGTGATGTCCGCCCGTCACTTTAACCTTGAAGCACAGACCAATGCGCTTGTTCAGACAAAGCTTTGATGTCAAAAGCCGCTGGTATCTCTGGTTTGACTTTTGACCCAGCGCAGGCTCCAACTGGCCCTCCATGAATTTGTATAGAGTATTTTGTTTATTACTGAACGACGAGGCCACCACTTCATCATCGTCCTGGAGATCGTCACGATCCAAGGCATCCAAAAGAATGGTTTGGTTGGTGGTCTTACCGTTGATGAGTTTCCCTAGCTTGCGGAACATGAGCTCGTTCACAAACTGGGAGTAATGCAATGAGTAGAGTATCTTGCGCGGGACAAGAGTAGGTACTCGGAAATCCAATGCCAGGAAGAAAGAGCTGTTTGGGTTGCTTTCGGCATCGAAAATGTGAACAATACCGTCCCGGGCACTAAGACCAGTTGAGTTGACGGAGGACCGAATGCTATTATTAATTATCAACTGGTGTGTCTTGGTGTCAAGCGAAAAGCTGTAGTCCCAATGAGGAGGTGCCGGAGTGATGGGATTCTTCCTTTTGCTCAGAATGTCCACATCAGAGCACGTTCCGTTGACTCCATCCACGAGTTCTGGAATGAGCCAGAAGCTGATCATGTCACTGACGTCTCTGGAGAGTTCACTAATGGCGTCCTTCGAAGTGTCAAAGGTTTTGTCCACCAGGGACTCAAACAAAGCGGTATAGTATCGTATTTCCACATCCAGAAGCAGCTTCTCGACCATGTCGTCCAGCGGTACAATCACTGTGGATGTGTTGCCGAGGAACTCAGGACAGGTGGGTCCCCGGATCCTCGGATGCAAGAAAACCAGCTGGAAGAGTCGTTTGACGAAACTCATCTTGTGGCCATTGATGTAATCCGTGTTTCTGTCCAAGAGGAGCTCGCATATGCTTGGCTGGAGCGGAAGGAGGTGGTCGATCGCCTGGACGAACGAATGCTGGTGTTTGGCGTAGAAATCGAATTCCACAATCTGGGCCACGTCGTTGACATAGTACTGCTTCTGGTCCAAGTCAGCCAGCAACTTGAGCGGGAATGTAACGTTGCGGCTGGGCGTTTCCCTCAATATGTACAAGGAGTCAGCCACCATGTCCCTTGTGTCCAAGTAGCCAATTCGTAGTTTCTGGTCTGCAAAGTAACGCAAGAGGTTTTGATGCGTATCGTTGCCCAAAACCTCATCGTCCACGAAAGCCAGATTGACGGGAGCAAAAAGCGTCACGTTTTGAAGCGAATTGATCAACGGAACCAAGCCGTTTCGCTGGAGGTGTCTAATAAAGTAGGAGAACTGAACCTCGGATGAAAGGTAGTCGACTATGGAGGACGGCGACGGTTCTGGCGGAATCGAGGTCGATGTGGGTTTTGCCGAAATAGGAAGTGCTAGCAAAGCAAGCCATAGGCATATTGCAATCGGAAGCATAAAGAAGGTGTGGTTTGTGATATGCTCGTGATGAAGGTATAAGCGTATACGCAGGATGATGATAACGATAACGGCATGTGGCTTTGCCGGGGAGGTGGTGAAGAGGAGTAACGATTTCTGACTTTTGTTTTTTAAAATGGTAAGATTCTGAAAATTTCTGGTTCTGTTCGGTTTGTGTGAGGTGCTCCTCGAGGTCCTCGGAAGATCGGCATGTGTATTTTCTGTCAGGTGCCCCATTGCTGAAAACGGATTTAGACAGGCTTGGGAGGGGCGGATAAGCCGAGGGGCTGTTTTTGAATCTTTTTCCAAAACCTTGGTTTTTGTTTCCGGATGTCGCTTTTGTGTCTCATTTTGAATCTCTGATCGTACAGATAAGACGCATGGGTGTACCACCTTTGACAAGGCAGGGCATCGTGGAAAGGTATTGTGTGATTGTGTTACGGAGTGATGTCATAAAAGGCTGGTTGGTTTTTAGGTAGGTTTTTGGGTAGGTTCTGATTGGTAGTTGGGGAGAGAGGATATCCTCATGGTGGGTGAACATGGGTCTAGAACTAGCTTAAGGGTGTTAGGAACACGCTAGGACGATTTATACACCCTTCACAATAAGCGTGTCAGATATGAAACATAGACGAGGAGGTTCGTCAGAGCTAGTTTCCTGATTTGAAGAACACTAGGTGATACACGGTGTAACAGGAAACTCACGGTTTATCAGATAAAGAGCCGCTTTATGGAAATTCCTGGTAACGTAAGATGACAACAAACTCTATCTATGTTCAAGTATTTAAGTGCTTTAGCCCGAAGTTAAGGAAGTCATATCTGAGTGTTATTGGTAATTTGCTATGCATCCGAGCATCCTAACAACGGGTCTCAGTTATCTATAACAAAACGTCCAAGACGTAATGTATAATCTAAATAGTTGGTGTGGGCTATTCGTTGTTAAGCAATAGTTTTCGTAGAGTGTACTGCTTCACAGAAATATTCATGTCTCAGTGAGGAAACCCATCGACCACTCACAACCTCCCAAAACACATCAAAACTTCAAAAACCCAAAATCCACAAACCCGCCCCTCGACTGCAAACCTGCTGAATCTCCTTTGTTGCCACGGCAAATGGAGAAATTATCAGCGGAGATCCTGGAAGATCCCAAATTAGGATAATTTTCCGTTCGGGATCCAGCGGAGAAACCTCCCCAACTCCCTCCGGAGGTGATTCTCCAGAAATCAAACAATGGACGCTGGCAGCGAGTCTGGCCCGGAAAAATGAAAAATCCAGCAGACGAGATGATTTTTGGTTGCCAAAGTCAGCTAACCAATGTGGCGGCCATGTTGTGGTGTAGCTCAAAGCAGGCAAAACCTAATCTACAAACCTCTTTTAAATGCCCTCAATTCTTCAAAGTAGCTACAGATAAAACGCTGGCCTCCGGGCCAACGGACCCAACAACACCATCTACAACGGCTAAATCTTCTCCAGCCTATTGTTCGCTTTGAGTTACCAGTTTGTGTCCTTCCAGACTCCATTGTGTTTCCGCCGAAACGTCTCCAAGAGCCCGAGGCCATTGTGCCATTGGCTGCATCTAGTCACTGGTGTCAATGCTACAATTGAAGACAAAGAAGATTTTGTGCTTTGGCTTTACGGCAGCAGTATCGGGCCAATCAAGAGGGTACAGTAAAACGCCTTTTTGCAATTCCGGAGGCGCCTTCTGTTTTGGGCTGGGGTTCATTAGTAATCCACCGAGGACTTCGGCTGCAAGGCAGCAGCATGTATGAAGAGCCGAGACCTGGGGTGCAGCAGAATGAGATCTCCAGCTTCATCTATTAATTTACTAACTCTTAGTAACGAACTAATCTTAGAAACAGATTGTATCCAATCGGGTGAAACACACACCAGATAATATTCTTAGGGATCTGCAAGAAGCCAGACGCTCCGCTTCAGGCAGTTATTCCATAAAATACCCTGTTTTCGGCCGCAGCACGCGCGTCCAGTCCGGAACAATTAGCAGCATGGTTACGAGCCCGCGCGACGCACCCCAGAGGGGAACGCAGCCGTGAGGTCATTCGGTGGGGCCTGAGGGGAACCCACGGAGAATTGTGCGCCAGTGGTGGCGGATTTCCTTCGACCCTCTAAGTATTACGTTGCCTTCAGGGTCTGGATGGTGGAGAAGGGAATGTGGGGTACGTCGTGCGTGTCGTATATGGCACGGCTGGTGCGGCGGCCCGCGTGCTGGAGAAATCGGCCTGAATCATGTACCATTCCGTCCGGTGCCGTGCCGCTTTACAAATGTAGAGGGGGGTATGTCGGAGAACAATAGTGAAAACCGGCCGAGGCCATTATCCACGTTGTTTCAGTCCTCGTAAGTTGGAATAAGCTCGAAGTGCACAATGCGACAGTCAGCGACAGAGGATTTGTTGGAAACTTTAGATTTTTTTTTTTTTTTTTTTTTTTTTTTTTTTTTTTTTTTGGCTGTCTTTCTTTTGTAACCTGCTTTTGTAACCTGCTGTTTTGGGAATCTCTACTTATACGCTTCTTGCCCTTGCCGTCAGTCCCCTCTGTATGCCTGCTGCTGGTCCACTCTACTGGATGCAAGTACCCCAGTTTCAGTAACCCACGCATATCCTCCTCGGCATGTCACCCTACACTATATGGCAAAAAACCATATCTAGTTTTCAATGAACTGGCAATTCTTCCGCTCTTGTGCCAAGGTTGTTCCGGGCTTGGCCCCGTAACTGCGCTGCTCACGCCATAAGTTTTTCCTAGCGGAATAACATTGTGTAGTGGTGCCGCACAGATTTTCTGGGGTTCCCGCCTGGTTTATCCGGATCCACTCTCGGACGGGTTTCACCAAAAACAGCAAATCCAAAGCCAACTGGGCCAATCACAGCTCGAGAGCCTAATTTATTTTCTCCATGCAAAACGCATCCTTTCGGGCATCCTTGCCAGAAACGCCTGGCGTGATATCTCGCTTCTGCAGCTTCGGCGTCTTGGCTGCCGTTACTCGGTCCCCATTGTCGTTTTTCTTCCAAGGTGGAGAAGACTCCACTATAAATACCGGCCCATTCCGCCCTTTTCTCTTCTCTTTTCCCAACTACACAAAAACAAAAATGGGTTTCTCTGCGTACGAAGACCGCATGGTCAAGCCAGCGTTGGCTTTCCGCAATTTTCTCGACGGAGGCCCCAAAATCACAAACATCTACTTCATCGCCTGTATCTCGTGTATTTCCGGCTTGATGTTTGGTTTCGATATCTCCTCCATGTCTGCCTTCTTGGGCCAGGACGCCTACCTCCGTTTCTTTGACAGCCCCGGATCCGACATGCAAGGCTTCATTACCGCCTCCATGTCTCTTGGTTCCTTCTTTGGTGCCATGACCACCTCCTTTATTTCGGAGCCTTTTGGCCGTAGGGCCTCCTTGATGGTGTGTTCCTTGTTCTGGATGATTGGTGCTGCTATCCAGTCTTCTTCCCAGAACAGACCGCAATTGATTATTGGTCGTTTTATTTCCGGTGCTGGAATTGGCTTTGGTTCTTCCGTGGCGCCTGTCTACGGTTCCGAACTCTCGCCCAGAAAGGTCAGAGGCTTCATTGGCGGAATGTTCCAGACCAGTGTCACCTTGGGTATTTTGGTGATGTTCTACATTTGCTTTGGCTGCTCTCACATTGACGGCGTGGCATCTTTTAGAATCGCCTGGGCCATCCAGATTGTTCCTGGCTTGATTTTGTTCTTTGGCTTGTTTTTCATTCCAGAATCTCCCAGATGGTTGGCTAAACAGGGCTACTGGGACGAGGCCGAAACAATTGTTGCTCAGATCAACGCCAAGGGTAACAGAGAGGACCCCGACGTGATGATTGAAATCTCCGAAATTAAGGACCAGTTGATCGTGGAGGAAAACGTCAAGGGCTTCACGTTCGTCCACTTGTTCTCCAAGAAGTACCTTCCTAGAACGATCGTGGCTGTTTTCGCCCAGATCTGGCAGCAGTTGACGGGTATGAACGTCATGATGTACTATATTGTCTACGTTTTCGAGATGGCCGGTATCTCCGGAAACGCCAACTTGGTTTCCTCGTCCATCCAGTACGTTTTGAACTTTGGCTGTACCGTGGTTGCTCTTTTCCTCATGGACAAGATCGGCAGAAGACCTTTGTTGCTTGGAGGTGCTGCCATGATGGCTGCCTGGCAGTTTGCCGTTGCCGGTCTTTTAGGAAGCTACTCGGTTCCTTACCCTGACTCTGGTAAAGAGTCTGTCACCATCAAAATCCCCGATGACGAAAAGCCTGCTGCCAACGGAGTTATCGCATCCTGCTACTTGTTCGTCTGTTCCTTCGCTGTGTCCTGGGGTGTGGTTGTGTGGGTCTACTGTTCCGAGATGTGGGGTGACTCTGTTTCCAGACAGAGAGGAGCTGCTTTGGCCACTGCTGCCAACTGGATTTTCAACTTTGCCATTGCCATGTTCACGCCTCCATCTTTCGCCAACATCAACTGGAGAACCTACATCATTTACGCCTCCTTCTGTGTGGCCATGTTCGTCCATGTTCTCTTCTTTTTCCCAGAAACCAAGGGCAAGCGTTTGGAGGAAATCGACCAGATCTGGACCCACAAGATCCCAGCCTGGAAATCGGCTTCTTACGTTCCTGCTGTTCCTATTTTGCCAGGAGAGACGGACGACAAGATTGCAACCGAGCACCACGATGGTGTTTTGCGCCATTCTTCCTCGAACTCGGATCCTGAGAAGGACGCCTCGGTGGCCAACCAGGCCTAATGCGTTCCTATGTAATTGCTTTGACGAATATACGAAAATATGGAGTGGGGCAAGTCCTAAGTAGTTAGTTTTGACAGGGGAGTGAATCGGTGGTGTATCAGATGGAGATGTTTTTGGTTTATCCAGGAGGGTCTTGCATTACGTTTATGCTTTTAGCGATGAATTGCAAAGTTGTTGATTTACTCGTCAATATGAGTTTCTACTCAAGATACATCTGACAAAACCACAAACCCAATATTTCACGAACTTTCACCTCATAAACAAATGCCGAAACTGAGTCAATTGACGAGGAGCTAATCAGGCAAGTCTTACACGATACATCCCGTCTAAGACAATGGGCAGTGTCGTTTTGATCAGGCCCTCGATACCTGATTTCTGGTCTGATCCCACGAATTGCCATCCCACTATCAATTCCTTCAATCTGCCACATTCCAAAGCAAAAAAAGCCTGGCCAATTCCAACCCATCCTACAATTCCGATCTGAAAATCGCTTGATCCACAAATCCGGGGGCTTATTATTATGAGCACCGTCGCGTGTAAACAAGTATGAGCCCTGGCATTTTCTGAAACACAGGCCCCTTGGAGGCGCCACCCGGGCCAAATTTCAAAAAATCCTACTTTTCCAAAAACCTTGAACTTTTGATGATGGCGGGGGATGGTGGGGGAAAAAGCGCGGGGGATGACGACAGTGGGGTGGTTTTTCAAGAAGGGCCCGAAACGGGGGGTCAAGAGGGCTTAGACAGGGCTTCCATGGAGGCTCATTCAGGAGGAGGCTAAGCCCCCTGCCGCCCTTCTCCCAGTCTAGATCCGGGGTTGTAATTTTCTGCAGAAGGCGTGGAATTCTAAGTTTAGTATATGTCGCTCGAAATTCGGGCAGTAGTATTTTTCCACAAAGCTGGTGGAAACCTTAAATTGACCCGTTAGTCAAATTTTATTTACCGAAACAGAAAGCTGTTTTTTGGGTCTGCATCAGGGGATACAGGGCTCCGTCATGTCTCCCGCCGCCTCAAATCTTAATCTGGCTTATCGAAGGTCCTAGATGAGGAGGTGGTGGAGCGGCAATTTGATCGTTTTCTGCTTCCTGGATTGGGGAAGTTGATGGAGAGTTTATGAAATCTGATTTGGTTATTTTGATGAGGGGAAGAGGGTTTTGAAAGGATCTAGCCTACTTTGAGGTATTCACACGATGGTGCCAGTTAGACTGAGACGCAACAGTGCAATTCAAACAATTAGAATATTTGTGTTATCATCAATGGATCAATTCTGAACAAGTTGCTCGGCGTCAACCGAGAATCTTCCCGAAGACAGCACAGTATGAGAGGCTACTCAGGCTCTCCCAATCTGCCTCCACATTCGGCGTCTCTGGACCACTTGATCTCAGATCAACTCCACAGTTGGACGTGCCTTTGGTGGCTGATCTGGAACCAAGGAGCAAATAGAAAGAGCAGCTTCGATACCTTGCTAATTCTGGGTGTTGGGTGGAAACAGCGCAGTGGGAATTTCGGTGCCTAATACTTTCAAGAGCTCCTTTCTCAGAGCAGCATCCAAAATGTACTCTGACGATCACCGTCTCTGGTGGAACAGCCATCATGCCAGTCAGATTGCCATTTTCGAGTTCAAAAGCAATTTCAGTGACGCTTTTGATGATTAGAAGATAATGCCGTCCAATAAAACCCGGCAGCTCTACATCGGCCTCCTCAAAGACTGTGACTATAAATCAGATGTCTCTGGAACTCTGCGCTGGTGGGAACAATTGCATCTTGTTCCTAAAACGGAGACGCTTCTGAAGCAACTTCAGGCTTTACCTGCGCCTTTCGCTCAACGTCATGTCACGGTTCGTTAAAACATCAAGTTTCGTTGTAATCTGTTCGTCTTTTTCCCTCTCAAATTCATTCTTTTACCTATATCTGGATACTAACACTTTTCCAATAGATCCACAACCACACCCCATATCGTAAAGCCTCCAACACAGTCACAAAACACAAACGGTCCTAAAATTATTCCCGCTTTGCCTACCCTTCAATTCTCCATCACTACACTCACTCACTAGATCTTGGCTATCATTACTCGTTAAGTAGATACCTAGACTCCGCCGGTCTAGACGCTTCTTTCCTCGATGGAGATGGCCTCGGCCTTGGTGTCGGAACGGAGATCCGTAAGGGCGTCGTCTCTGAAGGCATGTTCGGAAGGAACGAAGCCCTGGGAGCGCCAGGCGTGAGGAACCTTCTCGTACAACTCGTCGATCTGCTCCAAAGAGAGACCCTTGGTTTCGTAGATCAGGTACCACGCAAAGAAGAAACACAAGAAGTTGCACCCGCCCCAAATGAAAAAGACGTTCGTGCCCAAGTTACCCTTGTCCTTGTCCACCATGTACGGCGTGGCGTAGGCAATGCCCCAGTTCCACAACCAGTTGGAGGCAGTACAAAGCGCAACCGACTTGGCTCTGGTTCTAAGAGGGAAAAGCTCTCCAACCACGACCCAAGCACAAGGACCCCAGGTGGCGGCAAAGAAGGCAATAAAAATACACGAGAAAGCAACAAGCACCTTCTTGGAGGAGTCAGACGAAGCTGCAACGCCGACAATGGCCACAACAAACTGGGAAATCGACATTCCGGCAGCACCGCCAAGGAGAATGTTTCTTCTGCCTGCAATCTCCATCAAAAGAATACCTGGGACCGTGGCACCGACATTGACAATGTTAGTGGCCAAAGTGGTGACGAACCCGTCCACACCGGCATCGTTGAAGAAGTTGGTACCAAAGTAGAAAATGAAATTCACACCGGTCAACTGCTGGAAAGCCTGACACAAAACACCCGTAGCCAAACGCTTACGCTGGTGGTTCTTGCTGGACAAGACCTGGCCCCAAGAGGACTTGCCGTATTCTTTCTCAAACTCGTAGGCGGCCTTGATGTCGTTGTACTCCTCGATAAGATCCGGGTGGTCGGCAGGAAGCTTTCTAAGCTGGGAAAGCGCCTCGAAGGCCTTGTCCTCTCTTTCCTTGGAAACGTAGAAACGGGGAGTTTCTGGCAAGAAAAACATACCAATACCCAAGATCAACGACCAGAGGAACTGAAGGGCAATGGGGATTCTGTACGATCCAGAGTCGTTTCTGGCGTGGGTGGCCTGGTTGAAAACAGCAGCCAAAAAGATGCCAATGGTGATGGCCCACTGGTAGCACGACACAATGGCACCTCTAATCCACTTGGGAGCAGCTTCCGACTGGTACAATGGGATGGTGGAGGAAATAAGACCCACACCAGCACCGGCAATGGCTCTACCGGCACAAAGCAAAGGAATGCCCGTGGCGGCGGTCTGCAAAATGACACCGATGTTGAAAACAACCAAGGAGGACAAAATCAAACACCACTTTCTACCCAAGGTGTCAGAAAAGAATGGAGCGGCAAGGGAACCGAAAAAGGTACCCACAGACAAGATGGAGACAATAAGCGATGTTTCCGAAGCAGTGAACTCGTTGTCGCTTCCAGGGAACTGGTTCTTCACGTAGTCCATGGCCATGATACCGTTAATGGTACCAGTGTCATAACCGTACAAAACACCACCAAAGGCAGCAAAGACACCAACAATGATACCCATGGAGGTGGAGCCTGCTTTCTTTTCACCGACATTGATGAAGCGCTGCACGAGCCTGTTGTCTTCGAGGCCCATGATAAGATTTAAAAAATGGATGGCAAAACCAGAGGGTAGGGCGATCTGTGGGCTTTTATAGGTGGAAGTAGGCACTAGTGCTGGAGCATTTTTAGCACCCAAAATGTCGCGGCTGCTGGCGTGCTGCGTGTCGTGCAGACAAACATGGGGAAGCCGACATGTAGGTCCTATTTACGGAGAATATACGGCCTGCGCCCCGCGGCGAAATAGTATATCCCGCAGCCGTACCCCACAGACGCACTCGAGCGCGTAGCCCGAAGCAACCCTTGCATATCCACACGGCGTAATCATTGTCTGATACTACTTAAAGTACACTAGTTATTGTTGTTGAGGGAGGGTGCCGGGAAAACTGTGACAGGGTGTCGCGACAAAAGCATCGAAAATTGGCTTTCACGCCGCGAGTCCTGCATAATAGCGGCGGCCATAGCTGTCAGCCCGGCCCTCCTACAAAGCGTCAGGGCCTCTGCGACGCATTCTACCCCATGGAGATGTGGGGCTTTGTGCTTCTTCACGATCCTTCAATATAAGTGGTCAAGGCAGCTCCTGGGTTTTTTTACGACATGCAGCTATTGCACGGCTCTCTTTACGCGAGGCTTACCGCGCTGTGTGCAGTACATACACCGACCAAACAATTGAGGCGTTTTGGCGGATAAACCAGCTCCCCTCAGTGAAGCCTCGTGGTTGCAATCCGATAACCATAGTTGAAAGTTGGGTGTTCCATTTCTGGCCCAGCCTGGACCGCCTCGTAAATGGGCCAATTGCTCCGGGGCTTTTCGGGGCGGATTAACCCTCATGCGTGTCTTACGCCCGAGCCTGCGTGTGGCGCCATTTCGCCGAGGCGGGTCCATTTTGGGAAAAGTTTCTCCAGCAACTACAGCACTCTCTTCTTGTATTGGTCAATTCTCTCTATTAACAAGCCCCGACACACTCCTTGGAGACACGCCAGCGGCACGCCGCTTCTTCAAGGATTTGGCTCGACCAATGGGGCGTTCTTCTGCCATTAAATGATCCGAGCCTCACATGGAGAAATTTACGGTTTTTCCTGACTGTTAGAGGCGCTGTCGGACTGCTCCTTCAGACTCTCTTCGCTCATCTCCTCTGCATCATTGGCTGGCGGCTTCTCCTCTTTTTTCTGCCCCAACTCCACGTCAGGCAAACGGTGGTTGGTCTGGAAACAGGTGACAATCATTGCTATGGCAGCAAATCCGAGCGACATGTAGAAAGTGTCCCGGATGGCATTCATCACCTCTCCTTTCACGTACGCTCTAGCGGCAGGACTGAGCTGGTCTAGAAGCTTGGTGGACGAAATAAGCGATTCGAGATTCACCCCATCGAGCTCTTTGGCAAGTTGGGCGCCTTGTTTGGGCAAGGTCTTCTTCATGTGGTTCGTCAAAGCAGCACTGTAAACGGCATCCGCCAAAGCTCCCGCTAAAGCACCTCCGAAAGTTCTGCAGACATTCACCAACGTCGTGGCCATAATGGTTGATCCAGGCGCTTTTGGTGCTGCAACCTGTGCGCCCAAAATTCCCGATTGCATCTGGAAACCGGTACCGATGCCTAGAGGGATGAGATAGCCGATTTTGTGGGAATTGGAGGAATCAACATCTAGAAGGGTGAGAAGACCACAGCCAACCATACCCATGGCAGCACCCAAAATCGCAAACGGCTTGATGAGTCGGGTTTTCTTGATCAAGATACCCAGGGAGATGGACGTAATAACGGTTGCAATGATCATGGGCAAAAGATGGACACCAGATTTCCACGCACTGGCGCTGTGGATCACCTGGAAATAAATAGAAACGTAAAGCACGGCCGCCATAAAGTAGGCAAACGTGCCAAACATGGAAAACGCAGCGGCGCTGACCTGTGGAACCTTAACAACGTCCCAGGGAAGAAGTGGGTGTTTCGTGTACTTGTAATTCCAAACACAAAAGGCAATAAACGCGAGGCCGCCCACGACAAAACAGGCAATGACTCCACCCAGGTTCCATTCAAAGTCGTTTCCAGAAGCCAAGGTAAGCGCCATAAGCAAAACCACAAAAGACCCCGTCATGAGCACCACGCCCACGTAGTCGATCATCATGATCTTCTCTTTCCAGTTGCCCTTGGTTTTGGGTGGGTTGAAGCAGTACGCGAAAAGCACTCCAGCAACTCCTCCCACAGGAAGATTAATGTAGAAACACCACCTCCACGAAACATGCGACGTGAAAGCTCCGCCAATAAGCGGTCCAAGCACAGAGGCAACGGCAAAAGTGCATCCCAAAAGCGCCATACCCAAGGGTCTCCTTTGAATGGGCAAAATCTCGGTGATAATGATAAACGTCATGGTCTGGATACCTCCACCACCCACACCAGCCAAAACACGGCCGCCGATAAGTACATCCATGCTATCGGCCAATGCACACATCAAGGAACCAGCCTCAAAAAGCACCACTGCCACGATCATGGTCAGTTTTCTTCCAAAGATGATTGAAAGCTTTCCCCATACTGCAACCAAAGCAGCCATTGATATGAGGAAGCCCGACGTGAGCCAGCCGATCCTGTCAAAGGCATTGAACTTGTTCCCCACTTCTGTCAAAAGCGTCGCCACAATCGTCTGGTCCAAGGCGAAAAGGAAAAGACAGAAGAAGATGGAGAAGATACAGAGCACCAATTTTGCACCCAGGAGGTACTGCTCTTCTCTGGTGGTTCCGTCGCCAGCATCGGACTCGATGAACTTCTTGCGTGTTTCCTCAGCCACGGGCGAGGTTTCTGTATTCTCTGAGATTTCTGGCATTTTGGTTTGTGAAGATAACGGTGGAAATCGGTTCTTTTATATCGTGGAATCTGCAGAAGCGATGCAGCCTCAACGTGCATTCGTAAAGCGGCAGCAAAACGGAGAGGACTGGGTGGTGGTGGTAAGCCAACAGAAACTTAAAAAGTCAGATCCCTACTAATTGCGCTGTCCTGATCCCGATGCACTAAACAAACACTTCTTCCGACGGCCCCTTCAGGATAGAGAGGCCAAATCAGGTTTCGTGGTGGTGGTTATGGCCTGCATATAGTGCGATCCGAAGCTGTCAAGGGCAAAATGGCCCTTCTCGCGAGCAGAACCGTGCATTAATGCCGTTTCTCCGTGTCACGGGCCCGCACCTCCGTCTCCGTCTCACACTAGTCCGGCTGCAAAAGAATAAAGATTTTCCGATCGAAAAGATGCATGATCGTTGAACTTGACATATGTGCCCCTTGCATTGGAAGTTTTTTTGCTAAGGCTATAGAAATATCGAAAAGATCAGCGCTACGGAAAATACTTCGGGAATGGCCGACGCACGCCGAACATTGATGGCAAATTACGACCCACCTGCCATTGATAAAAAATACAAGGAATGTGGCAATTCAATGAAACACAAAAAATAAGAATTTTGGTGAACCTGCTACCGCCGAATGCCGTATAGCCGTATGTTGCTTCAGGAGATTTTGCCACCACGATAAGCAGATATGTACGGCGCGTCACAGAAATGTGTCTCGGGGTCAAAGCCGAATCGACTTGAGAATTGGCTTTATTTTCGGGGCACTTCGGAGATTGATTTTGATTTTTTAGATTGTACAACTGTGATTCGGAGTTGATGCTTTGATGTTCAGGGTCATTGAACGGAAGGTTTCTTTTGTTGTATCGATATGGTCCAGTGACTTTATGAGGTATTACTGATAAATCAGGATCAGTGGCTTGGTTTGAGATCATGTCGATGACAAATTGGTTTGACTGTCATCATACACAGCAAAAAAGCAACCATCAAAGATTGGGTGGTGGCATTTTGCTGCGTTTTGCACTTACTTCGATCATTGTCTTCCTATACTCCAGAACCCAAGCAATTGAAGAGGTACACCACCACTAGGCCTGTGCCTATGTTTTCACTCAATGAGACATTTGAAAGAATGTAAAGTCGGAAATTTCGTTGATTTCATAGAAACCACTCTTTCCAAACCAGCTGGTCAAGTAAATCGACGCTTCACTGAACAACCATACACTTTCCAGACTAAAACCATCAACCACTCAACAAGAGCTGTCACCAAATTCCTCATTGGCACATCCACCTCCATCGTCACCATACCCCCGTTTCATCGTCATTCACACTTCTCACAATACACCCTCATATTCCCTTCCATCCATCTTATCACCAAACAGCATTTCCTGCTAATACCACCCCAAAACCCCGCTGACGTCACCTGAACTAGACCCATTCCTTCCTTCCATTTTAGTCACAGATCTACGGTTTCACCAGTCCAAGAAAAATAGCTGGCGATCGTCGCCCTGTTATTCATGGCTGACGTCAGTCTAGACTACCCCTACCTCTACATCGCCAGCTTCGATTTCTTGAAACTCCGCCATAATCTCTTCAACATCGCCAGCTTCGATGTCTTGGAACTCCGCCATAATCTCTTCAACATCGCCAGCATCGATTTCTTGAAACTCCGCCATAATCTCTTCAACATCGCCAGCATCGATTTCTTGGAACTCCGCCATAGCCTAACATTCCTATATTCGAGAACTCCGCCCGTTTCTCGGTTAGATCGTCATTGGCCCGTTTGGGACGCAATTAGCTCGACAAGGAAAAACGCTCACGAGATACCGTCAAAGCCATCCTTCGCGTGTGTTCCTTGTGCTGGCTGTTCCTCCTTGGGGCTGTTCCTCCTTGGGGCTGTGAGCAAATTCTGAAAATCTAGACAACTTCAATTCACTCAAGATTCCAAAAAACCAGCCATTTACTGCTCGGGCCGTTTCGGGGTGGGGTGTATCAGCCGGACTTGTCCTTTGCAACAAGGCCTAAGCCGGGTTTGGCCGGAACATGGAAGCTGTAACGCAGTCTACCGAACCTTTCTCTGCACTATGCCGTCATTGTAGGAGTCCACGCAGGGGAGGAAGCTGCTGTGTTCCTGGAAACCATCAACACATGAAATTATCAACACTTGAGGGCGATAACCAAGACGTTTATTCAATGACACCGCAATGAGCTCACCTTGATGAAGCTTCAGTAAATACATGGTTTTCTGTAATTAATGGATAAATTCTATCCATCGACTTGGCCCTCCACGATGGGATCTCCGTGGCAGACCGCTATTGGGGCTTTTCCGATCATGGTATGTGACGACCTAGCCCTCCAGAGCATTATAAAAAGCCGCCCACTTCCCTCCAAATCTCTCATCATCAACCCAATCTCCCAATCCTCCAACATGCTTTCCCTCTTCACTTTGCTCTCCGTCTCCTTGTCGCTCACCAACGCCTTGACCCTTCCCAACGGTCCAACCACCTTGGCTACTTCCAGAGTCGGCACCCAGTCTGATGCTTTGGGTGGTTCTGCTCCTCAGGGCTCCTTGACCCTGGCTCCTGCTCCAATTCCAAGCAACGGAACCAACACCGCCGGAAACGGCCCTATTACGGGAACCCAGACCGGAAACACCCTTCCAACGGTTTCTCCTTCGAAGGTCACCAATGCTCCTGGTGTCTCACAGGCTCCACAGCAACCGGGTAATGTTCCATCTCAGGCTCCACAACAACCAGGCCCCGCTCCATCTCAGGCTCCACAACAACCAGGAAACGCTCCTTCCCAGGTTCCAGAACAACCAGGAAACGCTCCATCTCAGGCTCCACAGCAACCAGGCCCCGCTCCATCTCAGGCTCCACAACAACCAGGAAACGCTCCTTCCCAGGTTCCAGAACAACCAGGAAACGCTCCATCTCAGGCTCCACAACAACCAGGCCCCGCTCCATCTGATCTCGGCGACAACGGATCCTCTCCATCAGGCTTCGGTGGTAACGGTTCAGTTCCTTCAGATGCTCCTCAGCAGCCAGACTCCAACCAGTCCCAGGCTCCTGAAGCTCCAGGCAGCTCTCCTTCACAGTCTCCAGAAACCCCAGACTCTGGATCTTCTGGATTGCCAGATGACGGTGGATTTTCCGGAAACGGCGGCCAGAACGAACCAGGCCAGGGTGACCAGGACAACCAGGACAACCAGGACAACCAGGACAACCAGGGTGACCAGGACAACCAGGACAACCAGGACAACCAGGGTTAGGGTGGTAACATTGTGAAGACGGCCACCAGCACCCAGGCTTTCGCTACCGCATAGGCATAAGTACGAATAAAGATTGATTTCGGGAAAAGTTGTAGAAAGTGTAGAATTATTAATATTCAATTGCATTTATGGCTCAAGAAGGTGTAACTTAAACGAATGCTATCATTTGTATTACGGTTTTGCAAGGATGATATGATTTTCAGGTACAAGTAGTCAATGAGGCATGAATGTCAGAGTAGTATTTGCATTCTCAATTGAAATCCGAAAAATGAAGCAAGTCAAGAATTCAGAAGAATTGACGTTGTAGGCCCGAAAAATTGACAATGACGTCATCGAGATGCCCTCATCTAGCCATAAAGATATGCAAAATTTCCTCTTTTGCCGTTCTATTCATCTTTCGATTACTTCCTCCTCCCTACACTTCTTTTCTGGATGCATCGATTGGCTATTTAACCCTCAACATACCACTCGTTGTTGGCGCCCCGGTTCATCAAGATATCCTCGTAGTAGTCCCACGGGTCTTTGCGGTGAATCGGAAGCGGCTCAGTCGACTCAGGATCGTAGTTCACGTACTCGTCAACGTTGATGTTGAGTTCCTGGTGACGCTGCACCGATGGCGTCACGATATTGTACTCATCAAGAAGCCACAGCTTGCCACACGCCTTATACCAGGACTCACGAGCTTCCGAAGGGTCAAAGTCTTTTTCAGATGGCTTGCACTCTTTGCTGGGCACCCACATGCCGAGGTCCTTTCTGAACTCGTGGTCTCTGAAAACGAGCTTTGTGGTGTACGAGCTCTTGCCGTACTTCTTGCCCAAAAGCGACAGAACGTTCTTGGGAATGTAGATCGGCAGGCCTTCAAAGTAGGTGTGTCTGAGCGGAAGAAGCTCGTCAATGCGGTGCCAGTTCCAGTGCTTGCAGTGAACAGCCATGGTTTTGAGCTTGGCCAAGTCGTCGTCCAACTCGTACACCGCCGGCGGAGGCACATCGTTGGTGTGAGACAAGGCGCTGATGTCTATGTATAAGCCCAGGTTGATGTCGATGAAACGGGCGTCGATGAAGTTGTTGCTGTTGCCCTGCTTCACGTAAGTGGGGGAAACCTCGAATAAATATGCAGCGTTTCCCAGTTTGGGGTTTTCGAGAATGAGTGTGTTGTTGTACTTTCTGGCCAAGCGGTCGAGCTGCACAATCGGGAGCTGGACGTCAATATCGGTGTCCCAAGGCATATTCACGCCATTGTAGGCCCAGCCGAGAAGAGAGCCGTAATTGACCCACAGAGCCACTTTTTCGGTCTCGGCAAATTCGAACCAGGCTTTGATGATGTGTTGCAAGATGCTTTGACGCTCACGGTTGCCAGTGTAGCGTTTGAAAAATGGGTAGTAGATGTGGTGGGAGTTTCGGGCGACAAGGTCACTGAAGATCCAGGGGTATTTGAAGAAGCACTCCTGGGTATCTGCGGCGGTGTTGGCGTACTCCAAGAACTCCAAGTACTCCAAGTCCAGCTTCAGGATGCGGTTCTCGTTGAGACGCTCTTTCAAGGCAAAAATCTCCACCTCTGGCTCAAACACAAAGTCCTTGGCACTGACAGCCACGGTTTTCTGCATCTGCTTGTATGGAACAGCACGGAGGTGCAGAGTCAGCTCGTCCAAAGGGAGGTCCAACTGCTCGGACTCCTCCATGGCCAGCACAAGCAGCAGCTTGGCCACGTTTTTCGTGAGGTTATCGCCAACACGCTTCTTTTCAGCCACAGCAACCTCTATGTAGCCCTGGTCGGTTGTAGCTAGCACACGTTTGGGCACATCCTTGATGCAGTAAAGATATGCCATGCTGCGGAGCACCTTGGTGTGGTAGGTCTCCATGAAATAGGGATTAATGGAAGCCAAGCGGTCCACGTCTCTGTTGCAAGTGCCCAGAGGCTGGCGATCCCTGAGACGCTGCAAAACAGAGTCTCCAGCCAGCGTGTCGACCCAGTCGTCCCAATGGAAGTAGATTCCGTCGGCGTTTCCGAGCACATGTTCGAAATCTGGATCGTGGGACGCCGCCAGGCGCTTTTTGATGTAGTCATAGAGCGCCAGGGCCGGGTTTCTGGGCTGAAACGAGCTTCGCTGGTGCTGTCTGAAGGCCTCGTTCGTGAGATAGGCCTGGGAAATCGGCGTAAAGAGCGTGTGAAGAATCAGCACGGTTATGCAAACGATGATGATGGCCAGGAGCGCCGCCACACGGCGGTAGCGCCTAGGAAGGGCCATGTGTGGGTTGAATATGATGGGTTTCTCGTCCATGGTGGGTGGATTTTGGGAATTTTGTCTTTGCAGATTTGTATCACTTCGGAAATCACTATGGATAGCAAAGACTAGCGGGAAAGGAGTGGTTTGGGTGGTTTGGGTGGCCTTGGATGGCGTTTCTGGATCACACTATGGATAGCAGTAGACAATGGCGTTCACGATGGAATTCGATCGAAAAGCAAATCGACTCGACAGCGTTACTGAATGTGGCACACAGGGGTCAACGGTGGAGCCTTCTCGAGGATTGTCCCTGGTAAAGTGTTTTTGGGTGGGTTCGACCGGAATCGATGGGATGACTTGAGCTCGTGTGAAGCTAGACGAGTAGCGGAGCAAAAAGCAAACTTTGACTTTGTTCGGAAGCCACAAGGAGCACGGACACGGGTTCTTAAAGGGAAAAAACGCCAAATGTCGAGAAATAAATGGGGAGTTTGGGAGCGACGGCAGGCGGTTATATATTGCTGGGGCTTATGCGAGCAAGGCTGAGTAGCGCACCAGAAAGCAGGAACGCCAGAAAGCACGGCAGTTACGATAAGCAGCCCCTGCCTATGGAAAAAGGTAATTTTTGGCTTTGCAGGAAACAAGAAACCTTTGAATTATAGGCTGTCAAGCGAAGAATTTGAATTTTTCTGGTTCAGAGGCCAAAAACTCAGCAGCGTGCATGGTGATGTCACGGCTGGAGAAGAGCGATAGTGATTTGCATCCGTCGGCGTGTCTCAGCACTAGCGCTGTACATAAGCAACAATATGGAGAAAACGGATGCGTGCAAGGCAAGTCCAACAGAGTCAGAGAAAAAAGTAGGGTCTTTGTGTTTGTGGACCTGTCAGAGTCATTTTCTTGTGCCTGGCATCGCACAGGCTTGACACATCGTTAGGCGCACTGCGAGATCGCGGTGGATTGAAAAAGCGGGATTCAAAAGCCTGTGAAAGAGGGCATGTAAGGGGGTTTGGGAGGTTTTGTGAAGCGGCGATTTGACGATCTGGTTTTAGCTTCTGTGGCGGAATCAAAGTCATTGTCTCGGAAGGGAAGGTGGGAGGAAGCTGCAGAGGTGAAAAATCGCAGCCGTCCGGTGCAGTAGAGGTATTAGAGGGTTAGGTTTGGAAGGATTTAGTTTTGGTGGTTTTTGAAATTCGGCTATTTTTGGTGGTTTTGCAATTTGGCTATTTTTGGTCAGTCGCTCAAATCGACTAGGCATCCTTTCTGCGATAAGTAGGGCAGCGTCACGTCTGGTCATTGGACCGTGCCCAAAATGAGGCACAAGCAGAGACCAAGTGTGACAAAAAGCCTAATTCAGATAGCTTGTACGCAGCACCGGTTGCAAAAAAAAAAAAAAAAAAAAAAAAGATATACGCCCAGGGACCCCTGGCCGACTCGCTGTTCTGTTTATTTACGCTGCTAAGTGGCTAAATTGCTTTGCACAGCCTGGCCTCGAGCACGCTTCCGTGGGGCTTTGTGGTGGGGTTATCTGGAGGAACCACTGGTGCGAATGGAGAAGTAGGAGAAGCGATGGAAGGAAAAAGCCAGGTGATGAGAGTTTGCGAAAATCTGGAAAGTCAGCGAAAATTGATGTATTAGAAATGAAATAGAAAAGAGCTTTTTCGCTTTTTCGCTTTTTCTGTGTTGGTCTGGGCCCAGTCACGGTCTCCTCTTGAAGCCTCGCTGGTATGGAGGATTGCGCTGGACATGGCTGAGACCAAGACCATTTTTGTGCAAAACAGCTCACGTGAACCGCCCGTCTGGGGAGGAGGTCGTTTGATGAACACGATTGGAGATATCTCGGACTCCCCGATGACGTCATCGACAGTGATGTTGAGTATGGATGCCTTGAAGCACCGAGCGATTTCGGCTTTTGACCGTATATTATGAAACTAGTTTTCATTAGTTTTAGGGCGCGCTGGTGCTGTGGCAGTCTTGGCCTTGTCGATCACGTCAGTGTGGTGAGATAGGAGGCCGTGCATGGACCGAGGTGGGGTGGATTAGGGATTGGACCAGGAGGAGATCAACAATCGTATTTGGTTTGCTGTGGGGCTCGGGGTGTTTGGGCGGCTGAGGTATTGTTGGCTCGTAAATGGAGTTTTCAGATTGCTGTTGCACTCGGACTTGTCAGGTTTGGAGATTCGGCAAATTGTTATCAGCGTGTTCTTGGCTCTCTTGACGCAATTGAGCTAAATTAGCCGCATGTTTCCTGTTGCGGTCCTTAGGATTGGTAGAACTGGATTAGAATTGATTGGTAGAACTGGATTAGAATGAGATATGGCAGGATGGTAGGTCCAGTTACACTCCACAAAGAGGCTCAGGCGGTTTCTGAAAAATGTGCATTCTGGCAGCCGAGCCTCAGATTTGTCAAGAGAGGCGTGTTTCTGGAGACAGTACAGACTGGTTCGGACCGATGTAGCTTGATGTCAGTGGTCGAGGGCAAGGTTCATGAGGATCACCGAAGAAAGGTGGTCATGGAGTACTGAGCTCCACCTTGGAGACCCATAGCTTGTGTGAAGAATGAGACGACGATATGGTCTGAGGCTTTTCGTCCAATTCGAGGATCAGCGTTACCTTGATCTCTATCTGAAACATGCCGTTAGTGCTGCAAGGTTGGTTCTCTAAGACATCTCAATATCCTATCACCGATGAAAGCGGCACCTAGTCTTCACCAAAATAGTGCCTAGGGAGGTCTTCTACATTCTGTAAACCTCAAAGAATGCTCACTTTGTTCCCAATGAGTGGCCGCTTTCAACTCTTGGACCACTTATCAGCCTCAGAGAGCAAAATTAACCATTTTCCATCTACAGATCATTATCCACACAACTTCCATCTCTTGAAGACCGTGCCACCTGTCGATGGCCTGTATAACTGGATGTAGCATATTTTCAGTACACTACTAGATCTCTCGGGATTCCGAATGGTAAGGCACAAACTTCGATTGCTGCATCAAGACAACACTGGTCAGGATATCATCCACAGAAACGTCAATCCCACACTTCTCCAGCTGCATTGAAAAGTACAGGTCAATAATCTGAATCGCCTTTTGCAGCAATAAGTCACTAAGACATCATCTACGGTGCTTTCTCTGGATTAAGCAATTTTCAAACCTTTGCTCCTTCTTCCCGAAACCCATCCATCCCTAACTTCATCAAGTTAGGCAATTCCTCTACAAATCACCTGATTATCCCACCCAGCGGACAGATCCTCCGCTGGTGCTGAGCACTGTCTATATGGGGAAGTTGGATCAGCGATACAGCCTCGGGCCTGATATAAAATCAAAATCCCAAAACTCAAAAAATCTCAATCAAAACCGCATCGAACTTCATCTCCGTATTTGTCAGCGTCGGCATCTTGTAACTCCGACATCCGAATCTCCAGATCAACGGTTTCTTCGGTGGGCTGCACGGCGCCTATTGCGGTGAATGACGGCCGTTTTTCGAAAACTGTGTCCTAGCGGGCAGAAAGAATCGCAAACCAAAGCAAAAAAAATAGAAGAGCAGCAAAAAAGAACAACTCTTCGAAGTCTACCCAAACAGCCTTCTGCCTCCACCTCTTTCCTTTTTCGGTCTCAGCCTCAACGGTCTCGGAGTTGAAGCCCTGTTCTTCTGTAACAAACACGAATGGCTGCAAATTCCAAGAACCCCTGTTTTCTTCAAATCTGCCCTAAACAAACGAACCCCCGCCTTGAAAAATCACATTTGGCCAATAGGAGATAAGTCCCACTACATCCGATCTCGCTTGCTCTCTGCCCTCATCGCACCGCAACACCGTACCATAATCTCCCAAACTTCTTCTTAAATCCACCTCGTCGTCAACCCCGCCACCTTTCTTCAGCCGCATTCTTCTTCTCTTTTCCTCCGTCTTCTGCGTTAGTAAGCAGCCTTCCGGAAAGTTCGCGGGAAGTTCGCACGGTGGTTTCGTGGGGTACTATTTAGCAGCCAGGATCGCCATCTTTTCTTTCCAACAATGTCCGAGAAAATCATCCTCCAGAACCCGCCATCCTCTGTCGTCAACTTCAATTGGGACGAGCCAAGCTCCACCTTCAAATTGGAGACCCATTCGCCCGAAAACGACCTCAAGGACGGCCATGTCTTGGTAGACATCAAGTACCTCAGTAACGATCCCACACAGAGAACCTGGATCCGTGGCGACCAGGACCCAAAGAGAGCCTACCACGCTCCTGTGCAGAAGGGCGCCATCGTGGAGTCTTTGGGTCTCGGAGAAGTCCTCGAGTCGAAGTCTTCCAAGTACTCTAAAGGAGACGTTGTGGTGGGGCTCTTTGGCTGGGCTAGACAGATTGTTGTTCACGAGGCTGCCATTGCCAACAAAGTGGACACGTCATTGGGTCTTCCTTTGCCATTGTACCTCAGCAGCTTGGGATTGACCGGCTTGACTGCTTACTTTGGATTGACCGAGGTGGGTAAGATCAAGGAAGGCCAGTCTGTGCTTATCTCCGCTGCCTCCGGTGCCACAGGCTCAATGGCTGTTCAGCTTGCTAAGCACGTGTTCAAGGCCTCCAAGGTTTACGGTATCGCCGGTAGCGACGAAAAGTGCAAGTGGGTCGAGTCTCTTGGTGCCGACTACTGCGCTAACTACAAGGAGAGCGATTGGAAGGAGAAATTGGACAAGGAGATCGGCGACAATTACGTCGACATTTACTTCGACAATGTCGGTGGCGAGATTTTGGACTTTGCCTTGGCCCACGTGAAGAGCTGGGGTCATGTTGTTGCTTGTGGTGCCGTTTCCGGCTATAACGACCCCTCCAAGGCCAGAGTCAACAACTGGTTCCAGATCATCTCCAACAGAATCACCGTCGAGGGTTTTATTGTGTTTGATTTCCAGAGCAAGATCCCCAGGCTGTCCAGGAGATTTCTGCTGCTTTGAAGGACGGCAGAATCAAGTCCACCGAGGGTGTTTCTTTGGTTGACATCACCGGCAAGTCCTTGGCCGAGGTGCCTCTTATCTGGAACAGATTGTTCACTGACGAGAAGCCCTTGGGTAAGTTGGTGACCAAGATTGCCTAAACTAGCTTATGAACAAGATTATGAATACATTTATGGTTGAGTCAATGTCGTAGTGGTGGAATTTTTCTGATTGAGAGATGAAGTAAGGGTTGAAGTGGGCTAAGGGTTGAAGTGGGCTAAGGTTTGGAGCTGATGAATACCTTACGATAAGGCAGGATCCGGGAGTTATGATACGTTGTTGTAGTTGGGCACGATTCATGAGAAGTCGATATTTCAAGGCTGGAAAGATGTGGCAGTGTCAATGACATCATCATCATGCTGGCTTTTTCATAAAGAGAATCACAAACTTTATGGAAACGACCAAAATGTTTTGAGGTAGAAGTAATTGTGGCAATATGCGAATAAGCTCTCCACATATGTAGTAAGATATGGTGTATGGGTTTTTATATATGCGGGTCGAAATTGTTATCAGGCCCTTCCCCGGATTAACACACATAGTCTGGCTAACATATGTCTAGGTTGAAACTATTTTCAATAGTCTGTGCAGCAACTTTACAATGCATACATGCAGCAGGTCTCATTGCAGTGAGTCATAACCTATTTACCTACGATGAGAACGTAGCTCACAATAGTTCCATTGTTAGCTGCCATTCAAAATGTGACTATGGAAGGCCAGTGCTTTTTTCTGAAGAGTCAAATGGTCTCCCGCTATATATGGTAACGGTCAAAGCTGACCTGAAAGGAATTCCAGATAGTGAAGATGATCAGTACGCGGAGTGTATGATTGATTGTATGGGCTTGTCAGCTGAATTATCACCAATAGATATTGCGACTGATCACTTCTATACGTTTGGACATGGGTACGATGACGCCAGAGAAGTGTTGGAGGCTCTCGGTTCAGAGATCACGTCTGATATAGCAGAGTCCGATTGGACCGATGTTGATCTGTCGAATGGCTATTATTCCGGATGGGATGATGATGATGAAGAAGTTGTTGGGGTGAAAAATGACTCCACGGTCCAAACCAGTCCCACCCTGTGTCTTGACTTCTAATCCACTTTGGCTCAACAGTACTCTCTAGATCATACAGACGACCTTCGATGAAGCGATTGACTCAACTTAACATAAAAAGCTAAAGCATCATATGCCGAGTTTCATCTGAAAAATAAACGTAACTACTTCAATTCTGCTTAGGGTCTGAAAGTCGCAGATTTAGCAAAAATAGCTAAACCACCGTATGCCCAGCAACACATACAAAAGTAGCCAAACCACTACAAGCATGCTTCACTTCTCTTAAAGCCTCGACGACCTCGCCACATCTTGTCTGTCAATTCCCCAAATGTCGCTTCAACATCAAATTTCACCAACGAATCGAGGAGTGGACTTGTTACAAGACCAGAGGATAGTGTCTTTGACGAAAACGGAGAGCCAACTGCTACGAAGATGGACATGTCTCAGTCCCAGATGGTGGTGCTCGGAAACATCGAAGAAAATGTTCAAAAGAGGGACAAAACAGGTTCAAATGATGGATGAGCAGAAAAGAAAGCTCCGTTATGAAGAATACCATCCCTGTGTCATCGAGGACTATGACGGAAAGAATGATTTAGTAGGTAATTACGAAGGCGGTCTGACCGATAGTACTCATTTTCCTTTCGTCTTCAATAAAGATGGCTTCAAGATGGTTCCAGCTGAAAAGTCTGCTTATCTACGTTTAGAAACCAGTACGCAATTTTGACCTCAGAAGGCAGAAGCCAAAATGGAGAGGAACAATCTGCTCCCCTTTGGCTCATGAAGCATATGTTGGACGAAGGCGAAAGCTATGTCCTCTGCTTTCACGAGCCGTTGGATTTGAATTCCACAATTTATTTTTGCCCAATTTTCATGATAAATAACAAAATCGAAATCTACAGTGTATTTCTCCAATCCATCTTCCATATCACACGCCGGGTGATTTCTGCTCGGCACCTTCCACCTTGGTAAAATCACTCCTGCTGAAATTCAAAGGGCATCCACTTGATCAGTAATATAAAAACCTTTCCAAAGATACAAAAGCACTGCCAAACAACCTACAGCTCTACAGGGGCCAACGATAAAAAGCAATCAATTAGTAGAAAAGCTCAGATCGAGCTAGCTAAAAAAATTAAAGAAGCAACAAAGCCACGGCCAAGCCTCCAGCGCCAACACCAGCAGCAGCAGCTCCACCCTCAAAGATGGACGAAACTTGAGGAGCAGTTTCGTTGGCTTCTGGACCCTTGGAAGCGATGGAAGGCATCTCGGAGGAAGTAGCCTGGGCAGAAGTGGCAACCTTGGAAGAAGGCTGGACGGTTGGCTTTGCAGAAGACTCCTCGGGCTCCTCAGGCTGCTGTTCTTCATCGTCTGGAATGTCCTCAACGTCAGTAGGAGCAGCACCGTTTCCGATCCAAGTGAAGAAGGTCTTGGTGTGGGTGTGGTGAGGCCTGGCGATGGTCATGTGAGTCGTGGTAAGGTGCTCTGCCTTCTCTCCGTAGAGGGTCTTGGTGTAGGTGTGGTGAGGGTAGGAGAAGATGAAGGTCTTGGAGTTGTCGGGACGAGCAGCAGCAGCGATGCCGGCCAAGGTGATAAGTGGGAAAATCTGCATGTTTTGATGTTTTTGGATTGGTGAAGTAAAAAAAAAAAGTAGGGTCCTGGCCGGGCTTTATATGGTGTTTCGTGAGCTGACTCTGAGACCGAATCGGCGAATTTCGTCCGAGCCCGTCGACCCATGGAGCCGTTGGCCGATGTTCGATACAGGCTTTTCGAACGATCTAGAGGTGTTTTTTGCTTGTTTTGGATGGGGCTTTCCCAATATGGCAGGGACTCACACCACTGCGAATGGGTGCAAAATCGAATAAGGTTCGGCACCGTCACACGATCTGGCGGAAGATCTCAGGGGCGATCCTGGTGTTGCTAAATTTAGGGTATTGAGGGGATATCTGGAGGGAAGGGCTTTGAAAGCTCCAATTGTGTGCTTTGGTTGAGCTGGTAGGTGAACATCACGAGATGCGACGAGCAAGTTCCGCTAGTGGATCTCTTGAAATGCATCTCCCTGGCCCCTGCATTATCTAATTTGTGGGGCTACTTTGCCCGAGGTGGTGCATCGATGGAATGGACTATAGTACGATAACGGATACATCAGGCGTGAGATGATGGTCGGATAATGCCGGAAGAGAGGAACTGTCTCCAGAACGAGGCTTTAGATTTTAGAGACGTCAGGAAAGTCAATTTGAGCAATTAAAGGTATGCTTTTCGGGTGTGCTTTTGTGGGTGTGCTATTTCTGGACCGTCTTCTCGTATGACCTCACAAAAGCTTATTTCGGGGTTGACCTCTCCTATATTCCGAGAATCATCCTGCTTCGGGTTTTTCCTTTGAAATGTAGATCGGCTGAGGCTCCAGACCATCGTGGTGCCATTGAACGTTACAGGGAGGAGGATCGAATATTATAAGGAGATGGGCTGGCGGGACGGATTTAGTGGTGAAGTCAAAGGGGAACATTAAAAGGGGCATTCATTGAATGGTTGAGAGAAATGCTCCACTGGGACATAAGACGACTTAGAAGGCACGAATTGTATGAATCAGTAGTGCAATGAAGCAGCCAGAGTATGGGTTGGTCACAGTGGTGGGATCGAAATCGGTCAACTAATAGCCTATTCCATGATTGCCTTATATTCGTCAAGCAGCAAAAATTCATGAAGTACGGAAATGACAGTCCATGAAAAGCCCCAATCCAACTCACAAAATGGCACCCAGCCAAGCCGCCCTCGCACCGAACTGAAACGCAATCGGCTCGGCTTGGAAACCTTAAAATTTTGTTAAGCTTCCGGCGAGGGAGCAAAAATTCCGACTTCTGACCACCCCTCACTTCCTCATCACCACTTCATCACCCTCACTACCACTGTATCACCAGCACATTACCAATCCACCTCCACCTCCACCTCCACCTCCACCTCCAATCCACCACCAATCCACCACCACATTTCCAAATCATCAGTCTGCCCACTTCCCAGTCTTGGCCCTGCACCGCTACCACACCATTCCAATTCTTTTCCAGTGCTAATTTCCAGAACCCACGCCCCAGCAACACCCACCCAGCCAAGCAAATGCGATTAATTACCCAGCCCAGTACCCTTTAGCCCCTGCTACAGACGATTCTCGGAGCACACAGCCTAATACGCTGAAAGGAAGATATCGCGACAGCCTCTTTTCAACGTGGGCTTGGCAGTGCAGCCGTTCTTCCCTGCGTCGTAGCGAGGCAGCCAGGCATCATTCCGCAGCCAAGGCGGCAGAGAGGTGGAGGTGGTGAAAAGCAAAGAGAATGGGAAAAAGAGGCGGGGATTCGCTGTATTTATAGTGGTTGGATGGATTCCGGGTGAACGGACGGCGGGGACGTCGTTACGGTTTTTTTTTTCACTTTGTGGTGGTATTTTGGGTGTTACGCTCAGTGGGTGGATGTAAGGCTGGGTTGGTGGTTGCAAACCAGTGGCCTGCGTCATTTGTGGAGACACCACTGCAACATCAGTTTCCAACGGCCTATTTGTGCAAGTCAGAGTTTGGTTTTTTGATTCTTTGTTCATTTCATTGCTTGAGCCCCCCGGGTCCTCAGTTCCTGAATCCAAAAAGCCCACCTCGTGTTTCTGCGGGTCGCCTGCCGAAATCATTTATTATTGGACACTCACCCACATGGGCCACACGCGGCTGCACTCAAATCATCAACACCAACTACTCTGTTTTTCCAAAAACCGGCAAAGTCTCGAAAACCAAAGGATCTCTCAAATTCCCCAAATTGGGCCCACCGAACCCCCACGTTGATAAGCAAAAAGCCCCATTCTTATCAGAATGACCCCGCGTGGTGGTACTATTGAGCCCTTCGCCAAGCATTTCTCAAACCAGACCGCACGTCAGCGATAGCTACTGCAGCTTTTCGAAGGGTCTACGGCTTTCTTTGAAATTGGGATATGCCAAGACCCCTCCGTATATAAACCTGTAGCTCCCCGTTGTTTCTGCTTTTTTTGATCAACCACATCCAAATGTCATTCAGAGACTTGCCCCATTCCTTCAAAGACGTGTTTTGCGGCTGGTACGGCAAGGTGCCGGGCGAATTGGCCTTGACCAAAGAGCAAAAAGAGAGAAACACCGCCGCTGTTGAAGATGGCATGGAAGAGCCTCCCACCAAAGTCGCCTTCGACTCCTTGTGGCCTGCCTTTACCGCTGGAGCGGGTCTTTTCTCTGACGGTTATGTCGCCAATTCGGTGGCTACAGTGAATATTTGCTTGAAGCGAATCTACGGCGACAAGTACACAGAGTCCACTGCCATCTCCAACGTCACCTCCATCGCGTTCGTGGGTATCGTGGTGGGCCAGTTGTCGTTTGGCTACATTTCTGACCATATCGCTAGAAAGGGCGGTATGATGGCTGCCAACATCATTCTTGTGTTCTTCACTCTTTGCTGCGCTGCCGCCTCCTGGGGTGTCACTCCAGAGGGCATGTTTGCCGCCTTGACCGTGTTCCGTTTCTTCTTGGGTATCGGTATCGGTGCCGAGTACCCCACGGCCTCCGTGATTGCCTCTGAATTCGCCAACCAGTTGCCCGTGGGGCACAGAAACCGTTATTTCGTTTGGTTCACCAACTCGTGCATCTGCCTGGGTTACGTGGCCGCTTCTTTCGTGCCCATGGTCTTGTTGTGGATCACCTCCACCTCCGACAGAGATTTGCACATTGTGTGGAGATTGACCCTAGGTATCGGCGCTGTTTTCCCCACGGTGCTTTTCTTCATGAGAAGGAAAATGAAGCCCTCCGAGTCCTACCAGAAAACCAACTTGAAGGGCGTCAAGAAGTTCCCTTGGTTGCTCGTCATCAAGTTCTACTGGTTCAGATTGGCCATTGTGTCTATCGTCTGGTTCATCTACAACTTCTCCGTCTTTTCCTTTGGTCTCTACTCGTCGTACATCTTGGACATGCTTATCCCCGGCAGCAACTTGTACTCTACCTTTGGCTGGAACGTGCTTTTCAATGTCTTTTATCTCCCTGGCACTTTTATCGGTGCATTCTTCACAGACTACTTTGGCCCCAGACTCACCATGGCCTTTGGTCTTTTTGTTCAGGCCATCATCGGCTACTCCATGACCGGTTCTTTCGATTCCTTGAAGACCAAGATTGCTGGCTTTGTTGTGGTGTTCGGTATTTTCACCTCTTTCGGTGAGATTGGTCCTGGTAACAACGTCGGCTGCTTGGCTTCCAAGACTTCTGCCACCGCCATCAGAGGTCAGTACTACGGTATCGCTGCAGCTTGGGGTAAAGTCGGTGGTTTCGTCGGCACTTACGTTTTCCCTGTTATTATGAAAAACCACGGTGGTGAGGACTCCGACGAGGGTATCAAGACTGCTTTCTATGTCTCCTCTTCCTTGTGTCTCTTCTCTGCCATCCTCACCTTGTTCTTCTGTCCTTCTGTGGGCCAAGAAGCCATCAACGAGGAGGATAAGAACTTTATTGACTACTTGAAAGCCAACAACTTCGATCTCTCCAGATTGGGCGATGGCTCGCTTGGCGAGGACCCTGAACTGTCTGCTGGATCTTCCGATGAGAAGACTGGTGCTTATCGTTTCGATGAAACCTCGGTTACGTCGCCTACCAACACAGCAACCAAGACTGTCTCGGACAATGTCTCCAATGACGCTTCCAAGGAGGCCCTCAAGGAGAGCAAATGATTTGCGCAATAGGTAATACCTTCAATTCTTCGGGCCGTCAGAATCCACTGTCGGTCATTTATTATACGCTCGAGGCTTACGGATGAAGGTGCTTTCTATAGATTTGAATTTAGCATGAGGAAACGAATTGTAGAATTGGCTGTGACGACTATCTTGAATTGGCAGGGTACAGTTACTCAAACCTTATGACAATTACTGTCAATTACTGTGTGCCACTGGCAAAAACAGTGTTAGTGTTCGCTATTCTTCATTGGAAGTATTATATAATTTGTCTAATCGTCGTGCTCAATTTCAGGGCATTCATCGTATGTATGCCCTGTTAAGTGACAATATGAGCAGTACATGTAGCAGAACCTGATGCAACAACTCATGTCATAGGTATCGTAAACAACTCGATAGGGTTTGGCTCTTTCTATGGAAGAAACAACAGCGCTCAATTTTCTCTTGCTTGGACTTTTCTGAAGAGCATACTTGAGGTTTCGCCTGATTCTGTCAACTGTGGCTCTCTTCGGTGGCACCATGTCTAGGCCGAGGCGTACAAGTACGTCAGCTTGCTCCCAAGTAGCTTGAATCTTGTCACGATTAAGCCACAGTAAGATTTTGTCATGTGGGTTGAGAAAGTTATTTTTGAAGTACAGTTGTGCTCTGGATGTTGGCTTATACAAAACCTTTGCCCAAAGAAAGTTTTCCAAGGTCAATTCGCTCTTGGTAAAAGCAAACCTTGCCCTTAATTCGGGATCCTCCATTTCACCATTTTTCGACATCAAGTCATGAATTTTCTCGCAAATGTCTTGTGTGCTCGCTTCCCCACCCAATTAAGTCGGTGTTCCCCGTAAACTAATGGGGGCACTTGACGTTCTAACAGTTGCAATAGCTCTGAGCTCTTTGTGCCGCGGAAATGAGCTTTATTGTGAATGATCCGTAAGTTCCCAATAAAGATACACGCGATCATAAGCTGTACTTTGTCGAGTGACTCGTGATGGCAATCAATGAGCTCATTTGCCTCCTCGAGATCCAAAGCCAAAGACAAACCTTCTTCGTAAGTGCTTTCCTCCTTTTGAAGCAATTTACCACGATAGTGTCTCTCAAACAACACATTCATTCTATCTGAGATTGTCTGGATATTTTCTTTGTACATTTTGGCAGATCCCCATGCACATCGACGTATCAACGGAGTGAGTGCTTCATCGGTCAAGTCGTAGCAGCTCCCGCTGATGACGTCCATTGTGAAATGATCATCGCTCTCTGGTATTGCCAGGAGATTAAGGACACAGTTTGAGTGCAAGATCCTTCCTATTTGTTTCGAAGCAAATTGAGATTGTTCTTCGAAGAAACATTTGCTCATTTCCGTAAAAAGATACTCGACAGTCCCCTCAAAACTGAGCACTGGATCATTCTCGTCAGTGACCGCCTCCTCTTCACTCAAACTGAAATCCGTGAAATATGTTTCCTTCCACCACATTGGCTTTCATTAGAGCGCTGGCTTTCACAATATGAATGGGCATCTAGAGAGGGCAGGTTCGTGATCGCTCGTGATAGCCTATAGGGCACGAGGGTATATTCAAATTCGTCCTCGGGAATAGGCTTCCCATCCTCTGCAAGAATATTCTTTAGAGCATTGCTGATACGGAATTTGTTCTGTCTCTGATACTTGCGTTGTTCGAAGTGGCTATACTTTATGGAGGTGGTACATTGAGGGTGTTATCGTAATCATGTTGCAGTTTGGGGTACGCGCAAAGGGGCAAGCTAGCCGGCAATGGTAGCTGCCAGATTTTTGCTCAATTTGGGTTCCATTTGTATCGTGCTATCGGATGTAGGTGGTAAAATGTCAAAAAAAATATTGTGTTTAGTTCTCAACTTTTGATTATTCTTTATGTTCTTCGCGAAAGTAGCGTTGCATTTTGGTGAGATGAGTGAGAATGAGACAAAAGATGTAAATGAGAGAAGGAAGAGGACATAAAAAAGTGCACAATCAAAGATTAAATCCAAGCGTTTGGATATGTCAGCATAATAAATCACTGAACTTTAGCTTTTTTCTGTTTATCTCACCCGAGCTGGCGCTAGACTTTTCTTGAAAGTACGCAATACTCGAGATCTCACCCGAGTCAAAGCCTAAAACAAAGCATTATCATTACTTGATTAAATTGATTTTAGGCCAACTCCAACCAAGGCATCACTGCATGCTCGAAATCATGGACGAATGGCTTTATACGATCGTCAAGACTTCAATACATCGATGTCTGGGACTTGGTCCCAACACCAGTAGAAAAAAGAGTATGGACAATACCAGCACAAGCTAATTTTGGAGTACTATGCATTTTTATTGCGCAAATATATAAATATTCTACCACTCGGGCTACTCCGGAAGCACCTCTTGCTTCAAAGACCAATCATGACTCTCCAATCGTTTCGTTTCTTTTCCGATTATTCAATATGCTTCGTGTTGCGGTTTGTAGCCATTATGTTGCAAAAGCGGGAAAGACACCAGCTCCGATTACACTTCACTTGTGCATGAGGCTGATCACATAGACTTTTCTAGGCAATAAGACTCCTAGCATTCCCAGGCTCAAAAATGACCGAAAATCACACTCCATTCTTTTTCTCTATAGCAATTTTCAATCTCAACCATAAGCTTATGTAGCAACACCAATCCATCTAATGAAGATTCCTCGGTGTTTTTCGCTGTTTGTCTCGTATACACGAGATGCGGCTCACTGGCGTGATATGTGGTGCATTGGCCACACGTCAAATCCGAGAGCGGCATCCGGCTTTAGATCAATTCACCGAATAAGAAAAACGCTTTTCGTCAATTTTAGGTATATCCTCACGAATCCATCAATCCCTGCTTGATGGGCGTTTGCAAAATATATGTACATCCTGTATACAACGCCGCACAAAGGCACGGCTGGAGAAAGGTCCGTCTGTGGACCGGGGCTTTATCTGCAATGACGAATTTAGTTGATGTCAAACGTGCATTGATACGGTTGGAAAGAACGTAGAAAACTGAGGCGAGTCCGATTTTTTCTGATTTCTTTTGGCGAGTTTCAGGGGATATATGGAGCTTTTTATTCTTGTGTTTCAGTGAATTCTCCGTGGAGAGGCGGAGCGGAGAAAAGCGGAGTGGACGGAGTGAAAAGTGCAACAGGCGGAAAAGAACCACGACAATGCTTTGACAGCCAGTATAGGAAAGGGATCGCCCGGTTAAGTCTGCAGTGCATTATTGGCAAGGAAGTGATGGTCTTGGCATCGACTCTTTGAACCGGGTTTCCAGTTATCTGATCGGATCTACAAGGTGTGAAAGTTTTGAAGGGAGCAGGTTGATGAGTCCAAATAAACAAAAAGACAGTCAAATATATAAGTCACGATTTTGAAAACATATCTTCAAAATGAAAAAGTCACTCCCGCCCTGCTTTCCCGCCAGGTGAAAAATAACCAAAGGTGACAAAGATCGTGCAGCGATGCACTAACCGCTGCAGCCGAGAGATGCCAATGTGTCGCCTCACATTTTGGAGTATATAAATGGCACATTCTCCCTGGATAATTCTCCAGCCATGGAACAAAAGACAAGGTTCTCCAGAGACGAGGACAGATCCTCCAACGAGAAGTCTGCAGACACTCAGACGGAGGAGCTCAAGCTCCAACCAGGCTTCACCGATGACTTGAAGGCTACTGAATCAAATGCTTCTACCGCTACTGACACATCCACCTACAAAAGCAAGTCTTTCGGTATCCGCAAGTCCGAACTCATCATGGCCCAGATCACCTCGTGGTGGATTAGAGGACCTTTCTTTTTTACCATTTTCATCTGCTCCTACATCAGTTTGTTGGAGAACTCTATTGTCAGAGTCTTTGACGGTTATGCTACCGATAGTTACAAGCAGCACTCGCTCATGTCCACCATTAACATTATCAGAAGTGTTGTCGCTGCCTCTTCGTTGCCATTTTACGCTAGGTTGTCTGACACCTTTGGCCGTTTTGAGTTGTTCCTTGTGGCTGTGCTTTTCAGAATTATTGGCAGAGTTATCCAATCCCAGGCTCATGACATCCAAAGATACGCCGCCGGTACCATTTTCTTTGCATTTGGTAACTCTGGTATGAGAATTTTGTGGCAGATCAACTTGGCTGATGCCTCCACCTTAAAATGGAGACTTTTGGCGATGTCCATTATTTTCATGCAAAGTATCATCACCACATGGTCCAGTGGTGAGATTGTTGCGTTGGTTTTGGGCAACAGAAACTGGGGTTTCGGTATCGGAATGTGGGCATTCATCACCCCTCTCGTTTGTCTTCCTTACATGTTGATTTTCTTGTTCTTGATCTTGAAAGCCCGCCGTCTCGATGCTTGGCACAAGATCTCCAAGGAGGAAAAAGACGCCTTTATGGCTGCCCATCCAGCTGCTAGGGAGTACCAGGATGCCATCGACGCCAACAAGTCTTCTATTGCCAAAGTGAAGGGATACCTCAAATACGGACTGATCCGTCTTGTCACCAATTTATACGAAATCTTCTGGAAAGTTGACTTCATCGGGTGTCTCTTGCTTGCTACAATTCTCGGTCTCATCTTGGTGCCCTTGACTTTGGCTGGTGGAGCTACCTCCAAATGGCAACGAGCTTCTACAATTGTTCCGATTGTCGTTGGATTCTGCAGCATTGCGCTTTTCGTTTTCTGGGAAACCAAAGTCGCCAAGAGACCCATGCTTCCATTCAAGGTCATGACCGACCGTGGTGTGTGGGCTGGCTTTTTGGTTGCAATTTTCAACTCTGTGGTCATCGCTATGCCCAACGGTTACTCCTACCCTGTTTTGCTTGTTGGTATGAACGCCTCCGAAACCGTTGCTACCAGAACTGGTCAGTTGAATGGATTTGTTGAGGGTATCGCTGTTCCCGTTGTTGGTTATGTCTTGTCTCGTGTGAGAAGAACCAAACCATTTGTTCTTTTTGGCAGCAGTGTTTTGTTTATCGCCATGGGCTTGTTTGTCCACTTCAGAGGATCCAACGACGGATACCGTGCCAAATACTTCCGTGACGGTGTGGCTGTGGGTATGTGTCTTCTTGGTTTCTCCAACACCTTCTTCTCCAGAGTTACAACGGTGTCGGTCCAGTCTTGTACCAACCACGAGTACATGGCCACTGTGATTGCACTCTTTGCTGCTTGTTACCATATTGGTGGTGGAATTGGAAGCTCCATCTCTGGTGCCATTTGGACCCAGCAGATGCATGGTATGATTAGTCGAAAGATGGAGGAGTTGAACGTGGACACTTCCTTGGCTACCTTGGCCTACCAGTCGCCTTACCAGTTCATCAAAAAGCACGAATGGGGAACCGAGGCCCGTAGAGCTGTCAGTTTGGCCTATGCGGAGCTCCAGAAGAGACTTTGTATTACTGGTCTCTGTCTCTGTGTTCCTTTGTTGGTGTGGGTGTTCTGCTTGAGAGACAATAGGTTGGCTGATGCCCAGAACTTGGATGACGAGGCTTTGCTTACACTGGGAGAAGGTGTTGAGAGGGCTGGTGAGGTCAAGAGATCCCAGGTTATCTTCAAGGAGGACGACGACATCATCTTGAAGTTTTTGAAGAAACAGTTGAGCAGACTCAATGTCTTCTCCAAGGCCTAATTTTGCCGTGTGATTCTTCTATTTGTTTAATATATGCTAATACTGAGAGCGTGGAGGTTTGTAGTGGGATCTGTAATCTGCAGCCGTGCAAGTCTGTCATAAACGATAACGAACAAGGCACCGCTGAATCGGGTGATTTTTACGATACTGGCTTCGATGTCGAAAAATCTGCAGGGCAGAGTCTAAAACCTTATCTAGCGTTTGACAGGAAACTCAGCTGAGAGGAAGTACGTTCGTCAATGGGTGCAGGGTCCCAATCAAGGTAAGTGAAGTTGTTCCCTTTGAAGTATGATTCCCGAGCCTAAGTCTCCATTATCCAGTATTCAAACCACATTCTCTTGTCGTGCATGCTTAAGCGAGATCTGTACTCCAACGGATGAAAAATCAGCGCACACATTAACATACTGGTGCATCTCAAGACAATTCCACATTTTGTGCCACCTTTTCTTATGTCAAAGAAATACGAGCATTCCATGCCCAGCAAAGAGCCACTTTCTTGGCTCAATCCAACTTATTCCCTATCGCCAAGATGTGCCAATCCAGAAAAACCTGTTTTGGGGTTGCTCGGGTACATGATGAGAACACCAAAACCCGCTAGAAGATACCGTTGGAAATTTAGCCGCCGCACATCAGTGTCATCAAAACAACATCCCAACTCGCTCAACCACAACACCAAAAAAAAAATCATTCCACTGATCAAAAAGATAAGGGACGATCCTCATCTCATGATGTGGTGTCTAGATCTAAACCTCGGGGCTTTTTTCGGTAGCCGCCTGGCGGGGCTTGTTCATTTGGAGGTACAGGCATATGCAAGGTTTGGAAGTTATCAAATCACATCAGATAATTCAACGTTGGAGGTGCAGTATGCTTGCAGCTGCCAACGCCATATACGGAGAACGCGTTGACGAATAAAAACGAAGTGGCACTGAGCCGCACGGCGTCTTTTCCTCCTTGAAAAAGTCATCAAAAGATTGAAGGTTGTAGTGTAGAGTTGTTTAAGAAAAGGGGCGGAAAATTTTGAGGTTCTTATGTCACATAGTATGTTTTTAAGTAGTGCCTCTCTTTTTTAAATCGACCTCCAACTCTCCTGGCTGACAAATTTTATCGAGAAGATCTGCGAACTTCGAAATCTGCGAAACACAATAACGATCGAAATGGGAAAAAGTGGCCGGAAGTCCAACACTAAAGATCCGATTGGTGGAGTTTCAGCTGTCAGATCTTAAAACTACCTCAATTTGCTTGGCAGACCTCGTTAGTATTGTTCGAGCTCTATAACTGCACGTCAATCTTGCATGACAGGCACATCAGCCTTACATAAGGCGGTCCGCTGTCGGGACCCCCACTAGAGCATAAAAAAATCCCACATTCCGCAATGTGATTTGGTTTTTCACTATTTGCAATGTCTGAAAAAATTGAGAGAAGCTCTGCGGAGGACATTAAGGATGCCACTGTGAATGGTGATATCGAGGAGCAGACGGAAAAGGTGGACTTGCACCCGGAAAATGACGCCGAGGTGTCTGATGCCAGCTCTAACGATATACGAATTGTCACCTCGTCCACTTCAGTGGAATATGAAAAGTCCAGAGGTGTCAGGAGAATTGAAAATGTCAGAACCATGATGTTGACCGCCAAGAACGGCAAGTCCATCATGGTGATTTTCTGTACTTGTCTTCTCATTATTGCTTGGGTATACTCCTTGGATGCTTCTACTACTGCAAGCTATGCCGTGCCAGCTACCTCCAGTTTCAACAGACACTCGATGATTTCCAGTGTGAATGTGGCTAGTGCTATCATTGGTTCTGTTGTCCAGCCTTTCCAGGCTAAGTTTGCCGATATCACTTCTAGACCTATCTGTTTTGCAGTCTCTCTTGCATTTTACACTGTGGGTGTGATTATTGCAGCAGCTTCGTCTACTATCGGTGCTTACGTTGTGGGTTCGGTTTGTACCGCTGTTGGCTCTAACGGTGTTTCTTTCGTTAGAGACATTATCGTTGCTGATCTTACCGACCTTAAATGGAGAGGTCTTGTCAATGCACTCATGACCTCGCCATATATCATCACTGTATGGTTTTCAGGTTTGATTGTGGACGCCATCTTGAAGAGAAACTGGAGATGGGGCTACGGTATGTTTGCCATCATCATGCCTGTCATTGTTCTCCCAGTCATCTATGTGTTATACCATTTCGAAAGAAAGGCCCAAAAGCTTGTGCCTCAGGTTGAGAAGCTGAAGAAATCATTCATGCAAGTTGTGTGGGATTCAGCTCTTCAAATCGATGCCTTTGGCTTGGTGATCATGGGTTTCGGTTGGGCTTTGTTGTTGTTGCCTTTCTCCTTGCAGCCATATGCTGAAAACGGATGGAAGAACCCTAGTTTGATCGCCATGTTCGTTGTTGGTCCCGTTTTGTTAATTGCCTTCACCGCCTACGAGATCTTCTGGGCACCATACCCTTTGATGCCTAAGAGAATCTTGTACAACAAAACCTTCATCACTGCCGTTCTCATCAACTTTATTTACTTGTTGGCTGACGGTGTCAGAGCCCAGTACTTGTCCAGTATCGTCTTGGTTGGTAAAAATTGGTCATACCAGAACTGGACTTACTTCAACAACACCTTGACAGTTTCTTTGTGTTTCTTCGGTGTTGTTGCTGGTGTCACCTACAGAATCACTAGAAGATACAAGTGGTTGAACTCCTTGGGCATTTTCCTCAGAATGGTGTCCTATTGCATTCCTCTTACAAAACAAGGAACCATGGCCAACACAGGCCAATTCGTCATGAGTCAGATCATCATGGGTATCGGTTCCGCTTACAACACCATCGGAACTGTCATCTCGAGTCAGGCCTCGGTTCCTCACCAGGATATGTCTTTGGTTATGGCGTTGTTACTTCTCTGGTCTACCGTGGGAAGTGCCATTGGTTACACCATCTCGGGTCAAATCTGGACCAATAAGATGTACAACTACTTGAGGGAGTTCATGCCCCTGAGTGTCACCGATGATGAGGTTTATGAGTACTACACTGATCTTTCGTCCTTGCAAGAACTTGAGTGGGATGATCCTGTCAGACAAGGTGCCGTCAAGGCCTTGGCCACCATCTGTCCTTACTTCTTTGCTGCTCCAATTGTGCTTGAGCTCATCAATCTTTTGTTGAGTTTCATGCAAACCGACTACTACTTGGGAGACACTCACAATGCCATCGAGGACCAGGATGGTAAGGATCCAACTGATCCAACGAAGGAAAAGCAGGAGATTCCCACAACGTGGAAGGGCAAGATCCTCTACTTGCTTTCGTAATTTGGTTTTGAGGTTTCAATAGTTCGTATTTAATGCAGTAATAAATTTATTATTAGTGAGGTCCTGGAAACTCGGACTTTGCTCTCGGTTGACCCCATCCACCCTTCCTACGTGAAACTGACCGATTGATTCTCTTTTGTCTAAACATACAATTGAATTGCTCAACCCTTTTTATATGTGTGACGAATCTGCCACAGGAATATGTTCCTCAGTGTAACCACTCGTGAGTCTTCCGCCAGTATAACGTGATAATGTACTTTGACTCCCGAGAACCCACTTGAAAATTCTGGATTTCATGGATCTGGGACGCTTTTGGCCCTAGGCATGACATCAACGTTCGTCAATTAGGATATCTCGGTTTCAAGTTGCTTCGACATTAAGACAGTGAAAGTTTAGGATAATCTAAATGCCTTCAAAAAGGGCCATTCACGCAAAGTGGTGCTCCATATTAGGGGCTGTGTCAATGCATCTCGTACTAAGCCGAGTCCTGATTGATATGAGCGAATTTCGGATATTAGACTTTGCGTCACAAAAACAACAAGTCATGCTCCTGTCAAAATTTCAAGAGCTGCGGCATATAATTTCTGGAGTATTTGAAGCCTTCCAGTTGACGTGCATGACACCTCCTTCATACAATTGTGCGGCAGCGTATCACAGTGGCCCTCGCTTATCCTGGAATTGAAATATAAATATGAGATGCTTTAGCCACTTTGTCTCCCAAGAATCATCAGATATATACTCCTTTGAACATGTTTATTGAGAACACTTTTTTGGCGCTCAAAGGCCTTTCCGTGGCCATTATCCTTTTCAAACTCCCATTGCCCATAGTGAAGGTATACCCACAAGATCCAGACTTGTCGTGGCTCGAAATAATCAACCAGCTCATTTTCAAAATCGAGAAGTACGACAAGGGCTCTACAGAGGGAGTGGCCAAATACCTTCCTGCAGAATTGCCAGTCGGTGATGTTACCTACTCCTTTTATCCATGGGGGATGGTTAAGAGTGACCAGAACTCAAACAAAAAGGTCTCTTTTGAAAGTGATGGCTTTAGGCTTGTTCCGCTCCTTGTCCGTGATGTCGTCTCACAGGTACGGAGCTCAACCGAAGTGAAGAGTTCTGAAGGCTGGGAGAATACCGTTCACGGCGTCTTGAAAAGAGCCCAAAGACGGGTGAGAAATGGCGTTTATTTCGACACAGATGGGCAAGGTGAATCTGGAGCAGAACGTAAAAGGGCTTTAGGCTTTTCCAAACTTTATTACACCCCATCCCAGGAAGCCGCTGCCCATAAAAAGTACCTCTACTTTCTATCCACCATTTCTGCTTTTGCACTTAGTTGGCTTGTCTTTGCGCAAGTACAACTTGGAGCGCTTTGGTTGATTCTTTGGCTAATCCTGAATGTTTGTTCCACTTTCACCTTTTTCACAATGCTTTCTGACACAGAATGTTTCAGTGACGACTATAACATCTTGAAGAACAATGACTTTGCGTACAAATTTGGGCCGTTCTTCTGGCTCCAACTCCTTTTATTCGTTGGGGGTTGGTTGGGGATGTACATCTCCCTGATGGTCCAGCTATGCATGACACAGCTTGCTGGACCCATTTAGACCAAAGGGGGCGTGCGAACTAATACATATTTTACTAGAGTTTTGACGTTTAATCCTCCAAAGCTGTCGTAGTGTGACTAGGAATTTCGCAGGATCATTTGAGACAAGTGGCTTTCATTGTAGACATCAGGTTCCCTTATTGATCTAAAACGGATACTAACAGTACCCATATTATTTCCACTCTACTAGAGCTCTTGATTCCACAACTCTTCTTGAATAAAACCGATAAATTCATGAATATTTCAAAGCCTTCCCTGTAGGCCTGTAAGGGCGCTAGACTGTGCATAATCTCACATAAGCCGAAAGTGCACGTTTAAAGTTTGACAAACGGTGACGTGTTTCAAAACTAATCTAACATATATCGAGCTAACAACGTCATTTTCAATCTCCGAACTGACTGTCATTTCCAACAAATTCCTCGCCATCCATCCACTCATTTGACACTTCTCTCAAACGCGGGGCTTTTAGTGCGTAAGACCCTTGAATTATCGGCACACCGTATTTTCCATCTCATGGCTTCCATCGCATCAACGGATTACATACGACGAACAAAAAGAAAACCCTTGGCTTGTATCCAATGCCGTCTGCGAAAAGTCCGGTGTGACAAGAAGATTCCTTGCAAGAATTGCCTAGAACGAGGCACGGCTAAAGAATGCAGAAGAGAGGTGGTCCTACTTCGAGGCAATGTCGCCAACAAAGAAGATGAAGAACGGAAAAACATCTCAGAAAAGAGGCTTTTCAACGAGTTCGAGATTGAAAATATCCGTATGTGCGTGGAAAAGCTCACGTTTGGCTTCAACAAGGTGGATAGGTTGTTCAAGTCAGAGAGCCAGAAAGAGGTGAATTGGCCTCAGTTTCACATCGACTTCACGTCCATCATGGCGAGAATTGACCATGCTACGTCCCATTGCTTGTGTTCGTTTGCAAGCAGCTACATCAACTTCATCCACAATGCTGTGGTTCCTGACATGTTCATCGATGAGCACGAGACTTTCTGGAACGAGCATGTTGCAGACGACCCAGCGTGTTTGGTTTATTCCAGACTGAGCAAGTTGCAGACCGAACTGCCGAGAGATTACTACTTCTGGATGGCCCTATACTACGGCACCTTATGCAACGGAATCTACTTTGGCTCTGAGCAGTTGAAGAGTGAGCTCAACTTCAGTGAACACGAATTGAAGACATTGGGGCCGAAGCTCTTTACTGCAGCCTACGACTGCCTCTGTCGAGCCCAATTCATGAGTCACGCTGACGTACGAGCGGTTCAAGTGTTCTGTCTCTTGAGTACATGCTTTCATGCCTACGGTAGTGTGGAGCTCTCGCAATCATTGCTCATTCAATGTATCCGAATAGCTCGGAAACTCGGGCTCGACAAGCCCCGAAGAAATTCCGTTTCATTCTCGTCCGAAGTCAAGAAGCGATTGTGGTACACTCTCTGCCTCAACGACTGGTTGGATCAGATAGAAAAACCACGCTTTTACGTGGAGGTCACTCAACAAGACTTTCCCCATCTCCTTACCGACGAGGAGCTTTCACAAGAAGATCAGGTACCTCGTGATTTCACAGCAACACGCGAGTACTGTAACATTTTCTACCAGCATATAATGATCAAAATGGCACTCATCAAGAAGTGCTTATACGAGAATCACTTCTCGGCACTGGCAACGCTTGATGCTTGGACCAAGATGTGCGACTTGAGAGCAAGTACAATCACATTCTTTTCAGATTGGCCAGAGCCAACCAGCGAGAGTCTCCTCACATATGACTATGCGAGGTTTTTGCTTTTCTCATCACTAACCGAGGAAATGTTAGACCTTGGAAGAAGAGTTTTGGCTATAGTTGGCAAACAGACCTGGCTAGCGAAGTATCGCACAAAGTGCATTGAAGCCGCTTTGGGTAACATTTCAAGGGCAACAGCCCCAATACCCTCATACTACAGACGACACTGGATCGTGGTTCAGCATCTAATATATGCTGCTCTCACCATTCTTCTAGACATCATCATGTTTCCGGCAATTGATTCGTCCCATGAGATGGGGCATCGGTTGGATCAAGTGGAGACTACTTTTGTCGTTTTCCAAGAACTCGAAGCTACACATATGCCTGCAAAACTTGGCATCGCTGTTTTGCCGAAGCTCTGCAAGCTAGTACGTTTCGTGATTGTGGAAAAACGAGAGAGAAACACGTTTGAAAAAGAGTCTTTGAAGTACTTGCTTGACGACTTACAAGTCAATGTTTCTCCAGTTATAGACTCTGTTCCTGGTAGAAACAAGCCTCAGTACCTCAGAGCCAATGATTCACCCCAATTTCAGGCGATATCCGGCGAGAGGCAGCAGAGTGATTCAGAAAGTACCAGTGACGGAAACTTCCTTGATGATGAGATGCAGAAGCTCTTTTTCGATACCGGTTGGTCGGAAGTTCTTATGAATGTCTTTCAACCAGCTTTCAACCAGCTACAATAACAATTCAAATTTATTTATCAAGAATATTCACTGCTTCTTGGATGTGTGGATCTCGTGTACTTCACTCACAGAGTCTGACCCGTCAGACAATACCAATGGGGGAGCCTCTCCCAAGTTTTTACCAATCACCTCCAAACTCAAGCCCTTAGTCTCAACCCAGAATAGGATGACAATAATCAAAAAGAGGACATCATAGCCTGCGTTAATGATGTAAAATTTCCATTCAACGTTGTCCATCGCTATTGGTAAAATAAACGTTCCCAAAAGTCCTGCCGCACAATTGCAAAACTTGAAGATGGTGGTACCAGCCGCTCTTGTCTTCATGGGGAAAAGCTCTGACGGGTAAAGACAGTTGAGTGGGGTTACACAAAAGTTGTAAAAGCCGTTGAAAAGAAACATCAAGAAAATCGTGGCATACTGCCCTTTTGTGTTAGTGCTCTGGCCGAACATTTTGACAAATCCTCCGAGCAAAGCAAAAGTGATAATCATGCCTGTGAGTGACCCTATAGCCTGCTTTCTTCTTCCCAAATAATCGAAGCTGTAGGCACCACAAACGGCACATACAAAGTTCCAACACGAACTGATCAAGTTGATCTCCAAGAGTTTCTTTGTTCCAGTGATTCCGGCCTGCCGGAGAATCACGGTAAGGTAGTAGCTGCCAACCGAAGAGCCACCCAACTCCGAAATAAGAGCAAGCGATACGATCATAATCAATCGCTTCTGGTCCGGTCTGGACGGACGAAGTAAAGTTGGCCATGCACCCTTGGTGTCTTGCTTTTCCTCCTCAATCGTCGACTGGATCTCTTGGACCATGACGTCAGCCTGGCTCTTCGTGAGGTTGTTACTTATTCCAAGAACCTCTGTGGCGTAATCATATCTCCCCTTGGATATCATCCATCTTGGCGATTCGGGAACGAATATGAGGAGAAAGATGGACAATGCACTCGGTATTGCTTGCAAAAGGGAAGGAAGGCGCCATGCCCAAGTCCCGTGAATGTCTTCAGTTCTAAATGTTATTCCTGATGCAATAATAGCGCCTGCGTTAAAGCAGGTAAAGTACATGCCCACCATGAAACCTCTGATCTTCTTTGGGGCCACCTCTGCTACCATGAGGGGAGAGGCAGCTCCGGTCAACTGGGTACAAAATCCAAGAACGACTCTTGCAAAAATGAACATGCCCATATTGTCCGTTGAGGCAGTTTGTAATGCAACACCCACAAAACTAAAAAGAGACGCTACCAAAATCGTTCTTCTGCGGCCCAAGTGATCGGCCATATATTGCATTAAAAGACAAGAAATAATCGATCCCATCCACACACTGGCGTTCATTAAACCATTGGTAGTGGGATTGAGGTTGAAGTATTCTGTGAATTGCGGGACGGCGATAAGACTGGACATCATCATGGTATCGTAACCCATCGTTATGGAGTTGATAGCAGCTGCTGCACAGGTCATGGGTAAGAGAACCTTCTGGGACCTAGGCATAAGCCTAGGAACACGATCAAGATTGAAGAGTGGAATTCTCTCCATGATTCAGAATATTGATCGAACTGAAGGAGGCCATTATCTACTTATAGGCACTACATAAAATTGAGGAGATATCTCTGATAAGGAAGATATCTCAAGATCATTCATGCTAATCCACGACTGAGGAGAAGCCACGGAATCTGATACCCGATTCGAATCTCTTTCTATTGATATGGATTTTTGGAGCTATACTTTACATTGTTCGGCCGAGCCCTAGATAAGGTTTCGGCCGAAGATCATAATAATGCATTGTATAAGTCGGCTCTTCACCAATTGTTGGTCGTTTTATAAGAAAGGCCTGGGGGTTTTATCTGTTCCACAAAAAAATGGAATTCAGAAAAATTGATATCGAATCGGTGCTTGACCAATTGACTTTGCACGAAAAAATTAATCTCGTCAGTGGACGTGACTCGTGGCACACTTATGCTGTACATCGCCTTGGAATACCATCGTTGAGGATCTCAGATGGACCCAATGGAGTAAGAGGAACCAAATTCTTCAACTCTGTCGCCACAGCTTGTATTCCCACGGGAACATCGCTCGGTTGTTGCTGGAACTCTGATTTGATGTACGACTTGGGCAAAATGATGGGCGAACAGTGCCGTGCTAAGGGTGCCCATGTTCTTATGGGGCCCAATATCAACATTGTTCGAAACCCTTTGTGCGGTCGAAGCTTTGAGACTCTTGGTGAGGATCCCATTTTGTCCGGATTGCTAGCTCTGGCTTACTGCCAAGGAGTCCATGATACCAACATCATGATATGTCCAAAACACATGGTGTGTAACGACAAAGAGGACTACCGGATGACAATGAACGTGCTGATTTCCGAAAGAGCTCTCCGGGAGATCTACTTGATGCCTTTCATGCTTGTGCAAAAGTACGCCAATCCTGAGATGTACATGACAGCCTATAATCGCTTAAATGGAGCTCACTGCAGTGAGAACGCCCACCTCATGAAGGACATTGTCAGGAAAGAGTGGGGGTTCGAGGGCTGTTTTGTATCAGACTGGTACGGAACTGTCTCGTGTGCTGACAGTATCAATGCTGGCTTGGATCTTGAGATGCCGGGGCCTTCTATTTGGAGAGGTAAGCTTTTGGAAATGTCCATTTTTCACGATACGGTGACGCAAAAGTCCTTGGATGATGCCGTCAGAGGGGTTTTGTACTTGGTTAACAAAGCTGCTGAATCGGGAATTCCTGAAGACGCTTTTGAAGGCCTCAAGGACGACGATGCGACCACCAGAATAGTTCTCCAGGCTGCTAGAGAATCCATAGTTTTGATGAAAAACTCAAACGATATTCTTCCTTTGAAAAAGAACAAGAAGGTGTTGGTGATTGGTGAAGCCGCTAAGAAGGCCAACTTTGCTTCAGGTGGATGCACTAATGTAAAGCCTTACCGCCAAATCTCGTTGTATGATTCTTTGGTGGAACGCTTTGGAGACTCCAATGTGACCTGGTGCTTAGGTGCCTCTAACAGAAAGCTGCTTCCATCGTTTTCGCTTTTCGCCAAAAGCAAGGACGTTTCGCCAATCCAGTATTGTGTTTATGATGACCCAAGGTCTGTTCCCGACCGTAAGCCCATTACCGAGGAGAAGGTGGGTGAAATTGATGCAATGCTTGGTGACTTCGATCCAGCCAAACTCAGGGACATTGATCAGTTGTACGCTAGTTTCCTGGTGGTGATTACCGTTCCCGAGTCTGGCTTATACAAAGTCAATTTGAAGGTTTCTGGTCTTGCCAGGGTCTACATTGACGGAAAGTTGAAGATGGTGAATGATCTTGAGCACAAAACCAGTGGAGCTTTCGGCTTGGATGCACCAGAGATCTTGGAAGAGATCCATCTTGAAGCCGACAGAGAGTATCTCTTCGAAGTGGACTTTAAAAGCACAATTGGCAAATCTTCCTTCATTACCGGTTACGGTTGTGTCACTTGTGGTATTGAAAAGGCCATTTCTCCAGAGGAAAGCATTAAAGAGGCAGCAACGTTGGCGAAGCAGTTTGACCAAGTCGTTGTTATCACCGGACTCAACAAGGACTATGAATGTGAGGGTTTTGACCGTAAGAATATGGATCTTCCCCCATACCAAGATAAACTCATTGAGTCAGTCTTGGCCAGCAATCCTGATACAGTTGTGGTAATCGAAAGTGGTACACCCGTGACACTTCCTTGGCTGGACAAATGCAGCACTCTCTTACACTCTGGGTATATTGGAGAGCAGCTTGGAAACGCTCTTGCAGATGTGCTTTACGGAGATTACAATCCCAGTGCCAGGCTCTCTTATACATGGCCTAAAAGATACGAGGACTCTTCCTCTGCAACAAGCTTTACGGTTGACAAGAGATATTCTTTGACATACCTTGATGACATTTACATGGGCTACCGCCACATGGATTATTGCAAGATTGAGCCACTTTTTGCGTTTGGCCATGGACTCTCCTACACCACTTTCAAGTTCAGTGACCTCAAACTTGAAGTAAACGATACGACCGTTTCTGTCTGTTTGAATGTTACAAACACCGGCTCAACCAATGGCTCCACAATCGTTCAAATCTATGTTGGTCAAAATGGCTGTTCAGTGCCTTGCCCCATCAAAAGCATGAAGGGTTTCAAAAAGGTTGACTGCAGAGCCGGTGAGGTTGTCACTGTGAAGGTTGACATCAACAAGAGGATTTCGTGCTCTTACTATGACACCAGTCTTTCTCAATGGACTTTGGAGAAGGGCACTTACGAAGTAATGGTGGGTTCATCAAGTGACCTGATTGAGCTTAAGAGCAGCTTTGACATTGAAAAAACCACTCATTGGCTTTCTCTCAAGGAAGCATGAATTTAATGACCTCGTAATGTGGGTGAATTTGTCACGGTAATGAAAAATCAGTCCTGGGGAAATAAACCCCTCGGAGTGAACATATCAGTGCAGTTGCGAAAGCTAGCAATCGGGACGTCCAAAATAAAATAGCTCTCTATATGCTATCTATATAAGTCTATTTCAACGGAAAAAAAAAGTTTTCGAAATTCATTTTTGTATTTACAGTCTTCGCCGAGTACTTTACTCATTCCACTTCGCGTTCTCACTTTATCTGTAGATTTTCACCTGCTTACTAAATTCTACAAATTATTCTTCCCGAGAAAAAAATCGAAGTTGTGACGCAAAAGAGATTTATTCTAAACCAGGGACTTTTTTCGACGTCAATTCTTTGATCTACATCTTTCTCAACAATTAGGGCGAGTTGAGAGGTAGCTTCCGAAATATCGGTGCCATTACCGCTTTTGGAAGTACGCCCGCATTAGTCTCGCTTATGCACCGTACAGATCAATACATACTTATCAATACATACTTAACATGAAGCTCTCCCTCTGTTATCAAGCTGATATTTTTAAGTATCTTTCAGCTTCTAAATTCCCCCAATACCTACTTTTTCTCTCAAATTGTGTGGTTTAAAGCAAGCAGAACGCCACCCACAATCTACGCAACCTCGCTAAAATGGAGGATCTCACGTAAGCAGCAGCCACCGAAGATCTATATAAGGTGGAAATTTCAGAATAAAAAAATTTTTTAATCAGAATCCTCACAGCATTCAGAAATGTTGAACTCAGTCAACATTAAGCCATTGATCAATACCAAGGTCTTCGAAGCCATCAAGGTCGGCAAGAACCGGTTGCAAAACAGAGTCGTTTTCGTGCCTTCTACCCGGTACAGGGCTCTTGACGATCACACACCCTCCGATCTTCAACTTCAATATTATGATGACAGATCAAAGTACCCCGGAACGTTGCTTATCACCGAGGGTGTGCTTGCAACCGATAAGACCGGAAGCTTGTCCAAAGCTCCTGCTATTATAACCGAGAAGCACGTTCAGGAATGGAAGAAAATTACAGACAAAATTCACGAGAATCAATCCTTCGCGTCTCTCCAGCTTTGGGCTTTGGGTCGTGTTGCTGATGCAGCTTTGAGTAAGAAAGAAGGCCAGCAATTGAAAGGTGTATCTGCGATTTACTCCGACGAAGCTTATGAGAAGAAAGCCAAGGAAGCTGGCAATGAATTGGAGGCTTATACGACCGAGGAGCTTGATCAATTGGTTGAGGAGCTCACAGATGCAGCTAAAAGAGCTGTGGATGCTGGTTTTGATTACGTGGAGCTTCATGGAGCGACGGGCTACCTCTTCAATCAATTTTTTGAAGCATCCTCTAACAAGAGAACTGACAAGTACGGTGGTTCCGTAGAAAACAGATCACGCTTCACCTTGAATGTTATTGACCGTATTTCAGAGGAGATAGGCGCCGACAAAGTCGCCATTAGATTCTCACCATGGCTCCAGTTCAACGGTATGAAATCTTCCAACGACGAAGTTCACCCATTGGTCACCTACGGCTACATATTGAGCGAATTACAGAAAAGGGCTGATGCTGGTAAAGCCCTTGCTTATGTTTCTTTAGTGGAGCCCAGGATTCCCGAGATGCTGTTTGGAGAAGACCCAGATGCAAGCAATGATTTTGTCAAGCTTATCTGGAAGGGAACCCTTATCAGAAGTGGCAATTACACCTACGATGTTCCTGAATTTAAAGATCTTTTGAAGGATCTTGAAGACGGACGCACTTTGGCGGGATTTTCCAGATACTTTATTGCCAACCCTGACTTGGTACATAGATTGCGTGATGGAAAGAGCTTGAATAAGTACGATAGAAGTACTTTCTACACCAACCAGAACTGGGGCTATAACACTTACCCAAATGCGGAAGAGGAGGAGAGCTTTGACGAGGAAGCAGAAAGGGCTCGTGAAGCTGCCCCAATTGCCAATTAGACCAGTTTGCTGGATATAGATGGATTGTTTCTGTTAGTTTGTGAGACGGGCCGTTGAGGTCTATGAGTGATTAGAGAGAATTGATGTACCTTTTTTGAACAATAAGAGCCAGGTACCCCAAGTTAAAATACTCCTTACACATTGATACCCCAAATATAAATATTGCTCTTTTTGCTTGTCGAATAAAATTCGTCAAATGTGACATTTGCGAAATGACGTAGTTGTGCGGCACCGCAACATGCGACCGTTGTTCTGGCACAGCCGTACATGTGGAGATTCAGGTTTCAACGAAGTCACCGCAATTGCAGCACCTTAGACGGAATCAGGTGGCCTCGGGAATGATAAAATAGTTATTGGTCGTTGTATTCTCTAATCCCTATAAATTTTTGCAAAAGCAAAACTGATACGAGTGGATAAGCTTGCTATCTACAGTCCCCGCAACTGAGGCACTTAACCGACCCGATTTTTCAGATCTGGAGTTAATGAGACTGAGACTAATTTGCCAAACTTAATTTGCTATAGACATAAAGGCCATAAAATGAAAATACTGCCCTTTTCAACTAATGGTTTTATCGTGACTCGAGAAGTATTCTCACAAGGCACATTCAATGCGGGCGCAAGATCACAAAAGCAGATTTTCAGGCACATGCTATTAATGACAAAATTCCACGAGGTGAGTGACATCCGTGTTTTTTGATTCTGAGATACCAAAGATGTGATACCACAGATGGCCCAAATGCTTACACCAATTGGATCTCTTCGGTACCCAAGTACACATGTGTTGTTCGTGCTTCTGAATTTCGAGCTAACATGCTGAATATAGGCGTGACCACACCACAAGAGGTAAGCAATTCTGCGTTGACATTGCGTAAATAGCAAGCCCTTGCATTGCACTATATATACTTTCAGACCGGCCCTCGTAATTTTTCGAACAACATTCGCAAAACCACCTACAAGTTTAATCCATATTAGGCAGCATAAAAATGTCCTTATCCCTGAGAATATTGTCATTTTTCTCAAAGTTGCTAGATAGTTCAATTCAGAGGTTTAAATATCAAATAGCTTACTCCGTGACTCTCAGCATTATTTATGCAATCTTCACCTACGTCGCGATTCCTATCTTCATATACTTCCTCATCAACCTAGCCCTTCGCGAAGCTAATAAAAGGGATTCGGAAGTCAAGGTGCATGAAGAAGTTGTAACAACTGAAATCTGAAGAGCAGTTGCAATGGATGGCTACTTGACATCTCATAAAATGAAACAGCAGTCACCCGTACCAATGTTGGAAAGAAAGAAAAAATAGTTGTTCATGAGTCTCGCGCTCAAGCAACTCAAACGTAAGTGCCTGTGAATCGCTTGATCGCAGATCCTTCACAATTGGTTCAAAAGTATTGTATGATTTTTCAGTTATAGTTTATTTATAGTAATTACCTACGAAACGCAAAGTTATGGAACAAGCTTGTAAGAGAAATACCCTAGTTTTAGTTAAACAAGAAACAGCATGAGTCTTAACCATCTGTAAAAGCGCATACAAATTTGTTGCTTAAGTCAGTGACTTCAGCTTGTTTGCAACTTCAGCGTTGATAGACTCGACAGTCTCGTTCAACCAATCGTCTGCATTGACTATAATGTCAAAGTGATTGATACTGACCACCTCTTCTTTAGAATCAATGATTTTAACGCAAATTTGATAGTCCGATTCCCCAAGACAAAGATGCTCATAAGTGTCTGGGCGAGAGTAATCATCCGCCCAAGCACGGTACTGGGAGATCTGGGTTTTTTCTTAGGGATGTCTGGGTTTTATCTTAGGGATGTCTGGGTTTTTTCTTAGGGATGTCTGGGTTTTGTCTTAGGGATGTCTGGGTTTTTTCTTAGGGATGTCTGGGTTTATTTCTTAGGGATGTCTGGGTTTTTTTCTTAGGGATGTCTGGGTTTTTTCTTAGGGATGTCTGGGTTT